>NC_037331.1:14337500-14962500 GCF_002263795.3 Bos taurus
GAGGTAGGCTGAAGGAGGTAGAGTTCATGCCTGAAATAGGAAAAGAGATAATTATCAGGAAACTATTTCTTTAGCTATTCAACACAGCCCCGTGGGTTAAGAAAGAATTTAGGAGCCTGATTTTCCTGATACCTTCTTAATTTTGATAAAAGTATGGATTTAAAACAACAACAATGGGAGAGTGTCATTGACCTTTCAGGCTCCACTAGGATCTTTCAATAAAGCTATGTCAGTAATAATATGTTTTTAAAGATGTACTTTCATTATAAGTAGAGGAAAAAAAAGTGAAAAACACACTTTAGCCACCATCTTCAGTTTTTCAGGCAAACTACAAATAAGAATGATAAAGTCATCTAGCCTCTGTTATCTCAAATGTTCCTAATGTTTTACTAAATATGTAATTTACTCTCATAGCAATTGTATCAGGAAGACAAAAGCCAACAGAATTATCCATAATTTACAGATGGGTTAAGAAATAAGCAAAAATTAGGTAAAAACAATTTAGTCCCTCACTAGTTGTTTTATCTTCATGATCCCATGTTTCTAAAAAAAACAAAGAAACGTTGAATTGATTGAGTACTTTGGTGCTAGGAGGACACAACCTCAAATGAAAACAAAGTGATCAATTCTCCAAAACTAAATAATGAATCAGTGGTCGTGCTGCTATTAGAATCAGCCAAGAAAATAGTTATAAAGATATTTAATCTCAGAAATGTCCTTCCATTCATTAACTCAAGGATATGTTTCCTTGCAAACCACAAAGATTAAATAGTTTTAACAGAGATTATATCTAAGGAGGCCACCCAAATTTACCTTTCCATTTCTCATTCCCTGGTCATACTCTACAGACATTAAATATCTTGGTCCAGAAATGTATATGTTCCACTGAAATTAAGTATGTTGGGTTTTCCATTCTTTGGGCAAACATTAGCGGTCAATCACAGACTCTTTCAACCAGATAATGTTACTCAGGAAAAAAATTCTTTAAGATTCCTGTGGATTAGATAGTCAGACAAAATTTTCCCTGTACAAGGCTGTGCCTCTGAACAATCATGATGCTGACCCAGCAAAAGCAATGTCTTTATTTCATCTTTGGAATCTGAGGAGGAAAACTAAAACAACTGGTCATTACTGAAGGGGGTTTCAATAACTGCTTTAATGGGACAGAGTGATTTTATGTGAAGGTCTTTGTGACAACTCAGGAAGAAACAATCAAAAGGAAAACTGTTTTTACAGCTTGTGACAAGGTAGTACCAATAAATAGGAATGACGCCTTGATCGTTTATCCCAGAGACCCTAATGCTTAGTTTGACTGTATAATTTATCATCCAAACTAAGATATTTTTAGAGAGTGAAAGGAGGTACAATTAGCAATTGTGCTGGAACAACAGGTGTAAATTTAAATATTTCAGGCAAACAGGGAAAATGATCACCCTACTAATACTAGAAAAGAGATTGATTATAGGATAACACTGACATGGAGCAGGTTTCTAATTAGTACTTAATATGAAGACAGCTTTTTTAAGGTGTTCAATACATGCTCATTTTAACTTTAGAGGGTGGCGATATCCCAGTACATATCCTCTTTGTACTGATCATTAAATCAGTGAATCTTATCTTGTCAAATGGTAGGTTAGTTTACATATTTCAGACATATTGAAAGGGACATTGACTTTTTTTTAACCCTGAAAACCAATTATTAGAGCATAATAATGTGCTTGTCTCCTGAATATGAATGCCCATTCCATGGGGAGTAACCCACTTACCTGGAAAACAGGAGTTTTCAGTTTATCCTTTTGGATTTGTAGTGTCTTAAAGGTCATGTTTATTCCAGATCATCTTGGGGGATAAAAACCATTGCTGCATGGAGTCTTGGCACACAGTAGGTACACAGTAAATATTTGTTGAATCAATGAAAGACATGTACTCAGCAGAATAATTAATTTTTAAAGAAATATGAATATGTAGAAAATCATATATTTGTTTTTATTCAACTCTTTCTAAATAGTTACATAAAAGAAATAAAAGTACACACTGGAGTCAACAATTATTTTGCATGCTCTCGGAAATCACAGCAAACGGGCTGCTTGCTAGTCAGAACTTACAGGAGAGACAGTATCTCTCTATAGATCCTGCAAGCTTAAGAGATGAAACAGTTTGTTTTGGTATAAAAATAAAACCTATTTTTTTCCCACTTAATTGAAGTGCTCTATCCCTCCCGTGATTAGGACAGTTATCCTGGAGAAGGGATTTGATGTTGGTGTTGAAGAAAGTTTATCAATGACTTGGCAAGAAGTAAGAGAAGAAGAGTTCTGGAAGCCTGTGTAGAAATGCTCATAGAAGAAAACAGGTAAAACCTGAGGAAAAGACATGAAGGAACTAATAATAACTTTTTAAAGGGTAGTTATATCTGGTGTAATTTCAGAGAGAAGCTGGGCAGAGGATACATGGCACTTCCCTGTGCTGTGTTTTCACAGTTTGTGAGTCTATAATTATTTCAAAATAAAAGTTCAAACAAATTTTTATAAAAGAAAACAAAATGAGAAAGTTGAGATGGAAAAGTAAATTGTCTTAAGACACATTTCATGTAATTTGGATATGCTAAAGAAAACTACAGTGATTCTTTCAATATTCTTTATTCAACATTCAAGAAATAGTTTTTGAGTACTTTTCTCTATAATAATCACTTTTCTTAATGTTGAGGATACTGTGGTGAACAAAATAAAGTTCCTGTTCTCGAGGAGCTTACATTCCAGGGCATATATATAATATGCAAATAATAGTCAAATAGGAGATGTGGGTTCGATTCTGGGGTCAGGAAGATCCCCTGGAGAAGAAAATGGCAACCCACTCCAGTTTTCTTGCCTGGAGAATCGCATGGACAGAGGATCCTGGAGGGCTACAGTCCATGGGGTCACAAGGAGTTAGACGGGGCTGAGCAGCTGAGCATAAGTCAAACAGATATATAGTGCTTCAGATTATAGTAACTGCTCAGAAAAAAAAATAAAGGAGTAAAGAGGCACAGTGAAATAGGCAAGTACTGTTTTATAAGGGTTGAAGGAAGGCACTCTGATATGGTGACATTTGTGCAGAACAAAAGGGGGGAACTGAGCCATGTGGATATCTGAGAAAAGAGCTTTGCAGACAGATGCTACAGCAAGTACGAATGTCCTGAGGTGGGAGCATTCCCGGCATGTTCAAAAACCAGCAAGGAGGTCAATATGGCCTGAGAACAAGGAAGGGGGTGATAGAGGATGAGTTCAGGGATATAGATCGGGTGAACTCAGGAAGCATTATAGGCTTTGAAGACAAGGAGTCTGTAGGTTAGGGCCAGGTTGGGGTTTGGACATAAAACTTGAAAGACATTAGCACGGAAATGATACTCAAAGTCAAGAGGCTAGATGAGATCACCAAGAGAAGAGTTTAAATAGAGAAGGCAGGATGACACAAGAACTGAGCCTTGAGCAGTACTGATACTTCAAGATGAAGAGGATAAAGAAGAAATGAAGAAGCAGCAGATTGTGAGATAGAAGGAAATCCAAGAAAGGTGTCCAGAAGGCCAAGAGAAAAAAGTGTTTCAAAAAGGAAAAAGTGATCAACTGTAACCAGGTAGTTGAGAGGTAGAGAAAATGAGGATTAAAAATTGACCATTAGATTTGGGAAGTAAATGTTGTGACATTTACTAGATAATTGAGGGAGAATGTTAAGGCTGATGGCCTGAGAGGAGCAGTTTTAAGAATGATTGGGTGAAAACGAATATACTGCCCAAAGCAATCTATAGATTCAATGCAATCCCTATCAAGCTACCAAAAGTATTTTTCACAGAACTAGAACAAGTAATTTCACAATTTGTAGCCAAAACAATCTTGAGAAAGAAGAATGGAACTGGAGGAATCAACCTGCCTGACTTCAGATTATACTACAAAGCTACAGTCATCAAGACAGTATGGTACTGGCACAAAGAAAGAAATACAGATCGGTGGAACAAAATAGAAAGCCCAGAGATAAATCTATGCACCTATGGACACCTTATCTTTGACAAAGGAGGCAAAAATATACACTGGAGAAAAGACAATCTCTTTAACAAGTGGTGCTGGGAAAACTGGTCAATCACTTATAAAAGAGTGAAACTAGAACACTTTCTAACACCATACATAAAAATAAAACTCAAAATGGATTAAAGATCTAAATGTAAGAAAAGAAACTATAAAACTCCTAGAGGAAAACTTAGGCAGAACACCCTCTGACATAAATCATAGCAAGATTCTCTATGACCCACCTCCCAGAGTAGGAAATAAAAGCAAAAATAAACAAATGGGACCTAATTAAACTTAAAAGCTTTTGCACAACAAAGGAAACTATAAGCAGCATGAAAAGACAGCCTTCAGAATGGGAGAAATTAATAGCAAATGAAGCAACTGACAGAGAATTAATCTCAAAAATATACAAGCAGTTCGTGTAGCTCAATACCAGAAAAATCAATGACCCAATCAAAAAATGGGCCAAAGAACTAAACAGACATTTCTCCAAAGAAGACAAACAGATGGCTAACAAACACATGAAAAGATGCTCAGCATCAGAGCATCTTTCTCTGATAATGAAAGAAATGCAAATCATTTCATTATCAGAGAAATGCAAATCAAAACCACAATGAGGTACCATCTCATGCCAGTCAGAATGACTGCTATCCAAAAGCCTACAAAAAATAAATGCTGGAGAGGGTGTGGAGAAAACAGAACCCTCTTACACTGTTGGTGGGAATGCAAACTAGTACAGCCACTATGGAGAAGAGTGTGGAGATTCCTTAAAAAACTGGAAATAGAACTGCCATATGACCCAGCAATCCCACTGCTGGGCATACACACTGAGGAAACCAAAATTGAAAGAGACACGTGTACCCCAATGTTCATCACAGCACTGTTTACAATAGCCAGGACATGGCTAGATGTCCATTGGCAGATGAATGGATAAGAAAGCTGTGGTACATATACACAATGGAATATCACTCAGCTATTAAAAAGAACGCATTTGAGTCAGTTCTAATGAGGTGGATGAAACTGGAGCCTATTATAGAGAGAAGTAAGTCAGACAGAAAAATACCAATACAGTATATTAACGCATATATATGGAATTTAGAAAGATGGTAATGAAAACCCTATATGCAAGACAGCAAAAGAGACACAGATATAAAGAACAGAGTTTTGGACTCTGTGGGAGAAGGCGAGGGTGGGATGATTTGAGAGAACAGCATTGAAACACGTATATTACCTTATGTGAAACAGATCACCAGTCCAAGTTCGATGCATGAAACAGGGCACTCAAACCCAGTGCACTGGGACAACCCAGAGGGATGAGACGGGGAAGGAGGTGAGAAGGGCTTTCAGGACGCGGGGAAACATGTACACCCATGGCTGATTCAGATGTGGGGAAACATGTACACCCATGGCTGATTCAGATGCGGGGAAACATGTACACCCATGGCTGATTCATGTCAACGTGTGGCAAAAACCACCACAATATTGTAAAGTGATTAGCCTCCAATTAAAATAGATAAATTAAAAAAAAAAAAAAGAATGACTGGGGGTGGGGGGGAATGAAAGTGAGGAGAGGAAGTATCTTTACAAAAGGAAAGGCAAATTTTTCAAGGAAAATTTGTATAAAAGAGTATGGAGAAATGGGGACATTATTTGGAGAAGATGTGGCATTTAGAGGTCAAATGGAGTTTTCACCACTAAAAACAAATAAAATAAAACAATTATTTGTTTGAGACTAGAAGGCGATGGCACCCCACTCCAGTACTCTTGCCTGAAAAATCCCACAGATGGAGGAAGCTGGTAGGCTGTAGTCCATGGGGTCGCTAAGAGTTGGACACAACTGAGCGACTTCACTTTCACTTTTCACTTTCATGCATTGGAGAAGGACATGGCAACCCATTTCTTACCTGGAGAATCCCAGGGACGGGAGAGCCTGGTGGGCTGCTGTCTATGGAGTCACACAGAGTCGGATACGACTGAAGCGGCTTAGCAGCAGCAGCAGACCTGTAGCATATCTGTATGCTAATAGGACTGACCTAGAAAGCATAGAAATTTCTTGAAATAGGTGGTTAGATTTAACCCAAGTTTGAAGTCTCTAAAGTAGGAATGAGGGGGATTTTAGCTGCATCATTCTGGATTGGTTTAAAGGGCAAATTGAGGAACTACCTCTAATATCACTATCGTTTCTTGGTCATGACCTTAGCTGGGCCCTGCTCAAAAGGGGGAATGTAGGAGAGCAAAGATAAAGGAACAGAAAGTTCAGTAAACTTCAGAGAAGAGGTCGAGGAAGAGATCTGAAGTCAATCTGTGGGATATAAAAAACAAAAAATGGCTGACTGGAAGGGCTATTCTGGGAAATTTTGATTGTAGGTGCGTAGAAGGTGAAGGTGAAGTCGTTCAGTCGTTTCCGACTCTCTGCAACCCCGTGGACTGTAGCCTATAAGGCTTCTCCGTCCGTGGGATTCTCAAGGCAAGAATACTGGAGTGATTTACCATTTCCTTCTCCAGGGGATCTTCCCAACCCAGGGATCGAACCTGGGTCTCCCGCATTGGAGGCAGACGCTTTAACCTCTGAACCAGGAAGGTGTGTAGAAGTCAAGTGCAATCCTTTGGTTGGGTTTATACGTTTATACATTATTGTGAATTAGTATGTGCTCTGTGTAAAAAAAAAAAAAAAATCAGACAATATAGAAATACATAGGACAAAAAAATGAAAGCATGCACACACACACTCTTGTCATATTCTACTCTTTTTTTTTTTTTTTTTTTTTTTATGCCCACCGTCCCCGCCGCGACCGCCCTCTAAGGCTCGGCTGCCTGCGACCGGAAGAGAGCGAGGCCGACCATATTCTACTCTTTAGGGGGAAACACTGTTAACAATTTGATGCATATCCTTAGAGCTGTGTACGGGTGTAGTTATACACATACATGGATGTATGTATAATTAATTTACAAAACTAGAACCGTATACTATCCATGCTATTCTGCAACTTGCTTTTTACACCTAACAATATGCCTTTTGTATTTTTCCATCTCAATAAAAAAGGCTTCTACCTCTGTCTTTATAAAACAAATATGGACATGTAATACGGAACGTGATACATTATATAAAAGGGACAACAGGGTATATATAGAATCTCCCTCCAATCTCGCAGCAGTTTCTCCCAGAGGCACCCACTGTTACTAGACCTTTAAATGTTCTTCCACAGCTGGGTATTGTATATACACATAGATATGTTGTATTTATATGAATGGTAAATTACCATATATCTCATCGTATATCTTGCCTTTTAAATTTTAACTATATATCTCAGAGATGATTCCACTTACAGCTGCCTCATTCTTCTAAATGGAACATTGTATTCTATCTTTACTTAATCACATCTTATAACTGATAATTCTACCTTTTTGCAATGGAGTGAAATCAACCATAATGAGTAAAATTTAGAATCCATTCAACAAAAGAAAAGAGAAAAACCAAAATATAGAAAGACCAAAAGAAGGCATTTTACACTATAAAGAATTGTAGATTAAAACTATGTCTAGGGCCTTGTCTATGTGGCATTAAAATAAATTCTTGAAAAGCAATTTGAAATTCTAGGTGCTAGTATTTTTAAAAAAGGAATCAATCTTTTTAGTATGTTCAAAGATATGAAAATGAAGAGCACCTATTTGTTTTGGATACCTGAACCTCTTAACAACCCTGATGAAGCATTTTTCTGAGACGAGTCAGTGAAGTTCTAGAAAGTCATTTTTGTTCATAAAAATGCCTGGTTAAGAAATCATTTTCCTCCATTTGATATTTGTCAATGGCTATTGCAGTTGATACTATTCAGAGAGGCTGGCCTTACAGATATTCCAAATAAATTAATGTCACTGAAATGACACACAGACTAGGAAACTCCAGGGGAGGAAAGTGGTATTTTTCCTTGTATATAAAATACACTATTAATTGAATTGTCTAGAAAGACAATGTTCTGTGGTGGCTGGAGTCTCAAAGCAGGAGTCCTCATACTGTTCTGTGACCACTAGGTGTGTGAAGTTGCATTATTCAATTCTCTTTGCTTCAGTTTCCCATTCGGAAGACAAGAGAAATGACTGTGTCTGGTGCTTCTGCCTACCCACAAGCCATGCTGAGAGAAGCAGGAATGAGAGCTGGCACAGGGCGGGAAGTTTTCCAGAAAGGTACTGTTTCTGTCATCACGTTTCTGTGATTCTGACCTGGTGATGTTTCAGAGTAGGTTTAGAGGCAGAGAAATGTGTGTGCCAGAATCGACTGGGGAGATTTTTCAAGCCACTCCCTGCATTGCTCCTTCCTTCCGTCACCAGTTAAGAACCACTGTAACTGAAGAAAACTTCAGTGGCTGGTTCCAGCAGGTATGGGGCATAAGTATTAGATGCACACACGGTCATTAAGGTCAAGGACTTTTGTTTCAGAAAGAGCTAAGTTGAATGTTGACCCCACCCCTCCACTAACTATAGGATTTTGAACAATCTATTCCACCTTTTGAAGCCTTCACATCCTCACCCATAAAACACCTGCCTTTAAGGTCGGTGTGTGGCGGCCAGGTAGCTAGTTACTGCTCAGTAAATAGTTCTGCCATTGGTAACTCCAAACTTCATTGTCCACTCTGAACCATGGATTTAAGGTTTTATTTGTCATTCTCTCATAAAGGTTTAATAGAGGTAGGATCCTTATATGTCTATACACTTAAATGTAGAATTTTAAGGCTGGAAATAACTTTAAAACTATAAAGGTGACCCTCACCAAACTCTCAATTTGCGGATGGGGAAACTGGAGGCTCAAAAAGGCAAGTGATTTATCCAAGATTACAGAGATATTGAAAGACAGGGAAGCCTGGCAGGCTATACAGTCCATGGGGTCGCAGAGTTGGACATGACTTAGCAACTGAACAGAGATATGTAATAGAAGAGTCAGAACGAGAGCCCCATCTTCTGCCCTCCCATCCAGTACTCCTCACTTCCTGCCTCTCGAATCACACATTTAACTAATATAGAAAATATTTGCTTTAAAAAGTTAGTGATGAGAATGCCGTTTCCTTTCAATGGCAGGGTCAGTGACATCATCACACAGGACAAGAAAAATCCTGTGAGATGGCCCTCATCCAGGCAATAAAGTTAATAGCAGAGGAAGGTGTGGAAAACGACATCTTATTATTGCAGAGGTGGCATCCAGGACTGAGAGAGGGGTGAGTGACACCCCGAGCTCCAGGGGCCAGACAGAGACTTGCCCTGCGAGGGGAGAGATTGTGAATGAGGAGGCGAGTTTCCAGTGTCCCTTGAGGCCCGAAATCTGACTCCCCAGACCAGTCCTGAACTTCAAGCTTCTATGTCTCCCTTGAGGATTCACAAAATTTCCAAAATCTTCATGTTTTTTTTTCTTGTGGCTGCTTCTTCCTAACATTCTGGACTCCTGCTCTTTGACTAATACAGACACCAGTGTATCTGCAAACACGCACTGATACAGTTTCCCTGCCCTGGGTGAACCACACCCACTGGGAGTTCAGAAAGCAGAGCAGGGGCAGTGACTAACACCGAGAAACCTTACATTCAAGTCAGCAGATGAAGGCAACAGATCAAGTCTGTGCCTCTGAAAACAGGCCTGAAGGATCTTCTGGGCTCCCTCAACAGGGCAGGGCACCGACCGAAGAGCTGTGCTGCGAGTCTGCCTCCTCAGGACCGAGCGGAGTGGAGGGGAAGGTCATAGAACTGGAAGCACACCCAGTCCAGTTTTGGACACCTGCCTGTCTGCCCACGAATGACCACTGCGGAATCTAAGGCGAGCGGACCGCCCCCAGAACTCCGCCTGAAGCCTCTGCCTCTGAGCGCGGCCCGGCCCTGCAACCACAGCAGTCTCCATTCCAGCTCTGGTCACCATCAGGAAGGCATCTGTTACCTCCTGCCTGGCCTCCCATTCTGTGGTCGCCAGAGGAACCCAACGGCCATAAATTTCAAACTCGGCTACATGTTGCCCTACTTCTAACTCTTAACTGCCTGCAACTCGCCCTTTGAGAAAACAGCTTTACTCCTGAGTGCTCTCTGCTAAATGAGTGCCACCTTGTCTTTTTCCTCTACATCATCATTATAATTAATAAGCAACAATATCATCCCTGGTGGTTATGTTCTTATTAGGTGTTAACTGGCCTTCGCATCATTATCTCATTAGGCCTTTCCACCTAAATTACTTTATCAGCTTCCCTCCGAAGGGGGTCTGGTGCTGTCTGGCTGAAAGGAATCCTCTGTACAAACATGAGAGAGAGGAACGATAATCACAGGCATTTAAACCTAACCCAGATATTAATCTTATTGAAAAATTAATGCTATTTCTACTACTGGGAATACTTTACATTGCTCTAAACCCTCTCATCCAATATGTTTCAAGCAATATCCAGAAGCTTTTTAACTTAATCTCACTCACTTTATGAGGAAAAAAAAATGTTGTAGAAGAACATATTCTAAAATACTTACAACAGTTAACACCTCTCCACACCCCGCACCCCCCGCCATCATGGCCCACATTTCTATTTGGATAAATTCTCTCCAGTTTTTTTTTTTTCATAAAGAGGCTGAATTTCAAAATTTTATATGAAAGACTGTGAATAGCTTGGCTCACTGAGTCTTCACTTCAGTTGTTCTAGTGCAATCTTTTCTTCAAACTCCCCTAACAGTGCTTAGCTTTTCTTTCCTTTAATAGCACTTATTTTGTAATTCAACATTTTGTAAAAGGTAGATGAAGACAGTTCTACTCATAGATGAATGGAGAACCCAGACTAATACATTTCTCTAGAAATGCGTTCCTTCCTGAAGACTAATAACACTTCCTGCTTCCTCTATTGTCTGCATGATTTCACGTTAATCCTGAGCTCTTCTTCTTTTCCTCCTTTATTTCTAGGTTAGGCATTTTCTCCAAAGGTTGGGGTTCATGCCTGCCCTTTCCACCAATTAATCACGCTCTGTTTCCATCACAATTGCCTCCTCTCTTCTTTGCCTTCCTGTGTCCCTCAATCTTCTCCCATGTAATTCATCATTCATCCTCACTTCCCATAGTAATTTCCTATTTTTAAATGTCTTATTATCTCATATTCCTCATTACCTACTTATCCTTCAAACTCTATTGTTCATTTAATTTTCTCACAGCTTGTGTAGTTATTTGGTTGGCAGCATCATTTCCATCCCTTCTTACTCACCCATCCACCAGTCATTTCTTTCCCCTCTCCTTCCTGCATTCCAAGTTCCAAGCTGTTTTTTTCTGATGGTGTGGATCATGATTTGAAATGGTGGCAATGAATCTTTGTGTCCCCAGACTCTCTTTCTATTTATTAATTGTTAATATCAAACTATTCCATGGGGGAAATCCAAGTTTATAATTCTCAAGACTTCCCACAGAGTCAAATTCACTAAGTCCCTTATTTTTTTTTCTTGATTGGGGCTAATACAAATCTCAAATAAAATACTGCACAGTTAGTTGGTATTTATCTGACATGTGCTGATCATTCTTTTTCCCCTTTGCAATTGAAACCCAGTATCGTGGCCCAAAGACCCGCTAATGTCTTTTGCATCTATGTCATATAAACCTTTCCCCTTAGAGATTGAAAGTAAACCCCTTAATTCAAATCCTGCTGTCATCAAACTGTCTGTTAATGCCCAGCCTCTCCTCCAAGAAAAACATGATTTTATTTTTTAAACTTTCTGTTTGCATTTTGTTTTGTTTTTGAAACTTCACAGGCTTCAGAGCCGCCCTTTCTTCCTCCTGAAATCTCAGGATAATTAATTTCAGCAAACTCTGGAGATGTTTGTTCTTCCCTTTATTTTCTCTACTTTAGAATCCTGCCTCACCTTATCCTTTTCTATTGCAAGTGTATGACAGGGACCAATTCCTGTCTTTGCACAGTCCCACCTGTATGTTCTTTCTCTCTAACGCTTTATTTTACTCCATACATGCACTCTGTTCCCATCTGTGAGCATAGTCAACAGTTTGAGTGGCTGCTGAAGTTCTCCCAGCCTGTGTCCCTGGTCAGAGGGCTGCTCTCTTGTTCCCACAAGGCCCCTCAAATGCCAGCAAGAGAAAGGCCCTGGGATCATCAACTTTATTATTGAGAACACCAAGGCAATGCGAGTAAACATACTGACCAAGGAACAGGGCATTACACCATGATTAAAGAAAGAACTGGGCCAACTTCTCAAATCCTAATTACCTCTATACTGTACTTCTCTGGAGATCAGTGTTCATTTTTCAGTGGATGCTTATTGGATTTTCAATTCCATCACAGGTATATGATGGGATAAGGTTGTAGCCACTGAAACCTAGCGTGCATTTCCATGTAATTATGACTTTCATTCTAAGCTAGTCTGGGAAGTCCCTGGCGGTCCAGTGGTTAGGACTCTGCTCTTTCACTGCCGAAGGCCCAGGTTCAATCCCTGATTGGGGAACTAAGATCCCACAAGTTGGACTGCACAGTCAAAACAAAGAAAATAAAACATTCTAAGCTATCCAGAGGTACAGATCACTTGTGCATGGGAAATCCTGCTCATTGAATTACTATATTTCTTTGAAAAGAATTCATTTTCTATGAGTTAATCGTTTTTCATATGACCCAAACTATCTATTCTTTTTTCGAAAACATGACCCCTTCTTATCACTGTTAAATTACAATTAATACACAATTTCTCGGTAAAGCGTCTGCCTGCAATGCGGGAGACCCAGGTTCGATTCCTGAGTCGGGAAGATCCCCTGGAGAAGGAAATGGAAATCCACTCCAGCACTCTTGCCTGGAAAATCCCATGGACAGAGGAGCCTGATAGGCTACAGTCTGTGGGGTCGAAAAGAGTCGGACACGACTGAGCGACTTCACTTTCACTTTCTCTTGAGGGTACAATATAATCTAATTTTCTTTATTATTCAATTTGGATCCTGTTAAGTGAGACAGACATTCACTGATAAGAAGGAGCATTTAAATTTTGGCAAATAAGTTCATTTGTATTCTGAAAGCTCTGCACCCCTCGTATTTAATAAACTTTCCATTACAGAACATCACTTCCCTGGTGGCTCAGATGGTAAAGCATCTGTCTACAATGCGGGAGACCCAGGTTCGAGCCCTGTGTCGGGAAGATCCCCTGGAGAAGGAAATGGCAACCCACTCCAATACTATTGCCTGGAAAATCCCATGGATGGAGGAGGCTAGTAGGCTACAGTCCACGGGGTCGCAAAGAGTCAGACACGACTGAGCGACTTCACCTCTTCTTCTTTCCATTACAGAGTAAAGAAACGCTGCAAAATAGTCAAACAAATTAGCAATGGGGCCACTAAGAGCACATTCAACCCTGATTCAGAGATGTTTCAGTTTATCTGTTCTCTGTCAATCATTAAACAAGAAAGATGAAATATACAGTTATGTACAAGGAGACAGAACTCCTAATTCTTTCATCCTAGTTGAAGCAAAAGAATTATAATTGCTTGAAAAAAAATAAGACTTTTGTTTCTTCTCAAGGACAGAGAAAACAAATGTAAATTGCCTTAGAGTCAATGGCTTGGAGCTGCAAGTCTTCAGACCAGGCAAATGAGAGGTAGTCTATCATTTGTACTTTTTCTTCACAATAGCCAATATCCAGATAATTGGAAATATGAGATGTTTGACAAAATATTCCTTTTTGTGCTACAGCTCCTCCAGCATGTAAGAAAAAAAGAAAAAAAATGTTCCCTTTTCATTAGAATGTTTAGAGTCATATAGGTTTACTGATACCACTTCCACTCAGTGAGAGTAACAACTGCACTAAAATATTTGAATATGCTGCCAATTATTCCAGGGTCGATTTTCCATTGATAAGAGTTATCATGCCCTTTGTTTCTCTCCTAAGTCCTTTTAGTCATCTGATCTTTAGTATATTTACAAGAGGGAAAGTAAGAACAAGGAGAAGAGATGAAGTATTTATCAATCCATTTAGTAATGCAGTAGAGCTGCAAAAAACTGAAAGTGATAGAGAAAATTATGCTCTTGGCCACAGAGAGGTATAAGCATTAACCAGAGGTGTCAGTACATTCCTCGACTTCAAATGGGAATAAAAATTGAATCAAGAGTAATTAATTCAAGCATTTAAGCCAGACATTGAACCCCTTTAAAACTATTTCCCAGGATAAAAATCTAAAAAAAAAAAGTTTATGTCAGCAATTCTGAATGTGAAATTCCACTGATTTCTTTTTCTGTAAAATATTTTCTATATTTGGAGATATCTTTCAAACAGAGTTGCTAATGTTGTAAGAAACAAAGATGAAAAAAAGTTACTTACATAGGATTCACAATGAGGTAAGAATCTATAACAAAATCCTTTGGTCTGATTAGTGTTTTCCCTTTCCTTTTTAAAGAGGCCACCAGTCATAGTGAATATATGAAACACAGTATACATGAAAAATGTCTGTCTATTTAGATGGTTGTTTTGCTTTTTTTTTATTTTAGGAGTTAGTTAAGAGTCTCCCCACATGAGCAAAGATGTGTTGCAGAGGATGGGGTAGACAATGACAGGACTGCATAGAGGATTATCTCAGATTTATCCCAAGAAGTAAAAAATCATCTCTTCCTTTTATCTGGACATAGGTCTTTTGATGGTAACCCTGGGACTAGAGAATTACCTGGATGTGCATCCCAAAATTGCTTGGGCAGAATGGGGACTCTGCCTGTAGCTGTTACCCACCAGCACACTCCCCTGGAACATCATCCAAAGGAAAGCCAGCAGATGAAAGGAAGGAGGATTTTGTCTCCTCTCCTGTGAAAGCTTCTGGAGTGTGGGAAGATGTCAGGTTTACCTTGTATCTCCAAACTTAGCTCATACCCAGCACCAAGCGTGTGGTATATGCTCCATAGAAATGTGATGAAGGAAAGGATAGGGAGGAAGGCAGCGAGAGAAGAAAGGATGAAAAGGGGGATAAAGCCTCTATGAGCTCTACAGGATATGCTTCTAGAGCCTTCTCAATTCCAAAGGGGAGAGACAGACTCACCGTGTCCTACAAGGTTGATAAATACTCCTCCAAAAAAGTAACAAATGACAATTGCAGAGCTATTTGACCTGACAACTTAGGAACAGTTGGATTAGAAACTAGCCAGTTGTCCTGTAGTCTGGGGCTTGATGCTAACATGTTCAGAGCTGGAAGGGATCTTGAAGTCATTCAAGACAGCTCCAGGTGGACTGTAATATGTAACTTGACCATGGTTACATAGCTTGTCAGTATTGAAATAAAGACTAAAACCTGGGTCTCAAAGTTTCCAGCCCAGCATGTCTCACACTGCAGGTTTCCTATGTAAGTCAGAAGCAATAGCTGGTTTTATCCCTTCATATTTCCTGACCCAAGTCACTTAATATCTCCCCTTCCAGAAGTCCTACTAACCTTAAGCCTTTCCCTTAATACCATGGGACTTTAGCTTGCTAGGGAAACAGTTTGCATTGGTTCACAGAGCATTTATAGAATGCAGACTTAGAACTCTTATAAAAGCTTCATCACTAGGCATGATTAAGGCAACAGAAAATCCTTTATTAATTGGAACCCTGGACTTGAGAATATTTTTGTGCCCATTTGTTTTCTGTAGCCACTGCTCTTCACACTTAAGAGAAGCTAGAATGTAAGTTCCATGAGGGTAGGAATCATGCTTATCTTGGTCCTAAGTCTCCACAGTGTCCAGTAGATACTTAACTATCTTTTAAATGATTGAACATGACCACAAGTTCTATATTTCATTATTCCAAGAATGTTTCTTGATGTCCTCATCTGCAAATAATTGACAATATCACCCTTCAGTGAAATGCTTTTGAAAATCTCAACTCCACTTGGTCTCCATCTAATTAATTCAACACAGGATCTGATCACCCAACCCACAAGAATTCAAGCTCTGTTAGTCCTGATCTGCTCTGTTAATTAACAACCCTTACTCTGAGTGAATGAAGACACACTAAGGGCTAATATTCTAGAACTGGAAGAGAAACTATCAATGACTGTGTCTTCATTTCCAAGCCCTAAAGTTCAGAACAGAGATGAGTAGGCTAATAAATTGGTGTCTCCTTCAAACCACTACTTGTAGGATCTTTATTAGAGGGCAGACTGAGTTCTGTGTAAGGACGAATTGAGCAGGACCACTGCCCTCCATGTGCAAACAATCCAGCTGGGGTACCTAATTTACATATCTCAGTAGGAAAAACAGGAACCCTGCAGTAAGCCATCCCTCTGTTCCTCTATTCTGATTACTCCTGAGGAACTTAACAAGTCATTTCTTCCAGCCCCAGAGTGCTCCCTAAAAGAAGTGCTGGTATATTTTCCTGGTGATGTAAGCACACGGTGAACATTTTAGTATCCTTGTAGGTTAGTCTTCCAAGCAGCCATCCGGCTGGTCTGTCCTTAATCTGACCCTGATGGCAGCCATCACTTGAAATGAAGAAGGCAATCTAGTTAGAAACTGCAGTTGATGTTCCTCCTCTCTCAGTGGGGATAGGTAGCTCATCCATAAGGCCTTCTTGATGGATGAGCTGCTTCTTGATGGATGAGCTGAGTTCAAGAAGCTCAGAAGCAGCGGGGGAAAGCAATATAAGAAAAGGCCACGCTCCTCCGAAGGAGTAGGTTTTCTGTCTCAGCAGCTGTAAAATTATAAATCAAAGATTAAAAAGTTAAGCCACTGCTCAAGTGAGGATCTTGGTAAATACAAGGCTTAAACAAAACCCGATGACGGATTCATTGGCATCAAAGTGAAGTCTGTGGTTTTTCAGACAATAGGGCAGAGACTATAGGAACACACAAAGTATGGCTAAGGATTCTCTGTGCCTTTGTTGATTTTGCTACACCAAAGAAAGAGGAAAAATTATAATGCTATTAAATACAAGTAAATCTGCATGTATAAAGAATGTAGAATGAGTATGCTAGGGAGGGACAAGCCAGGGGAAAAGGAGAGCCCGCAGAATCCAAAACCAGCCACTGTTTCCTCACAGTGCTTCACAGGGCTGACCTGAACGGAGTTTGATTTTCTGGCCTGAGTGAGAGTTGAGTAATGAATAGTATTTGGGGATAAACTTGGATTTAAGATGCCTTGAAAAGTGACAAGTACAGTGACCCAAGCTTCACCCAGTTCCTGGGCAACCAAAATGATTGATTGCCAGTGTAATTAACAAAATAAGAGTGAAAAGAACCACATCCAGAGACGGTCCAGGTGAAGCATCACTAGCTTAGGGTGTCTCTGCCCAAAACATCACAGGAAATTGATTGTTGCACCATTCCGGCAAGGTACCAGGCACAACTGCCAAATCAATGACTACCTTTGACTGTCATCCCCTCCCATACTGCGCCACTCTGTACACTTGCTCAGGCTCCAGGAACCCAAGCACATGTGCTAGTACTCATCCACTGAAATTTTTTTAATCCCACAAATACTAAAGAGGAAGTCTTCCAGTGTCTAGATTTGAGCATTTCATAGCAGAGTGTTAACTATTGTTGGCTTTAACATTCCTATGGGATGTTTGTAATTTAAAAACAGACTTATATGTACATGAAGCTCTTACTTAGTGTAATATGGGAAGAAGAGAAAGGAGGGCATGAGTGAGCAAGGAAAGGGGCAGGGCTGGCCATGCTTCTTATCTAATTTCACCACCATTCCACACAAACCCCCAGCCTCCAAAAGTGGGTTTCTTCAACTTTGCCTCCAATGACACTGAACAGTTGCTAACTCCAGACAGAGGAAGCAGGTCTGTCCTCAGAGCACATGGAGGAAAGGATCCTTTAGAGAGGACATCCAAACCTACAGAGAAGCCCCCTGCAGACACCAGTGATCATGGCTGCATTCCAGATGTCTCTCCTGGCCCAAAGCCCTTGGTTTTACAAAGAGGCAAACTGAAAGGTAAGTGGCTCATCCAGTGTGACACAGAGACCAACTAAACGGTAGGGCCAACACTAAGCCTAGATCTCCCAAATCCTACCCTACCCACCAACCCTACCCACATAAATCCCCATGAGCACAACCCATTCTTTCTACTCCAAACACAGATGGGAGGATGACGTTCTTCAAACACTAGAGCAGTATCTGGGTAGTGTCTGAGTAATAATTTCCCCTTCCTGGAAAACAGTCTGGTTCAGTGGGTCTCGGGGAGGCACAGGAATGTTACCAGGTGCCCTGGGACATTCCGATCTGCGAGGTATAGGAACCACCTGTGCTTCTGTTGTCATTTCTCTACCTATCAGCACCATGCAGATAGCTGGAAAGCCCCCCGGAGGGGCAGTTCTGGGGACACCCTCTGGAGCCCAGAGATCAAAGGGCTCTTGACCACTGGGGCACAAGTCAGAGCCCTGAAGACAAACACCAGCCTTGAAATCTCTAAGAAAGAATGCTCAGAATGTACCAGAACATTCTCCTCTGAGGCCCTGTCGACCTTAATGGCTTTGTGGCCAGCAGTATCCCAACTATACCCTCAAGGTTCTTGTATAACCAATCTTCTAAAATGTGTTGAGCCCCTACTTTGTGGACCACTGTGCAGAGGGGCTGAGATGCACAAAGAAAAGGAAGATCAACAAGTATATGTAAGAAGAACATCAACAATACAGGCTGTATCACTAAAGACAGAAAAAAATAAGGCAGATCAGTCTCACACAAGCATGTTCCATGTAATTCAGTAATTTCCCAACATACTACCTGGTAGAAGCTTGTGGCATTTCCTAAACGTCCACCCTGGAGATTCTGACTCAGTGAGTCTGAGGAAAAGCCCAGAATCTGCATTTTTAACCAACCCCCAGGTAGATCCACAGATGGGCATTTGAGGTTCTTATATCATTTTCGAGGGCTGACTGTGAAGAATCCAAAGGAATCTAGCTTGGTTGCTTTTTATAGTCATGGTTTATAACGCCTCAACATTCCTAGCCTACTCAAACTGACCCCTGGATACATGTTTGTTTGGCTTTGCTCTTCTTAGCTCAGTGTTGGCTTACGCGATCTTCCTTCTTCTTTCCTCCTGTTTAGAGCTTCTTTCTTCTCGGTAAGAATTTGTTTTCTGGTAAGGGGTGCAGCTTGATTCTTTAGGGAAACACATGGGCAAAAGCCATATGTTGTATGATTCTATTTATATGAAACACCTAGAGTAGGCAGATCTATAGAGACAGAAACCAAATTAGTGGTTGCCGAGGGCTGGGGGAAGAGGCTGGGGAAGTCTGAGGGATGACAGCTAACAGAGATACAGGGTTTCCTTGGGGGGATGATATAAACATTCCGGAATTAGATATTTGTGATGATTGCACAACTTTCGAATATATCAAAACCCATTGGACTGTACACTTTAAGATGGTGATTTTTACGGTATGTGAATTATAACTCAACTATTGAAAGCCTAGTGTAGAGACTTCCTTGACAGTCCACTGGTTAAGACACTGTGTTTCCACTGCAGGGGGCGCAGTGCAGCCAAAAAAAAAAAAACCCAAGAAGAGCTCAATGTAGAAGGACGGGCCCCACATATCACACACAGGTGGATCACCTGGCTCCCTGGGACCTCACAACTACCAAGTAACGTCTCCGGGGAAACAAAGGCAAAATTTTGCGAGGGTAGCTGACGACAATAACAGCACCACTTACTGCACACTTGCTATGTGGCAGATATCATAATATTAATACATAATACATGGCTATCTCAGATTACCAAAGATGTGAATACTATTATTTTTATTATACTGTTATTGTCAACATTTTACAGATGATACAATGGAGGGACAGTGGGATTAAATAACTTGACCAGGCCCATAGCTAATAAGGGACAAAACTGAGCACCAGGAAGGTATGGTTAAATAAGCACCAAAATACTCTGCCCAAAACCGTGTCCCTCATGGATCTGATAGTCACTAAGATTTGGGGAAAATAGAATCATAATAATAGTGATAAGAATGTAGTGAAGAATTCTTGAATGCATTTTATGTTCCAATCCCTCTACTAAATTCTCTACATCGATTATCGCATATAGTCTTCATAAAAAACTCTGTGAGGTAGATGCTAATGTCATCCCCAATTTACAGAAGTGGAAGTGAGGCAGAGAATGCTTAAATAATCTGCCCCAAACCACATAGCTAGTAAGTGATGGAGCCAGGATCTGAACACAGATACTTAGTGTCAAGTTATTTTGTCAGAGATCCAAATTTAGATTCCTACAGGGTCTGAGGATGAAAGAATGAATTGAACAATTTGGCTTGAAATGCCAAACAGTATCTACCCATCTTTTATTTATCTATCAATAAGAAATCACTGCAGATAGTGACTGCAGCCATGAAATTAAAAGACACTTACTCCTTGGAAGGAAAGTTATGACCAACCTAGATAGCATATTCAAAAGTAGAGACGTTACTTTGCCAACAAAGGTCCGTCTAGTCAAGGCTATGGTTTTTCCAGTGGTCATGTATGGATGTGAGAGTTGGACTGTGAAGAAAGCTGAGCACCAAAGAATTAATGTCTTTGAACTGTGGTGTTGGAGAAGACTCTTGAGAGTCCCTTGGACTGCAAGGAGATCCAACCAGTCCATTCTGAAGGAGATCAGCCCTGGGATTTCTTTGGAAGGAATGATGCTGAAGCTGAAACTCCAGTACTTTGGCCACCTCATGAAAAGAGTTGACTCATTGGAAAAGACGCTGATGCTGGGAGGGATTGGGGGCAAGAGGAAAAGACGACGACGGAGGATGAGGTGGCTGGATGACTGAACTGAACTGAACTGAAGTCTATAGATACAGAGACATGATACAGTTTTCTCTTAATACTGTTAATCCTTAACACTCTTATTTCTTAAACAGATCAAAGAAAAAGAGTAGTAATAATGAAAAATGACACTTTGCTTCAATGTTGGGGACACAAAAAGGAGTGACGACAGCAGTCAAATTGGAGGAATAACATGCTTCATCTAAAGGGGAAGCCACCCTTCAACTCTTGGTTGCCAGGTGGGTAAACGGTGCAGTAGTGCCCTATTTTCCGAGAGAAATTTAGAAAAGTTTTACATGAAATCTTTTGGTTTTTTAAAAATGGCAAAGAATCCCGCAGACTGTAGCTGGCCTGTAGTAATCCACTCTCAACCTCCAAATAAAGTAAATTACCTCTGCCAGCAGCTCTATGTGACTGGAATTTAGGATTGAGGGTAACACAGTGATAAGATGAGTCTGGAAGGGTGAAGAGGGGCCATGGCATGAGAATCCTTGATGCACACCGGGGGAAGGTAAATCCCATTCTACAGGCTAGGGAAAGCAGACGCTGTGTTGTTTTGTTTTAGAAGAGAAGGGGACTAGATCAGAAAGACATTTCTGAGAACCATGAAGGACAAAATATGTGGGGAAGATAGCTGAGACCAAACTGATGACAACTATGACTATAGCCCAAAACCACAGTGGTGCCAATGAAAGCAAAAGAATGACTTAAAGCAACTAAGCAAAGACTTTCCTTAATAAATGATAGATCTCCTTATATCAAAAGAGCATATACATATGCTATCATATAGCTATAGCATCACTTCATAAAGAAAAGACCATCATCAAGAAGAAGGAGAAAGCCAACTTGAGAAACAGAGCTATGAGAGAAAGAAGAGGGGTTTCAGGATACAACTTGTTTGAGGCTGGGTTTGGCATGTAAAAAGGAAAGAAAATGTTCTTGGCTAGGGGGGAGACAGTCCGAAAACTGCCTAGGAAAACAAAAGAGAACAAGAAAAAAAAGAGCACATACAGGAAGAGGTTAGGTCTTTAAAAATTAAGAAGATATAGGAAATCAGCAGGGCAAAACGAATCAGGCAATGAAGATCAGTGAAGGTCCCTAAAGTCCATATTTAATGCAGATGAGAGAAATCAGGCAAGGCATTTTTAAAAGATACTGTAGTAAAGGCACCAAGGAGATTGCTTTAAGAGAGACAGAACTCAAGAATAGAGACCACAGTATAAGTATTCATAGGGAATAGAAGCGGAGAAGGCAAAGGCACCCCACTCCAGTACTCTTGCCTGGAAAATCCCATGGACAGAGGAGCCTGGTAGGCTTGCAGTCCATGGGGTCTCGAAGAGTTGGACACGACTGAGCGACTTCACTTTCACTTTTTACTTTCATGCATTGGAGAAGGAAATGGCAACCCACTCCAGTGTTCTTGCCTGGAGAATCCCAGGGATGGCGGAGCCTGGTGGGCTGCTGTCTATGGGGTCACACAGAGTCGGACACGACTGAAGTGACTTAGCAGCAGCAGGAGCAGCAGGGAATAGAAGAGAAGAAAAGGAAGGCCAAAACAAGGGAAGCATTTTAGCTACTGGAGATCAATAGAGAAAGATGAATTTTAGAGATGTCAGAAAGGAAAATATGACAGGATTTTGGAATATTCTCAGAGAGAAAATAAGGGCTATTCTGTAAAAAAAAAAAAAAAGAAAAAAGAAAAGAAAAAAATCCAAAGTTCTCTTTCCACAATTACTTAAGAAGCATCCCTGAGGATGGCCAAAGATAATACCAAAGCCACATTCCAAGGGCATGAGGGGGAGAAAGCAGCTACCAGAAAGTTCCAAATGGGAAGGGAATGAAAAACTTCATCTTTAGCAAACTTGCATTTCATTGATTATAGCATGGCCCAGACCAGAATAAAGTGTGCTACAGAACCAGCTTCTTCAGAGGTGACTTTGTGATAGTCCAGAACATTCTGAAAGAACTGCAGCTGTCACAGAGGCAGAGTCTTTAAAAGGAGGAGCCTTCACCAGAATCACGATCCAGAGATTAAAAAGGACCACTACCAAGAAAGATCTTACTTAAAAGCATAACGGTGTACACTAAAGGGGTAGAAATACAAGGAGAGAGGAAGGAGCAGTAAAAAGGGACTGTCACTGAAGTGTGGGTCATATAATACCTGGCAGCTTATGTACAGTATTTAAATCCCGCATCAGAGAGGCAAGGTTACTCCATTTTGCAGGAGAAAGTATAAAATGCACTATGGAGAATCGTTACTAAAAGCCACATAGATGATAAGTGTCAGAGCCAGGTCTTACTGGATTTTCAAGCCCATGCATTCTCCACTATACCACCCTGTTTGACTATGGGCCATCTTCCACCCAGATTACTGCAAAAGCCTTCCCAACAGGCACAGCTCACCCTCTCCATCCCACATCCAATATGTAGCCCAGCAAGAGCAATCATTCAAAGACACAAATTTCACTGTGGCCTTGCTCAAGCCCCAATAAATTCCTTTTGATTTTCAGGGAAGTCCAAACTACTCAGCATTCCCTCCAAGGTCCCTTGGGATCTGGCCCTGCTCACCTCCCCAGCCTCATCCCAAGCTCCTCTCATTGCAGGTGACAAGTCAATGATTCTGAATATATTTAAGCCTTTGGAATGCACCATGGATCATTCTCAACTCCAGATCTTTGCACATTGTCCCTAACGCCTGGAGCACTCTTCTCCCTGACCTCCTAACCTCTCCTTTTAGGTAGTCTAGATAACAGTACACTATTTTCTCACAAAACTTAACACATTTGATTGGAATTCTCTCTTATCTGTTCTGAGATCCCTGTACTGTATCCTCCTCTTTGAGGCCTCTCCTGTCAATTAGCTGCAGGAGGAATGATCCTGTATCTATCCTTTTCACTCCTGAATCCACAACACCCAGCTTGTGCCATCAGGTGCTTATCAGGTACTACACACGTATGTTTCCAAGTGGATAATAATTTGATAAGGCAAGGGCCATCACTCGTTGCTAAGTGAAGTGACATCAGTGGAAGCCAAACCCCAAAAGCCCTACTCTTGGCATTTGCAATTTATTGTCCACTGCTGAAGATTCTTAGACATTCTGAAAACTTCACTGATATTTTTTGGAACATATGATCTATATGCTTCCTGTGCTCAGGGCTATAAATAATTCCAACGACAAGGTTCACTTCTTGCCCTAAACAAGCTTACAGTCTAGTGGAGGAGCTTTCATTTTCGCCAACATGTTGCAACACACATTCTCTCTAAATCCTTTTAAGGGCCCACTGACTTGAGATTATCAAGTTCATCAAGAATTTGGTAATTGCCGTTTGACTCCTAGAGGTTCACAGCGGGCTTGAGGACTGAAGCCAAATCTTACTCATCATTATCATCCCAGTGGTTATATAGGGCCTGATATATAACAAGAGGTTTAAAAATCACCAAATGAGTGAAAGAATAAATGGACAAACGAACAATCAAATAAGTCAAGTCTTGGAATAAAGCTTTGGAAACTGGGTCACAGTCTTGGTTCTCCTCCATCACTAAACAGATAAATGACTTGGTGATAAGTCCCCTTATCAAGAACCAGCCCATCAGACCCACATAGATACTGACCAGCCTGCAGAGTCAGTGGAGCATGGGGGCAGGGAAAGAAGAGCAGGGTAGAATTTTTTAAATCGTTTTGTTCCCTCAGGTTTCGAGGGGGGATGCTGTGGGCAGACAGTGCCCATGCAGAGTAGAGAGATGGCTTCACCTGGCCTGCTACCACTCCAAGCCTGCTCCCTGAGGCAGGCGACAGAGGTCAAAAATAAGTGTGTAGATAGATCAACAGTGTTCATCACACACTTTCACTACCTGGAAAGAAAACGCTTTGGTGGCATACTAAAGTGTATTAATAATCACCAACATGAATAAATATCCAGTTGAAACAGACGTTTGCTAGTTTCTGTACCTTTCAAAATTAGAACCAAAAATCTGAACAGTAACAGCTATCTAAACAGTATCCTTTTCACACACACACACACACACACACACACACTCCTGAAATTTTCCTCCCTGTTGCCGTCTTGTTAGTTATTTGAATAAACATTATTTCTGCCACTCGTTTTAGCACCAAATAGTACCTTGTAGTCGATGGGGGAGCCTGGTGGGCTGCCGTCTATGGGGTCGCACAGAGTCGGACACGACTGAAGTGACTTAGCAGCAGCAGTACCTTGTAGTCAGTTAAAAACCTTTATCAAAGGTAAGAGTATGGTACTATTTTGACACCAGACAGTCCTTTGCTTTTGTGTGGAATCACTGAGTTGCCTGAACACTGTAAGATTTTGCTTTTGTGCAGACAATCAGCAGGTCATTAGCAAACCCCATACAAATTGCCCCGGACTCAGGATGGAACCCTGGGGACCTGAAGCCATAAAAGAGAGAAGATATGGTGTTGCTGACAGTTGCTTCTGATGGCTGTTTAAAAAGTACGATTGCAACCACCCAACGGCTTAATACAGTACAGCTCTGAGCTGTTCACAGGGCAAATTCTGATTAACAGTATCGATATTCGTTATGAATTTTTAAGTTTTGGTGGAGCACTCCATTGTATCCTACTATTAAAGGGCAAGACCAAACAAGCTCTTTTATGAAATGACCGTGTTTATCATTACTTTACTGCCCCTGGTTTTGCCTATTGGTGAACATGATACAACCTATAGTTTATTCAAATAGAGGGTGGGCAGGAGTCCTGCTGCATATTTAGAAGTCACATGAAGATATTTTTGCATAAGAAAGTGAGGGTGAGATAAACTGAAATTCAGTGTATGAGCCAGAATTTGCCACTTTTACACATGCACATATGCATGCTGAGACTCATACACACACACAGGATAAGGTCTATTTCACTACATCCACATCTGGCAATGATGCGGGCATAGTGAAAAGATTTCATATCCCCTCAAGAAAGCCCTTAGGCTACAAGAAAAATCATCCCACATCTAATAAACCCATCTGAGATATATCTCCCATATGGTAAAGCCTTATTTTGTTTTATTCCAACAAATTGGTCCTTGGATTCCTCTCACAGCTGTTGCTGCTATTGTTGAAGCCGTGTTGAGCCCTGCAATGACCATGATGTTGTGAACAACAGCCAGATCCCTGTGTCACTGGACTGTGCAAGCATTAAGTGATATCACCTGTGAGGAGTACTGAGCACTCAAGATATTTAAAGCTCTGATACATAAAAAGGGCTCAACAAATGGGGGTCAAAAATATTTTTTGATTAGAATATTCTGAGAGTTTAGTCTCAGGAAAAAAATGCAAGTAGATTCCTAAACCAGATTACCAAAAAAATAAGAAAGCTGAAATAAGTCAACAAACAAATAACTTTCTCCTTCACTATTCTCTACCATAGTTTAGTTTGGCTTGAGGAACATTGGTGTGTGCCACAGGAGACACAAAGACAGATGTGGCCACTCCCTGACTTCTGCTAGAGGAATGACACACCTGGGGCTCTTTCTAAGTCGTGGCTTTTACCACGGCAGCAGCATTTAGAAGGCCTATTGCATGCGTGCATGCTCAGTCGCTGCAAAGTGTCCGACTCTGTGCGACCCCATAGACGGCAGCCCACCAGGCTCCCTCGTCCCTGGGATTCTCCAGGCAAGAACACTGGAGTGGGTTGCCATTTCCATCTCCAATGCAGGAAAGTGAAAAGTGAAAGTGAGGTCACTCAGTCGTGTCCAACTCTTAGAGACCCCATGGACTGCACCCTACCAGGCCCCTCCGTCCATGGGATTTTCCAGGCAAGAGTACTGGAGTGGGGTGCCATTGCCTTCTCCATTAAATATCTCTAAGAGATAGCAAATTTTAATTACATAACACAGTGTTATCAATTATAGTCAATATGTTACACATTAGATCCCCAGACCTTGTTACCAACCCCTCCCTATTTCCACCACCCTTATCATAACAATTAGCTTTTTCCTATTTGAGGGGGTCTCCTTCTTAATTTACAGCTTCCATAAGTAGAGGAAATATCTTTTTACTTTGCTCTGACTACCAGAATTGGTGGATGTTTCAAATATGCTCAAAATCAATGTGAACTAAATGTTTGCTCAATTTAAAAAAAAAGCTAATTACAGCAAGACTATAATTATAATGTTTACCTTATATATAAAATACATTACAGCTATCACCAAAAAAAAAAAAAAATCACCAATATCAGGAGATAATTCTAATCCTTTTGGTCTACCTGGATGGATCATCTGCAGACATATGGCCAATTTCCTCAACACTTTAAATTGTTCAATATAATCACTTGTCTTGTAGGTGAGGTTTTCGCACTCTCAAATTTTCCTTTCGATTTTCATCCAATTTCAGCACATTCCTTTCTGAAGTTTAAGCGAGGCCTTGGCTGCTCTGGGTTAACTCTGGGCCACTTCTGGCAAACTTGGGACTGCGGGGCAGCTCGACTCCTCCTGTCCATCTTCCACGCCTTATGAGCCTTGTTGCCCTCTGTTTTACTTTCCTCTGAAGTTTTCCCCCACTTTTTGAGGATGGATTTAAAAGCTCCCCTTTTCCATGCTCTAAGACAAGCAAAAAAGAATGAAAAATAGGGCTAGAAGGGTGAACAAAGAGGGAAATCCAAGAATGTTGAGGCTCCTCCGGCTTTACTTAACCTCAATTTCTTTTCTTGTGGGTGGCCAGAAATGGATGGACATTTTAGAAAGACTAACGGGGAAAAGCTGCTAGGAGGAGACAGAATGTTGGAGAGATGCTAGGAGAAGAGACATTGTTAAGGAAGTAACCTATCTTGACTTCTCCTCTTCCTCTAATCTCTTTCCACAAGTCACCAGCTAGTGGGACTCCTGGTGGGACTGAACCCTTCTAAAGCTCTGGGTAGATAGAAAGGATGAATGGCATGAAGCAAAAATTCCACTCTTAAAAAAAAAAAAAAATCCAATGTCCCTAGGGCCTCTAGATTCATTGCTCAAGCGCTTTCCACTGCGCACCACCCACTCTCCCAGGCCAACACACACCACCAGGCCATCCCACACCTGAACTTCTGGTTGAGCCAGAAGAGCACTGGAAGTTTGGAAGCAGGGCCAGAAACTCAGCACAGCGCTGGGCTCAGCCACCACCTCTACAGTGCTGGGAATCCACCATCCCCAAAACAACCTCCAGAAAGCTCTGGGGAGGCGCAGCCAGGAATGTCAGGAGCAATTTGGGTTGGCACCAGGGAAGCCTCACCCACTTTCCCACAGGGCTCCAGTCTTGGTTACGTCAGAGAGCGCAAGAGTGTCCTGACCCTCCTCCCAACTTCCAGTTAAACCAGAAGTTGGACATTCAGGGGAAGGGCCAGGAATGTGGACATCACTGCCACAGTTTCCATCACAGCTCACAAGCACAGCCCAGGCCATACACGTGTGTTTGTTGAACAGAAACATTCAGAGAGTCTGGTTAAAAAGGAAATACTCTGTTATAGACTTTGAGCAATAATGGCTGTCCTTTGTTGAGCCCTTACGGTGTGTGAACTAGACTCTCGATGCAGTAGGTCATTGAATCCTAACAAGCACTGTAAGTTTCTCCGTTTTACATACAAGGAAACTGGGGTTGAAAAGAGCACAGCAACTTGATTCAAGCTACTAAAGAGGCAGATCCCACGATTCCATTCCACATAGATCTGACTCCAAAGCCCATGTTTTTGATCACTGTGTGTAGAAAACCAAAATTCTACAGCTCTGAGAGTACTCTTCCTGGATAGGACTTTAGGGCATTTTGACCTTGTTTTGTTGGAGGAATAGAATTCAGTAGCCAGACAGCACGTAGTATCCTCTATCTGTCAGTGCCTAAGGCCAGAAAAAGATTCTAGTAAGTCAGATAAACAAGCATCAGAGATAACCCACCCACAAAACAAAACTTGAGGGACTGTGTGGGAGGGAGTGTGAATTCTGGGTTCAGTCTGGCTCATAGTTAATTTATCTCAAAGTTAAAGTCATTCCCTTGTCTTTCAAGGGCAGCCAATACATGAAAATAGATCTACCATGAACTTCAGTCACAGCTCTAAATAAATAGGTAGCGTATTAACATGTGACATGAGCTCTTCACTTTCCAAGTCACATTTTCATGAAAGATACTGATGAACTGACACCAAGGAGAAGTATAGCAATGCACTTAGGAAAGTTCTGGAAATTTCCTGAAGAAAACAGTAGATGCAAAAATGAAGACAAAGTGAACACTGCCTTTATGTCTGAGGGCCCCTTGCTCCTAAAGTAAGAGCACCCTCATGATTTTACAGCAGTTTCAAGAATAAATGTAATTGATAACATAATTACGAAATAAACATGTTGAGACACTTTTTTCACCTTGAGAATTCTCAAGATGATGACTTTGCAGATATTAGGACTATTTATGAAAGAGTCTAGTCAGCCCATACTGCTATTATTATTCCTCACTCCAAGGGCCCATGGATTCCCAGGACATTTCTGTTTGTATGTGTGGTTATCAGGGGAGTGGCCCCTGCTAGTGGAGAAAGAATGACCACAGGAACCAATCAGTTAATATCCCCACCCTCTCAAGACCTCCCGACCCATTGTCACGACTGCTTTTCCTTCCGTGAACTAAGAGCTAACAGCAGGTGTGCACCTTCTCACCCCTTTCTATCCTACAGGCTCCTTCCAGGAAAAAGGATGCCCTTCTAAGAACAATGGTCCTATGAAACAAGCAGAATGAAGAAAATCAACACCATGTCTACTCCAAACTCTCTCAAAAACACAGATACCCAAGATTATAGGCCAGGCCTACAAGGCAAGCCAGCTCCCAGTGTGATATAATTTAGAGAGAATCAAAAGATTCCAGGGTATATATATCAAACTGCTTTCATTTATTCATTTGATCAGCCAATATTCATCAAGCACCTGCGTTGGAGAGTGTGTAGATGGTAGAGATACAACAGTCATAGGGATGCCAGATTTAGTGGATAAAAATCTCATATTTTACCTGGCAACTTCAAATGGTCAGCAAGAGATAATACCTGACCACAACGCATTTACAATCTAGGGTCCTCTGTGACACATGTGGTATGAAAGTTGCTCAGTTGTGTCCAACTCTTTGTGACTCCATGGACTATACAGTCCATGGAATTCTCTAGGCCAGAATACTGCAGTGGGTAGCCTTTCGCTTCTCGTTCGCTTTCTCGTTCAGGGATTGAACCCAGGTCTCCGGCATTGTAGGCTGATTCTTTACCAGCTGAGCAACAAGGGAAGCCCTATGCATTCCCTAAAAAATTTTAAACCCATTAACTAATGCACAAGCTGATTTTTCTGATTAGCTTCAAAGTAGAATGAAGAAATAGATGGAATAATACACAGAAGAGGTTTGTTTTTAAGGGAAAAGAAGAGTTAGAAAGGTTCAAGGCAAGGCACACATGAGTAGAATGTCACAGAGGAAGTAACAATGATTGACCAGAGATAATGCAATGACTCTGTGTCCCTAGTTGGGTGGCAGGGGGTCATGTGAAAGGATCCTAGTGAAGAAATTATTGCTGAGAACTCAGCTTGTTTCACCTGCATTCCAAGTTAGTGACAAGTTAGCCGAAAATGTTGTCAAGGTTGGTAAACATTTCAATTAGACCTGAGCAGAGAGCATCGAGTGGGATCCCATGCCAACTTATGGTTTGGGGTGGAAACCATACAAAATGTGGTGGTTTTATAGGGTTTGAACCTGAAAGCAAGCAAAATGTGGTGGTTTGAGCAGTGTTTTTCTTGGAGTTTTTTTAGGTACTCAGGCATAAAAATTCACAGTCAAGCTTGGGAGGTCCAATCTGAAACAATAAAAAGTTTTCACACTATCCTTTCAGCAACCACAAGAAATAGCCTTCCAAGAGAAGTTGTTGACTCTTTATTTTAATATCTTTTAAATATGGTTGGTAGAAGAACCAGTTAGGCCATATTTATGTAGCAAAAACTGGCTTTGATATTTGAAGGAAGGAAAGAGGCTGTCTTTTTCATATTATCTACATAGGAACAAGAAAGTAGGGGGTTTTATGCATGCCATTGTGTTAATCATAAAGTCAGTGAATGATTAGTTCTCTTGGCAAAAGTTTCTTGGTCAGCCTGCTGTGAGCAACTCCATCACTTGAATCTGGAGTGAAACCGGGAGGAGTAAAATATTTGTTTGTTTTATATGTCAGTTATTAAAGCCACTGCAAATTCTTCACAGAAATACGTGCAGAATTAATATATAAATAAATAGGAAGTGGCACAAAAGAAGGGGCAGAAATGGAAGGATCCACATGCATGGCAAACCTTACCATTTCCCTTACTTGTTATTTAAAACTCCATGGCATCTTTAAAACTCAATATCATTTTATGTCTGATGCAAAAAACAAATTTCTGTCTCTCCATTTTCCCCCCTTTCCCTGATCTCCTTTGTCTGAGCAGGTAACTGAAATGCCTTGTGGGAATGTGTGAGTGTGGGGTGAGGGCTGCCCTGGCCTTTGAGTAGGACGGATGGCAGAGGAGTACCTTGCCAGAGTGCAAGAAAACAAGCTGCACGACCTTTCCCAAGCTTTTCTGGCAGCATCTGTGAGGCTCATTCTCTGGACCTGCAACCAAATAAAAACATTTACTCTAGTCTTCAGTTTAGAGAGCCTAATGTCCCTTCATCATCATCTGTTGTTCTCACAATGGTGTGGAATTTCTTTTTTTATTTTTAAATTTTGTACTCCTTTATTTTATTTTTGAGGAAGCTAGAAGAAAGATTATAAACAACAGTTGCGGTTTACCTGAGCAGAACAGCAGGAATCATCATTATTATCATTTAACCCATATATTTATTGTTATTCCAGGAAAATCTAGTTAATTTGGACCTTGTGTCTTTAAAACATCTGATAATTCCAACATGGCGAATCAGCTTAACTGTTCCTTTGGTGGAAAAGAGTTTACAAATCTAATTAAATAAGCTTTGCAGGGGGTGATTAATCTTAAGAAAACAAACTGCTTTCAAACACTCCAGTAATAACTGTTTCTGACAATTAATGAAATGATTACAAAGAATTCTGACCTACTCATTGAAGCAGACCCAGTTATGAGCGCTCAGCTGCAGACTATTGGTCCCTGGCTTGTGTAAATATTTTCTATACCATAGGTTACAATATTCTGTGTTCTCATATATCATAGTTTATACTGCTCTTCCATCAGATTAGCCTTCCATAGTGAGGGTTTCCCTGGATTTCTTTTCAAGAGTTGTTGCAAAGATATCAGTAAAATAAGCCTGGATGGACTTTTGAAGATGTTTATGATCCCTCCAATCTCTATTAATGACTTTTTCTTATACATATGTCCTCTAAACTAAGGAAATAATTGGATTCATTGGGAGCCCACTTGACCAGAGCATTGTGATACTTAAAACCTCATTGTTAACACTTATATAGATAATCCACATCACTATTCAAGGAACATGTCGTATGGTCAAATGCGTAAGGATTCAACAGGTAATCCAACTTGTCCAGGAGTTCATCAGTTAAAATGGGAAATTTATGAAGATGTTTTGTCCTGAAAATGCTGACAATTCACTATAGAGTCTCAGGTAAATTCTTCATAAAGTTACCTATGGGAATAAAAGTTATATTCCTTTGAGACTCTCCTTGAGGGATACTAAGTGAAAAACTAAGTATAGAATTATATTTATAATTATAACTTATTTACAAATAAGAAAAACAGGAAGAAAAGGTTGAATATTTATTCATTAAACATATATATATATGGCATATTTACTGTCCATCAGGCTCAGTTGTGAGCTCTGAGAAAGAAAGATAAACATTATATTGTGCTTGTACAGCTTATAATCTAATTAGGGAGACAGATAAAGCAGCAATGATAATAAAATCTACAAAACAGAGGCATAAAGACAGACACCTAATTTCAAACATCAGAAAAGACTCCCGGTATTATTGGCCCCCAGCTTGTGTAAATATTTTCTATACCATAGGTTACAATATTACAGTATTACAAATAATATAATAATATACAGTGTTACAAATAATACCTAAGGTGGAGAGGTAAGAAGTTAGCCAGGGTGAGCTTTCTGGAATAAGGGGATGCCATATGCAGACACAGAACCCGAAAGGCCTTGTTAAGCTTTATATTGCTGTCAGTGTTCAGCATTAACTAGTATTCTTCAAATACCTACTTTTCACAAAGCACCTTGTTAACCATTTTATAGGCATTTCACTTTATTCTACCATTGCCAGATAAGTCAGTTCTATTGTTTTTCTAGTTACACAGCAAGGAGACTGAGGCTCAGGATCATCCAGCAGTCGGACTCAGAGCCCTCCGTGGTCACCCTAGGCTCTGAAGCCTCCTCAGATATGGCAGACTACAGGGTATCTTTCCTCTACAGGCAGTGGAGAGCCACTGGGGATTTTAGGTGAATCTCCTAAAAGTAGGTCTAACATTTTTTTTATAAGAAAAAGATCCCATTCTTTGCCAAGTGTTGTGGGTTTTTTAAATCTGTTGAATCAATACCTTGATTACATCTAGCAGAATTTGATTTCTACCTTGTTTAGAAAAAGATCAGTGACTTTAAAAGGTCCTTTTGTGCATGTGAATCATAACCCCAGAATCAGGAAGTAAAAATGATGCTGTCTTCAACAAGCAGGAATGGCAACTGCCACATGTTACTCTGACATGCCACACGGAAACCCATGTGAGTTGTCACACAGCATATACGGCAGACTCCATCATTTATACCTATTCTTGTGGGGGTAGGGCCAGATTTCTAAATCCAAACACTTTAAATCTGAATACTTCTTCTTTGCTTTTAATTGATGGTTTTTAAAGGGCAAGATTTGCTTAGAACCATGTTAAAGATAGAAGAGTAGAGCCATAGTGACCTAAAATGATCTAATTTTCTAGAAAATTACTACTTTCTACAAGCTGCATAAACTTTAATTTAAAAGACAAGGAGGTCTATTCTCTCTTTTTACACCCATGTGACATGCTAGGCTCTTAGGATTTTGGAAAAGGGAAAAGAGCAGATTGAAGAGATTAGAATTTTTAGCAAAATAAATATAATTAAGAAATACTGCTTATTTCCATCTTTAAGGACTGACAAGTAACGAACATTTGTTGATTTTCCAGAGAGAAAGTATTTTCAACTTCAAAATACGTGTAAAGTAAGCTTACAAAGTGAATCACAGAGGCAGGTTAAGTCATAAGTAAAATGCACAAATCAGCTCATATGAACATGACAATATATTTTTCAGCTAAAATCACCAAAATGAGCATTCCTGGGATGCTTGATGCAAGCATCTTTATGTATCTGCATCCAATAAAACATCTCTAACATCTTGTCAAGAAATAGTATGGTAACTTCCACAACAAATTTTCTAGAACCTGATTTTAGTAGTTGTAGAATGGGTTTAGAGGAACAGATCAAGGAAAAGGGAGGCCACCAAGGTGAGAGCAGACAATGAGTCTGAAAATAACCTCAACAACTCACAGTACACAATCTATGGCCACTAAAGAGGTCTCTGCTTAAATAATCACTCCTGGCGTTCTTTTTCCTTCATCTGCTTTCTCTCCTTGCTCTCTTCCTTCCTGAACTCTCTCTTCCCATCTCAGTCCTCCTTTCAAGCTGTGCTCCCAAGCCAGTTGTCTAAAATCACTTTCAAAGGACACATTTGATGCAAAGCAGTCTCAAGTCCTTTGTCCTACTTATAAAAGCGTTTGGGTAGCCTCAGTGTCAGTGTGATTTGGGCTGTCATGGAGGCTGACCCATTGAGGTTAAATGAAAATCAACTATAATAGGAATGATTGGAAGGAGAAAAGGGTTTGTTTTTATTTAAAACAAACAAACAAATTCAGATATCTGCATGTGTTCCTCCCATTCAACAAGTTCTGAAGAAAACTGGGTGGCATTATAACTTCATAAGCAATCTCCTGCAAGATAATGTCGAAGATGTGACAGAAAATTGAGAAATAAGAAGGATGTGTATATAGCACATTTATGATTATGTACACATCACTTGTGTTGAGTATGTAGCTCAACTCTACTAACTGATTAACTCTATTTATATATATGAGAAGTGGTTTGAAAAGCACTGTAAAATTTATCTGAGTGTATATATGCAAGCAGAGTACTGTATTATGTGTATAAATATCAGGTAGCATAAAATAAAATATCCCTGTAGATGTTTGTTTAGGGACACATTTGGATTGAGTGAGCATTATAACAAGAATTTCTTTAAAAGCCACAAAAACATCACACCTTTTAGTTTTAATAAAGTCTAGTTTTTGGCAGTTCTTTTATCACATCTGTCATCTCCTAAGCTTTGCTTAGCCAAAGCACTCAGACTTGAATTTTGAAATTGTCAGTATAGGCCTTCTAATCTTTAAATCTTGAATTATCTAAGCAAATTAACTGCCATTATTCTATGCCTACAGGACTCAAGGGTAAAGAAAGCAAAGGAAATACAACTTTTTTTTTTTTTCCAGGCAATTAAGCTCCTGTGGAGGTGGCTTGGGAGCATGTATCTGAAACATGGTCTTAGGTATTTTTGTAAATAATCAGGTAGACAAGATGAGTACATTAACTCCACTAACAGGATCTATAAGACAAAAAATGGCTCCATCTAAGAAGTTTAATAACCCAGCTTTTAAGTAAAAAGTTATTCATAGTTCATAGTGACATTTCCCAGTTTCCCAAAATGCTTGTCCTGAAGCCGAGAGATATCTTGGAGAAATAATTGGAAAAAATAAATAAAGGAAGGGAGCTCCTTTTCACAGCAGCATCTATCAGTGTGGTGACCTGATTTCTGCTGTGACCTCCCTTCAGAGATCAAAGCAGGATTAATGTGATTCTTTACTGTTTGCATTTCACATCTCAAAGCTCTGGAGACTTAAGCAATAAGTACAAATGCAGTCTCAGAACACCAGAGAAACGGAGTGTGAATGGGGAGGGTTAACAGCGGCAGAGGCTAGGTATGAAAAGTTACTTGGGGTTTGAAAGGCAATACAGAATTTAGAGTATTTTGTATTTTTACCCACATTTGCTTTCTCTCTTCTCTTTTTCTGGGGCAAGGCTTTTGGCTAGTGGACGAGGCCAGCACTGAATGCCATGTTAGTAAGTCTCCACAATGACCTTCTAGCTCATTTGGAATGTTTTGCAGCTGCTGGTACACATGAAAAGGAAGGGGACCCTGCCGCGTGTTTTCACACGAAAACACTTTCACCTTACAACCGGCACTTCCGCAGAGGATTTAAAAGAGGGGAAGATCTTTTAAAATATCAAAATGTTGAGCTTTTGTGCTTCCACCGTCCGTGTGGCATTTCTGGATGGTGGAACTTCTCAAGAGCGTTTCCACCGTTTCTGAGTGCTTGTGCTTTTTGTTGAGAAAAAAGGCAAGTCCCCTATTCCCGGAGTCTCAAAAGGTGAAAGGAAAAAATCGCTTTCGTTTTGTAACGCTTAGTGTATACATCACTTGGAGGGGGAGAAAATGCTCCCCTCCTCCAAACTTGACTGTGATTTTTAGCTGCATTACCTAGAAGAGGGCGCGCCAGAGAGTAGCTCAACGTGCAGTTTTACAGGGACTCGGGGAGAACCGGCTTGCGGAGGTGAGGGCGGGGGTTGGAGCGGAGGCTCTGTCAGCCAGGGATGTGACCCCCACGGTCTCCACTCCTGGTTCATACACTTCCACCCCAAACTCAACTTTTCCGCAACTCTGCCCGCCCTGACGCACAGACACCTACACGCAACGAGAAGTTACTTCTCCAGACAGCCCATTCACCCTGCTGAGCCCTGCTTTTGCCTTCGGGCTCCGTCGCGTTCACTCTTCCCAGATCCTCTAGGTCAGCACTTGGAGACCATTTCTGCCCTTGCACCACCTCCTCCCCCTTCCGCTCCCGGCTGGAGGCCACTCTCCAAACCGGTCCACGCTTCGTGGCCAAAGCCCAGGAAGTGGCTCTAGGCAAAGACGCCGCAGGATGGACCCGAGAGGTCTCGACATCACCCGACACTGGGGAACTGGAGGTCCTTCCCGCGCGCACCCCTCCCTGGCACCCACAGAGGTTCCACCTCCTTCTGCGTAACGTCCTGGCGGAGCCGCAGGGACCTGGAGCTAAGCTCTTTCCCTGGCAAGGGGTGCGGGGCGGGGGAACTGGGGGGTAGGGAGTGGGGGTCCCCTCGGCTGGAGCCCAGCCGCCCCGCCCCAGCGCCCACGCCGTCGGCCGCGCGTCCTGGCGGCGCCGGACTCCCGCTGCCCGCCCCGAGCTGGTACCTGGAGGGGAATCCACCGAGGAACATTGTGAATTGTCTCAACTAGAAAAGCAGCCGGCCATTGGAGCTTTCTGTCCGGAACACAATTCCCAGGGCCAAGGATAAGGGAAAAGGAAGGTCTTTCAGTGCCTAAACACTACATTCACCTCGTTGTTTTAACCACAAGAGAAGCCAATTGGACTTTCTTAGGCCGTTACTTTGCTTTCTGTAGCGTCATCTGACGGTGTTGTTAATTGTTTTCTCATCATCGTGCTAATTTGTTAATGGGGACATTTTCAGCTGGAACAAGGTTTGTTCCGGAATCCGTAACTAGGAATCAAGTATGCCTGGGGGGAGTAACTCGAAAATTCAACCGGAAAAGTTCGGAACATCAGTATCAACTCACTCTCTGCCCATCTCTTTTTCTGATTTTACACTATGATTCTCTCTGCAGTCCTAGCTTGGCCAACGGTTACCTATCACTCGGAAACAATCTTATAGCTAAAAGCAGAGTAGTTGGAGACCCACGACTCAGTTAAAAAGTGTTAAGTTTTAATATTGCCTGGTAGCGGTTTTTTTTTTTTTTTTTTCAAGTTAAAAGTAAAAACTCATATACAATTCGTAGCTGTATTTTAAAAGCCTTTATATTACGGAGAATTTTTTAACTGCCGGTATCTGACTTTGGGGGAAAAAAATGAGAGAATTCAATAAAAAGTTATTCAATTGTTAAAACATAGTGGGAGCTCTACAAGCTTTATAGTTTCTGTCAGGGCATTGCTAATGTTTTTATATATATTCGAGTGGTTTGGACTTAAGTTTTCATTTTTTAAATGTTATGTTTTGGGGGTGATCCCTTAAGTTCCTATTAATATATGATCTTTTTAATCTAGTGAAGAATCTAAATTTTAAGGAAGGGAAGCACAAGGCTTCAGTTTACCTCTGTTTCATATTCTTTAAAGAATATGTGTGCATTAACTCTTTAGACTCGTATTTGTCAACTTAGAAACAAGATTTTAAAGGTAGATTTTGGAAAATTAACTTGAAAGAAAGAGGGTGACTTTTATCTATTGGGGAGCAGGGATGGTGTTTTAATCAGGGTAATTAAAGTACAGTGTCCTAAAATACATAACACAGGGAGAGGGCTTTAAAAAAACGACTCCATCTAACTACACATATATACAAACTAGTAAGAAGTCCATAACCCCTATTGCCAGCCAGCATTGCCTGTAAATTATCTTCAGTTGGAACTCTGCTAAGAGTTTATCCTCCGTTGTAGTTTGGAATTGTGTGAAGGTATATATGTACGGGATCTATGTATATATAATTCTTATACTGTATATATATTTAGACATACATTCTTTTTAAATGTTTATGTGGTTAGTCACTTTAAGAGCATCAAAATAAATGGTACGTTGGCTTACACTATCTCCCAGGTATTCCCAAACACTGATGAACAAAAATCTGTATATCGGAAATGAAGAGCTACCCATTTAAAGAAAAGAATGGAAAGGGGAACTCGATTTATTCTCATTTGTTTATCGCTAGACGTTCCCCCCTCTCTGCAAATTCATTTGAATAGCTTTCAAGCCGGAAAATGGAAATGTGGCTCCTGCCCTCTATTTCAGCGGCGGCAGCAGCGTCCTGGCAACAGCGCAATTTTCTATCATCAAGGATAAATGGCATCGAACAGAACATTCTGATAAAAAAAAAAGAAAAGGAAAGAAGGAAAAAAAAAAAGCCTCAGCCCAAGGAGCCCATGATTGCTGGCCTTCCTGTCTGTCATCCCTTTACAAAATCCTCTCCGCAAACCTGAGCGGCATGCTGTCAGAGCTAATAACGTCTTCTGAAGGGGGTTGGGGGGGGGGGGTAGGTGGGGGGAGGACATAGTCTTCTCTGCACAATGTTCCCATTTATTAAATCGAGTGCTTATTTTTAAATTGCAAATATCTTTGTTTGGTTCACTGAAAATTAAAGCCAAGATGTAGGAAGTTACATGATGCAACAATTATTCGTGTCATATCAGAGAATCAAACCCCTATCTCCCCTTCTATGGTTAAGGTCGGATGAGGAGGAAGAGGGAACCTGGGGGGATCCAGGGCAGGAGGTTTTTTGGTGGAAAAATACAAATCTGTTCGCCCTGCAGGTAAGCTGAGAGTAATTGAAAGCCAGAGGAGCGATACCTGTTTCTACCAGGGAGAGTGAGCTGACTGCGACACCGAGAGCGCGTGTGGGCGCGGTCCTCGCCGCGACGCCGCACGCGGGTCAGCCCCAGCTCCCAGCAGAGCCACGAAACTGTCCCGCGGGAGGCTTTGAACTTAATGGTGGCTATTTCTCGCTTACTGCAATGTCTTTCCAGAAAAGGGCATTCTGCTGTAAGGAGATAGATCCCTGGGCTCCCTGTCCCGGAGAGGTCCAGAGGACACCCTGGGGGAGTTCCCCGAGTCAGGCACTTCGCCAGCAAGGTGGAGGCTTAGAGCCGAAGAGCAGCACCCCCACACATCCAGGCGGGCTTGCAGATGCTGCCCTTGGTTCTTCTTAGCGGCCTGATGCCTGGGAGTGACTGTCGGGCTTGACTGGTGACCGGCTCTAGCGCCTGCCCAGTTCCAGGGCCATCCACACTTCTGCGCTTCGGGCTGAAACCCCCACGGCTCAGGAGCGGGAGCGTGGGGTGGGGAATGGGGGGTCCAAAGGAATGGGGAGTAGCGGTGTTGACCCTCTCTTCCTCTTAGAGCAATCGCTAGAGAATTTTTTTAAAAACCTCATTGGGAGGTAGAGATGAGGGAACGGATCTAAGATGAAGAGAGAATCCATTTAATATCCTTTAGAGCAAGGCAAAAGAAAAAAAGAATGGAGAGGTATGTAAAGGTGTGAAGGATCCTAAAATGCGGAGATCCTAAGAAGCAGACCGAAGTTAGGATTAGCAGGTACGAGATGGGTGCTGGGGGAGACGGGGGCGGAGGACGACGAGTAATCAGCTTGGTTTGTAAAGAGCTCTGCGGCTGAGAACGGTGGGAGGAGGGGAATGATGGGGAAACCTTTGTTTAATGAGGAAACCTAATTATTGCGCATCTGGAAGTCTTGGTCCCAACTACAAGCTGTAGGCGGGTACCCCCCCCCCCCCCCCCGCCGCACCCAGGGAAGCAGGGCGCATGCCCCAGTCGTTGGATTTGCATGATAAGGTGCACACGTGAGCCAACTATGGCGGAGCCCCCGCCAGCGGCCAATAGGATCCTGCTCTTACTGCGTGTCCGGGTCACACTGACATCGCGGTCCCCCGACAATAGGCCTTTAAAACCCACTTTAAAAATAAAAGGAGTGTTTTAGTATTGATTCTCGCCGTGGCACGCTAGATTTCTGTGGAAAATAGACATTTTTATAACTGCACATACATTTACTACAAGCAAGGGTTAAAGTATTCAGAATTTAAGGGAAAAAAAGAGAGGGAGAGGAGTCTGTCTAAAGAGCACTAGCGGGAAGTCAAGGAATCCTGGGGACTGCTGCCTTCAGAGCCCTGAGATTTGTGTCAGTATTTTATCTGCCCGGCCTGATCTGTTGCTTTAAAATCACTCCTAGCTCATTGATCAAATGAGCCTCTGAAGCAGAAATATTACATGTACATGCCTGGTTTGAGAAAACAACCCCCAACTGGCCTTTTTCTCCACCCCCATCCTTAGACCCCATTGTCCCTGGGCCTCTAGAACACCTGTGGCTCCAAGCCTCTCCCTTTCTCAGACTTTTCTCAGAAGTGGTCTGTGTGGTGAAATCTGTGGGTAAGCATGTCCACATCTGTGAAATGGGGCTAATTAGGGCAGAAGGAACTAGAAAGGTAGAAACGACATGAATCTCCAGCCTGTTTGGGCCTCTCCCACCTCCATCCAAGCTCTGAGCCTGGAAGGGATGAGGTTGATTCTCTGGGGCTGCAGAAGGGGTGGGCCAGCTGGGAAATATTACCTAGCAGTGCCTGGTCTGTGCACCCAGCACTGCTGCCTGCCCTCACTGCTGCACTGTCCTGACAGTTACCAACCACCCTGTCCTCTTCCCACCATACAGCCTTGCCAGAATTACTGCCCACAAATGGGCCTTCAACATCCCAAGAGTGCTTCTGTCCATGACAGGAAAACTGCTTGTTCATATCATTGAAATAAAACAGGTGGGGATTATTATTTGCAGTTCCTCTCCCCTTTTGTGTAATTCACAAGTCTCCAGTGTAGGATTAAGCTTCAAATGCATTTGGTCAGGTACATACTTTTTAGTGCTTGTTTCAGACAATCACATGCTTAAAACCGTCCCAGCAGTGCCTCTGTTTGTCTCTTCTTCCACCTTTCTCACCCTCTAGGCCCTTCCACTATAACGTAGACTCTTTTTTGTTCTGGAGGGTGTGAACCAGAGTTCCATCCCAGCCCTCCGAGGTGCAAGCCACTAAAGAGTGACTACAAGGTCTTATCTGCTCATCTAAGATCAGTAGTATCTAATCAATAAGCATTAAGTTGACATACTGTTAAGCATTTAGCTGCCAACATCAATGTCTATTTGTGAAGGAGATAGATACCCACTGAACCTTCAGAAGTGCTGGTTGATACCCTCTGAAAAGAGCAAAAAAATGTTATCACAATTGTGCTTTGTAGAAATTAAGCTTTCTCCTAAACTGGCCCAATAGAAAGAGGCTTCAAGATGAGATAGCCATGTTGTGTAAAATGCTTTTGAACACTAGCTTTGAGGGTTTCTCTTGAGCTGACTTAACTTTGTGCTTTAGGAAAATAATAATAACTTTGTGCTTTGGTGTATTTGAAAGAAAATATAAACCTGGGGGGGAAAAGTCCATTATCCAGTCAATAATTTTCACTGCCCACAGTTGAAGCAAAATCCCTATCTTGGGAGTGGCTGTGAAAAGTGAAGGAGGTTTTGGATAAAACTGAACCAATATAATTCTCAAAGTCATGTCCCAGAACTTTGATGAGAACTCACTGTCATCTTTGGGAGACCAGCAGACTGGGAGTCAGATGGGAAATACTGAGGTGCAGACAGGACAGTGACCTGAACCCAGCCTCTGCCATAGCCTCAGCCTCTGGAGCTGCTGTTTACCGGGATCCGCTCAGCTTTAACACAGACTGTCCCTCGGTCTCTTTGTCTCCCATGTGTGCTGACCTTAGGGTACTTTCTGGCTCCTGCCCATCCCAGTAGGTGTCAGCAGGCTTGTTGGTAAAGCAGCTGAGCTGGGAGCATGCCCTTTCCCATGTGGAGTTGTTTCCCTCTTAAGTGAGGACTTGTCAAGATATAGGGAAATAGCAAAAGGCAAAGGCGGGTAAAAGGGAAGATACTGAGGACAACTGCAAAAATGCAGTTGATAGCACGAAGGCTTCTGGAAACCAATGCTACCTCCTCCTCTTGGAGGAGCGCTATGCCCACAAGTGAGCTGGGGCAGAGAAACCTTCTCCCTCCTGTTCTGGGTCTCCTCTGGTTAGAGGGATGGGGGAGACTCCTTTTTGTCTAGTGCAGGTCAGCCAGGGAGCAGGGCAGGGACTTCCAGTCCTGCTGGAAGTTTTCCAGGAACCCTGTCTCAACGTCTGTCTCTATCTGCTCTCCCGATTTAGCTCTGGTGCCTGGGACCCTCTGACCATGCCTTAGGTGTTACTCTAAGGACATTAAAGATGCTGCAGGAAGCTTTCCTCTGTCTTCCAAAGTCTAGGCAGCTAACCCAAGCCAGTCTGCAGGAGAACAGGGCAAGCATGCCTATCCAGGGCTGGCATTTTCAAACAACCTGGATTACAGGCTGCGTCTTGAATATGAATTAGCCTTCTGCGCTGGTGTGACTCCGTTTTGAAACGCAACTTGTCAAAGTGTGGTTTTAATTAAACATCTTCCGGTCCTGAAAGATTACATGTTTTGTAAAATATATCCTAGCATGAAATTTACTTCCACGATCTGAAATTAGGTACCTTGTAAATGTTTTCATAAAAAAGAAATGGGAAGGGTGTGTGTGAGAGAATGGAACAGTTCATACTCGCTGCGTTTCTTTAAAGCGTCCTGCCAGCCGGCCCAGGCGCCGGACAGGTCCCAGGCCGCCCCGCCAGTGGGCCGGGACAGAGGAGAGACCGCGCGCCCAGGACACGCGAGTAACCCGAACCCGCCCCGGCAGGCGCGGCCCAGCAGCTTTGGCAGTTGGAGACAATTCAGCAGTCAGACAAGTTAATCCCGCACTGATTTGTTTCGAATCCATCTGCAGGACGCCGGATGCCGCCTTCAGCTGCTGCTGCAGACACCTGCCTCCCTCTCCACCCGGGGCCGCTGCGCCTGTCCGGTGAAGTTGAACAGAAGAGACGGGAGGGTGCAGAAGGGCCCCAAAGCTGCACTGCAGACAGCACTTCATCTCGAACGTCCAAGTCCTACTTTAAGAAGTCCTGACTAATATTAAACAGCAGCAATCTCGATCGACAGCCGTCTTAAAGAACTGTCCCCATAACTGTTCCAAAGCAATCTCAAAGCTTTCTTGGACGGAGAAGGACCCCCCCCCCCCCCCCCCCCCCCCGCCCAAGGCTCTCTACCACCTACCTGGCGGCGTTTAACATCCAGGTAGCCCTCAGAGAAAAAGGACCCTGTTTTCCCGCCTGGGGGCGGGGAAGGAGCTTGCGCATGTTGCGTCTTTCTATTCCGCACAGAATTAGGAGCTGGGCCCTTGAGGGATTCCCTTTTCTTAACTACTCTCTGAGGATCCGGCCAATTCTGGCGGGATTTGCTGGGCTCGAGTAGAACTTAGCGCCCACGGGGTGGGGTGTGATGGGAGGAAAAGGCGGTAGTGGTGGGTGGAGGGGGACGCATCTCCTTTCTTTCACATAATTGGGGCCGGCGAAACCAGAGGGGGTAGCGCGGTAGGGAGTGTTATTTACCGCCCTCCACCTGAAATAAGCAAGACCAATAACGCGCCACGGTTTTCGCCCTGTTTACTCCATCCCCATTCAGTGATTGGCAAAACAGGCCCTGAAGGCAAAGGCAATAATTGCTCCCCGCTCTCCTTACTAGGGAAAAGTGTGTAGGCATTTGAAGTGTACTAAAAATAAACGAAGGAGCGAGAAAATGAAAAGGGGACAGAGTGACAATTGGCGGCAATTAAAGCGTCTGCGCATGTTGCTGGAGGAGCAGGGACCCACAGCGGTTTTTGTTTTCCCAGGCCTGATGATGTGACTAACTGAGGGAATTTTTGTCCCTGGCTCTGTGTGTGTGGGGGGGTTTGTGTGTGCGCGCGCGCGTGCGCGTTTTCAGCAGCCAAGGAGGCCACTGCAAGGGCCGGGTCCGTGGGTAGGGGGCGGGCAGCCTGGGACCGTTTCTGGGCCCTGAAAACCCGTTTGGCCTTGGGGAAGAGCCAGGTCCAGCTCCCCCTGCCTTGCCAGCCGGTCTCAAGCAAGAGCCTCTGTCTAGCATTCCGCCGCCACCTCTTCCAGGAATTTTGGGACAAGCTTTCAGCTCTAAGGTGTCTAAACTTAACCGGTAAAAACATAATAAGACTAACGCGTGTTTCACCACCACCAGAGATGCAAAGGATAGGAGGCGAGGAGGGAGGGTAAGGGGGGCGGTTAGCCAAATCAAAGCTTGGGAGACATTTTGACAGAGCGCTTGAAACATTACTCTTAATTTTTGGAAGGCTTTCAAGAAGAGAAAGAGGGTGGGGTGGAGAGAACCACAGCTTTCTCCTGTCTGTCACTGGAGCGTCCAAACAGAGAGGGCTCCAACCTCCCCACACGAACACACAGTGAGAAATTGCTTCAAGATACTTACAGTTAGGGCTTTCTTTCCCCAAACTCTATCTGAGCCGTGAACTTTGGGAGGGAAGGGGGAGTCCTGGGTGTCAAAAATCTTCATTGCCTCGAACCCGGGGAGATCAGAAGGGTAATAATCGCAGGCCCTGCGCTCTGTCTGGGCCTGGTTCTGGCCGCCCAGCCTCGCGCCCAAACGGGGGCCCCAGGTGGATCCGCGTCCCCATCCCTACCTCCGCCTCCTTCCCCCACCCTTGTCTAGGGCCACGGAAGGGGGTGGGGGCGACACTGTGCAGCCACCGTCGAGTCCAACTCGGGCTGGCTTCAATGAAAGCTGGCAAATCCGGCGAGTCTCGCAGAAATTTTCTTCGACCCTAATTCAATTTTAAAGCGGATTTTTACTATTAAAAACGCTGCCGAGCAACACATTGAATTAATCTGACTGTACGGTTTTAATTACAGTGAGGCTTTCTCTACAAATCTGTACAAGACAGTGGCTGGCTCGGGGAGGATCTCTGCCTCCTGAATTCCATTATCTGTCCCCACGCCCCACGTTCCCCGCAGACAGCGGCGCGTGGGAGCCAGCTGCGGGCGCAAGCGGTCCTGTTGCCCTCTGCTTCTGCCCGCCCTCGGGCTCCTGTCCTCCCCCGGCCCTTCTTTCATCCCAGCCTGAAGGAGAGCCCTGGACGCCCGCCTGTCTGTTGGCTGCACTGATACCCCGAAAGGCTAGACTGGCTTTTAAACTCTTGGGCCCAAGACTTTTGAGTCTCCAGAGCCTCCTTCTTAAAATGACTCGTTGTAAAAAAAAAAAAAAAAATGACTCGTTGTTCCGGGGAGGGTAACCGCTTCTGTAACTTTTGAAAGTGTCCTCCAGCTTCAGCTTGGCAACGTGATGCCCTAGGTGTTTGAAGGAAAAGCAGGCTAAGGGGCAGGGGGCAGAGGGGAGAAAGAGGTAGAGAAAAGGAGTAGGTGGGCCAGCAGGTTTGCTGTCCTGGTGTCCCCCTAACCCTCCCCAAACGGGGCTGTTTTGATCCGCCTTAGTTTTATTTGCTGAACAACTAACATTGTGGGACAGTGATCCCCAATGTACAGGATGGGGAAGAAGATCTGATGAGAGGTACTCTCAAAATGAAGCAGACTCACACTCATTCTCCTGCTCTTGTTCTCCTTCTCTAACTCCCTTCTTTCTATAGCTTCTGCTTTTCCACTCTCTCTGCTTCCCCCCTCCACAGCACCTATGGGAAGAAAGATGATGAACCCAAATATGAACCCAAACGTGTGCCCAAAGCAGCAAAGGCATTGAGCTCCGAGGGAGGGGGCTCCCTTGACGCAGAGGGAGGGGGCTCCCTTGATGCAGAGGGAGGGAGCATTTTTGCTCTCTGTACAAAATCAGTGAAAACTACTGAAAAATACTATTTCATTTCCCTGGATTGGGATGAGGGGGGAGGCTTTCTTTTTCTGAGATTTATGTAAAAAGGATTTTATTTTGAACAGAAGAGAAAAGGCAGAGTTAGGGGAGTGAATTTAATAACCCTTACTTCTAAGGGCTCTCAAACTAGTTGTACTCTAAGGAAAGTTTTGCTAAAAATCTAAGAAGTTATCTTTCCTTTTATTGGGATGTTAGAAAATAAAGGGAATATGTATTGGCATGAGCATGAAACTCACCAGAGCATTGACAACTGAAGGGTAGTCAGGTATAGAACAACTCTCTAATGAAAATGGTTTTTCTTTTTCTGTTGTAAGTAGAGAATCATCTAAGAACTCACATGATAGTAAGAAGTTCCCATCCCAGGTTTTCTGAGAAGTTGTCCCAAGCCTGGTTCTCCCTTAATGTTGAGGCATCTACTGTGACTTTGTTATTGTTACTGCTGATGAAGGGATGCAGGAATTAAAACAGAGGGTGCTTCAAGGCATTTAGGAAGACGCTTGGTCAGCTATATTAACTCCTTATTATGCCTAAAAATAGTCTGCCATTTCCTGTTGATGCTTGTTCCCTGCCACTCACTCAGGGCGGCATTTATCCTCCAATGGTCAGGGGTCCTGGTTTCCAAAGACTGCCTTGAATGAAGCTGACTTCTAACATCTCTGCCTTCCCACTTCCCCAGCTGCAATTCTCAGCAAGGCAAATATGAGGGGCTCTGCTTTGGTTTATCAACAGATTACAAACAGCACCTTACAGCACAAACAGCATCTAATTCTAATCTATTAATAAGTGCTGAAACATTGTTGAGTTCTTTTTTTCTTGGACTGAGAGAAAGAAGAGTATTTGTGTATGAGAGATATGGGGTCCTAGGCTTGATAAAAGAGAGGAAGAAGGGGAAGGAGGAGGGAGAAAGACCGCATACAATCTTCAAATTGAGGAAGAAAGAAGTAAGTATTGTTTTTCCCCCCTGGATCCATACTAGGCCCAGTATATTGACTCTCTCTGTTAAGAAAACTTTGGATGATCACAGAGCCTGGAAATGTGGTCAGGGAGAGGCAGAAGGTGTTGAATTTGAAAACCTGGAGTCGGATTTGAAACCTGGAGTTGAATTTGAAAACCAGGTTCAAAAAGATCTGGAAAAGGAGCTTCCAAGTTAAGACATCCTTAGTTGATTGTCTCCAAACTGGACAGTCTAGAAAAAGTCTGTGAAGCCCCCAGTAGGTGTCACCGGTCCTTGCCATCTGTGCTGTGGTCTTCTAGCTAACTGTTCTCAGGCTCGGGACTGGATAGAGGAGAGAGATGTTGTCCCCAGACTTCAGTGAGCCTCTTTCTGCAGAAGGGGTAAACAGGGACCACTTTCTAGTTGCTTTTGGGGGAAGCCTGGGAGCTGAGGGTGCTAAGACGGCATTATAGTTTTATCCCTAGAGAAAACAATGCCGTAATAATTAGTGCTTTCTTGACTAGTCTGACACTTTTGACTCCTCCTGAAGATACCATCACTGGCCTGGGCCAAGAAGTTTGGAAAAGGGCAGCTCTCATGTTCCCCCCTCAAGCTTTCCCAGGTGTATGTGTTGGGAGAGGGGGAAAAAGGTGCCTGGGTTTGCAGGATATGAAGCACTCTTTTCCTACACATGTACACAAACAGAATTTTACATTGAATGGGTAAAGACTAGCAAGAATCTTTTTTTTTTTTTTTTCCTACTAATGTCTCCCGTTGAGAAGGGGGTTTCTTAGCATGGCCATGTAAATTAATACCGAGTTATTTCTTTGAATTCAAAGGCTATTTATCCAGGTCTAATTTCTTTAGAATTAACGTGATAACTGAGCCCAACTTAGCAACCAAAACCAGTCAGGCCCTGCCTGGCTTGAATGTACTTCTACAGCCTGAGGAGGCTGCAAACCCTCCACTGGCCCCAATCTACTCCTTCACCCATGTACTGCTGCAAACACTGGTCCATCGATAAAACAGAAGGGGACTTTCCCACCCAAAAAGTACCCTCCTCTCACAGTGGCCTTGGGCACGCTGACCCCCACACAGGGTCCTGTGCTGGCAATCAGTTGGTATTTCTCTCTAAATAACACTGACAGCTGGAATACAAGCCCCAACACCTCGATGTCTTAAAAAGCAAAAGGCAGCTTAGGCCTCCAACCCTGCCTCTTTAAACTTTTTAGTGAATGTGACCCTCACCTCCTATAGGCCCTAAAAGAGCCTGAGGTCTCCAGATCGCTGGCTTTACTTCTATTTTGAATGATAAAGACTTGTTAGGCCTCACCTGCGCTCCTCCTCCCACCACTCCCCCAGGGCTGGCTCGGTTCCCCTGCCGGCAAGACAAAGAGGTCAGAGCCAGGACCCGGCTGGTGGCCAGCATGGCGCAGGGGCCTGGAGCCCCTGAAGTGGGCGCCTTCGCTTGGAAGCCCTGAGGAATCTGGGAGTTCTTGACTCTCGAGGATGGGCTGGAGGTGCCAGCTGGACGGGAACAAACCAAGGGTGACGAGCCTTAGCTCACTACTGCCGCTCAAGACCCTGGGTGAAGGACTTAGCCTGCTTTATTTGGAGAGAAGAGAAGGCGGGCAGCCTGCAGCCAGCCACTGAGCCCCAAACTCCTCGCACCGAGACTGATGGCAGAGGCCACACGTGGCAGCCCCTCCGCGTGGGCCACCTTGGCACGCTGTGTGGGGCCACGCTAGCTCTTCCCAGGACTCGCTGGAAAGCCCAGTGCTCAAGTCTGCAGTTCGGATTCTACCCTGCAAGCGCGCTTAGAGACCTCAGTGATGCCGGGTTGGTCCCCTCATAGTTGGTTCCGCTCCCCAGCCCTTGGCTGTCTGAGCCCACTCTGGGTCGCTCAGTAGGTCTTTACGCAAAAACTGCCACCTCGGTGCAGTTGCACACTTGCTTCTCTGGGACACAGGGTTGAGATTTTATCCTCTAATGGGGGAGGGATAAGAGCCCTGTAGCTACTACTCAAACATTTCCAGCCCTCCGTGCTTTCTCGGGTATTAAGAAAACGGGAAAAAAAGAAAAAGAAGAAATCCTTTGCTAATAAAGGCTTCTATGCTCTGGATCTGGTGCCCAGTGAGGGGGCCTTGACGGGCGGCCACAACCCGCCCGGCTCCGGGTGCCGCCAGAGTCGGGGGGGAGCCGGCAAGGAAGGCAGAGCACCTGCGAACAGAAAGAAACGCACATGCACAGGGGCGGGGGCCGGTGGGGGGGGCCTTCACCGTGTTAACAGCAAGCTGCAGGGTATAAAGCAATAAAACTGCCACGTCTACCTGCTGGCTTTGAGGACCTTACAAACAAGCTCGGCGCGCAGCCCGGGTGTACCGTGCACACACCAGGGGAGGGAGGAGAAGACCTTCTCTTTCTCTGACTTTCCCTTCTCCACCGCAGTCCCCGACAGATGCACACCCTACACACATCTCCCCCTCACCCAGCCCACCTTTCATTTTCCTTGGAGGTTTTTTGGTGTTGTTTTAATTCATTGCCGATTTGTAAACGCGTGGATCGGGTTACGGGTTCGCGTGTTAAAGCGAACCTCTTGTTAAAAGGAGGGGAACAAGGCACGCCACTTAAAAATGAATTCAGAGTTACTGAACCGGCTCCCAGGACTCCAAAAGTTAAGCGCAGCAGGCTAGGAAAGGGAGGGGGAGAGGCGACTAAACGCTGCTGCCCTGAGAACCTTGGAAAACTCTCGGGCAGCCAGTTTCAGGTCATCTGATAAGATGGAGGAAGGAAGGAAGGAAGGAAAGAAAGAAAGAAAAAGAAAAAGACAAGCTAGTCTAGCCCTGCCTTGAGACCCGGGGCTGGGAGCTGGGAAAATCAATTAGCATAAGCCGCTATCGGTCCGCGCAATGAGTTGGAGCTGCGGGTCTGCAGTCATCTTTTCTGAAGTTACCGGACGAACGGCACCACTAAATTCTCCGTTTCTCAGGTCCCTTGGGTCACCCATCCTATGGAGTTCAAGCGAGGAGGGTGCAAAGAAGGCTCGCGTAGTTTTCCCAAAGGCAGACCTACAATAGTCCCCACAACCTCTAGACACGTTGGCCCGGAGTTGTTAGATTGTATGTTTCTTGGTGTGGCCAAAGGCTTGGGGCTTAGATCTATTCGCAGACTAAAAGCTGGCGCCGAGCCCATAGGGGTCTGCATGCCTTGCCCACCCAGTCCCGGTCCACTGGCACTGCCGACTCCCGGAGTCTCCCCGAGGTCCCAGGACCCTGACCCAGGCACCACCCAGCCTGCCCTCCTCGGCGCCCGATCCCCAGTCCAGCTCTCCTACCTGGTGGCCGGGCCTGAGAGGCATGCTCGGGCTCTGCTGACTCTGCTCAGTCTGGAGATTAGAGGGAGAGAGGCTAGATCCGCAGCCCTGGGCTGCTCCGAACTTAATGTCTTTCCCCAGTCCATCTTTGAAAGAGAAGTGGTTCTACCACCTGGATGTGCGGATATAAATCCCCTTGCAAATAATAAATGGATTAATAATAACAAGGTATGAAGTTCTTTTTATAGAAAAAAAGGAGAGAATTGAAACTAAATGCGGCAGTTAGACAACCATTTTGATAAGAGGATAATTGAGGCGACACTGGTGTATAATTAGAGGATAATTTATGCTATATCCACTTTTATTCCACCTCCCAAAATAAACCCAGTCCATAATCATTACAGGCAAATTGTTCTGAATTTTATAGCAGCAATTTGAACAAAGTACTGCAGTTAATCATGGGAGATTTTTGTGTATTCCTGATTAGAACTCTAATTGCCTCCTTCCAGAAAGTAAAAATAACTGTAAAACGACTCTATTTTTATCATTAACAATGTTGACAATAAAATAAAATCAATTGGAATTGTAATCGAGAGACAAATTTAGGACGAAGGCACTTTTACTTGGGTAGTTTATATTGTAATCAAGATTTGCCAAACCACTAACCGCATGTATCATTTGCATATATTTGAAAGCATTACAGTAGCTTCTGTTTTCAATAGGAAAAAATGCATTACTGTCAGTCCTCCAACGACGTGCTTTCAGAAGAAGCTGCTGCGTTCTGAGGGGAAAAAAAAGATTTCTCCCCCTTTTTTGTTCACTATATAGGAAATATAGCCTGAAACAGCAAGAACCTCGCCAGAACAGTGTTTAATTTTTCTTCTTCTTTACCCCCTCACCCCACTCCACCCATGGGGTCGGTACCAGGTGTGGGGCTTTTCTTCCCTTTGTGGTTTCAATAAAGTACGTCTAGAAAAATCCACGGTGACAGGGCGCTCCCGCGGGACTGCAGGGGGACTGGGGGCGGGGTGGGGGTAGGTCAAGGGAGGGACCCCTGCTTTAAATGCAGAGGGCACTGCTTCGGAACACAGGCAGCCTGCTAGGGTGCGAAGGGACTGCGAGAGAGCAGCCCTCTGCCAGGCAGTTCCAAGGCTGCGGTATTGGGAACTGAGGCTCCGGGTTTGGGGGTGCGAGCTGCGGCGGGAGGCGTCGGCGACCGGCCGGGCGGAGGCAACTCCCTCCTCGGAGGCAACTCCCTCCTCGGAGGCCCCGTGCACGGAGCCGCGCGGCCCCCGGCTGCAGCTCGGGGCAGGGATTGGAGTTGCCGAAGGTAGGCGAAGAACTCGGTGAGCGGCGCACACACCAGTGGAAGCCGTGCGCCTGTGACGTCAGGGGGCGACTGACCAATGGGGAGGCGCTGCCCTTTGGAGACAAACCATTCGACTCGTGGCGTCTGCATCAAGTCTGAAAGCAGACGCGCAACTTTCGCAGAATCCACCTTAAAATCTCTGCCTTAAACTGCACCAGCCCCCAAAAAATCCAAGGGGGGAAAAGAAGGGGGGGAGAGCAGAGTCCCCCCTCCCCCCTCTCCTCTCCCATCCCTCCCCCTTCCTCCTCCCTTTGAGTTAACAAGGCCCCGCTCACTATATCTCTTTATATTAAATATATATATATTAGAGAAGAGCGAGGGAGAGGGAGAACCACCTCCGCCCCCTCTTTTTTTTAAAAAATTTTTTTAAATTTTTTTTTTTTTTTGCAAGGATCCCAAGAGCTAAGGTGGCTGCAGAGGGGAGAGCGGCGCGAGCCAAGTGGGGGAGGGTGGAGGAAACCCGGGAGAAGGCTTTCTCCAGCCCCCAAAGTTTTGATGATGACCATGACTACGATGGCTGACGGCTTGGAAGGCCAGGACTCGTCCAAATCCGCCTTCATGGAGTTCGGGCAACAACAGCAGCAGCAGCAACAGCAGCAGCAGCAGCAGCAACAGCAACCGCCGCCGCCGCCGCCGCCGCCGCACTCTCAGCAGAGCTCCCCGGCCATGGCAGGCGCGCACTACCCTCTGCACTGCCTGCACTCGGCGGCGGCGGCGGCGGCGGCGGCCGGCTCGCACCACCACCACCACCAGCACCACCACCACGGCTCGCCCTACGCGTCGGGCGGCGGCAACTCCTACAACCACCGCTCGCTCGCCGCCTACCCCTACATGAGCCACTCGCAGCACAGCCCTTACCTCCAGTCCTACCACAACAGCAGCGCGGCCGCCCAGACGCGAGGGGACGACACAGGTGAGAGGCCGCTGGGGCAGCTCGCTTCTCCCGCCTCCCGGCTGCCCCCCACCCCGCCCGCCCGCCCCGCTCACTTCCTCAATGCCCAGGCCTCCGCCGGCCCCCTCCCCCAGGCGGCCCGGCGCGCCCCCGGCCAGGCCTGGTGCGCGCCCGCTTGCCTGGCGCCTGCCTGCCGGCCTCGCAGGGCCGGGCCCCTTCGCGCCGCCCCGGACCCTAGGCTTCCCTGCGGCTCGACCCGCCTCGCTCCCTCGTCTCCGGCGCGTCGCTCGGGCCGCGCCTCCGACTCGGCGCAGGCTTCGCTCGACCAACTGGCCCGCACTGCGCTCTCCAGCCCGCAGGGTCTGTGCGCCCTTTTGCCTCTCTCCTCCCCTCCGGGTTTTGACCCACGTTTGGCAGGACTGGGGACATTTCTAGGCTAGAATTGGGGAGCGTGTTTTGCTCTCCCACTTAGTCCGGGCAGCCGGTGGCCTACTTTGCGTGGAGCGCTGGTGCGCTTCGGTGACCCGGGGGGAAGCTGGCATGGCCTCCGGCTCTGGTTAAGCTGGTGACAATTGGGCTCTCTCCCGCGGACTTTGAGATGTCTCCCACCCCTACTTCTTACGGGGCCCTCTCCCTTGGGTTTGTGATAGCTGCTGGCTACTCCTTTGTTCGTGGAAGTGAAGCCCAGGGCTCAGCACTCGTGGGGGACAAAGTTGCCGCGTGAGGCTCAACCCGCTCCGGTGCTGATCTGAGCCTCTGGTAGTGTTTTGTTTGGGTTTTGGTCCCTCTCGGCAGACTCATTTTCGAACACACCGAGGTATCTTGATGCACCCGGCTTCGAGCTAGTGACATCAAGCCAACTGGCCGCAAAATCACTAGCGTGCAAGCACACCTGAAGGCACTGTAAAGCCAGACCGAGGGGGCCCTGCTTCTCGGCGGAGAGAGCAGCTGCCCCGCGGCGCCGCGCATCCCGGAGAGCGGCCGGCGCCGCCTCCGCTGCGGCGGAGCTAGGCTGTTTGCCCCTCGGCCCAGGGCGCTCCCTTCACCCAACCACCGCACGTTATTTTAGAGCCAGAGTCAGGGTCTGAAAGTAGCTTTTTTGCAGCCGCCGGGATTACCCGGGCACTGGGAACCCAGAGAGGTCAGGATGGCTTGGGGACGCTTCGAGGAAACTGTTCATGGCTTTGAAGAGTCTCGGCACAGGCCAGGCCAAGCTCGGGGAGACTGCAGCAGTAGCCTCACGAGTGATCACTCCTCTGAATCCTTTGCTTGCAGATCAACAAAAAACCACAGTGATTGAAAATGGGGAAATCAGGTTCAATGGCAAAGGGAAAAAGATTCGGAAGCCTCGGACCATTTACTCCAGCCTGCAGCTCCAGGCTTTAAACCATCGCTTTCAGCAGACTCAGTACCTGGCGCTTCCCGAGAGAGCTGAACTGGCAGCTTCCTTAGGACTGACACAAACACAGGTAATTCCAGAGAAGCCCTGAAATGCTGACCCTCACTTGCAGATCGGGCAGGGAGCTCATCAGGAGGAATTCTTGGCCTAGTCAACCAAAGATGGAAGGAGCTTAATGACAAATGCCTTTGCTCCAGTTATGCACTTTTCTGGGACAACACAGTTTGGAATAAATGACCTGGTATTGAATACTGGATTGGATTTGCACATCCTCCCCCCCCCCCCCCTCAGCGACCCCACCCCAGCCTAGTTCCTTTGGTGGTCAAACTCGTTATTTAATCAAGTCCTATTCCAGTAGAGCAACACAAAAGAGAGCAAACAAGTAGGAGAAAGAGAAAAAGATATTCAGACCAGGCGGGCAGTATAAGACCCATGTTTCTTAAGGATCCTTTTGTGGGCCCTGGGACTTTAAGAGGATTATAACTCATTGACATTGAAAGAATTATGAAGTGAAAAGGATGGGTTAGCCAGACATGCACAGGTTCCAATAGGATTTGGTAAAGTGACCAAGGTGAAAACTGTTCATCCTAGGATGGGTGAGGTGAGTCTTTCTGAAAATTGTCCTCAGTTCAGTTGGTTAAATCATCCTGGTTGACTGGCTGGTGCAGGCTAAGGAATCTGGATCACAGAATTTGGGCATAATGGCAGAGCCGGAGATCAAAGAGGAATGTGCCCAAATTATAGCAGATGAAGCCTCGGTTAAGTACAGTTGCTGAAGTTCTCCGGTCTTACTAATTTGAAAGACATATGGGGCATTTTAGACTTCACAGGAAGAGGTTTTAGGTAGGTATATTAGGACCCTTGTCAGAGAGCCAGGCTGCAGACACCTGAGGTTTTTGTCCCTGTCGATTAACTTGGCTGCATGGGGTGGTAGGCCTCATCTGAAATGGATGCTCTTCAGCAAGGGGACATCAGGTCTCTGAGACCCTGGCTGGGGACTGATTGTGTGCTGAGACTGAGACTGACTGTCTCAGCACAGATGCTCCTTAAGCTCTTTCTTTTCAATTCAGCCTGCTTTCTCTCACCATGATGCCACTGGAAATATTTGGGGTTTGAGATGAAGGGATTCCTGCTATTCAGTAACTTGTACTCCTTTTGGAAAAGCAGATTCCTAAGGCTAAGTAATTTTAAAGGTAAATGAAGCTGTACCATAGAAGGTCCTTCTTCACATAAAGTAGATCTGGGATGTTAGCTTGGATACGCTCCTATCCTAGACTCCTGGTTTGCATTTAATATTCAGGAGCCCTTTGACTTTTAGTGCCTGCTCTAACAATCATGACCACAATTTGACTAAACAACATACCAAGTAGGGAATGAATGAGGCACAGTCACTCATTGCTGCAGGATTATGTCAGAAGAAAGGTGCTCCATGTACAGTGGGTGGCATATGCAGTGTATGCCTATGTATGTATATTCAACGCGTTTGGGTTTTAAACTGCTCTCAGTCGTTTGCTCAGGGCACATCCAGACTATTAGAGGAAGTGCATCCAGTTAGCTTCAATCTGAAAAATTCACCGTGTAAAAATCCTCCTTTAGAGTTTGAACCTGGCTATCTCCTTGGCCTTTATTCTAGTTTTATTCTTATGCTGTTGTTTCAAACCTAGGCTTCTATCTAACTGAGAAGTTACAATGACTTTAGGTATCCCGACAAGATACCAAGTAAACCAAGTAAACGGCGGGCGGGTAGGGTGGGGTGGGGTGAAGTGGCGGGGAGAGGGGAGCGGCTAGAAAGAAGTGGAGGAAGGCGGGGTCTTGAGGGCTTCGCGTTGGCGGGTTGTCTTTTTTTCTTTTTTCACTGTAGGCACCGGTTCAATGTTTTTCGGGCCTAATGATCGCTGCTGCGTTTCTTTCTAGGTGAAGATATGGTTTCAGAACAAACGCTCTAAGTTTAAGAAACTGCTGAAGCAGGGCAGTAACCCGCACGAGAGCGACCCTCTCCCGGGCTCCGCGGCCCTGTCGCCGCGCTCGCCGGCGCTCCCTCCGGTGTGGGACGTTTCCGCCTCGGCCAAGGGCGTCAGTATGCCCCCCAACAGCTACATGCCCGGTTACTCGCATTGGTACTCCTCTCCACACCAGGACACGATGCAGAGACCACAGATGATGTGAGTTATCCAAGGGCAAAAGATACCCTAGGGCGACGTCTGAACAAGGCAAGGAGGATCCGGGACCTGCTTGCATCTGCCAAACCGAGCCGAAGGAGCAGGCTCGGGAGAACTCTTACGTGTGGCCAGACTGGGCGCTTGTTCCCTTCTCTCTCCTCTCCCATCCCCTTGGTCTCTCTCTCTCATACTCTGCCTTTTTCTTTTTTTGCCTCCCTCCTTCCCGCTTTTCTTTTTAAAATTCCTTTCTCCACCTGCCTTTTCCCTTGAGCAGCCTCAGTAATTGATTTTGAATCTTAGAGAGAGAGAAGGAGAAACAGAGAGAGAGAGAGACTGGTTTCTAAGCCAGTGCTCCTGAAGCCTCTCACTGTAAGGATATTTTCCCTCACCCCTTGGGATCCAGGCTCTGAGCCTCTTTTTCTCTTTGGGAGTATCCATCAAAACAACTTTTTAAAGCAGACATTTTCCCCCACCAGAAGAATCTGTGCAAACATGGCAGCGTTTTTACTTGTTTAATGAGCTTAAGACATTACATGATGAAAAAGAAGCAGTTTGGACTCCTGCATTTTTATTTACAATCCCAGACTGACAAAAAAAAAAAAAGAAAAGAAAGAAAGAACAGAAAAGAAAAAGAAACCCTAACAGCCCTTCTCTAAAGAAAAAGGAAAAATCGGCTGTAAGATTAGAACATTGCCACGAAAGGAATGCTGCATGTTTTATCAAAATGCAATGAGCAAGAATGATGATTTAAACAAAACAAAACCACTTTCCCTCCACCCCTATCCCCAAACCCTGAACTGCAATCAGGAAAGACAGAGGAAACAACCAAAATCACCATTCTATTGCTTTGATATCTTTACTAGGTGAATTGGTGGCATTCACTAAGCTAATAGGGACATTTATATCAAGAAACATTTCTGTATATATTGTTGAATTTTAGTTGTACATATACTTTGTATGTTTTTGTCTTCTTTCATATATGGAGTAAAAGCCAAAATGCTGAGAGTGTCCGGTCTATTTCTCTTTGTGTGTCTCTGTCTTACCACCCCCTTTCCCTCCCCCCAGTATATTTTCTATCACTCTTAAAAGAATTCCTATTTCCTAATATGGGAAACCCTATGTATAAACATCAAGTGCCTGCAAAGATATCGGTTTGCAGCACTAACCTTTGTCTTAAGTACTTTAACCATAGATGTTTTCTCAACTTCCTTTATATATTCTATTTTATTATAATTTCTACACATTTATCTATTTTTAAGAATCATTAGAACGATCTAACCCCAGGTTAACCTCTAGACAGCCAGTAGTTTCCAGTGCTGAAACTGAGTATTCTCCTTTCCCTTTCCTCAGCCAAAATAATACAGCTGTATTTGTCTTTGTTTGGAAGCAGCTTTTTGTTTTTTGTTTTTTTTTAAACAAAAAAAAGGAAAGAATCAGAGGGAAAAAAACAGAAACTAAATGCACAATTATGACTATTTCACATTTACAACCCTTTGCAAGCTAACTAGATAGGAAAACACACAATCCTGGATGAAATACATCCTTCTTTCTGATCTTGTAGAAAGCACAGAAATAATGAAAATGAAAAGTCCTTTCGTCATGCAAGCAGGAAGCCCCATACTGCGAGAATTAATGGCTACAGACCTGGGCATCCTTCAAATTATGAACCTTGAAACCACTGAGCCATTTATCAGAAGTCAATAGAGATACTCAGAGTGCTCCATATAATGACAGCGACATACAGTCGTGCAAAAGGACAGTCACTATAATTAGACACAAAGCAAAGACTACTTACCAATATACCCGTTCCTTTTTTTGTTGAGCAACTTCCACGCTCAGTCAGTCTTCAGAATGGTTTAAAACCGATCAGTCTTGTCATTTTCTAGCATTCGTATTGTTACATTAGGAAAAATGTTTTCTTTTCTTTTTTCCCCCTTCCTACTGTGAAACTTTGGGTTCGTAGCTCCCCAGGATCAATTCTGAACAAAGCCTCCAGCTGCAGTGCCATCCAATTTGAAGCAGACATTGGGGACAATTTAAGGTTTTTATCCACAAGAAGGTTTTTTTCCATTCTCTTAAATGCAGCCATAATTAGAGTAATTTTTCATGTAGCCCGCTGATTACAGCGTTTTTACCGTCAAAGATAATTACCTGTAATTTTCTTCCACTTTTAATACTAAAAAGCCATCTTTATTTAGATTCAGGAACAGGAAAGGCGAAACAAAAGAGGGAAATTATTCTGTTATTCATACACAAATTGCAGAGACGTAGGACCTAAAATTGAAAATTAACCAAAATTATAATGCTGAAAAGAATGGAAGAGGCTGCAGAAGTACAGCTGGTAGTGGGGCTTTGCTGAATTATTCAAATTACGTTAGAGAAAGCTACCATACATCGAAACCAACACTGATTTTTCTTAAAAAAATCACCAGACACACGCCAAACCACTGAGAGTGCATGTAATTCTGAAACCCAGAAACTGCATCAACACATTGGAGATGTTACCATGATGCTCCAGTGTGGATCTTTCTATCTCTTAATACAAGTTTAATGAAACAGGACGTTCTATCAAGGGGTCCTCCCAGGAAGTGGCATTGGAAATGGGCTTCCTCTGGGTCCTCTGAACAGCAAGGGTTAATAATTTTCGCTCTTTAGAAGGTATTGACCCCCATAGTAAACTGATCCCCCAGAGAGGGATTGGTAGGAGGGGCGTGGGTGAAGTCTCAGCGTCTACTACGCCTCCCCACGTTGGAACTTCCCAGAGTTCGAGTTCTAGAGCCTCGTTCTGACAATATTTTTCAAGTTAAAAGAAAGGAACAAGAGTGGCGAAGAGTGAGAGTGAAGGGGAGAAGTTTCTTCTCGGTGCCAATAAGCATCTCATTTATTTTTTTGACATAATTTAGCACAAGCGTTCCTCCAGAGAAAGGCCTTTCTGTTTCTGTGCTGAGGTGAGAGAAACAAAAATTTCTCAGGCTCCCACCCGTAAACTCTCTAGCTGCTTCCAGCGTCTACAGGGTCAGGAAACAGCGTCATCTATAGATAGAACTGCACCGCGTCTGCGAGAGTCTTCCTTGGCTTGTCCCTAAATCAAACGGGTTCCCTGGCTCCACAGCTCGACTCTGCATCTCAGCCAATCGGGCTTCCAATCCCAAGGTCTCGGCCTTGGGGCCTCTCAGGCCACAGCTCTACGGTCAGCATCCCACGCCTTCCCCCCTCCCCCGCCCCCAGCTTAAGGCAAAGACACTGTAAAGCAGCCCTAAAGTGGTTTTGGAGGCCAGTTATTCCGAAACTTTCTCCCCAATATAGGAAGGCGTCAAAGGGACTATAAAGTCAGAAAGATTCAGACTACACCTGCCCGTTGCTAATGTCCGCATACCTGTGATGCTAAAGGGACATTTGTCCCTAGCGAGCTCTGTTTGCAGAAGCAACGCCCCCAATCTTAAAACCATCACCACGTGTAAGACTTCCATGGATTTGTCTAGGACTAGTTTTGAGTAACAATGTTTCAAAGTATATTTCAGCTTGGAATCTCCAGCAGACTTCCCTTCATACCTTACAGAAACCTGGTGTATGTCCCAGTTTCCAGTCACAAGCTGCACCAAATATCAACAGCACAGAAAGCAAAAAAAGACAGATCGACTTCTTAAGGATCCCATTCTCACCCAAATCATTGTAACTCACCAGAACCACAACCCTTTTACTGTTAAAGTAGAATAAAAGGTCAGAAATGAAAACCATCTCTAGAGCAAAGTTGCAGTCCATAACAAATTACAACAGCAATACATACAGCTTTGTGTGAGAATAGAAATATGAGCTGTGTCTTGTAGTATGCAAGAAATAAAAACTTACCCCCAGTGAATCTCTCTTAAGCAATGATCAGGGTCTAGAAATCTATACTGAACAGAAGCAGAGGAGAATATTTTTCTGAGTCTCAGGGCAGAAGCTCTTTCTCTATATTCTTGGTTGAGTGAGCACATCCAGGTGTGAAATTGTTTGCACACCCCAGCACCTCTTATATTGCCAGCAAAATTAGCTGTTATTACTGTCACTGTTTAGTGATGGTTAGCGTGATACAAAAAAAAAAAAAAAAAAAAACTGCTGTAATCAAGACCTGGCGCATCTTTGCAAATTACAGATAATTGTAAACGTCCAGATTATGATAATAGCATCCTAATCCAGCCTGCAATATAATTATTACAGAGTGTTACATCTGAAACTGTCCAGTAGGGCTAATTCAGCCATTATTTAGACCCTATTTTTGTACTGCAAATGGGTTGCTGAGTTGAAAATGTACGATTGTAATTTCACAGGGCACTCAATGAGTAATGGTATAGGAAGAGGAAAATACAAAAGTGAAATGTGAACAGTAGCGATCAAATCAAACCCTGAAGGACAAAAGACTGTTTGATTCATATGGAAAAAGAAGAGTGGGAATTAAGAAAATAGCAAATCAGTAGTCTGAAGCATTACGTGTCCAAATCTTCAATATGTGGAGGGCTGATGTGTTTGCAAGGGCTTCTACATCTGCTGCTGCCTGGTGTCTGAAATAATTTTTTTCTTTTTTTTTTTTAAAACCTGTCTTCCCCGTCACCCCTTCTCTCTCCTACAGCATTATCATCCTTTAAAAAAAAAAAAAAAAAAGTGCCCCTCCCCCAAGCAAAGAACATTTGTCAGTTTCATCATTGTTTTCACCAAGGCAGACTCAGAAAGTGCCTGTCACTTGTTTATGAACATTTTCTTAAATGAATTTTCAATCTCTCCTGTCATCAGAGCAAAATGCCCTGGGTGTTTGTAAGTGTTCCTGAGCTTCATCTCCATTCTCTTTCACTGAGAACAAGTCATTGAGAGTCCTAAAGGATATTAGCAGAAAATGTATTAATTGCTGCTAATTAAATAAAGCCGGATGGGAAGCCCTCTTCTCTACTCACCTTGGCTGGCTATTGGCTTTAATCCTACCATTAACTTTTATTAATTAACCCACCCCTTCTCATGTCAACCAGTCCAGCTGCTTCTTTTCCTACCAGTCACTGTTGTATTTCTTTTTGTATTCCAGAAAGTCTGGTGTTTTTGATAAAGAACTGGCCCTGCCCCCAGATATGCTTGTTAAAGAGCAAGGTCAGTATCCTTAAACTGGAGGGACAGAGGAGAGAGGGAGTTAGAGAATTATAGCAAGAGAGTCTGGAGAGACACTGGAGCACTGTGCTGGTTCCATACTTAAAGCAGACTCTGGGTTCCAGCTGCTGCCTTCTGGAAGGTAAACCCTGCCCAGGCTGAAATTTCTGGTTCCTGGTGGGGATGTCCTGATCAGGGAGACCTAAATCTGGTACACTCCCAGTAGCTTATTTTTCCCACCATGAGAACTGAGAATTTCCTGGGCATCTTTTCCAGCCTCTAGGACAATGTGTGATGATTCTCCTCCCACCACCTAGCAAACCCTGGAGCTACCCAGCCAGGGCCACCCTGCGGGGTGGCAAGCAGGCTTTCTTAGCTCCTGTGAATTTAAGGGCAATAATGAAATGTCCCCTGTTTAGTGACCCCTGCTTACAGATGAAAGTTGAGTCCATATCCTGCCTCTTGCCCCGCCCTCTTCTCCCACCTTGCAAATGGCAAAGGGCAGAAATAGTCCTTGAATGACAACGAGCTTCCAGGGGCAGATTTCTGTCTTCTCGCCTTTGCAAGAAAAAAAAAAACAAAAACCTTTAAAATAAATCATAGCTTGGACTGTTTACCGCCTTTCACCTTCACCTACTTCATATATATATATACATATACATATACACACTAGACTGTGCGTGGTGGAGGTTTGACAGAGAATCCTTACTGAAACTTAGAGGGTGTGTGTGTGTGTGTGTGTGTGTGTGTGTAGAATGATGTTTTGAAGCCACTTTTTTCCCCTTCCTGTGGCGAAAGGTCGTAATGTGTGGTATTTCACCATTTTATATAAATCTTGGTTTAGGATGTGGAACAGACTCAATAATACGTGCGCTTTTGGCAGAGACTCCTTCGGGTCCCCGTAAAGCAGAAGTAAATACGAAGTCCCAGGGAACAAAAGAGCAAAGACACTTAATTGCTGCAAATCAGGACTCTCTTCTCTTTTAAAGAGAGACTCATGTAAATTCCCTCGGTTCCTATCTTTATGGTTAGAGCTCGACCTATAAAACAAGTTATTACATTACAGCCGACAACCCTGGATGATTGAAAGGTAAGTCTCCCCCCGCCCCTCCGCGGTCGACATTACGTGTACTTTCTGCCCTGTACCACCGGGGAACCTAAAGCTTGTCAGATGCAAAAGAAAAAGGATGGGGCGGGGGTGGGAGACCGGACTGCGTAGAAAAATATTTAGCCAATCCCACATGTGCTACCGCTATTGGGGCTGTTTTCGAGGCCCAGAGTTCGCTGTGACTCTGAAAAAACCACGTACAGTGTGCAACACTCGCAGGCAACCTGGGAGAGCGCGGAGGGCGGGAGCAAGCCGCAGCGCCCCCTCCCCAACCTCCCCGGAGGCTGAAGCCTCCGCCCAGCTGCTGTGGGAGGGGGTGCTTCTGGGCGGAGGAGAGGGGTGACCGCAGGCGGATCCGCCGGCGTGGCGCGCTTCCCAGAGGTGCCGGAGGGCGTCTGCCCTCAGGGCGTGCCTCAGGGGAGGGCTGGAGCGCTCCGGGTTGGAGAGATCCCAGTGGCCAGGGGGAGGCGCGCCATCCCGGGGTTGCGGGATGGGGCGGGGAGGGGGTGGTGGTTGGGTAGCCCTAAAGGTCCCTCTCTTCGAATAAAAGAAGCGCTGGGGAGGGGGCAGGAGAGGGTCAAGGGGCAGGGTTCCAGGAGACGTCCCTCGCGCTTCGGGCTGGAGAGCTCCGGAGACCGAATGGTGTCAAGGCCAGAGGAAGCTGCAGGGCGCGCTGCGAGGAGGCGAGCGCCGCCCGGCCTTGGCGCGCTGTGGGCGACTCCCAGGACGGCGCGGCCAGGACGCCGCGAGCCGTGGGGCGTCCGGTGGGATCAAAGAAGCCAAAGGAGGCCAGCCGGCGCGTCTGGGATTGTGGGATAAGGGGCGGGAGAGAGAGGATTGGCATGGGCGGGGAGAGCCTAGCCTGGCCTGGCCTGGCCTGCGTGTCGTCGGAAGGGGGTGTGTGCGTGTTTTGGTGTGCAGGTCAACACGCTCCTGCCCGAGGCCGAGACCTGGGTGGATCCGAGTGTGGGTGGACGGGCTCTCGGGTGGGTGCCCCACCGGGAGCGAGAGCGAGCGAGCGAGATCAAGGGCAACGAGGTCTGCGGGTTCCTGTGTGTGTGTGTCTCAGGCCCTGTGGCTCAGCACTGGAGCCGCCTGGCACCCACAGGAATGCGGCTTCTCTCAGCTCCCCCGGCCGCCCCTTGTTCCACAAGGAGGTGGCCGCCAGGAAAAAGGGGGGGAAAGGGGCAGAAATCCGCCTAGCCCAACACGAGCCTCAAACAAAGGCCAATTTATATCACCTTTTACAGGAGGGCCCGGGAGGAGGACAGGGCACCAAAGAGCCATACGGGCGTGCCAGCAGCATGCCCTCGGCCTCCTGGGCTTTGTGAGGAGGTCTGCGGATGGAGACAGGGGCTTGGGAGTACAGGGGCGCGGTGAAGAAGCCCAAGGGAAAGAAAATGAAATCTGGGGGTGAGCTTGACATCTCGGGAGCAGTAGACTGACAGCTAGGCAAGTGGAGATCGGAAGGGGCAGGCAGAGGTCAGGATAGAGGGGTCGGGCATTCGGGGACCATGCCGGCGGGGAGTGGTACACGTTTACATTAGATATAGGAATAAACAATGGAGGGAAGAAGGGAGGGTGGGAGGAAGGCGAACATCACACGGATATTTTTAGTCTTTGCTGAGGATCTGTTATTTTTATATCCTTGGGCGCAGGACTGCAGGGAGTTAAATTCCCCAGGGAGAATCCCCGCGGTGCCAGGGAAAACCCGCTGCAGACTGGTTTGCCAGAATATTTTTGTCCACGACTCCTAGACCAAGTTTAAAAAAAAAAAAAACCGCGCGAGAGAAGAGGCCATTGCGAGTGGAAGAAGTGAGGTTAGCACAAGGGAAGGAATCCTGAAACCAAGTCTGTCCGCGCCGCGCTCCGCCCGCCCGCATCGCAACGAGGCTCCGATGTCCTTAACGACAAGCAGTGTCAGGGCTGGGGGTGGCGGGGTGGTCAGGAAAGAAGAGCTTCCCTCTTCTTTCCGGGAAGAGTCCGAACTCGCCCTTGCCTCTGCTTGACCACGACGGACGAGGTGGGGTGTGGTAGTGAAGGAATCCCCTTTTCAAAGCCAGGAAAGAAGGGGAGATGATGGGGACGCCTGGAGAAATATCTGCCCTCTCCGCGTGTAGAAAAGTAAAGAGTGTGCTCCAGGCACATTCTTGCCCCCCTCAGGCCACCAGCGGGTCCGCCCCCTCCAACCTTCCCGAGCACGCACATTGGGGCGGCGAGGGGAGCCCGCACTGGGGGAAGTTGGCACTCGGCAACCGCGGGCGCGGGATTTCTCCCAGCCGGATCCGCCAGATATAAAACGCTGGCTTTTCGGTGTAATGGAAACTCCGGAAAGTCTTACAAGCCAAGAATGAAAAGCAGGAAACGGAGCCCTCTACCTTTCCCCCTCATCCTCCTATTCTCTGCCAGTGCAGAAAACAAAGAAACAAAGTGGGCTCCGCACGGCTTTCCCCCAGGCGCGTCACCACCCGGACCTTCTTCCGAGAAAGACGAGCTGGAGGGTATCAAAGGCGGAGGCAACTTCGAAAAGGGAACCACTTTGGGGGTGGGCGAGGAGGGGTGGTGGTCCACAGCCCTGGCCACGGTCCACGAGCCGCCTTGGAGCCAGGCAGGGTGTCCCTACAAGACACGCAAACCTTCAAACGCCCCTCTAGGCCTTTCCAAACTGGCAGGTTAGAAAGGCAAGGGGAAGAGAAGGAAGGAGACGAGCAGAGGAAAGAGAGAGAAAGAGGCGAAAGAACACACAGGTAAATTCCCCTCAGGGCACACAGCGTGCCTTTTCAGGTCTAGTCTCCCAGCCCTGGAAAAACCTTCTCAGAAATCCTCAGATGACAGGATGTAATTTTTTACGTTCTAATCTCCACTCCCCACCCCCAAGAAGACTCTTTTGTCAAATTTATTACTGCTGACTTCCTAGCTGTAAAATATAACTCCTGCATCTTGTAATTTCCAACAAATGATTTCCCTTAGTGTCCCAAGGAAACAGAATCAGGCGGACTAAGGGACAGTCAGAAAGACACCTAGAGTTCTGGCCTGAGAGCGAAACTCTAGACCCGAGCCGTAGCTCTCTCTGGTCACACTGCTGACGTCCATGTGCAGAGGTGCGGGGAGAAGGACGGGACAGAGGCCAGGGTTGCTGCAAGTCCATCCTCTCCGCCCCGGAGAAGACTTCACAAAAGAGAAATCCCTGCAAACAGGTTCAACTTCCCAGCGATTGGAACCTGCTTTGCCACTGTTTTATGTAAAAGCAAAGCAGGGAGAGCTCCTTCCTGAAAAAACCAGAGTGGTAAAGAGGATGAAGGAAATAAACTTATGTTTGGAGTATTATCTCACATTAAGTGAAATCAACATGGGAGCACAATGCTTTCCTTCCTTTCCTCCACCTCACAATTCCCTTTCCTGGCGGAAAGAAGCTCCCCCCTCCCCAACCCTCCCCCCCTCCCCATCACCACCTCCCCGCCCCGGCCACATGCCCTGCTTGGCCTACTGATTTAGGTACATCATTGTTTTCAAGTCCTGTGATTCTTTCCTCTTGTGAAAGAACTCAGATAAATTTATAATCATACATTAGGGAGTCTAAGGCACTACCATTTGCCACACTGCAAAGATTTCAGATTAAAAAAAAAAAAAGTAATAGGAGGGGAATTTTCTTTTTCTTTTTTTCATTTTCTCATCTCTGGAAGCTCCCTTTGAAGGGAGTGTAATTTGTCTAATTGCTCTGGCAATACACTGAGGCTGATGGAGGTGGTGGTGGAGGGGGTAGGCTCCACCATAATTGCTTTGAGCTTAGAATTCAGAGTGGTTATTGAGGGATTTCTGCTTCTTTCTTACTCATACACAGACAGGGAGGGCTGTATTTAGATTTCAGCATTACTTTCTACCTGAAACAATTTGGGGTTAAACTTAAAATTATCTAAACGTTTTTGTGGTTAGGCAAAAAATCACCTAAATATATATTATATGGCAGTACTCTAAACAGGCCACATATGTATATAGACATATAAAGTACAGCATCCAACACACCCACATCTACGGTTCTGTATGCATGCATCCCCGTGTGCTGTTTTCCTTTTTGCCTTGTTGTATCTCTACAGTTTGACTTCCTTTAATAGCCTGCACAAAATGTCACTAGCCCATTGTAAGGGGGGCAAATGGAGTATCTTTTAGAAACATTTTGCTTTCATGGTCGAAATAATTTTATTTATCCAGAATATACAGCTTAATTCTTCTATCTACACTTATTTACATGGTTAAAATAACATTGAAAAAAGTCTTTTGAAAAGTTGAGGTCATAGATTTCAAGGCACCATTGATAGTGTCCACAGTTGCGCAAAAATGTTCGTCTGTAAAAAAAGGGGGGACGGGGTCCTTTGAAATGCAATAACTTACATGCAAAAAAAAAAGCTTTACACATGAATTTTTTTTGTTTCCGTTTTTCCAAACTTTCCCATATGAATTCCTTTTTTTTTTTTTTTTTTTAAAAAGGTTGATTTTCGAAAACAGCGAAAACACAGTAGTCCCAAAAAAGAGAGCAAAAGAAAGCGGCAGGTCTAATAAAGTGTCCCGGAGGCCAGCGCCAGCGGGTGCTGTAAGGAGCCGGGCGGCGGCAGGTGGGAATTGATTGAGCTGGCTGCGCTCGGATACCAGGAAGCCGAGTTCTCCAGGTAGCTGGACGCGGGGGACTGGTTGGAGGTCGGAGGGTGGGCATGAGGGTGGTGGCTGAGCGAGCGGGACGAGCCCTGGGGCTCCCACACCGCTGGAGACTGGGGCGAGTTACACGCCATAGGGTCGCTGGAGCTGGGGCTATGCTCCGGGGGCATCTCCCCGTTTTTCATGATCTTCTTGATCTTGGATCTTTTGTTCTGAAACCAGATTTTCACCTGGGTGGGGGGGAACAAAGGCACACGTTACCGGGACGCTCAGGTGCTTGCCCGCGCGCCTCCCCCAGGGCGGCGACCTGAGGCTTAACTCGGCCCCCAGGAGGCCGGACACTGGCGTCCCCCCGCAGCTGGCGGCCTATGGTGAAGGGGCTGGACCCGGGGGCACAGCCTGGATCATGGGCCCCAGAGGGGCCGCCGCTGGGGCAGGACCCCCGGGCTTCGGTCTTTGGTTGGGGCCGGGGGCGGGGGCGCGAGTGTCCGCGCGCGGCGAGCGCGCACGTGTAATACAGCGCGGGAAGCACGCAACGCGGCGCCACGAAAGTCTCCAAAACAACCGCCTGAGCGCAGTGCGCCAGGGGCGCGTCCGCGCGAGGTGGGAGGGGGACCAAGGAGTGGTCTCCCCGCTGCCCGACCGCCTCCTTTAACTCTCACTCCTGCTCGGCTTCGAGGACATTCTTTATTTTTCCGTAGGCCCCCGTAGGGTTGCGGTGGGAGTGAAGGGGACCATCCAGGGCGGACTTCTCCGAGCCACAGCGCCCCCCACCTCGGACCGGCCGCAGGCGCAGGGCGTGACCCTCAGCTTCCGGCCGCAGGCGCGCGGCCTGAGACCCCCGCTGCTCTGCATTGTGCGGAGCACTAGACAGTTTCTTAAGGCTGCGAGGGTGTCCTCGAGACAACCCTCCCCTTGCTTCCAATCTAGGGAAGTGGCCCCTCAGCCCCTGTAGAGTCGAAGGGCGGGGGGCTGCTTCTGGGGATGAACGACGTCTCGCTGCCGTGCCCACCACTCCCGGCGACGGCACCCGGCCTGACTTCTAGAGGGGAGGGCGCGGGGTCAGTGTCTGTCTGTGAGTTTCTCGCGTGCCCTGATGAGTCGGCTCCAGCCCGCCGGGACCGAACCGCGCGGTCCAGCCAGGCTTGCAGCCCACCGGGGCTCTGGCCCAGGCCGCGGCCGGATTTACCTGTGTTTGCGTCAGTCCCAGCGAGGCGGCTAGCTCGGCGCGTTCGGGCAGGGCGAGGTACTGAGTCTTCTGAAACCTTCTCTGTAACGCGGCCAGCTGAAAGCTGGAATAAATAGTCCTGGGTTTACGAACTTTCTTTGGTTTGCCGTTCACCATCCTCACCTCGGGCTCGGCCACTTCTTTCTCTAAATAATCAAAACAGACCCGGTTAGAACTCGTTGGCAGACAATGGCCCTTTTGCAGAACTTGCGAATACAGTCCTTGAAATTCTTACCACGCAGCCTTCACTCTCTTTTCCCCATATCACCACCTTTACTTCACGGGACACCCCCACCCCCCCGGCCCCTCATCATGGAAAAGGCCAGGTAGCCTGATTAATTTCCTTCTCTGTTTAGTCAGGTTCTCCTGGGTTTTTGCAGAGCGTCTGGTACAGCAGAACTCCCTTCTCGGCGTCCGGGATTTAGCCCTTGCAGAGGTTCTTGCTTCACCCGGATTCGTTTTCAGTCCCACCCTGTGTTCACCGACGGCTCTGGGGTGAGTTCTGGACCCGTCTCTCTCGGGGATTCAAGCGAGGAAGCCCGGGCTGTGGTCCCCCTTATGTCAGTGTCTGTTCGGGCGGCCGCAGAGGCCGGACGCATGGGCAGGGAAGACGCTAACCGAGGTCTCCAAAGTTCAAAGACCCACAAGCAAACTGCTCCTTCCATTCAGAGGCAAGCGGTCCGAGCCGCCGCAGACAGAGGGTCGATTATGCAGCCCCCATAATCTCCCTGCAGATCTGCGAGGGCACAGATGTGTCTGGTTTCTTTTACAAATAGACTTAATAAGTTCTTGGCCAAAAGGGAAAAAAAAATCTTTCATGTATGCACGAAGCACTGAGCCACTGAAAGGAACGAAGACACCCCACTTCTCCTCCCCCTGCCCCCATCCACCCACCCACCCACCCCGGCAATCTTTTAAAGTTTATCAAGAGTTACAATTTGAAAAAGAATCTGCGGTGGGGTGTTTTCGTAGTAAAGGGGCGCCAGATCAGGACGAATTTAGCAGACTTGGTAGTATAGACCGGGGGGCGGGGGGCGGGGAGCGGAGACTCTCCGAACGCGTGTTTTCCAAACGTGCCCTGGGGCCACAAGTCCCCTTTCACAAAAGTACCTTCTTATCAAAAGTGCCCATCTCTGAAAGGGGCGGAGACCCTCTCCTTGCGGTGTGCGTGTGTGTGTGTGTGTGTGTGTGCGTGTGTGTGTGTGCGCGCGCGCCGAGCTCCTGGGAGAGGAAGGGTGGAGGACGAGGACTGTGGTCTCCATTCTGCCAGAGCAGGGGATGCTAATATTAGCAGGATTATTAATGTGCTGGTGGGAAGAGATCAAACCTGACCAGCAAAACCTCTCCAAGGAGACCTCATACCTCTCTTACCGCCCAAACTCAATAACCCTCAAACTCTCCAACTAAGTTTCAAGGCATATGAAAAAGGAGATGGGAAGGAGAAACAAATTTTAGGCACCCAATGGAGAAAAAAAAATATTGCTCCAATAACGTGACCCTTCAGCAAACCTCCTCCACCTTTAAATGGCTTTTTGTTTTTGGAAATGCCTTGGATAAACCGCAAGGCTCTCGGCGCGCTCTTCCTCTGGCGGGCTAGGGCTCGCGGGCCCCCACCCTGCCCCGTGTGCTCCGGGCACCCATACCACGCTGGCTCGCAGCTGCTCCCATACTGTTCCCCACGGAGTCTTTGAGGCAGCCGTGCATCCCGATTCCCACCGACCGAGCTCGCCTACCCCCCAGCCCAAATCCAACAAATAGCCTTCTCCCTACCCCCTTTCCAGTTTAGCTGGCTTCCTGACCGGGCAAGCTGAGAATCCAGCGACTGAGCGGTCGCCTGAAGGGACCGAAGAGGAGAGACGCTGGTCCGAACACCCCCCGCAGGCTGCTTCTGCTAAGAATCTCTAAAATGCTGGCCCGGGAATCTCTCTGGTTTGTAAACCCGGCCCCCACTCCCTTCCGCCGAGTGCTCCCCCATTGCAGTGGATGGCGCGGCTCCCCCATGTCCTACCGCATCTCCCTCTCCACGAATCCTGACTCCCACCCCCACTCCCGGTACCTGGCTGGCTGGTGGCGCTCGGAACGCGGTTGTAGGCGCCGCCGTACTGGTGGTAGGGGCTGGCGTAGCTGTAGTCGGCGTAAGCTTTGGCGGGATAGCTGCCGGCGGAGCCGTTCACGCCGTGGTACTGGTACTGGTAAGGGTTGAGCGCCTTGCCATAGGAAGCCGAGGTAGGAGAGCAGTAGCCGTGCGGGGCTCCCCCCGGGGCGCTGTAGTAGTCGGAATCGGTAGCCGAAGACTCGGGCAAAGTTGGCGATTCCTGAGACGGGTGGTGCATAGCTGCGGCCGTCTGGAACGGGGCTTGGAAGTCGCCGGATCGGATGCTGGGGACCCTTCTGTCAAACACTCCTGTCATCGCTCGCTGGCGGCGGCGGCCCGAATTGGCTGTGGGGCTGCTCTGGTCTAAGCTGACATGGCTGTAGGAGCGAGGGAGGAGGAGGAAGAGGAGGAGGAGGAGAGGCGGCGGCGGCGGCGGCGAGGAGGAGGCTGGGAGTCGCGGAGGCTCTGTCTCCGTCAGGCTGACTGCTGGCTGAAGCGCAGCACAGCCTTGGTTAAATCCTTAATTGCGCGCTTACGCACAGCGGGGTGGATCGGGTTCCATTGGCCAGGGCCTCCGGAGCAGCAGCAACACCCTAACTCGTCCAACTAGTTTTAGCACAACAAAGCATTGCTTAAAAAAAAAAAAAAGAGGGAGAAAAAAAATGAAGGGGTGGGGGGAAGACACAGAGAGAGAGACAGAGTTGTTGCTTGTTGGGGGAAGGAGGGGTGTCTCAGGCAATCTGTTTTCAGTGAATTCTAGAGACGACGCAGAAGCCCCAGCACCCAGCTCTGTACTGTCTGGAGACAATGTGTTCCAATGAGCAGCCTCAGAAAGTGCACACGTTTTGGGATGAGGTCGACCACTGTCTCTCCTTGCTTCTCAGCTGCACCAGGGGCGAATGTGGAATTGAACACTGAAGAGTGAAGTGGGGGGAGTGGGGATGTGGGACAAAGGCAAAAAGAAACCGATGAGAACAATATTTTTAGTGGGGTACTGGGAGCTAAGTTGTAACTTACATGTGTTGAAAATTTGCGATTTGGGGAAAGACAGACAAATCTAGAGCAAGCACTTCCTTTGCTGGAGATGAATTTTATTTCTGAGAGGGTGAGACAAGGGTACTTGAGAATGCACAATAAATGGCAGGAAGAGTTCCTGCAATCCCCGGTGCCCACAGTGACTTTAAAAATCACTGCCTTAAGCACAAATATCTTAATGACTCGCAGATTGCTGGTCCCCAAAAGGTGCAGGCAGCCCCACATTTTGTTCAGTATTCTAGTCTATTTGGATGCTATTTAAATAGAGGATCTATAATTCTGTGTTCAGTGGCCAAAGACTCCTGCAAAAGTGAACGGTGTACTTATGACCTGTCCTCAGGGACTTAATGGGAACCCCTAGAACACTGGGAAGTAGAGATAAAAGCTCTTTAGGGAAGTTGGGTGAAGCTCATGAATTTCCCTCTTCCCGGCTCCATGGAGGTAGAACCAAGGGCCTGCCTTTTCCTTCCCCAGGTCTGGGTTCCTGTACCCTCAGTTCCTTTATTTCCTGCCTCGAAACCATCTTAGCTCATATGCAAAAAGAGAAGAGGCTAAGAAATCAGACCCTTGGTGTCTGGGATGCAGAGTTTGCTTTTCATGACATGTCATTCTTGCTCTAGCAGTGATCTAGCTGGGAGATTAGAAATTTAATATTAGTTAGTTTACCGCTCCCCACTGCCGCTCCCCTCAAATAGGCCACTACAGGAGCTGGATCCTGATTTGGGCCCTCCCAGCATCTTCCTCCAGGGGCCGGGAGACTGGGAGCTTCACACCACTTCCAGGGTGGATGGCCTTTTATTAGTGCTTCCTCCCTGCCCCCCACTCCCAATTGAAGAAGAAAACACCTCCATTAATTGTGTCTAGTCCTAGTTTAACTGGGGAACTATTTTGGCTCAAAACATGCTGGCAGGAGAGCTGAGTGGTGGGGGCGGGTGTGGAACTCGGTGTCCGGGTGCCAGCCAGGTGCCAGCTGGGTGCCAACCTGGCTCTGAAACTCCAAAGCTGAGGAGCAACCACGCGTGCACCAACTCCCTGCCTCTGCCGTCTGGGCATCGTGAAACCACAGCTGTGGTCGCTGGGCCCTTTGGGGGCAACTTCAGCTGATGGTGGGGGGACAAGGAAGGCGAGGTGTGTGTCACCTGGTCCACAATGCCCTGCACCCTGGACTTCTCTGAGACAGATGCCCCGTGAAGAGGCAAGGCTGGCTGCCCATCCTCACCCCATGCTGTGGGTGTCAGCCTGGCTGTCCACCCCCTGGCTTTAGGCTGAGGAGGACCACAGGGCTTTGGAGGAATACTTGCAACAACAGCAGGCTTGCAGTCCTGGCCTGTGCTCCGGAGAAGTTGTCGGTGCCCATTGAGTCACCTTACACACATCCTGCCATTTAATTACATGAGTCGCTTCCCCAAAGCAATGCCAGGGACAGTTCAAAGCGCCTCCTGGCAAAGGTGAGTGACTTGGGGAGCAGGCATCCTTCCACAGCAACCCCCTCCCCTCTACCGCTGCAGCCCTGCCCTGGTACTTTTTATTTATTACAGATTTAGAAGTTACTATGTGGAGGGAAATAAGGGCAATAGGGTTATGCTAAATCAAGTGTTCCTAGCAGTGTCCTTAGACCTTGCTGAGAAGGCAGATTCCCACTTGGATGGATTGGAAGCTGCAGAATTTGGGCAGAATTTAGAAGTTCAAAATCCAGTTGACAACACAATGTTACAATATCAAGTTACCCTAAACCTTGCTAAAAAATTCACCTCAGATTAAAAAAAAAAAAAAAGGACATTCTCTCCCACAGTTTTTACACAAGACAAAAAGGAGTGGGGCGGAAGGGAAGAATTTAATTCTTTGTTTCAATTCCTAAAGCGTTGGCCTTCATGCCAGACAGGAAGACACTTTTGCAAAGGCCTCTGCCGGCCTCCAAATCTGGCTTGTGTCTCTGAGAGTCCAGAGCATCGACTTGCTTGCTTTGTCCTGTTCTTCTCTAGGTTGACCCCACTCCCCAATACCCTCCTTTTCCTTAAAGAAAGCAGGAGGGAGAGGGAGCGCTAAGTTAAAAGGGGCCACGATATGGGTCCCATTTCATTTCCTGTATTGTCTTTATGACTCTGCCCACCGCTGTCCGCCATCCCCCCACCACCACCCCCAACCCCTACCGCCCCCCCTCCTCCCGGCCCCGAGCCTGGTTGCCGCTTCAGACCCACCCTCCTTCGCGGCACACTGGCTTTGGGTATCCTGGCTGACAGGGTAGCAACTTTTGCTGGTACTGTGGTGGTTCTGACACAAAGGCCCAGAGGTTGGAGACCAGCGGGCTGGACGCTGTCACCTCTTTCTAAACTCACTGACCGGCCCAGCCGTGGAGAAACAGCCCCGCGGCTTCCAACTTCTCCAGAAATGCTCTCCCCGCGGTGGCACGTAGGAAGAATGTGAGTAATTTCATCTCCTAGTAGCTGAAATTTGCAAAGGGCGGGAGGGGGTGGAGGGGAATCGGACCCTAAGAGAAGAGCAAGTCTTTACCACGAGCGCCACCCAGTGTCCGCGAGGAACAGCGAGCAAATGGCAAACGTTTCCCAGACTCAGCGTCCCTGCAGACAACGCTGGTTTCTCCTGGGGTTCCAATCAGCTACCACGTGGCTTTCCTTTGATTTATTTCAGCAGATCTTTTCTCTCCGCTCGTTCGGCCCTTCGTTCCTTTCCTGTTACTCCTTATACATTCAAACTCTTCCTCTTCCCCTCACCCCCAACCAGATCACTTTTTTTCTGGGTTTCAGCACGAAACCCAGCAGTTTTGGGGAGTACCATTCCAGAAAAATACCTATTTCTGCTTTATTGACTATGCCAAAGCCTTTGACTGTGTGGATCACAAGAAACTGTGGAAAATTCTGAAAGAGATGAGAATACCAGACCACCTGACCTGCCTCCTGAGAAACCTATATGCAGGTCAGGAAGCAACAGTTAGAACTGGACATGGAACAACAGACTGGTTCCAAATAGGAAAAGGAGTACGTCAAGGCTGTATATTGTCACCCTGCTTATTTAACTTATATGTAGAGTACATCATGAGAAACGCTGGGCTAGAAGAAGCACAAGCTGGAATCAAGATTGCTGGGAGAAATATCAATAACCTCAGATACGCAGCTGACACCACCCTTATGGCAGAAAGTGAAGAGGAACTCAAAAGCCTCTTGATGAAAGTGAAAGAGGAGAGTGAAAAAGTTGGCTTAAAGCTCAACATTCAGAAAACGAAGATCATGGCATCCGGTCCCATCACTTCATGGGAAATAGATGGGGAAACAGTGGAATCAGTGTCAGACCTAATTTTGGGGGGCTTCAAAATCAGTGCAGATGGTGACTGCAGCCATGAAATTAAAAGACGCTTACTCCTTGGAAGGAAAGTTATGACCAACCTAGATAGCATATTCAAAAGCAGAGACATTACTTTGCCAACAAAGGTCCGTCTAGTCAAGGCTATGGTTTTTCCAGTGGTCATGTATGGATGTGAGAGTTGGACTGTGAAGAAGGCTGAGCGCCGAAGAATTGATGCTTTTGAACTGTGGTGTTGGAGAAGACTCTTGAGAGTCCCTTGGACTGCAAAGAGATCCAACCAGTCCATTCTGAAGGAGATCAGCCCTGGGATTTCTTTGGAAGGAATGATGCTAAAGCTGAAACTCCAGTACTTTGACCACCTCATGCGAAGAGTTGACTCATTGGAAGAGACTCTGATGCTGGGAGGGATTAGGTGCAGGAAGAGAAGGGGATGACAGAGTATGAGATGGCTGGATGGCATCACCAACTCAATGGATGTGAGTCTGAGTGAACTCTGGGAGTTGGTGACGGACAGGGAGGCCTGGCAAACTGCGATTCATGGGGTCGCAAAGATTCGGACACAACTGAGCGACTGAACTGAACTGATGGCTTTCCTGGCAGCACAGCTCTAAAGAATCCACCTGCAGTGTGGAAGACACGCGTTCAATCCCTTGGATGGGAAGATTCCCTGGTGAAGGGAATGGCAATCCTCTCCACTGTTCTGCTCTGGGAAATCCTATGGACAGAGGAGCCTGGCGGAGGACAGTCTATGGTGTCTTAGTCGTACACGACTAAGCGGTTAAACAGCAACAATAACATGCTCTGGGATGACTAGAAACAGTTGAGGCTGAGCCTCGTTTTGGAGATAGTTCTGAAGAAGCAGGCTCCCCTCTAACTTGATAGGGCTCTTGATGCTGAGGGTGATTCACTACTTCCATGACCTGGAAAGATGGTGCCACTCTGAGTTTTCAGGGAGAGGGCCTTGGAAAGCCTAGGAGAAGATCATTTTATTTTTTTTTTATTTTTATTTTTTTTTGAGAAGATCATTTTAATAGCAGGGTTAACTTAGTTTTCTCCCTCTGGCCCCTCTAGAAGTCTGCTTACTTGTAGGTGTACCAAAAGTAGAACTTCCTTTCCTTTGGGCTTGAAGCTCAAATTACTGCACCTGAAAATATTTATAGCTTAAGATCTTTTTAATATGTAAACTATTTAACTAAGACATTATACTCATCAATTGGATGCACAAAATTCAGGTAGATAAAGGACCCCCATAGCGTGATGTGTACGTGTGTGTGTTCAGTCGCTTCAGTTGTGTCTGTAATGTGGCAAGCCCATGGACTATAGCCTGCCAGGCTCCATTGTCCATGGAATTCTCCAGGCAAGAATATTGGAGTGGGTTGCCAGGCCCTCCTCCAGGGGATCTTACCAACCCAAGGATTGAGCCTGGGTCTCCTGCACCTTTTGCATTGCAGGCTGCCGAGCCACTGGGGAAGCCCGCATAGCATGATACTAGCATTATACATGAAAACTTGATATAAACAAGGCTTCTTTATTTTAGAATCTTTTTAGAATTATTTTTGAATCAGTGGGCTACCTGTCTTTTAAAAGTCCTTTTCTTGGGTTGAGGTTTAGTTCAGTTTTTATTTGCAGTGCTTGATCTGTTACTTCTCTTTGTCTGTCCAGTGAAAATTGCTCTGAGAGCAGTTCATTGATTCTATGTCTTTAATGATCATGATCCATCTAGAGCGCTTTTCATCCCAGGAATCTCAGACAGAAACACAGCTGGTTACATATATCTTGTATTTTGTGGAGATAGATTTGAGTAATCATTTTATGTACAATGGAGCGTCACGTTTCTTTGAGGTAGGTCACAGAGATCATTTAATAACTTAAGGTAAGGGACTTAACTTTCTTGGTGGTTCAGTGGCTGAGACTCCACGCTCCCAGTGGAGGGGGCTGGGGTTCAGTCCTGGTCTGGGAGCTAGGTCCTACATGCTGCAACTAAGACCCGATACAGCCAAATAAATAAATAACAATAAATTAAAAAAATAACTTTAGAGCCCCCAAATATTAAATTTGATGTTTATCTAGAAAAGATACATTTCCATGAATTTGAGGTGATGAAAAGATAGGAGTGATGATTGAAAAAGTGGTGAAGGCTTTAAAAAGTATCAAAGGTTGTTGGCCATTAGTTTTGGCAACTCAGCTGAACGGCTTTTGGGTTTCTATAGAGAGCCAGGCACACTGGCTTGGAACTGACGTTCAGAGGTTGTTCCTTTTCTGAGTTAACAAAACTGTATAATTCTCCACCTAGGTTTAAGTGGTAAGCACTCGTGAGGCTGAACTTACTAGGCCGAAGCCAAAATGCTTGGCCTATCTGAATGGACAGTGAGCTTACCCAGGGGAAGAGGTAAGGGAATGGGGGTGTGACGAGTGATGGGAAGGATAGGTAAAAAGATTCCTCCCATGCTGAAATTAATTACGGTGCCCCCTGTTCTCAAGAAAAGTGTGTTTGGAGTTAAAGGGTAGCTCCAACAAAGTCATCTCAAAGGATTCACTAGCAGGCAATTATGTAAGTATTCTGAATAAATTAAAAATCCCCAGAGGGGAAAACTATTTTCCACTTAATTCCAACCTAATAAGATATTTTGTTTTTTTTCCAAATGATAGTGCAGATCATAGACTTCTGCACATTTTGTTTTTATAATTAAGACATTAAAATGTGTTTATTCATTTAACTTAAACATAACTGTTTAGGAAAAGGCCTTAAGTATCCACTCGAATCTATTCTCTATGAGATGAATTTAATATACCACAGCTGAAAACACTTCAAGTTCATCTAAGTAGGAAGTAAATGGGATTATATTATTATATGTCTTTACAAACTGAAATTGAGTTATATTCTTCCTTCTAAACTCAGATTTCATCTTCTTGAAAAGGTTTGGCTGTGATACTATTTACAAAACCTTTATTCTTCTTAAAGATATATAAATATTCCCATTTAAAAATTACCCTTTGTGGAGTTAAAAGAAAAGTAATTGGCAGACAGGGATTCGGAGCAATAATCCAATTCTGGCAAGGAAATAGTAAGAGTGAAGCTTAAGTCATTTTTAATAATGTTCTAATTCCAAGATCAATTTAGAATTTTAAAGTTCATTGATCCTAAGCCACTGTATTTTTATGATCTGACAACACTGTATGCAAAGATGTAAAAAAAAAAAATCACTTCTAAAGTCAAATCCATTCAGAGTATTCAAACACTGAGCTGGGTAAAACTTGGCACACAAATATATGCATGCGGGCAGGTAATATAAATTTATAGACATTTTTGCACTCTGCCTTATTTGTGTCATTTTTATAGATGAAAACCAACGGCAAGAAAATTCAAAACCTTGTTGTACAGCTGTGTTTACTACCTTATACCTTCTAAAAAGAGGAAGATTCTTAAACAGGCAGCCTCAGCTTGCGATAAGAGGTTTCCCTGCTGTGTTCCACAGCATAATCAGTGGAAGGCGCAGTGCCCACCTGGACTTGCATCCCTCTGTGCTCCTGCAGAAGAAAATGAAGGCAACAGAAAGGAAAAGTCAATAGCTTTCCAAGTGAAGTGTAGCTGACGCAGCAATGGAGTCTTTTCTTAAAAAAAAACAAAACAAAACAAAACTGTAGACAGAAAAGACACATTACCCTACTTGTACATAAAATCTTAGTAAAGTCAACTTATATAGTCCATGGGCAGTTAAGCTGATCTTTGCTTCTGCAACACTTAGTTTTATTTCTCTTTCTCAACATAGACTCTTTTTTAAATTTATTGTTAATTGGAGGATAGTTGCTTCACAATAGTGGTTTGGTTTCTGCCATACATCGTCATGAATTAGCCGTAGGTATACATATGTCCCCTCCCTCTTGAATCTCCCTCCTACCTCCCACTCTTTCCCACCCCTCTAGGTTGTTACAGAGCTCCCATTTGAGTTCCCTGAGTCATCCAGCAAATTTCCATTAGCATAGCAGACTCTTAGATGGTGCATTTAGCAAAGTAGTATAAACATACACATTCACATAATTTAATGCTGCATCCTGGTTTGAAACATCTTCTCAGTTTTACCCCCAATAAATGTATGTGTTTCAATTGGTTACTTTGGAAATCAACGAACACTTTGGTTGCTACTTCTACTTTTCAACAGCCCTCACTTTGCAGGCACATACTATCTGCCTGCATGCACTATTGTTTCTTCTTTTTAAAACACATTACTTATTTACTTATTTGCACTATTGTTAATTTAAAATTGGGTTGGAGGAGTGGGTGAAATGAGTGAAGGAGACCAGAAGATAAAATATTCAAGTTATAAAATAAATAAGTCACGGGGACGTGATGTCCAACCTGGTGACTATAGTTAATAGTTTTGTATTGCATGTTTGAAAGTCGCTAAGAGAGGAGATCCTAAGTGCTCTCATAACAAGGAAAAAATGTAACTGTGTATGGTGATTGATGTTAACTGGACTTATTGTGGTGATCATTTTGCTATATATACAAATATCAAATCATTATGTTGTACACTTGAAACTGATATAGGTATCAATTATACCTCAGCAGAACAAAATAAAATGAGGTTTAGGGCTATCTGGAATTTTACTTACAAGTTCTAGGAATCCTTGGAACTATGGAGGGGAAAGATGCTTTGTTTTTTTAAGCTCTGGACTTAAGCTCCCCACAGAATATATACAGATATTGCATTAAATCCTCTCCTAGGAAAAAAAAAAAGGAAAAATGGAAATCAACAAATTACTGAATAACTGATACAGGCTTTGAAAATGTTCATAGTACAATATGGATGCGCTATTCTTTCCCTACACTTTTCCCTTACCTCCTTTGTTATTTGAGTCTGTCACTGCTTCAGGGGTGTACAGTTTTATAGCTTTTTCACACTTGCTGTTTAAGAGTTTCAGACACTTTCCGGATCATGTTATAGAGTAACTGTGCTAGGTCACTGGTACTTAACCTGCGCAGTAAACTTGGAGAGAATAAGGAGAATTCTTTAGCATTGAGAAAAAGAGGTGAACTAAAGAGCTCATCATTGCTACAGTGATAATATTTTTTTTAGAATTATTCCCGAAGCCAGTCAATTGGGTGTAAAACTTGCGAGAGGATATTTAGTAGTTAAAAATCGTGTGGTAATTTCCCCTTATCTTACAAGAACAATGAGAAAGATTGGAAGAGAAATCGAAAGATGGAAGCCGAGGATAGAAACTGCCAGGCATAAATGACCACCCTGCTGTTTCAGAATTAGAACAGTCATTGAGGATGGCATTTAGGAAAAATACGAGTCCACCCAAGGACTGTTTTTTGGGGGAGCACTTCCCAGAGAGGTTGCAATGAATGGGGTAGAAGGTGCTAATGACAGTTATAGTCTTTGTGACTTTCTTTTACCGGGTCATTAAATTCAACGTGGCCCTAAATATAACAGTTTAGAAAAATGTTCTCTAAGTTTTCTAGTATGTTATTGGGTTTCGTTCCTCTTCATAGTCTGATGGTGAACATTTGGCTTGTCTTTTGCAAATTTTATAGACCTTTAAATGGTTTTTTCCCAAAGGGATTTCATGTATAATTCACTTCTCTTTCCACGGTAGCCTTGAGAAGTAGCTATGTCAGACTGTTATGGGTGGTCTTCAACTTTTATATATTTGCCTTTCCTTTAACTTGGGCTTGCTCATATTCCATATTGGCACTCTTACCCAGCCCTTTATTGGTGGGTTTGAGCCATGATGTGGTGACATTGCCTGCCAGCCACTACTGTTGGGACCAAAGTGTCAGGCCTTGGTGTAAGCAGTGCCAAGTGAATGTCCCTTTCATGCCTTGGAACATCCAGGCATGGAATGTTTGGCTCATGTGGGGCTGCCGTCTCCCCCTGCCTGGCCTAATCCCTCTTTCCCTCTTGCTGCCAACCTTGCAGCCTTTCCCTGTTCCATGTGCTCAGCGTTGGGCTTGCCTAACCTCGTGCCTCCTGCAGGTTAGTGGGCACCTGAGAAAGGGAGCTGCGTGGCTCAGCTCTCTGCCTGTGAAAGATAAGCTGCCCCCTCCCTTGCACTCCAGGTGGGTGGGCCAGAGGGAGGCAGCGCTGATGGGAACCGTTGCTGCTGCTAAGTCGCTTCAGTCCTGTCCGACTCTGTGTGAGCCCATAGACAGCAGCCCACCAGGCTCCTCCATCCATGGGATTTTCCAGGCAAGAGTACTGGAGTGGGGTGCCATCGCCTTCTCCTAATGGGGAACCATTAGGGACTTTCTATTTGTTTAGGTCTTTAGAAATGAATGGGATTCCTGGGTGGCTCAGATGGTAAAGAATCTGCCTGCAATGCAGAGACCAGGGTTCAATCTCTGGGTCAGGAAGATCCCCTGGAGAAGGGAAAGGCTATTTCCACTCCAGTATTCTTGCCTGGAGAATTCCATGGACAGAGAAGCCTGGCAGGCTGTGGTCCATGGGGTCACAAAGACTGAGCAATGCACATGGCTGAGCTACTAACACTCTTTTTCTAGGAAGGGAATATCCACTTTCAACTACGTTTATTTTGAATAAAAGGTATTCCTTGAATGCCTATTTGACAGACTAGTAAACTGAGGCTCAACGAATCTCCTTTAATAATAATAATACCTTGAATTTTCTTAGAGTTTTGAGCTTAAAGAATCTCAGCAAATTCTCTATAATTTAGTATTTTCCCCCACAGTACTCTTGAGAGATAAGCAGAGCACTGAGGAATCTGACTTCCTAACTCATCGGATGTACGCTGTATGAAACTCTGCTGTTACGTGAGGTTAATCAGAAATTCCCATGGTTAAAGTGCTGTCTATATCTGTTTTCCTGTTTCTGACTTCACTCCGTATGATGGTTTCTAGGTACATCCACTTCTTTACAAATGACCCAACTTTATTCCTTTTAATGGCTAGTATTCCATTGTGTATATGTACCACATATTTGCATATGTGTGGAATCTAGAAAAATGCTACAGATGAACTTATTTGCAGGGCAGGATAGAGATGCAGATGTAGAGAACAGACCTGTGGGCATGATTGGGGGAGAGGAGGGTGGGGCAAATTGGGAGATTGGGATTGACATATACGTGCTACCATGTGTAAAACTGATAGCTAGTGGGAACCTGCTGTATAGCACAGGGAGCTCAGCTCAGTGCTAAGGACCTAGAGGGGTGAGATGGGGGTGGAGTGGGAGGGAGGTCCAAAAGGGAGGGGACGTATGTATACACATAGCTGATTTACTTTGTTGTACAGCAGAAACTAACATACTGTTGTAAGCAACTATACCCCAGTAAAAAGTGCTGTCTGTATACACACACCAAAAAATTGGTCAAAAGCAAATTTGGTACTCTTTTAATATATAAAATAACAGTATTCAGTAGGCATTTACTATGTGCTAATTATTTTGTGTTTATTTTTTCACTTCTTTATAGCAGCGTGCAAGGAGGCGCCTCATTATCCCATTCACAAGGGGGAATGTGAGACAGAGGTTAAGAATCTTAGTTATGCAGCTGTAGCTGGCAAGTTTATTACATGGGGAATCTCCAAAGCTGGAAATCCTCCACCTTCCAATAAGAGCGAAGAATTGTGGCTTTAGACACCAGGATAACATTTTTGTTGTTCCTTTTCTTTTTCTTAGTATTCTCAGACACATTCAACACATCTTTTAGTTATAATAGTTTGTTTTATCCTTTTTCTTGGCCACACCACAGGGCATGTGTGATCTTGTTCCCCAACTAGGGGTCAAATCCACTCCCCTTGGAGTGGAAGCACAGAGTCTTAGCCACTGGATCACCAGGGGAGTCCCTGTAATGGTTTGTTTACATCAACAATTTTCTTTCCTTTAATGAATCTCATTTTTTTTTTAAATAGGATACAATTGATGGGTATTAATTTAGGAAGTTGAATTGAGATATGATGTAGATCTGGGTGTTCGTCAGTCCTCCGGATTGGAATCAGGAAAATTCAGGGGAAAGTTGCTCTAATAGGGAAGCTTAATTTCATAACTGATGTAATGAGCAAGTGGTCCCTGGACCTAACTAGTGATAGTCCATGTAAAACTGAGTGGGAGACCTTATTCTACCATTTTCCTCCATTCTTCACCCCCCCGACACCTCCCCTCTTCACGTCCATACATGTATCTCATGCATCTATCTGTAAACTATTCTAACAAAATCTCAGTTTCTTATCAAAATTATGTGTGTATGCTCAGTTGCTCAGTCGTGTCCCATGGACTGGAGCCTGCCAGGCTCCTCTGTTCATGGGATTCTCTAGGCAAGAATACTGGAGTGGGTTGCCATTTTCTCCTTCAGGGAATCTTCCTGACCCAGGGACCCAATCCGGCTCTCTTGTGTCTCCTGCATAGGCAGGTGAGTTCTTAACCATTGCGCCAAAGTTATGTGTAGAGTGACCATGTATGGTATCCTTCACACTGGGACACTTTTTTTTTTTTTTTTTTTAAGCAATGTTATGTTAGTTTCAGACGTACAAACACAGACGTTTTTGAAAATTAAAAGATGATAATAATTACCCTAGGACAAAAGCTGGAATGTTCCTGGCCAAACCTTAATTTTAGAATATATTTCTGAGACTCTGCAAAGTATTTTAGGAGGCCACCTTGGGAAGTCCTATCCAGTAGCCTGACATTATGGGAGTTTTCATGGTAGGGAGAGCAGAGGTTTTCTAGATGCCTTGGGGTTGAGTTACTGGGCCTGTACCTGAGAGGTTGGGGAGGGTCGGGACCATCACCAGAGGTTGTGAAGGTTGCACACTGCACAAGGGTGCCATGATGAAGGGAGAATGGGAACCGAGTCCCGCCTGTACTGTATTTGCCCAGCTATGTATCTAAGCGAGGGGCTGTGTCTGCCCCGGGAAAGGTGCATCTGTCTCTAGACACACCAAGACACCACATAGACTGGGAGAATCCCTGAGCGCAACAAAATTCCATCTTTTGTCCAATTTTTCCTAAGTGTTGACTCTCTATCCCTTTTTCATTTTGATTATTGTCTTTTTAATAGTCTTGGCAGAAATCACGCCTCTCTGTTTTAAAAATCACTTAATCTGAGTCTCCCGCATAATAGAAAACTGCAGAGGCCTGAAACCCGAGGCTCCCAAATGCACAAAAGTATACTGAGAGGTTTTGTTTTCCTTTAAGCTTGGACCGTCCTAAAGCTTTTGAAAATCTGGTATATAGAGAGGATAAATGCTTATTCCTAAACTGACCGTGCATTCAGGGGCTGTATTTCTTTTCTTCTGTGAGGCGTGCCATATGCAACAAAGATATCTCCCTTACTGCCAAGGTTTCTTCAAAGAGTGAAACTTGGAGGACTATTACCTTTCACAAAACTTTTAAAATGTACTCATTGCCCTTGCAAAAGAAATGACTATCTGGTGCAATCATGTTGGACCATAGACCCGAAGAACAATGAATGTTTCAAACACAAATTGCTTTTGAGAATCACAGTTCTATTCTCGGCTTGAAGACATTCATGGAGGAAATTAACAGAGAATTTTAATAAAAACTCTCTGGATAAAGGAAATTAGATGAGGAATGCCAGTTTGTCTTTTAAGTTGCTTGAGCACATCTGTCATAACAGACGTTGCCCCAGATTGTGGAACCCTTTCCTTCCAGAATCTCTTAATGGTAGTAGAACTTACAGTGCCATAATTTCCTTTCATTTTTGACAGTGTTATCCTATCTTTACAGACTTACACTGACAGCATTTCATCTTAACATCATTAGATCATCTCACCTGACTTTTGCATGTGGCACACGTCATTACATTGCAAGGATGGCGCTATGCAATTACCAGTGCAGTGAATAGGATATTAGCATGATTACTGGCGAAAAAAGTTAGCACATACAGATATAGCATTCTGCATTTGAAAGCATATTATGGCTATTAGTTAGTCTGCCCAGTGCTCCTGGGATCCGGTGAAACTTACTATTCTTTTTATACCAAGTAGGCTTATGAAAGGAGACAATATTATAGGACCAGGCACTGGCTGAACTTTCCTTAACTTCTTCAACTTTTTTAAAGTTAAAAAAGTTGGATATAAAGATTTATGGTAACCAGTCATTGCCTTTAAAGGCCGGACATGTGAGAAAATTGCATTTCCCCTAGAAATTCTGCTTTACCTCTTTTCCATTGACGTGACTTTCATGGCAGTTAATAACAGGTTTTGTGAATGTTGGTTGATATGTAATCTGGAATTACTGAAAGCATCCATATTGAGAAAATAGAATTGATTTAATCTGAGAAAAATCCCTTAATATTTTAATTGAAGTATACGCTGAATAATTGATGCTTTTGAACTGTGGTATTGGAGAAGACTCTTGAGAGTCCCTTGGACTGCAAGGAGATCCAACCAGTCCATTCTGAAGGAGATGAGCCCTGGGATTTCTTTGGAAGGAATGATGCTAAAGCTGAAACTCCAGTACTTTGGCCACCTCATGAAAAGAGTTGACTCATTGGAAAAGACTCTGATGCTGGGAGGGATTGGGGGCAGGAGGAGAAGGGGACGACAGAGGATGAGATGGCTGGATGGCATCACTGACTCGATGGACGTGAGTCTCAGTGAACTCCGGGAGTTGGTGATGGACAGGGAGGCCTGGCGTGCTGTGATTCATGGGGTCGCAAAGAGTCGGACACGACTGAGCAACTGAACTGAACTGAACTGATAGTTGATTTACAGTGTGTTAATTTCTGCTGTACCATGAAATGATTCAGTGATACATGTGTATATACATTCTTATTATATATAAATTCTTATATATAACATATGTATATGTAACGTTCTTTTCCATTATGGTTTACTACAGGGTATTTTATTATAGTACCCTGTGCTTTATAGTAAGACCTTTTTTTTTTTAAATCTATTTTCTGTATAATAGTTTGCGTCTACTAACCCCAAACTCTTGGTTGATCTCGCTCTCATCTTCCCTCCCCCTTGTCAACCACAAGTCTCTTTCTGTTTCATAGATATGTTTGTTTATGTCATATTTTAAGTTCCACATATATGTAATATTATATGGCATTTGGCTCTCTCTTTCTGACTTACTTCACTCAGTACGATAATCTCTAGGTCCATTCATGTTGCTGGAAATGGCGTTACTTCATTCTTTTTTATGGCCGAGTGGTATTCCATTGTGTGTGTGTGTGTGTGTGTGCATGCATGTGTGTGTGTGTGCACATGTGTGTGTGTGTGTGTGTGTGTGTGTGTATACTATATCCTCTTTATCCATTCATCTGTCAGGGGGCATTTAGGTTGCTTCCATGTCTTGGCTATTGTGGATAGTGCTGCAGTGAACATTGGAATGTGTATCTTTTAGAATTGAGAGTGTTATCTGGATATATGCTCAGGGCTGGGATTGCGTGATCCTTTGGCAGCTCTGTAGTTTTTTGAGAAACCTCCATAGTGTTTTCAGTGGTGGCTGCACCAACTGACATTCCCACCAAAAGGTCGGCGGGTCCCTTTTCTCCATACCCTCTCCGGCATTTGTTATTTGTAGACTTTTTAATGATGATCATCTCACAGGTGTGAGGTGATACTTCACTGTAGTTTTGATTTGCATTTCTCTAATAATTAGCAATGATGAGCATCTTTTCATGTTCCTGTTGGCCATCTGCATGTCATCTTTGGAGAAATGTCTGTTTAAGTCTCTGCACATTGTTTGATTGGGTTGTTTGGTTTTTCTGATACTGAATTGTAGGAACTGTTTTAGTATTTTGGAGATTAAGCCCTTGTTGGTTGCATCATTTGCAAACATTTTCTCCCAGTCTGTAGACTGTTTTTCATTTGTTTATGGTTTCCTTTGCTGTACCAGAGCTTGTGAGTTTGATTAGGTTCCATTTGTTTATTTTTGCTTTTTTAGCCTTGAGAGACCAACCCAAGAAAACACTGGTATGATTTATGTCAGAGAATGTTTTGCCTATGTTCTCTTCTAGGAGTTTTATGGTGCTGTGTCTTATCTTTCAGTCTTTAAGCCATTTTGAGTCTGTTTTTGTGAATGGTGTGAGGGTGTGTTCTGGCTTCATCGATTTACATGCAACTGTCCAGCTTTCCCAGCATCACTCACTGAAGAGACTGTCTTTTCTCCTTTCTGTCTTCTCGCCTCCTTTGTCATAGAGTAACTGACTGCAGGTGTGTGGGTTTATTTCTGGGCCCTCCGTCCTGTCCCACTGATCCATGTGTCTGTCTCTGTGCTGTTTTGATTACCATGCCATTTTGATTACTGCAGCTTTGTAACTACAGTAGATTGGCCTGAAGTCTGGGAGGATTGCCTCCTGCTTTGTTCTTTTTTCTTCAGGCCTAATTTTTAAGAAAAATTTTTATTTCTTTCTTTCTGGCTGTTCCAAGTCTTCATTGATGCCCACAGGCTTTCTCTAGTCGTGGTGAGCGGGGGCTACTCTCCAACTGTGCTGTGCAGGCTTCTCACTGCAGTGGCTTCTGCTGTTGCAGAGCAGGGGCTCTAGGCACACGGGCTTCAGTAGTTGTGGCACTTAGGCTCAGCAGTTGGGGTGCATGGGCTTAGTCTCCCTGTGGCATGTGCCAGGGATCGAACCCTGTGTCCCCTGCATTAGCAGGCAAGTTCTTAACTACTGGAATACCAGGGAAACCCAGGCCTTAGTTTTTAATCACTAACCAGGAAGTCATGTGATCAAAGAATGACATCAAAACTGTTTTAGAGCTATAGAAATTTTGCTAATTGAAAAGCCTCAATATTTCCATCATATTTTTTCTAAAATATCTCACAAGCATAATAATGCCTGAACCAATTTGGGAGACTCAGTATTGTCTGGGTGGGAGAGGATGGGTTGATTGCCTTTTATTTAATCCCATAATTCACCATGATTTCCAATTTTAAGGTGATAAAAGAAATTGATTGAATGAATTGATCAAAAGTTTTATAAGCTTTCTGAGCCCCAGTTTTGGAATTTGAACAATTACAAAAGTATTTATTGTAAAGATTATCACGATGGTAAAATGAGATGACGAATGTAAATCTCTTGACTCAGAATCTGGACATAGTAGATAACTCAATAAAGAGGAATGATTAGGATAACTTGAGAGAGCTTGACTGGCCTGGGAACTAGGGCAGAAACTTAGTGGCTGGGGAGCGGGACTTCTCAGGGGACATTTCTTCACTCTTGGCCCTTCTTCTGCTAGGTTCACATTGCCAGGATAGGCAGTATTCCAGGATCTCAGGGTTTATTATTTTACTTGGCCACCCTCTGCAATGATTCAGCAGTGAAAGGGAGCAGTGTCAGTGGATGAACTTGTGTAGATGGATCAGAACCAGTTTGTCTGACTTTGACTAGTATTGTTTTACCAAATCTTCCCCCACCCTCCTGTAAAAGGAAGAAACCAAATGTTGTTGTTGTTCAGTCGCTCAGTCACGTTCGACTCTGTGTGACCCCGCGGACTGCAGTACACCAGGCTTCCCTGTCCTGCACCATCTCCCAGAGTTTGCTCAGACTGCACGTCCACTGGGTTGATGGTGCCATCCAACCATCTCGTCCTCTGTTGCCCCTCTTCTCCTCTTGACCTCAGTCTTTACCAATATCAGGGTTTTTCCCAATGAACCAGTTTGTCTAACTTTGACTAGTATCTTACCAAGTCTTCCCCCACCTTCCTATAAAAGGAAGAAATTAAATGAAAAGAATACAAATTTTCACTTTAATTAAATAAAGTCATAACTCCTGGGACTATATGTATGTCTGTATGACTTACTGATAGTCATATCTATTTTGTGACAAACTAGTATTTTTAATCAAATGAGCTTTTGAGGTCAGAAATATTGTATCTTTTTTATTTTATGCACAACTTCAGGACTTTCCTTATACCATTGAATTTACTCTTTCCTTTTGATGCCTACGTTATCCCAAGTCCTCCTTGTCTCAAGCCCCGCTATTATAGTAGCCTCTGATTTCAGTCTCTCCATGTTCCAGTCCATCAGCCTCACCTCTGTTGTGTCTCACCAATGATAGATGTTCCCTGTGAGATCAAGCCTGAACTGAGATCAAGCCTTAACTGAACACTGTGGCATGAAAAGCTTCCACAGTCTGGTTCTGACCCCATCCATCCAGTATATTTCCATCTTGAGCTTCCCCAAACAATCCCATGTCTTCAGTCAAGATGCTAATCTCCTTGTTTCCCAATCATAGTGTATACTTTCCCACTATCTTTGACTCTCCTGATCCCAGCTGGGGTTCAGTGTAGAAAGCAGAAGTCATTCGAGATGTTCTAGGCAGCGAGGGATTTCAGGCAGTTGGGTACTTACAAAAGCATCAGGTCTGGAGGAAGAGTCTAGACCAGGCCTCCAAAAACACCTCCTGGAGCATAATAGAGGCTGCTAACAGATTTGATTCAAGAAACACTACAACAGTCCAGGGAGATCAGAAGCTGCTGCTATCACTGCTGTTGCACTTACCTCTTAACCAAGGAAGCTGGAGGGAAGAAACCCAAAGACTATTTTCCATTTCGTGTAGCTAGTGTAAAGAGCCAAAGGTTATGAAAATGGCCTTTCCTTCATGTCTGCTTTCTACATGAAAAAAACCCGTGTCTTTGCAACCTGAATCCTTGGCTGCAAAGGAGTCTTCCTGTACATGAGGGAAACTAGAAAAACGGTGGGTAGAGTTTTGTTTTTCTTTTACTTAGAGGATAATTGCTTTACAGTGTTGTGTTGGTTTCTGCCATATGTCAACATGAGTCAGCCATATGTTCCCTCCCTCTTGAACCTCCCTCCCACCTCCCACCCCATCCTACCTCTCTAGGTTGTCACAGAGCACCAGGGTTGAGCTCCCTGTGTTGCACAGCAAATTCCCACTGGCTGTCTGTTTTACGTATGGTAATGTATGTTTCCATGCTGCTCTCTTAATTTGTCTCAACCTCTCCTTCCCCTGCTGTGTCTGCAAGTCTGTTCTCCATGTCTCTGCATCTCTATTGCTGTCCTGCAGATAAGTTCAGTAGATGGAGTTTGAGAGAGCTAGTTGATGGTTTAACTCCAGTCCTTGCTTACCTCTCCTGCATATAAAATATATGAGATATATAGAGAGCATAAAACTAAGGTCTGCCCTCTCCCTTCTCTACCTTGAGTTACTTATTTCAAGGCTCAGTTCAAATGTTTCCTCCTCCAGGAAATAGCATGCAACGTCAATGGCAGATCTTTTTACGTCATAAGCCTCCTTAACCCACATTGCAGAGGTGGTAAATGAGTGGTTCACATAGCCACACTCTGGCTGCGCACACCCTCACCATCATCCCACGTGAATAGTGAGATTAAAGCACAGAATTTACTCAGCCTGCAATTGGCCTCAGAATCCTTTACATCACAGTGCTCAAGTCAGCCTCAGTATACTGAGAAGTTATAAAGGTATGGTTCCTGCCCTCAACTGGGTCTTCCCTTACTCTTCAGACTTTTAAAATCACCCCTCTCTTTGACTTCCCCATCCATGGAGTCTGTCAGTGTCCTGTTCCCGAGATAGCTCCTGCAGTGCTGAGATTTTCAGCAGAGGAGCCTCTTAATGCCCGCAAGCCTGGGTTCTACTTCTCTGTTTCCAGCCTCTCTTTTGAATTCCAGTTATGGATCTTCAATGGATGTTTCAACTGATTCCGTAATTACCTCTAACTCAGGCAGATTGGGGTTTCCCTGGTGGCTCAGAGGGTAAAGAATCTGCCTCTAATGCAGGAGACCTGGCTTTGATGCCTAGGTCAGGAAGATCCCCTGGAGAAGGGAATAGTAACCCCACTCCAGTATTTTTGCCTGGGAAATCCCATGGACAGAGGAGCCTGGTGGGGCTACAGTTCATGGGGTCGCAGAGTCGGACATGACTGAGCGGCTGAACACACACAGGCAGATAGACTTCATCATCATGGTTCTGATTTTCCTCTTCGATGAATCCACAATTCTTCTAATCACAAAGGTGGAAAACTTTGCAGTCAACCTTGAGGACCCCTTCTCTTTTATATCTGTAACAGGAATAATATTTGTAATGGGGAGGATATGAAACAGATATATACAGCTCAACCTGGAATAATATGGCATCCCATGGCTATAGTACTCTAAGGCCTTTGAAAGGATGCCTGCACTTATAGTCTCACAGCTAAATTATCAAGAAAGTTGGGACAAGAAGAAAAAGCTGGGTACAGTGGAGCATTATTCAGCCTTTAAAAAGTATGAAAATCTGACACATGTTGCAACAAAGATGAAACTTGAAGACATCATTCTGAATGAAATAAGCTAGACACAAAAGGGCACTTATATTAAGTACCTAGGAAAACAAATAGAGACAGTGTATAACAGTGATTGGCAGGGATTGGGAGAAGAGGGGGTGGGAAGGTTTTTCTTTTTCTTTTTTTTACTATGCTGGGTCTTCACTGTGGAATGCAGGCTTCTCTAGTTGTGACACATAGGCTTAGTTGCCCCACGACATGTGGGGTCTTGGTTCCCCAATCAGGGATTCAACCTGCGTCCCCTTCATTGGATTCTTTACCACTGGACCACCAGGGAAGTCCTCCTGGGAAATTATTGTTTAATGAGTATAGAGTTTTAGTATGGGATGATAAAAAAGTTCTGGACATGAATAGTCATGGTGGTTGCACAACAATATGAATAGATTTAATGCCAATGAACTGTACATTTTGAAATAGTTAAAGCGATAAATTTTGTTATGTTTATTTTACTAAAGGAAAAAATGTAGTATTAAAAGAAACACACAGTGAGATACCACGTCACATGCACTAAGATAGTGATCATAAAAATTTTTTTTAATGGAAAAAAAATTGAAAACTGTCCCAGTGAGACCTTCAAACTGGCCAGGACTTGGCGCAGGTCTCTAAACTCTGTCCTAGATCCCTGGAGACTTTGTTTTCCTTCTGGAATTGAGAGTCTTACTCTGTGTTCTGATGCAAGTCCTCAGCCCAAAGCCTCTTTCTTTTTTGGGAACTTTCCCATCTCCTGTCCACTGCATCAACCCCTGTCACCTTTTAGGGTCCAATTCACATCCCATTTTATGCATGAAACCCTCCCAGATCACCACCTTCATTTTTGTGTCCTTTAAGCTACACTTGACCTTATGTTTGTGTAATTACTGAGCCCTTTTCATAAACTGTTTCACATCATTAAAATATTTTAAATAGTTCTTTATGTATCCAGGGGTTGATATCCACATCGGCATCTATTTATCCTGTGCTGAATGTTCACTGTCCAGCTCATCTATATACACTTTTAAAAACAGGAGTCAAATTTTGTGTCTCTTTTGTTTTCTTACAATAACTGATAAAGTAGGCTGCGTATATTGTTGCTCAACAATTATTGGTCTGTCATTTGACTCTGAGGAGTTGGTGATGGACAGGGAGGCCTGGTGTGCTGTGATTCATGGGGTCGCAAAGGGTCGGACACAACTGAGCGACTGAACTGAACTGAACTGAACTGTTTCTGCTCGTATAATGTTGACGGAGCTTTTCTGAGAAAAATGCCTAAATCCAGGGTTTCTCAACATTTTTTGTCATTGCTCTGTCAACCTGCAAGGACATTTATGGGCATCTTTTTCTAATCTCCTTTCCCGTGAAATTTTAATGCTTCAAATTAGCAGTATATTTCTTTATGGAATACCTGTATGCAAACATGCTAAGTCACTTCAGTCATGTCAGACTCTTTGTGGCTCTATGAACTGTAGCCCACCAGGCTCCTCTGTCCATGGCATTCTCCAGGTAAGAATACTGGAGTGGGTTTCTGTGTTCTCCAGGGGAATCTTCCCAACCCAGCAATTGAACCTGTGTCTCCTCAATCTCCTGCAGTGGCAGGCGGATTCTTTACCACTGAGCCACCAGGAAAGCCCAAGAACATGTGACTTAGACCAAAGAGGAGATGAACTGTTAATGTTCTGCAGGAAGTCAGTGGGGGAGATGTTTAGGTGGTTATTCAGGCGTTTCGGCTCCTTCAAGCATAGCTTCATGGAGAGGTTCTTCTAGTCCAGCTTCTTATTACCTAAAAAGCCCAGCTGTTTTTTCCTTCTGTGTTTTTTGCTTTCCTTCTAGTTGTCTACATTCACAAGTGAGGACAGAGCCTGAGAATGTACTTTCTAACATGTACTGATTTCTTGAACTCTCATAGTTGTTCAGTTACTCACTGGTGGAAGGGGTGGGGGCAGAATAAGCTGCTGTCGTTGACACAGGGAAACATACAGTGTTGCCTCTGCAGGTGCATGGGGCACCTTAGGAAGGATGGAGCACAGCAGACAGGGTGCAAGGTGGCTGCGAGCACACGGAGGGTCTTGCTGGAATTAAGGCAAGGAGCCGCCCTCCTTTAGGTCCTAGAGCCTGGCCGACTCCCAACCTGCTCACACCTGAGCACCCTTGGCTGGGTGACTTTGGGGCGGCAGCCAGCTGTACACCCTCAAACTGTAACACCTGAAAGGATAAAGAGTTGGGAATGTAGAAATGAACACATTTAAAATACAGTTTAAAGGCTTTGAAGCAGTTTACGAGACATGCCTTGGGCAGCTACAAGCTCCTTCTCTCCGCTTACTGACTGTGCGGGGTTTGGTTTGGAAAAGCTGAGCCAAACTCTTGATTTCACATCCTTCTCTTTGCTCGGATGTGGTGTGCAACTGGCACGGGTCCCACGTTGGAGTGTGGGAGCATCCGGACAGAGAGCGTTTCCAAAGAGAACTCCAGACAAGTCATCCCGCAGAACACACATCTCTTGGGACCTTTTGCCCAGAGTTTTAACTGAATTCCGCCCCCTCCCCCCCCACTCCCCGATAATCTGAACATGCCATCTGAAATACTAAATTTTAGTTCAGATTAAAGTATCCCAGAACTTCACTACCAATAACAAGTGGTTAATTTGCAAACACATTTTAACATAACACAAAGTTTTGTTTTTCTAGTTACTAGTGATCAAAAAGTTCCGTTTTTTTAAGCTTAAACCTGGGATTTCTGCCAACTGTCTGATTTTCTATTGTTACCACATTTTGACCTCAAATGGAAATAACCATCTACATTCCAAATATTATTGCATCCTATGAGGGAAAATTTGCGTGGCTTCTGATAGAATAGAGGAATATTAGGTGCTTTTTGTTGTTGTTGTTGCTCAGAAGTAGCCTACAGTGAAATAACATGATTCCAAATGGAAAAACATGTAAACTTTCTTTGTGGTTAAACGTTTTACTTTATAAAGTATAGATTCCATGCTATCGTGTTTTTCAGATTGTATATATGCTTTCTAGCTTGTTGCCAGAAAAGAATCGATGAAAATAACTGAATGATTATAAGCTTAATTTGAGATTTATAAACCTGTGATTTATATATGTGTGATTTGTATATAGTTCATGACAAACAGAACGATTCTATTTTTCTCCAATGTCAAAAGTTTTTTTAAAAAAGTTATCCATATTGTTTCAATATCTCATAGTACTTTGCCAATATAAATACCTGTTTCTTTTTATGTCTCCATTTTTACTTGCAAAAAGAAATGTGTGTTCGTTCTCTGAAATTAAACCAATGTATAAAAATCAACATAAGAACTCATCACAGTGCAAATAGTGTTTTAGAGGAGTATCAATAAATATCAATAGGGTATTTAAAATAGAGGTTAATGTACTTTGTCACACTTTCTTGGTACAGATTAGAGAGAGAAACTTCTCTGATCGTTCAGTTCTATGTTGCAAAGATGCTGCTCAAGGAATTTTTCAGCATGGCTCAGTCCTTGTAGTGAGCTAGATTAGATGGTTGGGAGAGAAAGAACATCTTTTGTTTATTGCTCTGCCCTCAGAAAGCTGGCTTCTGGCACGCTGCTGGACCGGTGCATCATGTCTGGGACCTGGAGGGTCTTTGCTCTCAGAATCTTGTGAATTCTCTACCTTGCCCTGGAACTGAAATGTCTTCTATGCTGAAAGCACAGTGCCAGATGAACCGGGACACTGTGAGATGAATCTCTCTGATTTTGTGCTCTTGGGAGTCCAGCTGAGGAAGTAACCAAGTAGTTCTCCAGAGATGCAGATGCCTGGGGGGAAAAAGATAATTCATCCTACAAGGCATGGAGACTTGGCTGTGCATGCCTCCCAGAGTTCCTAAAAAAGAATCAGGTTTGAACACTTCAAAAAGAAAATTTTTTTAAACTTTCCAATTAAAAAAGCCAAAGACACCCTCATGAATCTGAAGAACAATTATGCATCTTTAATCCCTTAACTCAGCTGAATGGTACTTCGTGATACCCATCTTTCCCTCCTTTATGAAAGGACTATCAGAGATAGAAGCAGGAACTGGCATGGCATGCTTCTGCGTACTCCCAGGAAAACAGGGGCTGGGAAAGAACCTGGGCGCTTCAGATGACAGCCTTATGAATCCTTGCTTCCACTTGCATGTGTCTCTGGCTTCCCACCACCTTAATTTAAATAATATGTTTGAGAAGTAGGGGAAAAAGAACTCGAGAATTTGGGTTAAATACAATTCAGTTACCACAGGGGATGGTCATTAAATATTTCATAAGGTATTTTATACAGCATCTATTTACAAAAAGATATACAGTACTACTTAAGAGCTTTTATTAGGCAGACAAAGCATTGTTATAAGATGTGATGTTCAGAACATAAGCTATAGCCTAAACATAACTAAAATATCCCAAATATCTTTAATGGCTTGGTAATGAGGACTGTGTAAAACATGAAAGAGTATGGCTTTGAGCTTCCAAATTGTCCACTGTATTAAAAGCCACATTATGAAATGGTGACACAGATTTCAGAGATTCTGCTTGTGGCACTAGATCTGTGACACACATAATTCAAGGAAACACTCCAAGTCAGATATTAAGTGGTTAAAAAAATTTTTTTAAACTCACTTGAACTAATGCACTAAGTCAGTATGGCTGCGTATACTGCTTAAGAAGCGACAGGTTAGCCCCACACACAGCACTGCAGAGTCCCCAGTGCTAGAGAAGAAAGCTGTGTTAAAAATAAGAAAGCAGCAGTTGCAGCCAGCTTATTTTAGAAATTATAGTTTGCCCTTAGACAGGTAGCTTGAATTTATCTCCTGGGAAGAAATTGGATGTGGGGGAGATCTGGGTTGTGGAACATTTTGGCTGGAAGTATTAAGGACCTTTAAATTTTCTCTGTGTTGAGAACTATTTTAAACCCTCTGGACTGCTTAACCTTGCGGTAGGCTAACAACAGTGACATCTAGTGGTCATATTGATCTCTCTTTCTCTCTTTTCTTCTCCCCACCCCACCCCAAGAAACAATGTTAGCAGAGTTAAGTGTTTAAAGTTGAATCTCTCTATTAATTATCCATACTCAGATCAGTTTTCTGGGTCTCCAAGTTGCTTCAAATACACGTGTTGATGGATTAATACGGAAATGTTTTACTCTACCTCTTTGACTTGTGTGAAAGTCACCAAGCTGCACAGCAAAGAGGAATAATTGGGCTCAGTAATTTCAAAGGACAAGTTTGACAGCCCAAAGCACTTGGTGATGGATGGAACATAGGCAGGTACTCCGCTGGCTTCCGCACTGTCCCTCCGCCTCCATCCCATCCACGCAGAAGGCTGCGGCAGACGAAGCGTCCTGCATCGTAAGGCTGCTCAGTCCCTCAGTTGCCCGTCACGCTGAATTCATACGTGCCCGCCTGGCTTTTAAACAGAGTGGGCAACTCTATTTCTGTTTTAACCACCAGAGTGGTGCACTTTGTCTGTTTCTCCCAGTTCCCCAGCTCGTTTGTCTATTCCAGTCAAGTCTGTTTGCTCGCTGACATCTAGACCTGGCATATTAATTTCTCCTTTACCGCCTGTGTTCTTGCTGCCTTTCTCTACTGCCTCCTATTTTTCAAGACTCAGTGTACGCCCATCTTTTCCGTGAAGCCGTGTCTTCATTACATCTGCACTGATCTCTCCGTTCTCTGAATTACTATTTTACTTATACTTAGTACCACACTGTTTAGCACTAAGCTGCCCTTCTAGTAGTTCATGTTTCTTTATCTTGTCTTATTTGCTAGAGTTTAAACCCTGCAAAAACAATGGTTGATGTCTAATGTGTTTTTTTGGATTTTCCTTAGGTTTTTTTTTTGTTCCTTTGAGGGGAGAGGAGTACTGTATTACTTTATTTGAAGGACTGCTGCTGCTAAGTCGCTTCAGTCGTGTCCGACTCTGTGTGACCCCATAGACGGCAGCCCACCAGGCTCTGCCGTCCCTGGGATTCTCCAGGCAAGAACGCTGGAGTGGGTTGCCATTTCCTTCTCCAGTGCATGAAAGTGAAAAGTGAAAGTGAAGTCGCTGAGTCATGTCCGACTCTGTGCAACCCCACGGACTGCAGCCTACCAGGCTCCTCCGTCCATGGGATTTTCCAGGCGAAAGTACTGGAGTGGGTTGCCATTGCCTTCTCCCATTTGAAGGACTGGTACAAATAAAAGAACTTAAGTAGATGATTTGGTACACTGTCAGCTTTTTAATGATATAAGGAAAACACGGCGGTGCCTGTGTCGCTAAGTCGTGTCTGACTCTTGCCACCCCGTGGACTGTAGCCCACCAGGCTCCTTTGTGCATGGAATTTCCCAAGCATGAACACTGGAGTAGGTTGCCAGTTCCTTCCCCAGGGGATCTTCCTGACCCAGGGATTGAACCCAGGTCTACCTGCAGGCAGTCTCCTGAATTGCAGGTGAATTTTTTACCCCCTGAGCCAGCAGGGAAGACCAAGGAAGACATACCCTCTTCTAAACCATTTCTTAAACTTTCCTCATGTTTCAGTGGCAAAGGTCTATTTCCTTTTGTTCAACCAGCTGATAGACTATAGTTTTTATTGCTAGCCTGTAGTATAATGTTAAGCTGTTACACAAATCAGTAAAATAAGCCTTAGATCAACTTGAGTTGTTATAAAAGTTTATTCTCAGGAGATTCTCGAGGAAACATAAACATGAGATATTCTACAGACATTTGACCCTACACCAGCAGAGCGGAACGACATAGAATAGTGAGGAAATCTTTCTCAGTATTTGAAAATCTCTATTTATTTTCCTCTAGGAAGATCATCCACTCTAAAAATGTGATCCTGTATCTCTGTCTCAAGTTCTGTCCACTGTTGTTTGACATCTTGTTGCTTTTCAAGTCCTGTGTCACACGATCATGTGGTCTACCTAAGGAGCACTTGACTGTCAAGTTAAAATGAGGAATTTTTAATTAATTTTATTATTCACTTTTAATTTACTTTTTAAATAAAAAGAACTTCCTTCCCAGAATTTGAATAAGTAATATTTAAGATTCGGTTACACATACATTAAGCACTGGACAGATTAGTATCGTGTTGGTTAAGATTCAATGGGAAGATTGAATTCTCTCCTAGGCACCACATTTAAAAGAGGCAGACAAGTTGGAGAGGGTTCAGCGGTGAAGAACAATGATCAAAGGTTTGGAAAATCAGCCCTGTGAGGAAAGGTGAAGAGAATCAGGCTGGTTCTACCCAGAGAAGAGAGAGCTGAAAAGGGCCATAATAACTCTCCAAAACACGTAAAAGGATGTTTTCAAGATCAATTATCCTCATTAGTCAACAAGGACAGGCCTGGGAGTAATGGGACTTAAACTACTGCCAAAGAAGAAAAAAAGAGATTAAATATTATGAGCACCTTCATGTCAAGGCTAGGCCTAATGCTTTTTCTGAGTGAGGGATAAAGACATCAGTCCTGCTATGATGGTTGGGGGAATATCAGAAAATTGCCAGAGGAAACCCTGACAACTCAGTAATTCTAAGGCAGGAAACAAGCAGATACTTTGTTATGTTACTTTTAACATTGAGGTAATGTTCATCTTACCAGCCCAGTGAGGGGGTTATTTTCACCCAAAGTCATAAAAACTGATACAGATTCACAGAAAGATGCAGACAGACATCCTTCACAGAAGAAAAAGATAATTATCTATTCCTGTACCATCTTGGCTCATTCTTTTCACGGAATGAACACATAAAAATAGGCTTATCTTAAAGTAATTCAGTGCTAATGCCATCTGTTCCTGGGATAAATATAATAAGTGCCAGTAGGACTGCTGGACATTTAAGCACAGATAAAGTCAAGCATGAAAACAGTGTGATGGAAAGAGAATATATAGGTCTGAAAATAATCAAAATCTGCTGGCATGTGATTTGTTTATTACTTGCCATTTCCTCACTGTTTTCTTAGCCTCCTGCTTTACTGAGAAAGGGTTATCTAGCTTCAGTGCTGTGTATTCATTTATTCCACTCATAACTCATTCATTTCCTCTCTGTACAGCCCTGATTCTAAATCTCTGTTCCTCTCTCTCTCCCTTCTCTCAACACATGTGTATTGATTGTATCTGCTGTTTGACCAGAAACTGGGATGGTGTTTTTACCCAGTTTCACTGAATCAAACGCTCAGTTGTTTATTCAGCAAACACTCACTGAGTAACTCCCATATCCTGGGCACCATGCTGAACACCCTGGCTACAGCCATGGATGAGACATGTTTTGTCCCTACCCTCGGAGAGCATATGCCCTGGGCATAAAGACATACAGAGTGTGATGAGTGTTGGGAAGGGGCAGTCAGGAGGGCTGCGGGAGCACAGAGCAGGACAGCCTGAGTTAACCCAGGGAAAACTGCCCTCCAAAGGAGGTGAGATGAGGAAAAAAAAAATAAAGCTTAGCAGGTAAATGTTAGGGGAAGGCCACGAGGCCCATCTTCTAGGTAAAGTTCCTAGCAGGTGCAAAACCTCAGAAAGGAAAGGGAGACTTCACAATTCACATAGATTGTGAATTTATGTATTTTACAAAATTGCCTTAACAGGTATTTTTTTTTAAACACACATACAGACTTCCACAAGAGAGCTATCTACCCTGAGGGAAAAAAAAACAACAACTCATATTTATATTTATCCCACAACTGTTAGCTTTTTAGAAACTTTTTATGAGTATGTTATATCTATAAGTATAGATGAGATGTTAGATTATTAGTATTATGAATTCATCACCTAGTTTCATTGATAATAAACATATGTGCAATCTGTTTCATCCATGTACCCTACTCCCACTACCATGTCCTAGTTGTTTTGAAGTAAATCAAAGGCTTTGTTTTTTGGTATGAAATAATATTTTATTTACCTGTCCTGGAGGGAACGTTAAGAGAGTAATCTGTATAGAATATGTTAGAAATACTGAGTTTCCTCTAGCAACTGGGGAGAGAGGGTGTAAGGTGTCCTCTTAGGCCTAAGAGAGGAGGAAATTGGAAAAAGATGTATGTACCAAGGAGAAATAGATGTCCCCAAGTTATTTCAGTCATGTCTGACTCTGTGCAACCCTGTGGACTGTAGCCCACCAGGCTCCTTTGTCCACGGGATTGTCCAGGCAAGAATACTGGAGTGGATTGCCATCTCCAGGGGATCTTCCCCACCCAGGGATCGGACCTATGTCTCATGTCTCCTGCATTGGCAGGTGGGTTCTTTACCACTAGCGCCACCTGGGAAGCCCATGGAAAGTGAAGCCCAGGGGGAACAGTCTACCCTGCGAAATTCCTTAGGACTGGAATTTTGTTGTTGTTCTGTCACTAAGTCGTGTCTGACTCTGCAGCTCTATGGACTGCAGCACCCCAGGCTCCTCTGTCCGCCATTGTCTCCCAGAGTTTGCTCAAATTCACGCTATCTAACCATCTCATCCTCTGCGGCCACCTTCCTCTTTTAGCCTTCAATCTTTCCAACATCAGAGTCTTTTCTGATGAGTTCAGTTGTTCTCATCAGATGACCAAAAGACTGGGATGGGTAAAAATATTTAAGATTTAGAAAATTCTCTTTAATGTTATTTACTGTTTGACTTGAAATAGTTTTCCATTTTCTCAAATCCTAGTTAAAATGTCTTTATTCGTGAAGCTTTGTGTTAGTGATGTTTGGGAAATGAAGATGGCTAACAGTGCAGAAACACTTGAAGATGGGCAGAAAAGGAGGGTGGATGAGATGATGAATATAGATCAAAAACTTAGCCAGAGCAGACATATGGACCCAAAGACGGTAAGGGCTGTGAGAAATCCCAAGCTACTTTGGGATAGCTACTATAGAAATTGGAAAATAATTTAAGCCACTTCATTTGGATATTACTAGAAAGGAATATTAAAGTAGAATGAAAGACTTGGGCATTTTTTTGTTTGTTTTTTCAAATCGGGATTAACTTAAATTTTTTTTTTTTAACTAAAGTATATTGTTGTTCAGCTGCTAAGTTGTGTCTGACTCTTTGCAACTCTGTGGACTGCAATATCCCAGGCTTCTCTGTCCTCCACTATCTCCTGGAGTGTGCTCAAATTCATGTGCATTGAGTCATTGATGCTATCTAACCATCTAATCCTGTGCCATACTCTTCTCCTTTTGCCTTCACTCTTTCGAAGCATCAGGGTCTTTTCAGTGAGTCAGCTCTTTGCATCAGGTGGCCAAAGTATTGGAGTTTCAGCTTCAGCAACAGTCCTTCTATTGAATATTCAGGGTTGATTTCCTTTAGGATTAACTAGTTTGATCTCTTTGCAGTCCAAGGGACTCTCAAAGGTCTTCTCCAGCATCACAATTCAAAAGCATCAATTGTTTGGTGCTCAGCCTTCTTTATGGACCAACTTTCACATCTGTACACGACTACTGGAAATATCATAGCTTTGACTCATCACTTTGTTGGCAAAGTAATGTCTCTGCTTTTTAATACGTTGTCTAGGTTGGTCATAGCTTTCCTTCCAATAAGCAAGTGTCTTTTAACTTCTTGGCTGCAGTCACCATCTGCAGTGATTTTGGAGCCCAAGAAAATAAAGTCTGTCGCTGTTTCTAAATTTTTCTCTTTTATTTGCCGTGAAGTGATGGGACCAGATGTTATAATCTTAGTTTTTTGAATGTTGAGTTTCAAGCCAGCTTTTTCACTCTCCTCTTTCACCCTCATCAAGAGGCTCTTTAGTTCCTTTTCACTTTCTGTCATTAGAGTGGTATCATCTGCATATCTGAGGTTGATATTTCTCCTGGCAGTCTTGATTCCAGCTTGTGATTCTTCCAGCCTGGCATTTTGCATGATGTACTCTGCATATAAGTTAAACTGAAGTATCATTGGCATGTAATATTACACGTTATAGGTATACAATATAGTGATTCACCTTTAAAGGTTATACTCCATTTATAGTTATTATAAAGTGTTGGCTATGTTCCCCGTGTTGAACAATATATTTTTGTAACTTATTTTATATAACAATGGTTTGTCCCTCTCAATCCCCTACCTCTGTACTTCCCCTCTCACTTCCCTCCCCTCAGTGATAACCACTAGTTTGTTCTTTTTATGACTTAGGGATATTTGTATTATCTGTATTTTTCATTTCTCAAATGTCAATGATTGTATGATAAACCATTATTTCAATAGTAAGTTTTGGGTATTGAAAAAGCACTTCTACGTTAAAATGGGGGAAGAAATGTATCTTGAACATATTTGTAAATATTTTTACAAAATGGAATCTTATATACACATCCTGAATCTTGGAGTATTCTTTGGAAAATGACCATATTTAAAAAAAAAATGTTGTTGTTGTTGAATGTGACAGATAGTCAATGTTGTACTCATTTCTGGTGTATAGCAAAGTGATTCAGTTATACATGTACATATATTTCATATCTTTTTCCACTATGATTTATTACAGGATATTGAATATAGTTCCCTGTGCTATACAGAAGGACCTTGTTGTTTACCTGTGGTTTATAGTGGTTTGTATTTGCTAATTCCAAACTCCTAATTTATCCCTCCCCACCCCCTTTCCATAGTTTGTGAGCCTGTTTTGTAATAAGTTCATTTGTATCACACTTTAGATTCCACATGTAAGTCACATCATGTGGTGTTTGTCTCTCTCGTTCTGGCTATCTCGCTTCGTATGCTGGTCTCTGCGTCCATCCGCGTTGCTGCGTATGGCATTATTTCATTCTTTTTCATGGCCACATCCTGTTTATCTGCTCGTCTGTCAGCGGGTGTTTGGGTTGTATCTATGTCATGGCTGTTGTCAATAATGCTGCTATGAGCATAGGGGTGCATGTGTATTTTAGACTTACAGTTTTGTCTAGATATATGCCCAGGAGTGGAATAGCTGGATCATATGGCAACTCCATTTTTAGTTTTTTGAGTAACCCTCGTAGTATTTTGCATAGTGGCTGTACCAATTTACATTCCCACCAGCAGTGTAGAAGGATTCCCTTTTCTCCACACCCTCTGCAGCATTTATTATTTTTTATTTAGTGATGGCAATTCTGACAGGAGCAAGGTGATACCTCATTGTAGTTTTAATTGCATTTTCTCTAATTATTAGCAGTGATGACATCTTTTCATGTGTCTCTTGGCCATCTTGTATGTCTTCTTTGGAGAAATGTCTATTTGGGTCTCTGCGCATTTTTCAGTTGGCTTGTTAGCTTTTTTTTATATTGTATGTTTTTATATTTTGGAAATGAAGTGCTTGTCAGTCAGTTTGTAGGCTGTCTTTTCATTTTGTTTATGGTTTCCTTTCCTGTGCAAAAGCATGTACGTTTGATTTGGTCTCATTTGTTTATTTTTGCTTTATTTCTATTGCCTTGGGAGACTGACCTAAGAAAACATTAGTACAATTTATGTCAGAGAATGTTTTGCCTAAGTTCTCTTCTAGGAGTTTTATGGCACCATGTCTTATGTGTAAGTCTTCAAACCTTTTTGGATTTATCTTCCTGTATGGTGTGTGGAAGCGTTCTGCCCTCCTTGATTTGCGTGTCACTGTCCAGCTTTCCCAATACCACTTGTTGAAGAGACTGTCTTCTCTGCACTGAATATTCTTGCCTCCTTTGAATGACTGTATTTTTATTCTGTGGGGATAAACTTGATTTTCAGACAGAAAAAGTAGTTAGCAGTGGATCTTTTGGTGTTCAAAAAGATAATGAGACTAGCTAGTTCTAATGAGATTTACAAAAATATTTCTTTGCGCTGATCACAAAATGTATGGAACCTTAAGGTGTCTACTTTAATATTCTTTTGGATGTTTGCATTTGCTGCTTACCTTTCAGAGTCTTACTATTTTATGACTAAATTTGTATATTACAAATAATTTGGAAAATACAGTACTTACTTGTAAGCCTGCAGTGAAGCTAGAAGAGTTTTGTCTTTCAGAAAATCATGAAAGGAGGGTTGATTGGGTAGCAACTGAGTTAGACCTGACCATTGCTTCATGAACCCCTGTCTCCCCTACCCCATTGCTTTGTGAACCCCAGTCTTCCCTACTCTTCTCTATCTGAAATTCCTCTGGTGACCTGGCAGGTGGCATTCAGACCCTTAGTTATGGGAAGAGTTGTGAGAAGGAGTCTTAGTACACCAGAACTACTGGGGAGTAGCTAAGAGTCCTCATTTGTAGATGCTCTGTGTGTGTGTGTGTGTGTCTCTCTCTCTTTTTTTTTTTTTTTTTGGAGTGCTGGCCTTTCATTGCATTACACAGGCTTCTCTAGTGCATGGACTTAGTTGCTCTGTGGCAAGTAAGATCTTATTTCCCTAGCCAGGGATCGAACTCCTATCCCCTGCATGCCAGGGATCCAACTCCTATCCCCTGCATTGGAAGGCGGATTCTTAGCAACTGGATCACCAGTTGGAAGTCCCACAGATGCTCTTAACATCAGCGTGAAATGTGTGTTTGAGCTGCCTCACTTTGGACTCATAGCAAGTTTAGTGGCTACTCAAAGGGCATGGGTATGTGTGTGTATGTTTAGTGGGAAAAAAAAAAAAAACTTTGAATATTTTTAGCACCATCTTCTATCTATAAAGAAAAGACTAAAGAAAAGGGAGACCAGAACCACACTTGGTACAGATTTTCTTCTCTTTAATTATATTATTATTACAATTTTCTTTTTTGTGAAATTATGCTGATGGTAGTACTTAGGCATTATTTGGGTAAATTAGTATTTAAATATAAAAGGTGTAACAGCCATCTTAAGTAGAGTTCTTTGGTTGCAAGTAACAAAAATCGACTCACGAATTTGAACAAAAAAGGAAATTAGTAGAAGGGTATTGTTGCCAGAACTCAAAGTGCTTGGTCTCTAAAAGAATGGGGATTAGAGCAGCTCTAGGAGGAGAGGTAACAGGAGTCAGTGGACAGTTCTTAAGGTCACTGCCATGAGGATGAATACACTTGAATTTATTTTAACCTTTGTTACTTGCTCGAGATTCAGATTCCAGGAGGAGAGCTTCAGGTTGGCCTGGTCTAGATCACACGCTGGGTTGCTTGATTTCAGTCCTCTCAAGGGCATAGCCAGTGAGGGAGACTTGGTCTTCCAGAGAGTTGGTAGGTGCTGAGTGGGCAAAAACAACAGATGTGTGCTTTTCAAAAGCATTGTGTCTTGCAAAAATATAGAGTGCCACGTGAGTAGCATTTCCGTTGTACCATGCACAGTGATTCTTGAGCATGAAATTTTGATTAAGATTCAGGCCCATGAAGCTATGATTGTCATGGCTTTTTTTTTTTAAACCATCAGTGCTTACTTCTAGATTCTGATTAATGTGGTCCAGAATGCAGACACCCAAACACAGAGATACTTCTGTAGGAAACATTTTTCTTTTTAAACATTTTTATTTATTTGGCTGTGTCAGGTCTTAGCTGTGGCACACGGGATTTTTGTTGTGGTGCATGGAGTCTCTAGTTGTGGCATGTGGGCTCAGAGGTTGTGGGGTGTAGGCTTAGTTGCTTTGAGGCATGTGGGATCTTAGTTCCCTTACCAGGGATGGAACCTGCATCCTCCATTGCAAGAATCTTAACCACTGAACCACGAAGAAGTCTCAGCATTACTCTTACATACATGCAAGTCACATGCTTACCTTGAAGACCAGAAAAAAGTAAAGTTTTCCAGCATCACACACTAACGTCTTCTCCAAGATAAGTCACAGTTTTAGTTAAACTACATGGATTTGGAAGACAGAACCATACTTTTTCAGGACCTGGAGTCAGCTCTTAGCAAGAAAGGAGACAGAAATATGAGTTTGGAGAGTGTCAAAGCAGTCTTGATGTGAGATCAAGTCATTTTAAATTAGGATAATGATTGTGGAAATGAAGATAAATATGTGGATTCAAGAGATATATGTGGTCATCATTACCATCTTTCTAAATTCTATATGTGAAACAGCAAAAGAGACACAGATGTAAGGAACAGTCTTTTGGACTCTGCGGGAGAAGGTGAGGGTGGCATGATTTGAGAGAATAGCATTGAAACATGTATATTATCATATGTGAAACAGATCTCCAGTCCAGGCTCAATGCATGAGACAGGGTGCTCAGGGCTGGTGCACTGGGATGACCCTGAGGGATGGGATGGGGAGGGAGGTGGGCGGGGGGTTCAGGATGGGGAACACATGTACACCCATGGCTGATTCATATCAATATATGGCAAAACCCACTACAATATTGTAAAGTAGTTAGCCTCCAAGTAAAATAAATAAATTAATTTTTTAAGAAAGGAGAGAGATGTGGGATTTATAGGATTCTGCATTGTAGGTTATTTTAGAAGTGAGACTCTGAAATGACTATAGTAATACTATGCAGTATTCACTTTTTAAAATCCTCTTAACCCATACCATAAAATAGCCATCTGAGTATGAGTAACATTATTATTATTGTTACAACTCTGCAAATACAAAAGAGAAGACCTGCACGTATTTAGTGCTTTATCTAAGATGAAAAACAAGTCCTGTCACCTTGTTGATCCTCAGCTCGCTTTATACTGTGTGATAGCAGATGTGGTGTCTCATTTTTCTTCGTTTTTCTTAACTAAGGGTTTTCAAGGCATTTCCAGGTACCTTGCTATCTTCAGAATCAGCACATGTTCATCTATGTGTCTAAAAGCTCCCGTTTTTTAAAAAATGTTCTTTATTTTGGAATGGATAACAACCATGTATACGTTTTGAATGAGGAAATGGACAGCATATGACAGAAATCAGGACCTTTTCGAAAACCTGCTTGAAATTTCTACTCCTTTTACCTCTATTTTGTCGTATTGTGTTCATACTGACAGTAGTTGATGACAATTTTCATGAAAAATGTTTGTTAGAGAAGAAACCAATCATGATTTCTTTTTACCACCTTTACTTTGTGGAGACTCTACAACTGCAAAAAGACAGATGGCAAAACCAATGTCTGCTCTACTGAAAACATGAGGTTTTTAGCATTTGTTTAATTAAATACGGCTGCTTCCACAGCTTCTGAGCCGGTGTTTTGAAGAAATAAACTCTCTTTAAAGAAAAACTTATTCACTTCATTTTATTTGCACAGTTGATGCCAAGTTTTCCAACCAACTCTCTTTCCAGACCTGTAATAATATCCAGGGGAACTCAGGGAAATATGTGAAAAATGGATTGACTACAGAGTGTTTAGAGTAGGGATTTGGGTTCAGCTCTGGGTGCTCACAAGTTCATATTTAGCGACCCGATTTAGCTGTAAAATGCTGGTGGCATTTACAGCTTGCCTGATTTCTTGCCATCGGAACGCACACCCAGAAAGATCCAGTTGCTGAGGTCGTGATGCTTGTTGGAAGGATTTAGTGGATTAGACTAGAGGAAACAGGATTTTGGTTTCTGGCTCTGTTAGTGATTGTCTGTGTTACTTCAGACAAGTTACTTAGCTGCTTTGTGTACCCCTTTCCCACGTTTCCCCCCAGCAATGAAACGGGCAGTGAAAAATCAAGGGGAAGAATACAATACTAACTTACATTTCAGGGCCAACAAAAGTAAATCTGAACTGATGCTTGGTGGTACCTTGTCTCTTTGTGATCAAAACAGAAAAAAGTGTGATTATTCAGACAAAAGAAGAAGTCATCTTATGTAGGGTTTCCCAGGTGATGCAGTGGTAAAGAATCCACCTGCCAGTGTGGGAGATGCAGGAGACCCTGGGTTCGGTCCCTGGGTTGGGAAGATCCCCTGGAGGAGGGCATGGCAATCTGCTTCAGTATTCGTGCCTAGAGAATTACATAGACAGAGGAGCCTGGCGGGCTACAGTCTATGGGGTCGCAAAGAGTGGGACACGACTGAGCACACATGCATCTTATGTAACACGGTCCTTTTGTTTACACTTTGAGAGAATTCTTTTATTATATGCTTCCCTGCATTGTTGAACAAATTCACGTCAGTCAGCTTCTCATGGTTTATATATATCTGAACCCCATAAGCTGGAAAGTGTATCTGTTTTCAAGAGATAGTTTTCCATTATTATTTTTTACAAAGGTTTTTATTGTTCAATTTCATGCAAGACAAATTTCGCTCAGAGGAAAAGATAATAATGACTGGTGTGTCAAAGGAAGTTTGTCTGGGCATGCATTAAGGATACAACTTGATGTTTTCATAAAATACTGTGCACAATAGATCTAGTCCTGTGCCTGCTTTTAGCAGTTGCCTACTTCTAAAAGAGAGCATTAGTTTTTGTCTGTGGGCAGGAAAGCACTTGATAATTGATCACCTGCAAGTATATTCTGCCTGTTATAAATGACCACTTTGTGATGATTTGCTCCTCAACCCTGTTTAGCCTAGGAGCATTTACCCAGTTGAAGGCATGGAAATACACGTATGCTATGTGCCATGAGGTCTAAAGTTAGGGACTGTGTGATTTTCCTTAGTCCAGCTCAGGGCTATGATGTTTGCTGCTCCCTGCTCAACTGGGTTGACTCCATCCCTTGGCATTAAGATTGGCACATGGTCCAGGCCTCACAGATGAAGGTGCCACTCTGTTCCTTACCCATGGTGACTGGCTCTGTCTGTCACCCTATCCAGGCCAGTGATGGTCAGTTTGGGAAAGAAAGGCTCTTCGAGCTGGCACTGCTCTGCTAGTAGGAGGTAAGCCTAAAGCTAATATTGCCCATCTTTGCCATCATACTCTATTCATTTTTGTAAAGGGACATAAGTTTTTAAGGTAGAAATTTCAGTAATTTTTTTCATACCCAGGACTCATTTATTTTGTAACTGTAAATCTGTACCTCTTAATCTCCCTAATCTATTTTGTTCCCCTCCCCAGCTTCCTCCCCTCTGACCCACCTGTTTGTTCTCTTTATCTACGACTCTTATTCCTGTTTAGTTATGTAGATTTTACAGATAAGTGAAATCACACAGTATGTCTTTCTAAGACCTTACTTCACTGAACATAATACTCTCTCGGTCCATCCATGTAGTCACAAATGGCAGAATTTCATTCTTTTTTATGATTGCATAATATTCCATTGTGTATATATATATATATATATATATATATATATATATATATAACATCTTCTTTATCTATTCGTCTTTTGACGGACAATTATGTTGCTTCCACATTTTGACCATTGTAAATAATGCTGCAACAAACATAGGATGCGTATATATTTTTGAATTAGTGTTGTTACTTTCTTTGGATAAATACCTAGGAGTGAAATTGCTGAATCATATACTGTTTTCCATAATGCCTATTGTAATGTTTTTTTGAAAACAATTGAAAATACTTATTAATATTCTTTGTCAGTATCATGTTCTTTGGGAACAGACAACTGGGAACCTATTCTAAAAAAATATTTCTAGATATTGAAGAATTTTGGGCACAAAACCACAAACAACTATTGTCCAAAAAGAAGAAAATATTAAGTAAATTAAAGTCGATACATTTGACATTTTAAGGTCAAGTGAAGAAAGCAGAATAAAAAAATGTACTCTCATAGTCCCTAAGTATCATTTATATTATAGTTATAATTGATTTGCTATAATATGATTTGAGATAGTATGATAATATGAGATGGTTAGAGAGCATCGCTGACTCAACGGACATGAATTTGAGTCAACTCCAGGAGGTAGTGGAGGACAGAGGAGGCTGGCATGGGACTTCAGAGTTGTACACAACTTAGCAACTGAACAAATAATATAATTTGTCTCTGATATTTTGCCTTAAAATATACATATTAAACAACAACTGCTGTACACTTTGAATATCTTTCCACACATATTCCAAGCTCTAGTATGCTGTCTCAGCCAGTGGTACAGTGGAGTCTTAGGCCAAAGGCCTCCAGCCTCAGCTCGCCCACATTCAGCATATTGTGCGGGAGATGCTGTTTGTCCTTCCAGGGTCTCTCTTCTGCCATTCAGTGTGTACTTAGGGAAGAGTTTTGCCTTCAAATGGTTGACAAAAGTGTGTACTAGCAGTAGTGGAGCAACTGTTCCCAAGCGTCAGATCTTAAAACTAAAGTTTTCTGGAAGCTCAAGGAGTCTTCATGGAGATGGGCAGAGGCAGTAATAAATAAAAATAAAGAGGATCAGGAGATTGGCGGTTGGTGGAAATCCTCCAACCTCTTGAAAGCATATACACGTCACTGCAAGTCAGCAAAATTTTTTAGGACAGCATTCCTCTCTCTCTGGGAAAACAGCTCTTTGTGGTTGTGTAACCTGTAATACATAATAAAAAAACAAAAACCTTCTACGTAATACATACGTAACACCCTGCAGAATAAAAACTCTTTCAGACTGCATACTTTGCAAGATAAAAATGTGGAGCCCTTGTTTGGAAAGCAGGTGGAAAAGTGCTCTTCCAGGTATACAAGAAGTATTTTCCTTTTTACCATCATCTCTCTTGACCTTGCCATGGTGTTTTATTTATTTTTTTTAATGTCATTCTAAGTAGAGAAAAAATAGATATTAAATTAGATATTAAATGAGTATTCCCACTTGTCTTTATATTCAGTGAGTAAACTGGTCAGTCACGTCCCAGTCTTTGTGATCCCACGGACTGTAGCCTGCCAGGCTGCTCTGTCCATGGAATTCTCCAGGCACCTGTACCAGAGCAGGTTGCCATTTCCTTCTTCAGGGGATCTTCCTGACCCAGGGATGGAACCTGCGTCTCCCTCATTGCTGGCAGATTCTTTACCATCTGAGCCACTGGGGAATCCGTCTCTTTATATTGTGCCATGCCACTTTGAGATACAAATATCAGAGCACCATATAAAAATGAAGGGGAAATATTTCCTGGTTCTTAGCAGAGAAGGCAGTGGCACCCCACTCCAGTACTTTTGCCTAGAAAATCCCATGGACGGAGGAGCCTGGTGGGCTGCAGTCCATGGGGTCGCTAAGAGTCGGACACGACTGAGCGACTTCACTTTCACTTTTCACTTTCATGCATTGGAGAAGGAAATGGCAACCCACTCCAGTGTTCTTGCCTGGAGAATCCCAGGGACAGGAAACCTGGTGGGCTGCCGTCTACAGGGTCGCACAGAGTCGGACACGACTGAAGTGACTTAGCAGCAGCAGCAGCAGGGGCCAGAAGAGACAAATACCAGCGATACTCAGGCAGAGTGGAAGGAGGAAGAGAGGACCCCCAAACAGGAGCTGGGGGTACTTGTGGGATGAGTGCAGCCCCTCACAAGGCCCGACAGTTATCACCTTCTGCTCCTGACAGCTCAGGAGGCAGGCCAGCAGCTTCAGTGGGAGGCGGGGTCTTGGGCTTCCCTGGCGGCTCAGCTGGTAAAGAATCCACCTGCAATGTGGGAGACCTGGGTTCAATCCCTGGGTTGGGAAGATCCCGGGAAGAAGAGAACGGCTACCCACTCCAATATTCTGGCCTGGAGAGTCCATGGGTCGCAAAGAGTTGGACTGAGCAACTTTCACTTTCACGACGGTAGCTGGGGCTTCCCAGGTTGCGCTAGTAGTAAAGAACCTACATGCCAATGCGGAAGAGGTAAGAGACACAGGTTTGATCCCTGAGTCTGGAAGATCCCCTGGAGAAGGAAATGGCGACCCACCTCAGTATTCTTGTCTGGAGAATCCCATGGACAGAGGAGCCCAGCGGGGTACAGTCCATGGGGTTGCAAAGAGTCGAATATGACTGGAACAACTTAGCACGCTAGGGAAGTTGAGGCCAGAGCAGAAAGATGACCACCTGAGATCTTTAAAGCACAGGGCCGGCATGTGCCTCGGATCTGCATTGGAGTAGCAAAGAGGCTCGCCCGCGCCCAGACACGGCCTCTGGCGTGCTTGCTGCCCAGCAGATGCAATGCCCACCGTCATCACTTTAGTTCCCCTGCTGAGCCCAGGCTCCTGCCAGTGGCGAGGGTGGCAGCCGTCCTGGGGCACGAAGGGGGAGGTGGGACTGCCTAGTGTGGGGAGTGTGGCGGGGGGCAGCAGACCCCTGAGAACCCGTTCTGGGGAGATGCAGGGAGGCGGGGTCACACTGGAGCTGAGGCGCTAAGATCCTGGTGCATGCTCCGTTGCCCCACCGGACTTGACTCACAAAATCCACATCCAAAGATAACATTATTAAGACTTTCAAGACGGCAACCACAGAGTGTTAAACCCCAACTATGGGGCCCTTCCAGCACCTGGGCCTGTGTGACTGCGCTGGCTTTACAGCCCTGACTTTTTGCGGGAGGCACCTGGGCGAGGTAATCTTGCCGCAGCCTTCCAGTTTCAGGATATGTGGTCCCAGCCTGGGTCACGTTTCTGTCTCTGTACGCATATGGCATTCAAGATTCTATAACCTAATTCAGTACTTATTAAAAAAAATACAGCCCCAGTGAAACCACCTGGACACCAATCAGACCCTTAGGTGTTCAAGACAGTGTGGATATTACCTGTCATTTTCTTATACTGAGGGTTCTGTCTCCCCTGCTGGCTTGTTAACGCCTCAGAGGACAGAGACCTTGGTTTTTACTTCTGTAATCCCCTTGCCTGTCATCATCACCTCCTCATTGCCTAACATGTGACCTGAGTCTTCTATGTATAGTGGTGGCAAGATGGTGTGTTTGAAGTTTTCTCTCTCCAAAGGAGGTAGTTCCCTTCTTTAGAACAGCAAACTCAAACCTAGTCTTAGAGAAATATTTATGATTCCTTAAGAAAGAATATTGAGTCTTAGGATTTTAAAGTTGGAAGGAAGATGGGGGATCCCAGTGGATTTGCACTGCTGGTATAGAGTCACACAGCTTATTATTGACAGGTCAGGATGAGAAAACATCTCAAAATTCCAGCTCAGAACCTTTTTATAATATATGATACCTCTTCTGCTGCAAGTTAAATTAGGAACCTACTTTGAATCTTCATAAGCTCAGAGCTTGTTGTACTGTACACAGTGGGGAGATGACTTATGGGTATCTGAGAAAGAAGAACAGATTATGAGAGTTATTTGTTTTAGAATGTGATTTATGAGCAATTATTGAGAAGGATAATGAGAAAAAGGAATGGCTTGTTCACATAATATAAGTAATACTGCTGTCTGTATTTTTTCTGTTAAATCTCTGTGGCCTCCATGAAGTATATTCTTTGTGGTATAGAAATGGAAAATGTAAATTCCAGATCAGCTTCCTCCATCATTCTCCCATCTGGCTAGCAGCCTTCCTTCACCATTTATAATGCTAATGTTAACATTAATTTGCTGCTCCTCAAAGATATCTCAGTTTATATCCCCCAATTATCCTGTGAATGAAACTGAACATATTTTTGCTGAAAAACTGTACTGTGTTAGATACGTGGCAGGATATAAAAATAATTAAACAAACAAATCAAAACAACCCCAGGGACTTCCCTGGTGGTCCAGTGGTTAAGAGTCCGCCTTCCAAAGCAGAGGACATGGGTTCGATCCCTGGTCAGGGAACTAAGATTCCACGTCCGTGGGGCAACTAACCTGGCACACCACAACTAGAGAAGCACCCCCCATGCAGTAACCAGAGAAAGCATGAACCACAGTAAAGACCCCGTGGAGCCAAAAAAAAGTTTGAAGAAGCCCAGGAACAAGGAAAAGGTACACCGAGTTGATTTGCTGTTTTGTTTAATCCAGGTCACCTCTTACTAGGACTAATCAAAAGTTGAGATGTAATGGAAAAAACAAACAGCAGATGGGGAAGCTGGAGACATGGAATCTAGTTCTTACTCAACTTCTAATTAGCTATATGACCTTGGGCAGGTCACTTAATCACAATGGACCTCAGTATTTTTTTCATCTCTAAAATGACAGGTTTAGATAGGAAATAATTTCAAAGCTCCCTTCAAAGTCCAAAGTCTCAATTTATGATTACAATATATTTATGTGAACCAAGCAATCATCTAATTTATTCCAGATTATGTCAAAATTAACTTATAATTAACCGATGTTACCCTCACTTTAATTCAAGAGCTCTGAATAAAACTGAAATTACAAATTGAAATCAAAATGAAACAAAGCTTTTAGTGTTAGTGATGTTGGCAAGAAAGTTGATACTTAAGGTTCAATATTCTTTTTGTTTAGCTTTTGCCCAATCCATAGTTGCTGAGTGGGAAAGCCTTACTGTCTGATGTCTTTTTATTCTTCTTTAAGGTATGAAGCACATGCACACGCGCGCACACACACACACACAGATACAAGCCCTATTTAAGGAAGAGAAAGGTGAAAGAAGGCATTTGGACCCAGGGCTCACAATTCACCTATTCTTTGCACCAAGTGAGGGTTTCCTCTCAGCTGTGGTTGGTCATGCTTTCTGTGTGGAGCCTTGGGCAGGCTGGTACAGATGCATATACAACTTTGCCACAGATCGTGCCCTCACAGCTAAAAGCTGTGCATTGGTGGTCTTGACCCTTAGGAGCCCTTTTTGACAGGGTACAGTATAGGAGAACTCACATTCTTGCTGGTGTGCTCAAAAAAAAAATTTTTTTTTTTTAACATTTCAGCATATCTTTGCTTTCCTTTGATTCTTCTGAGGTTTAAGGGTGGTCATTGGCAGAATTACACAAATAGAGTGTTCACAGCTCAGCAGTCCTTGGAGCCACATTTGGAGTTCTACGTGGGTGGCACAAGAATAAATGCCAATAAGAAGCCAGGACAGATCTGTTAACAGAAATTAAGTGACTCAGGCTACAGCTCTGAAAGCTTCCATTAAAAAGCCCGAAACACTTAAGAATTATCATCGTAGGAAAAAGGCTGATTAAAAATTGCTTTGAATCCATTAATCTTTTCAAAAACATGTATCTTTTCATATGTCCAACAATTAGTATTTTTAATACTTTGAAAAATGAGAGGCAAAGTAGCCTTTAGCATCGAGTTTTGCTTCACATTAGATTTTTAAAAATTGAAGCCAGAAACAAAATTTCTTTGTGTTCCTACTCTGGCAAAAAAAAAATGGGTTTGTGGAAAGTGATTTTAAAAATGAGGAAAATGTTACTCAAAATATAGCCTATGAAATACAGCATGTTTTTCTACCTTTATATCTTTCTATGGGATGTTATCAGTTATATTCATGCAATCAAAATCATTTTCTCTGATTCAACATAAGTTTTTAATTAACTTTCCAGAATCCTAATTAGTGCAGTATCAATGATCTGTGCTCATCTTTCTTTTTTCAAAAATATTGAGCTTGGCTGGCCTTACTGTTAATAAATAGCTTGTTCAAAAATTTTACTCAAAAATTATAAGGATTGAATGATGCATTTTGCATATGTGTAGAAGTATAGACATATATCTTTCAGAAAGTAGTCTCAATTTTAGCAGTTAGGGTAGCAGCTATTTCTGGTTCTGCTTCTGTCTGGGTACGGGCAGGATAAATGTTGAAATATACAGTGAAAATAATTAATTTTCAATATTTTCCTTTAACCATTGAACATTAGAAGCAACCTACGTTGAGAACTGTCCCCGCAGTTGCTGCCCACCTGGTTGGCTGGCCACCCATGCTGGGAAGCCACAGACCCTGATTTCTATATCAAAGCACTATTTTCCTTCAGTAGTCCCCATACCATGCTGCTCCTGCTGCTAAGTCGCTTCAGTCGTGTCCGACTCTGTGCGACCCCATAGACGGAAGCCCACCAGGCCCCACCGTCCCTGGGATTCTCCAGGCAAGAACAGTGGAGTGGGTTGCCATTTCCTCCTCCAACGCATGAAAGTGAAAAGTGAAAGAACGATGGCCTCAGACAAGGCTTTTCTGGGACACTGTAATGTGTCCTTCCCTTCCTCCTTGGCAGGGTGATTGTTCTCAGTGGAAAAGAACTATTTCCAGAGGGATTATCAGAGACTTGCTGGCTGCCCAAAGAGGAATTTTGAAAAGAAGTGTGATGCTGGAAGAAATGATCCTAACCGTGTGTGTTCCCTGATAATCTCACAGAGAGCAAAGCCGAGAAAAAGAGGTCCTTTAGAGAGAAGACTTATTCTCCTGTTTCACCCATTGAAAACCCCCGGGGCCTGCTGCTATAGAGTCTGTTGTTGTTTAGTGACTTCAGTTGTGTCTGACTCTTTGCAACTCCATGGACTGTAGCCCGCCAGACTCCTCTGTCCATGGGATTCTCCAGGCAAGAATACTGGAAATGGTTGCCATTTCCTTCTCCAAGGGGTCTTCCCAACCCAGGGATTGAACCCGTATCTCCTGCATTGGCAGGATTCTTCACCACAGAGCCACCGGGGAAGCCCCACTTTGGAGTTGCAGAATAGAGATTTAGGATGGGAAGCAGCCTTTAGGATGTGAAGAGCTTGTGCCGTCCATCTGTAATCAGAAGGTAACTGACATTGAGTTGAACTGGGGTCCATTGACTCTATTTGAGTCTCTGGAGATGCGCTACAGGAAGTTGGCTCATCAAACTGTTGTTTGACGAGGTAAGTGGGCATGAGGATATGAAGCCACAGTGGCATTTACTGAACACTTGCCTTGGGAGTATTGTTCCTCCTCTGTCCTGTTGATCGTCACAACCTTCCTAAAAGCTCCTTAGGCTCTTTGTAGATGTGGAATCAAAAAACTCAGGTGAATTGCTTAAATCCATCCTCTTTAGGCAAGTTGGAGCAAAAAAAGGTAAAGACTAAGCATCTTACCTCCAAACCCTGTGGTCTGTATGTGAAAATTCTCAGGCAGCGAGGCTGCAAGGCTTCTGGCCAGAAAATCTCTTTCCCTCAGGGCCCCAGCAGAATTAGGTAGTGAGCTCTGTGCTTTTGATGACTGTTCTAGTTATCTGTGCTGTGTAACAAACTACCCCAAAAGTTGGTGGCTTAAAATAACAACATATCTTATAATATTTTGTGGGTTTTGTGGGATAGCAATTCAAGAAGGGCTCAGCTAGGTAGTTTCTGGCTCAGAATTTCTCATCTGATTATAGTTAGACAGTGGTTGGAGCTGGAATAGTAGAAGATTAGAACGTCTGGAAGCTAACCAGTCATCTGTCCCTTGCTATAGTCCTGGAGGCCTTTCCCTGTGGACTCACTGTGTAGGTTTAGTTTGGGCTTCTTTACAGCATGGCAGCCCCAAGGTAGAACCTCTTCACATGGCATCCCAGGGCTTCAGCGCAAATGTTTGAGCAATCTGGGTGGGCACTGTCTCTGAAATTGTATCCTAGCTGGAATCTAGGCATGGGCCTCTCCCTAAGTGTAAGGAGAACTGGACACTATGATGTCAGCTTGGCAACTCGGTGTTCAGTTAAAATGTGAGATTTCTAAAAGGGAGAAGGGAGGATAGAATTAGGGGCAATAAATAGTCTCTGCCACAAAATTATCATGGAGTTGCAGAGTCCACGTAGAAATGCTGGTAGCAGGTATGCTTACAATGAAGACACTGTGCCTTCTTCATTCTCACCTGACCCGCTGCAACCATGTATAATTTGAGTGTATTGAGACTGTAAAAGGGGTCTGGCTGGCTGAGGGTCCGAAAGGAGTGAAGCTGGATAGCTGATCAGCTCCAGATTTACAAGGGATTTTTTTTTTTACTTTATGGTATTTCTTTTTTAAAAAACTGTATTGAAGTATAATTGATTTACAATGTTGTGTTTAATTTCTGCTGTGCAGCAAAGTGATTCAGTTAAACACACACACACACATATTCTTTTCTATTATGGCTTATCATAGGATATCGAATATAGTTCCCTGTACTGCACAGTAGAACCTTGTTGTTTATTCATTCTGTGTATAATACTTTGCATCTGCTAATCCCCAACTCCCCATCCTTCCCTCCCCGACCCTAACCGTCTTGGCAACTGGAAGCCTGTTTTCCATATATATGAGTCTGTTTTGTTTTATATATATGTTCATTTGTGTCATATTTTAGGTTCAGCATATAAGGGATACATGGTATTTGTCTTTCTCTTTTTGACTTACTTAGATTAGTATGATAAATCTCTAGGTCTATCCATTTTGCTGCAACTGGCATGATTTCATTATTTTTAATGGCTGAGTAATATTCTAGTATACACCCCCCCCCACACACACATATATATACACCACATCTTCTTTATCTATTCATCTGTTGATAGACATTTAGATTGTTTCTATGCCTTGTCTATTGTAAATAATGCTGGTGTGAGCATAAAAGTGCATACATCTTTTAGAATTATAGTTTTGTCTGGATATACGCCCCACTGGTTTCCATAGTAGCTCCACCAGTTGACATTCCTACCAGTAGTGTGAGATGGCTCCCTTTTCTTCACACACTCTTCAGCATTTATTAGACTTTTTGATGATGGCCATTCTGACAGGTGTGAGGTGATACCTCATTGTAGTTTTGATTTGCATTTCTCTAATGATTAGCAGTGATGAGCACCTTTTCCTACTGGCCATCTGTGTGTCTTCTTTGGAGAAATGTCTGTTTAGGTCTTCTGCTCACTTTTTGATTGTTTTTTTTTTTTCCTGGTTATTGAATTGTTTGCGCTGTTTGTGTATTTTGGACATTAAGCCCTTGTTGATCACACTGTTTGCAAATATTTCCTCCCATTCTGTAGGTTGTCTTTTCATTTTGTTTTTGATCTCCTTTGCTATGCAAAAGCTTATAGGTTTGATTATGTCACATTTGTTTATTTTTGTTTTTATTTCTATTGCTTTGGGAGACTGACCTAAGAAAACATTGGTACGATTTATGTCACAGAATGTTTTGCCTTTTGTCTCTTCTTGGAGTTTTATGGAATCGTGTCTTATATGTAAATCTTTAAGCCATTTTGCATTTACTTTTCTGTATGATGTGAGGAAGTGTTCTATCCTCATTGATTCACATGTGGCACTCCAGCTTTCCCAACATCACTTGCTAAAGACACTGTCTTTTCTTCATTAAATATTCTTGCCTCCTTTGTCAAGATTGATTGTTCACAGGTGTGTGAGTTTATTTTTGGTCTCTATATTCTGATCCATTGATCCATGTGTCTGTTTTTGTGCCAATACCACACTGTTTTCACTGCTGTAACTTTGTAGTATTGTCTGAAGTTTGGGAGAGTTATGCCTCCTGCTTTGTTCTTTTTCCTCAGAATGGCTTTGGCAATTCTGAGTTTTTCATCAATTCAGTCATTCAGTCGTATCTGTCTCTTTGCAACCTCATGGACTGCAGCATGCCAGGCCTCCCTGTCCATCACCAACTCCCGGAGCCTGCTCAAACTCATGTCCATCAAGTTGATGAGGCCATTCAACCAGCTCATCCTCTGTCGTCCCCATATCCTCCTGCCTTCAACTTTTCCCAGCATCAGGGTCTTTTCCAATGAGTCAGTCTTTGCATCAGGTGGCCAAAGTATTGGAACTTCAATTTCAGCGTCAGTCCTTCCAATGAATATTCAGGACTGATTTCCTTTAGGATGGACTGGTTGGATCTCCCTGCAGTCCAAGGGACTCTCAAGAGTCTTCTCCAACACCACAGTTCAAAAGCATCAATTCTTCAGTGCTCAGATTTCTTTATAGTCCAACTCTCACATCCATACATAACTACTGGAAAAACCATAGCTTTGGCTAGATGGACTTTTGTTGGCAAGGTAATGTCTCTGCTTTTTAATATGCTGTCTAGGTTGTTCATAGCTTTTCTTTCAAGGAGGCTGCTGCTGCTAAGTCACTTCAGTTGTGTCTGACTCTGTGCGACCCCATAGACGGCAGCCCACCAGGCCCTGCCATCCCTGGGATTGTCCAGGCAAGAACACTGGAGTGGGTTGCCATTTCCTCCTCCAATGCATGAAAGTGAAAAGTGAAAGTGAAGTCGCTCAGTCGTGTCCGACTCTTTGAGACCCCATGGACTGCAGCCTACCAGGCTCCTCTGTCCATGGGACTTTCCAGGCAAGAGTACTGGAGTGGGGTGCCATTGCCTTCTGGCTTCAGTCACCATCTGCAGTGATTTTGGAGCCCCCAAAAATAAAGTCTGTCACAGTTTTCATTGTTTCCCCATCTATTTGCCATGAAGTGATGGGACCAAATGCCATGATCTTAGTTTTCCGAATGTTGAGTTTTAAGCCAACTTTTTCACTCTCCTCTTTCAATTTCATCAAGAGGTTCTTTAGTTCTTCTTCACTTTCTGCCATAAGGGCAGTGTCATCTGCATATCTGAGGTTATTGGTATTTCTCCCAGAAGTCTTGATTCCAGCTTGTGCTTCATCCAGCCTGGCATTTCACATAATGTACTCTCCATATAAGTTAAATAACCAGGGTGAAAATAACAGCCTTGACATATTCCTTTCCTAATTTGGAACCAGTCTGTTGTTCCATGCCCAGTTCTAACTGTTGCTTCCTAACCTGCATACAGATTTCTCAGGAGGCAGGTCAGGTGGTCTGGTATTCCCATCTCTTTCAGAGTTTTCCACAGTTTGTTGCAATCCACACAGTCAAAGGCTTTGGCATGGTCAATAAAGCAGAAGTAGATTTTTTCTGGAACTTTCTTGCTTTTTTGATGATTCAGTAGATGTTGGCAATTTGATCTCTGGTTCCTCTACCTTTTCTAAATCCAGCTTGAATATCTGGAAGTTCACGGTTCATGTACTGTTGAAGCCTGGCTTGGAGAATTTTGACCATTACTTTGCTAGCATGTGAGATGAGTGCAATTGTGCAGTAGTTTGAACATTCTTTGGCATTGCCTTTCTTTGGGATTGGAATGAAAACTGACCTTTTCCAGTCCCATGGCCACTGCTGAGTTTTCCAAATTTGCTGGCATATTGAGTGCAATCCTTTCACAGCATCATCTTTTAGGATTTGAAATAGCTCAACTGGAACTCCATCACCTCCACTAGCTTTGTTCGTAGTGATGCTTCCTAAGGCCCCCTTGACTTTGCATTCCAGGATGTCTGGTTCTAGGTGAGTGATCACACCATCATCGTTATCTGGGTCATTAAGATGTTTTTTGTATAGTTCTATGTATTCTTGCCACCTCTTCTTAATATCTTCTGCTTCTGTTAGGTCCATACCATTTCTGTCCTTTATTGAGCCTATCTTTGCATGAAATGTTCCCTTGGTATCTCTAATTTTCTTGAAGAGATCTCTAGTCTGTCCCATCCTATTGTTTCATCATTCCATATAAACGTAGTCTTTCATGGTTCCATATAAACTTTAGGATTAGTTGCTCTAGTTCTGTGAAAGCTGTCATGAGTATTTCTATGGAACAACTTTTTCACTGATAGTATTGAATAAAAACATCAAGAAGCACTAATCTGTTGAGCACCGAAAATATGCAGAGTGTTGCCTTGGGAACCTGAGAGATAAAAGGAGTATGAGATGATAGTTGTCTCCAAAGAACACGAAGTCTACTTGGATGGGTAGACTCAGTGTTGAAAAGTTAAAGAGGCATGAGTTTATAAAATGATTACTGAACATTTCTTTGGTTACTCGTCACATGCTCTGTAACACAAAAGGACCCTACATCCCATTGAAGATCCATCTAAGCTCTCTATTAGATGGGCTGTCTTATGCAGGCTAAAGATAAGCAAAACCAAAACAGCAGTACTGAGTGGTAAGGAGCTGGAGAGAGAAGATGCTCTGAGAGTGTGTGGACTGGGGACTGACCTGACCATCTCACCCAATCCCAGCCATTTACCCCTTAGTCCCACTCATGGCCTCATGAGCTCTATAGAGAGAAGCATAGTGGAGTCCAAGGATAGGGGGCAATCTGGAGGTTCAAGTCCTCTTAGGGAGTTTCTCATTAAGAAATAAATGTCCCCTGAAGAATGGATAGAATGGAGAAAAGAAATCTTTTGAGATTAAGAGACAAGGGGAACATATTTTAATTAAATATGTTTAAATTAAAAACATATTTTAATTAAAAAAAAAGAGAGACAAGGGGAAGAGAGAGGCATATTCTAGGCCTTGCTAGTTATGCCGATTGACTGGAGTGAAAGGTCTTGCAGACACAGAGTGTGAGGAACAAGAGTTGTCATCAGTATATTAAGGACCATGAATGCCCGTTCAAGAAATTTTTTCATATGCTGTCTGTTGTGGAAAGCAGCAGGGTGGGCTTGGCAGCAGATGTTTTTAAATAACACGCTACACCTAGACAGTGAAGGCACACCACTTAGCTACATTAGACTTTAAATGTTAGCTGGAAGTTGTTAATCACAGTGGTTTCTTCTGGAACCTGGGGCATACACAAAAGTTCCATTTTGAAGATCTGTATTTAACTAGCTAAGCATCTTTTCCAGACTTTGGTCTTTGAGCGTTTAATCAGTTTTTGTTTATCCTGTTTGATGAGCCTGGTCTCACAGAGCCTTCGTTGGGGGCTTCCTAAATATGAGTGTCTTCAGAAGGGAGAGGAGCAGGGGGTCCACAGGCCGTCTCTTCAAGCGTGTCCCTACCTAAAGGGGTGTGGGGACTGCTGTACCATTACTGCTCCTTGGCACAGAGCCACAGAAAGATGGACACGAGGCCTGTACATTTGTGTTTTCCCATGGCTAAAGGCAGTTACGTTGGCAGGATCAAGGAACATTACTTTCACTAAAGATCAGAACAAAGTGATAAAGTTTCCTTAGAGTGAGTCTGCTCTCAGTGACATTAAGAAACGGTGGAGAGGGAAGCTTTAGAGCAAGGGGATATATATATACAGACACACACATACATATGGCTGATTTGCATTGTTGTACAGGAGAAACCAACATAATGATTGTAAAGAATTATCCTCCAATTAAAAATTTAAAAAATAAAGAATGGTGGAGAACAAGGAGAAATTTATTAGAGGATCAGATGTAAGTTGGAGCCTACATTTCTAACACTTTTCCGTAGGTTAGTGAAGAGCATTTGGCTAATACTTGTTTGATAAAAACATGTATGTATAATAGTGCATTCTCATGCCAAGCACAGCGCCTGGGACATAGGAGAGTCCTAATAAATTGTGTTGAATGACTGAATTAAGTAATCTATATAAAATAGTTGTGGAACAAGTATCAATAAGAGAAATCATTAATCATGCTTCTGCTTGTGGAATAGTCTTTTATGTTTGCTTGCTTTGGTTTTAAATGGCTCTGCATACAGATTTCAGAAATTTAGGGGGAGAGGAGAAGAGACACATAATGAAAAGAATCACCTTTAATTTTACCTTTCAAAGGTAATCACCTTTATCATGTAAGTATATTTCTTCCATGGGCTTCCCTGGTGGCTCAGATGGTAAAGTATCTGCCTGCAATTCAGGAGACCCGGGTTTGATCCCTGGATTGGGAAGATCCCCTGGAAAAGGAAATGGCTACCCACTCCGGTATTCTTGCCTGGAGAATTCCATGGACAGAGGAGCCTGGTGGGCTACACAGTCCATGGGATCGCAAAGAGTTGGACATGACTGAGTGACTAACACTTTCATATTTCTTGTCATCTTCTTTTCTATATACATCTATGTTCATGTATAAATTCTAATTTGTTTAAACCAAGTGCATAACCTGAAGAACAGAAGCATAAATTAAAGAATACTGTATAGATTTATGGGCTTCCCAAGAGGCACTAATGGTAAAGAACTCACTTGCCAATGCAGGAGATGTAAGAGACATGGGTTCAATCCCTTGGTTGGGAAGATCTTCTGGAGGAGGGCATGGCAGTCCACTCCAGTATTCTTGCCTGGAGAATTCCGTGGACAGAGGAGCCTAGCGGGCTACGGTCCGTGGGGTCACAAAGAGTTTGACATTACTGGAGTGATTTAGCATGCACACATGCATATAGATTTATTAAGTCTTCTTCTCTGCTGTAGCCTTAAGACACAAACATGGTATGTAAACATATACCTATATTTTATATGAGTCACCATTCACTTAATCACACATTTGGAGCCTGCTATATCAACACACAACTCATATTATACACATGTTCATTTTTGCTCTCTGTTTTAGCAGTGTGCAGGTCTAATGTGAAAACTCAAAACCAAATCCACAACAAAAATGCAAAAACTCAGGACGTTTTGAGGCCATTCAGCCTTCTGGTAATAATCCGACAGCTGTTCAGCGCGTGACCATTTGTCAGACCTTGCCTTCCTGGCTGAGACTTGAATAAAAGAAGTCAGAGTCCTGTGCATTTGCTGAGATGTGATTACCACCTCTGAAATTGGCCTGCAGAGGAGCCTCCAGGCCAGGGATCTATGGTGAAGATAGCACGGGGCCCAGTGAAATATTCTAGTACATTGGCACTAGAAAATTGGACACTGTCCTTGTTTTCTATAAGCCGTAGAAGGCTGGCCATGTACTCAATGTTAAGGGTTTTGAGTGTCTCCCATTCTGTCAATAGGGTTGGAAAATAATGGGCTTTTCTTAGGTGAAATAAGGGGGGTTCCGTGAAGGGCATGTATTGCACAGCTGGGAGGTTTTGCCCTCTTTTTTTCTCTTGCTTTCTCATTGAGCTCTACAGGAGGAAGGGCCATACGAGGAGGCTGGTATGTGCTCTCCTAACCCTTCACCACAAACCCGGCTGCCTAAGCTGAAGCAGCCACACAGAGAGCTAAGGAAACTTTAAAAACTTAATTAAGGGAAAAAAGCAAACAAAATAATGCTGTAGTGGATTTACTTAGGGCTGTAGCCTTGCCAGGAAAACCACAGAGTCTGCATGTATATGTTTCTTATATAAGACATATCTAATTAAAACGGGAGACGGGACAGCAAGCTTTCTTCTAAGTTCATTTAAATACATGTTTATGTTGTATTTAAATTCCCTGTGGGGTAATGTAATGCTGATCCAAAGACATAAGAGCAATTTGATTAGGCAACTGCAGGCCTCTGTGAATACTTTGAGCCTGAAGTACTTAAGACTTAATCTCCCCCGTACCCTATACCCCATACCAAGGTTACCCACGGAGGCTGGGCCAGCCCCACCCCTGACGGCAGTACCTCTGAGGCTGGACTGATTCATCTTCCCTTTGTAACGCCTTTTACTCTCCTGCCGTGGTTCTTTAACTCAAGGTTATCCTACTCAAGCCTTCTTTTTGCTTTTCTCTGCTCTCGATGATTTATGTTATCCTTTCAGATGACATTTTAACTTAAAAAAAATTTAAAGAAAAGAGTAATTCTTCTTTCTCTTTGCTTCTCATGCCACTTCTTTTTGAGGGCAATGAAAATATTCTAAATAGAACTTCAGTTTGCAGAAATGTAAAATGTTTCCAAGTCCGCCAAAATCTCCACTTGTATATGTCTAAACAAGAAGATGACGTTTGGGGAAGTAAAATGTCATTGTCTGTTTGCTTGTGATGTGGATTACGGTTTAGGACTTCGCTTCTTAAAGCGGGCATCGTCAGCATCATTCCCTGCAAGCTTGCGGGAGACGCAGAATCTCAGGGCCACCCCCAGGCTGACTGAATCAGAGTCTGCACTTTAATAAGAGACCCAGGTGATTAGTGAGCACGTTATTAATTAGGTACCAATTTAGGCACCGCTTTAAACACCGATTTAGGATAAATTTGCCTGCTGGACACATCATTTTTTCCTCAGGCCCATCTTCTTGAAATTTTATATAGGTTCTCCAACAGGAAGACTACGGAAAATGTTCTGTGCGCTCAGATTAGATTCTGCCTTGGGCGTCTTGAATAGCCTTTTTATGGACTTATTAGAAATGTGCTACATGGAATAAAAGTGAAGAATCACTGCCCAAGGTTTGAGGTCCCCCCCTTTAATTACGTCTGAATTTAATTTATAATAGTTCTGGACTGAAATTAGTATATTAAAAATTGATTTACTATGCATTTATGAATATATTTAAATAGAGTACTTGTGAGCAAAATATTTTATTTAGGATAATATACCTGTGTATACCAAAGTAGATTCTCTGTAGAATATTTATTCTGCATAGTTCTTGAAAAAGACTATAATTCCATCATATATCCATAAAGGAAGGCTAGTGTTATGTTCTTTTTTTTAATCCTTTCCCTCTTCATATTTTCCCCTTTATTTCATTTTTTGTTTGTTTTTCTACTTTTTTATTGAAGTATAATTGCTTTACAATGTTATATTAGTTTTTGCTGTACAACAAAGTAAATCAGCTATATATGTATACATTTTTCCTATCTTTTTTATTTTAAATTCATTTTTAATTGGAGGAGAATCGCTTTACCATATTGTGTTAGTTTCTGACCTGCAACAACTTGAATCAACTTTAAGGACATACAACCCCCTCTCTTCTGAGCCTCCCTCCTACCCCCACACCCAATCCCACCTGTCCAGGTCATCACAGAGCAGCGAGCTGAGCTCCCTGTGCTACACAGCCTCCGCCCACTAGCGCTCTATTTTACACATGCTGGTGTATCTATGTCCATGCTAGTCTCTTCATTCGTCCCGCTCTCTCCCGCCACCTTCCCATGTCCACAAGGCCATTTTCTGTGTCTACGTTTTTATTCCTGCCCTGAAAATAGGTTCTCACATTTTAAAGTTGGATCTTTCCTGCCTCTGTTAATCTGATTATGTCCCACCAACCGTGAGTTTTGGAAGCTCCGATTCCAGGCCCAGTTATTTTAAGCCACTTTCTTATTAGGTCCAAGGACTGAGATCCGTATTCCACAACACTTACTGTCGTACTTTCTTTCATCTCGAGTTGACTTGGGGGGTGTGTCCTCTCATTTCTCCTTACCAGTCCCCTCTTCCTTCATAGCGTCTCTTAAACTTGCCTCCTTGAGCTTTCCACACCCTCAGGTTTTCAGCAGCAGTAGGACCTCAGTTGGAATACGGTGTTGATACCTGCTGTGGTTGTTATTGGTTTTTAAAATTTATTTATTTTTAATTGAAGGATAATTGCTTTACAATATCATGCTTTTGGCCGTACATCAGCATGAATCAGCCATAGGTACACACATGTCCCCTCCCTATGTTCTTTTTCTTCTTAAAACTTGTGTTAATATAGACCCTATCAGACCTAACTGAAATGGATATGTCATTACTGACTGCATGTGGTATCACCTTCTTGAAAGAGGCTATAATTCCAGCATATGTCCATTTTAAAATAATCTCATCTGCTTAAAAACATTATTATACTATCTGAAAGGCCATTTGGGGTTCAGTTAAACAAGTGACTAAAATAAATTTATGATTTCTTCTAAAGCTTGAGTTGAATTCTAACACCTATATAATATTTGCTGTTACATTTTAAAGAAATACAGTAACCACTCACTGCCGAAGTCTGGTTTTATGGAGGAAGAACACATGCTTCCTTGTTTAGCCATTCTTGCTGCAATCTTGAAATTAAGTTTTTTTTTTTTTTTATGAAAGTGACTTCAACTTTTATTACAATTTAACTTCATATACCAAAACACATATACATAAGATTTTAAAGGTATACTAAACACTATACATACATATATTTTCTGAATTATTACAGAGTAAAAAGAATGCTTTTTTTCTACCCTCATTTTCATCTACTCTAAAAACACAAACAGTAAACGTGGTTTTCAAAAATCTCAGAAGCTCCTCTATTTCCCAATGCTTAATGAAATCTCCTTCTAAACAGATTTTTAGAAAAATTGAAAACTTAATTTTCAATGTGGATATCAGAATGCCCTTTTTCCTTCTCTAATCCTAATAGAATGTTGTTAGGTGATATTTCTTAATATATAAATAGTGAAACAGTTACTGAAGGATATCTCCTCCTCATCAATTACTGAAAAAACTACATTCAACTAACCTTCTAGCACTGCCCACCTCCCTTCATACAGCAGTGAATGAAGCTAATGGCAGCTATTCTGTGGACTTATTTTCTTTCACCCTAGAGAAAAGGCATGGGACAATTTCTAAATAAAAATATTTCTTAAATTATAGGCTTAAATAATAATGCCATTTGTTATATGCCCAATATAGTAAATGTAAAAAAATGGTATCAAAGTAATATTACCATATTTTTTGCTTAAGAAATATGTAATCATTTATATATAAGTATAAATGCCTGAAAAAAAAGTGAAAAGAAGTTATATATGAGTGGAAGGATTACACATAAATAAGACAGGAGGTTTTTAAAATTTTTTTTGCTTTTTTAACTTTACATTTATATTATCCGATTTCCCTACAATGAATACAATAATATTAATTTAAAAAACATACCATCATTAACTCGGTAACATAAGTTACATTTCCATCTCCTTTGATCAAGAAAGCTGACAAAAGGGTTGATGTATGTCCTGCATGAACGGCATCTCACAATTGTACTAGAGGTAACCACAGGCAATTGCACTAGGTCTTTAAAAGGATGAAGCAGCAGTCCCAGAGGAAGTTTGGCTTTATTCAGTAAGGCCTGAGTCTGAGGAATGCTGGTCAGTGTGCAGCGAAATAACTCTGGGTTACAATTCAGCTTCTGGATATCTTCATGCAAATTTGGAACTGGAGGCTGCAAAGGTGTCGATGGAAGCATGTTTCTTTCTTGAAGAAGATTGATAACTCTTAGCCCCTCTGGATGTAGGCTTAATCCGCTCATACTTGAAGTTAAATGATTAGCACCTAAAGGAGTCTAAAGAAATATAACTGAGTAAAAGCCTGTGGACCACTTGGGTAATTCAAGGAAGAGGGTGGTAGTCCTGCTCCTGTTGTACTAGGTGGTGCTGTGTTCTGATAACCGGGTGGTAAGGAGGGATATGAATATCCAACACTTCGGCTCATTGTGGGATTCTTAGTAGTAGGCTGTGATGTTGCCAAGAAGCCACCGCCTTCAATTTCATCATAATTATTGTGAACCACCATAGATCCATTATTGGTATTTGATATAATACCTTCTTGGTTGCTAGTTGAATTAAATGAGGGCTGGGGCACAGTTCTAGGTGTCAATTTCTGAGGAGTAAGGGCCCTCACTGGAGGTGGTCCTCCAGTTGGAGGGGGGCCAAGAGGAGCTCCTGGTTGAAAAGTAGTAGGCAGAGGTGGATTCGCTAAGGGCAGTGCAGACCCTGATTTTATGATGTTGTTTTGAAGTGAAGAATCTCCAGAAGAAACATATTGAGGACTCATCAAATTTGTATTCCCAGTCATGGTTGGTTGGGATGACGCACGAGGACAATGGTTTGTCTGTGACAAATAGTTATACTGCCAATTCGAAGGTGATGATACACTGGCTCCAGGAAGAAAGCTACCGGAAGGCATTGGTGTAGCAGCTGGGTTCTGAGAAGTAGGTAGTGGCATTTGGGGACTAGGACCACTACGGAGTGAAGGTGTCACTGGATGAGAGGCCACAGGTGGTCCATAAAGAGCTTGTCCAGGTCCCTGATAATTACTTAATGGAGAAACAGTCTGGGAACCACCAGAGTTAGACTGTCCGGAGACTGGATTCAAGGTCTTTGCTGGTATTAGATGAGGGTAGGATCCTGGAAGCTGAGAATTATACCCTTGGCTCACTGACACTTGTGAAGACATCAGGGCATTCTGGACAGGACCATTCGTGTAGGGAGACCCCGAGGCCGAGGCGGCCCCGTTCTGGGCCTGGAGGCCGGTGGAGGAGCCGCCAGAGGCGGGTATCCCGGGCTGGGACATGACGACGAAATTAAGTTTTAAGAAGTTATTGGTTCAGAATTATGTGGTTTCCAGAATTATCCAGCCCCTCACTCTATTCTATAAGTGACCCTCGTTCCTTATCCTTACGGCTACAAAGTCGTAGACAGAGACTAAACACTATTTTTTGTTTCATTTGTCAGAAAAATAATAGCCATCATGAATAATAGCAATTCAAGTGATTTCAAAACACAAGATTGAACAGTCCTGTTCCCATTGTTGATGCTGAGGGTCTGTCAGATACTCATAACATTGTACAGGAGGTGGTGACCTAAACCATCTCAAAGAAAAAGAAATCAAGAAGGCAAAGTGGTTGTCTGAGGAAGCCTTGCAAATAACCGAAAAGAAGACAAGTGAAAGGCAAAGGAGAAAGGAAAAGATATACCCAAATGAATGCAGAGTTCCAGAGAATAGCAAGGAGAGATAAGAAAGCCTTCTTAGATGAACAATGCAAAGAAATAGAGGAAAACAATAGAATGGGAAAGACTAGAGCCCTCTTCAAGAAAATGGAAGATACGAAGGGAACATTTCATGCAAGGATGGGCACAATAAAGGACAAATGGCAAGGATCTAACAGAAGCAGAAGATATTAAGAAGAGGTGGCAAGAATACATAGAACTATGCAAAAAAGGTCTTAATGACCCAGATAACCAGGATGATGTGGTCACTTACCTAGAGCCAGACATCCTGGACTGTGAAGTTAAGTGGGCCTTAGAAGCATTACTACAAATCAAGCTAGTGGAGGTGATGGAATTCCAGTTGAGCTATTTTAAATCCTAAAAGATGATGCTGTTAAAGTGCTGCACTCAATATGCCAGCAAATTTGGAAAACTCAGCAATTGCCACAGGACTGGAAAAAAGTCAGTTTTCATTCCAATCCCAAAGAAAGGCAATGCCAAAGAATGCTCAAACTACCATACAGTTGTGCTCATTTCACATGCTAGCAAGGTAGTGCTCAAAATTCTCCAAGCCAGGCTTCAGCAGTATGTGAACCAATAACTTCCAGATGTTCAAGCTGGATTTAGAAAAGGCAGAGGAACCAGAGATCAAACTGCCAACATCCATTGGATCATAGAGAAAGCAAAATTCCAGAAAAATCTACTTCTGCTTCAATGACTATGCTAAAGTCTTTGACTGTGTGGATCACAGTAAACTGTGGAAAATTCTTAAAGAGATGGGAATACCAGACCACCTGACCTGCCTCCTGAGAAACCTGTATGCAGGCCAAGAAGCAACAGTTAGAACCAGACATGGAACAACAGACTGGTTCCAAATTGGGAAAGGAGTACATTAAGGCTGTATATTGTCACTATGCTTATTTAACTTATATGCAGAGTACATCATGTGAAATTCCGGGCTACATGAACTACAAGCTGGAATCAAGATTGCTGGGAAAAATATCAGCAACCTCAGATACACAGATGATACCACTGTAATGGCATAAAGTGAAGAGGAACTCAAGAGCCTCTTGAAGAAGGTGAAAGGAGAGTGAAAAACTAGCTTAAAACTCAACATTCAGAAAACTAAGATCATGGCAAATAGATGGGGGAAAAGTGGAAACAGTGGCAGGTTTTATTTTCTTGGTCTGCGAAATCACGGTGGATAGTGGCTGTAGCCATGAAATTAAAAGACACTTGCTCCTTGGAAGGAAAGGTATGATGAACCTAGACAGCACAGTAAAAAGCAGAGAAATCACTTTGCCGACAGAGGTCCATATAGTCAAACCTATGGTTTTTCCAGTAGTCGTGTATGGATGTGAGAGTTGGACCATAAAGAAGGCTTAGAGCTGAAGAATTGATGCTTTTTAACTGTGGTGCTGGAGAAGACTCTGAAGAGTCTCTTGGACAGCAAGGAGATCAAACCAGTCAACCCTAAAGGAAATCAACCCTGAATATTCATTGGAAGGACTGATCCTGAAGCTCCAATACTTTGGCCACCTGATGTGAAGAGCTCACTGATTTGAAAAGACCTTGATGATGGGAACATTGAGGATAGGAGAAGGGGGCAACAGAAGATGAGATAGTTGGATGGCATCATGGACTCAACAGACATGAGTTTGAGCAAACTCCAGGAGATAGTGAAGGACAGAGAAACCTGCCATGCTGCAGTTCATGGAGTGGCAAAGAGACACGACTTAGTGACTGAACAACAACAGGTACTCGGAATTTATCTTGCATCAGTAAACACTGTCCAGATTTACAGGAGGTGCTCACCCCAAGAACAATTGTTATTGTTGCTCAAAGAAAGCCATCATGCTTGTAGGAGCTCAGGCACAAACTCGGGTTCAGAATTTTAGATGTCACAGTATAATTGTATTGTATCATTTCAGTTCCATATCACTAAGACTGTTCCATTCTGAAGCAGCAAAAAGTTTAAAAACCTTACTTTTAAAACTAAGATTCACGGTTTTTACTGGCTGTCATTTTATGTCACCATCATTATTTGTAACACCTTTTGCACTTTCTATGTGCTGTAGACAAGCTAGTCTAAATCCCTTTTCCATATCAAATCACTAAAACACGTAGGATTTTTAGAGACATGGTATTATTCTCATTTTAAAAGAGGGAAACTTGAGACCCAGAGAGCTTAAGCCTCTATCTAGTTCCAGGTCACATAGTTAAGAAACAATAAAGCTGGAACCTAACTGTATATGAATGTAGAGTTTATTCCTCTTAAATTTGTGAGCATGAAAAACACATATTGTGAAATTATTCCAGTTTGGGGTGGTGGAGAATGCCTTGTCTTGGAGGACAGTTATTTTTCGCATTTGTTTATATACTTTACTTTTGCTTTCTTCAGGTTAAAAATATAATGGCATTATAAAGTTGAAATCTCTGTCTGAATTTATCATTTAAAAAATTTCCTTCAGTTTTAAGAAAATTGGATAATATACAATATTATAATGAAAAATGTACTTTTATACATGTATAATATAATGAAACAGTGGATTAATAATAGCTACTAGCCTTGCCTTTGGTTGCAATGTGATTTTTAAAATCCAGTTTTATATCCTAGGAACATATATTTTACCCCAGAAAAGGACAATGGAAAATCTTTCAAAGATTTTGAACAAAGGAAATCCAATTAGAAGACTGTTACAATCTTTTAAACAAGGGATAGAGTCTGGAAAGGTGGGCAAATGACATGGGAAAAAGTGACTGATTTAAAAAGAAGTCTCAACAGAGGTTCATCAGTAACAAGATATATGAAAAGGGTGAAAGATATTACAGATCCTTTGTAAGCCTTGAGTCTAGGTCAATTTAAGAATGGTGGATAGAGAAACATCTTTGAAGAAAAATGACGAGTATAATTTGGGACATGGACTCTGAAAGGTTGACAGAGCATCCAGTTTGAACTTATTCAGTGGTTAGAAAAGGAAGGTTGAACCTGGAGATGTCACATTAAGATGCCCTGGCATTTTTCCAGCTAAGGGTCCTACGAGGGCCTCCGGAATGGTGAAAATGGGCTTGGCCGGGTGGGGGCAGCAGAGCCTCACCGATTACTGAGGACAGCTGGCTGGGACACGGGCACAGACCGTGGATGTTTGGACCGAGCCTTTGGATGTGCTCTCACTCAGAGGCAGGTGGCAGAGGACACTGAGGCCATGGGGCCTTAGAAGTGACCTGCACAATATAAACCACGGAAGCTGAAAGATGGACGGTTTCTAGACGGTCAGGGGAGAGTAGATGCGCCGTCAGAAGCAAATAACCAGGGACTCTGGAGAAAGTGATTTTAAAAGAGTAGAGCGGCCAATAATAGATTGAAAGGGGTTCAGCAGGGAATGAGAATGGAGATGGAGAAATATTTTTTTCAAGTTTGCAATGAAGGAAGCAGGGTGATAGGATGGTGGTTTGAAGGGGAAGGAGTATAGATGGAGTGTTTTTTTGTTGTTGAGGTATTCTTGTGAATGTTTATGAGCTGAATGGACTAATCTGATGAAGGGAATAGTTGAGGATTCCAGTGAGAGAAAGAATGAGGGATAATTATGAAGCTTCCTCTCAGAGGAGTTGGGGATACAATCAGGAGTTCTAGTGGAACGCTTGGGCTGGAGGAGAGTACAGAGAACAGAGGTTTTGTGCATCTTTATTAAGAGCACCAACTGTGGGTAAGAAAGCTGTGTTTCGAATGTTCATTTGGAAAGCTTAAACCATTTCCTTGAGGGAAATGTGGTAGTGTTGTGGCTGTGGCATGGGGGACGTGGGATGACTCTGCCATGAGCTCTTCAGACGGCCCTTAAGGTATTAATCCCCTCCTGTCAATAAATGTGCATACAGCCTGGAGTTACAGCATTTCTTTTTTCACTCTTACACTCTCTTTCTCACAGGCATTTAGTTTTTTTCCTTTCTCTCGCCTTCCCGCCCCATCCTACCCCGCAAGAGAGAGTCTGATGACTTTAGTTTTTTAAAATGTATTTATTTTAATTAAAGGATAACTGTGTCAATATCGTGTTGGTTTCTGCCATACATCAACACAAATCAGCCATAGGTATACATATGTCCCCCCCCCCCTTTCTCTTTTTGATTATATTTTTAAACTTTTTTATTGGAGTATAGTTCCTTTACAATGTTGTGTTAGTTTCAGGTGTACAGCAAAGTGAATCACTTATACATAGATTCACTCTTTTTTAGATTCTTTTCTCATATAGGTTATTACAGAGTATTGAGTTCCCTGTGCTATATAGGGGGTTCTTATTATTAACAGTTATTTATTTTATATATAGTAATGTGTATGTATCAATTCTAGTTTCCTCCTCCATTTTATTTTTAGGATATTTTTAGCTGTATCAAAATCTTTATCCCCATTATTGCAGGAGCACTTTAGTATTAAAGCACTAGATGTTTAGTAACCAATTTTTAACAGTGTCTTAATATCCTGAATACTCTTCCTAGAACCCAAATGTCTCCAAGTTGGAAATTTAGACCACCGGTTCTCAATCCTGGCTGCACATTAGACTCACTTGGAGGGGCATCTAAGCAAAAGCAATGCCGCTCCCCACTCGCAGAGATTCTGATTCAAGTGGTTTGTAGTGGGGCCCTATTATCAGTCTTTTTAAAACCATTTTCCCCTAGTAATTGTAATATACAGTCAAAGGTAAAACCACTGACGTAGACAAATGGCAAATTGTTTGTCTGTGCTTAGTTGCTAAGTGGTGTCTGACTCTTTGCGCCCCCTTGGACAGTAGCCTGCCAGGCTCCTTTGTCCATGGGATTTTCCAGGAAAGAATACTGGAGTGGGTTGCCATTTCCTACTGCAGAGGATCTTCCCCACCTAGGGTTTGAACCCACATCTCCTGCATTGGCAGGCAAAGTCTTTACCACTGAGCCACCTGGGAAGCCCTAATAGCAAATTACACTGTTACTATCAATGGCACCCCACTCCAGTACTCTTGCCTGGAAAATCGCATGGACGGAGGAGCCTGGTAGGCTGTAGTCCATGGGGTCTCGAAGAGTCAGACATGACTGAGAGACTTCACTTTCACTTTTCACTTTCATGCATTGGAGAAGGAAATAGCAACCCACGCCAGTATTCTTGCCTGGAGAGTCCCAGGGACGGGGGAGCCTGGTGGGCTGCCGTCTCTGGGGTTGCACAGAGTCGGACAGGACTGAAGCGACTTAGCAGCAGCAGCAGCATTAGGTAATTTGTTCAGTGCATCTTTTAACATAGGCTGTCCCTGCAAACTCAGTAGGACTAAAGTAAAATGTGTTTCCAAAAGCAATTTCCCCTTCTGATTTTTCTTTGTCAATTACACCTCCATAAAGGAAAATATGGAAACCTCTTTGATTCAAGTTTTGAGGAATTTTCCCTTTGTTTTTAAATAAAAATCTTTTCAACACAGTTATTTCAGAGTGGGTTACATATCTGCTTCTGTGTGCTGAATCACTCAGTCATGTCCGACTCTTTGTGACCCCATGGACTGTAGCCCACCAGGCTCTTCTGTCCATGGGGATTCTCCAGGCAAGAATACTGGAGTGGGTTGCCATGCCTTCCTCCAGGGGATCTTCCGACCCAAGGATCGAACCCAGGTCTCCCCAATTGCAGGCAGATTCTTTACCATCTGAGCCACCAGGGAAGCCCTATCTGCTTCTACTTTTGCAAAAAAATTTGGAGGGGAGTGGGTACAAAACATGATTAGACTAGCAGTTGAAACCTGAGAATTAACCTAACCCCACTTTGACACATGAGAAAATCTAGGCCCAGAGTGATTGAGTGACTTGCCGAGTAATACAGAGGAAAACAGACTACATGGAGGAAGGATAGGGAAAGGTTTGCATGAAGTGTACTTATCTGGATTAGTGGCCAGGAACAGAACTCAGATCTTAGTTTTAGTTCATGGCTATTTTGACCACAAAAGGAAAACTGGTCAGCCTAAACTGGAAGGTGAAAGAAACAGAAAATTTTGTCCTCAAAGCATAACTCCCTGTCCAGCCCACCATAAAAAATAAAGGTCATATACCATTATTCTCACCGTTATTCTGGATTTTTCTCAAGTCCTAACCACACCATTATGTCTTGGCTTCTCTCTTACCCATCATTTGCCATTTTTGAGCATTGATTGCCCAAAGCTTTCTGGACCTTTTCTGCTTCCTTTATGCTGAATTAATTCTTTTATTGTTATTTTTTATTAATTTATTGGCAGAATTTTCCCCACATTTTTATAAGAGCTTTGGCTCTGATAGAAGTATTTATTATACATGTACTTTAACCCCAAAGGAAACCAGAAAAAAAGTAACCTGGAACAATAAATTAATTTTTAATTTACAGGGATATTAGGAGATGAAGTATGGTTAGAAAAAATTTCCTGAAGTAAAATAACCATGCTGCCATTCAATCCTTGCCATGAATGTGGTTTGTCAAAAAACCAAATTAAATCCATTAAAAAAATTTTTCTGTGCTCTTTTAAATAAATATTTTTCCAAAATTTAAGCAAAAGGAAAAAGTCCATTCAAGGTAATAAATGTTAGAGTGCTTACTATTCGTAAGGCACTGCTGCCGTATTTAAGCAAAAGGAAAAAGTCCATTCAAGGTAATAAATGTTAGAGTGCTTACTATTCGTAAGGCACTGCTGCCGTGGGGCCTGAAAAGAATACTAAAATGACTACACCCTTACCTTTGGGAGAGAGATGTGCGTCTTTTTGTCTTTCAAAAGTCGTTGCATAAACAAACCTCTGGAATCTGGGAGGGAATCACAGAAATTTCCCCCCACTCTTGCCCCTTCATCACCAGCAGGTCATTTAAGTCACTGACACACACAGAGTCACAAAATCCCTGCCCTCCTGGAATTTGTAATCTAGTGGGGGCAAGGGGGAGGGCAGGCAATAAACAAACAAGTAAAATATGTAAGTGTTATAGAGAAAAATAGGGCTTCCCTGGTGGCTCAGTGGTAAGAATCTGCCTGCAATGCAGGAGACTGGGGTTCGATCCCTGGGTTGGGAAGATCCCCTGGAGGGGAGGGCATGGCAACCCGCTCCAGTATCCTTGCCTGGAGAATCCCCAGGACAGAGGAACCTGATGGGCTACAGTCAGACATGACTGAAGTGACTTAGCAGCAGCAGCAGCATAAAGAAAAATAAAGCCGAGAGGGACTTAGAGACTTTTTTGCATGATGTGGTAGCAATATTAAATATTGCCAGGGAGGGTCTCATCAGAACCAGACCTGAAGTAATGAGCTTGTTAGCGGAAGACTATAGAGACCATTTCTCCTGTGGACCTCACGTCTTGGTAGGGACGCAAAGAAGAATCTAAGGTCTTACCTGTTGCAAGGAAGTTTATTAACCATAAGGAAAGAAAGATCAGGTGGCAAAGAGTTGGATACGACTGAGCTACTTGAGCACACCCAAAGGAGAGAACAACTCAAGAGAGAAGGGGCCACACCAAGGGAGGCAAATGGCCCCAGAGGTCTGGAGTCCAGTTTTTAAGGCAGAGTCATTTGCATAATCCAGAAGGGGTCATTGATTGACAGCCTTGATTGACAACTGCAGGTTATATAAAAAGATGTGCTAGCTACCATGCACATCCCATAAAGGTCATAATTAGATGTATGAATTCATGGACTACTTATGAGCAGTAAAAGAGTCCAGTGGCCGCCAAAGGTTACTTTAGTACAGGATAGTGTGAGGTGAGCGCATGTGCCAGAGTAGGGAAAGTCCTGGCAGTCTCTGGTGAGTTTTTTTTTTCCCCCACTGGGCCCCTTATGTGGCAAGAGTGGTAAAGAACCTGCCTGCCCATGCAGGAGAGGTAAGAGACACAGGTTCAATCCCTGGGTGGGGAAGATCCCCTGAAGGAGGGCATGGCAACCCACTCCAGTATTCTTGCCTGGAGAATCCCATGGACAAAGGAGCCTGGTATGCTACAGTTCATGGGGTCACAAAGAATGGGACACGACTGAAGCTACTTAGGATGCATGGACTATTTTTGGAGTCCTGGTGGGGGCCTAGAAGGGGCCAGGCTGGTAAATGGCTTGGTGAGATTAGGCGGCTGCTGCTGCTGTGAAGTCGCTTCAGTTGTGTCCGACTCTGTGTGACCTCATAGACTCATTGGAATTGACTCATTGGAAAAGACCCTGATGCTGGGAAAGATTGAAAGCAGGAGGAGAAGGGGACGACAGAGGATGAGATAGTTGGATGGCATCACGGACTTGATGGACATGAGTTTGAGCAAGCTCCAGGAGTTGGTCATGGACAGGGAAGCCTGGAATGCTGCAGTCCATGGGGTCACAAAGAGTCAGAATGACTGAACAACTGAACTGAACTGACTGAGGACCAAAGTTGATCATGGCAGAAGCAGAAACACAAAAAGTTACTACCACATCCAATAAACAGACGATAGTGGTGGAGGGACTAGTGAGAAGTGATCAAATTCTGCATACATTTTGTTGGGGGAGCCATCAGAGTTTGTTGAAGGACCAAACGTGATGGGACAGAAAGAACGAGGCCAAGTTGCTGCCAGCTTTCATTGGTCACACTCTATAGCCTTTGTAAAAGGTGAAGATTTGTGTACCTCCCGATTCTACATTTTCCTCTCAGACTATTTAATCATAATCTCCAGTATCATGGCCTTGGAAACAATACATTTAAAAGGTTCCCTAATGATTCTTCTTCAGCCAACCCGACTTCAGCTAAGGGTTGCTACCTGCTGGCTCAGGTCTCACTTGAGTTACAGGAAAGTATCCACTCCTTTGGGGCACAAATTAGGAGCACAACACTGCAAGGTACGTAGGTGGTTGGGCTTGTGGATGAAGAGATTCATCTCATTGCTTGAAGGCAGGAACACTCTGCTGCTAAGTCGCTTCAGTCGTCTCCGACTCTGTGCGACACCATAGACGGCAGCCCACCAGGCTCCGCCGTCCCTGGGATTCTCCAGGCAAGAACACTGGAGTGGGTTGCCATTTTCTTCTCCACTGCATGAAAGTGAAAAGTGGAAGTGAAGTCCGACCCTTAGCGACGCCATGGACTGCAGCCTAGCAGGCTCCTCCGTCCATGGGATTTTCCAGCAAGAGTACTGGAGTGGGGTGCCATTGCCTTCTCCGGAGGAACACTCTAAGACATCTTAAATGGCTTGAATTAAGGCATGGGAGGCTTCCTGGAGGAGCCCGATTTTGACGACGGCTTTTAGAGAAAGGGGTAAGATTAATGGACAAGATGATGGGGTGTGAATGAGGGGTGACAAGAGGTCCAGGTCAGACTCTTGGTGGAGGACCCCCTCGGCCCAGGACTCAGTCCTTGAGTGGTAGCATCCCAAGCTCTCCACGAAAGCCACGCCCCTTTGGAAGGAGGACGGGCCCGTATCCCGCCTGCTGCTCCCGCTCGTGTTTCAGGAAGGTCCTCATATTAGAACGTACCAAACCGGATGAAGGTCGCGTGCCCTCTTCCGCTTGTGTTCGGGTTACTTATATCCGGCTTGGAAAGAGAGGCAAGCGGGCGCTGACCTTCTGCGCAGGCGCGGCCTGGGGTCCACGCGCGGCATTATGTCTGCTCTGCACGTCTCGCGTGTCCGGGCCTTGTATCGGCGCATTTTGCTGCTACACCGGGTTCTGCCCCCAGACCTCAAAGACCTTGGCGACCGGTACGTGAAGGACGAATTTAGGAGACACAAGACCGCTGGTTCTAAAGAGGCCGAACGATTCCTGCAGGAATGGGAGGCAAGTAACTGGTTTTCATCGCCCCAGACCTTTGGGGTCTCTCGGAGATGTCCCGGTTTGTAGTTAGGAGAGACCGCCTGACCTGGCTGGTTTCCCGGGCCCCACACAAGCTCGGACGGAGCGGCAGCCTGTTCCGTTTGAATTGAACAGCGCAGAGCCGTTTAAACAATACCTCCCAAAGTTACATCCCAAGCCAGTCTCTGTCCCACGGGTCCTCGCTGCAGCACATCTCATACACCAGCGCTTCAAATTCAGTTGACTTTTGCCTGGCGCTGGAGGAGTGAGGATGGAGGTTACAAAATTGACTAAGTCACCTGGTCAAGTTTTTAAAGAGCTTCCCGTTTGGCAGCTTTTTGTCCCCTCCAGTGCCTTGCACTTAGCAAGCGCCTGTTGATAATAGTTTTCTCCTTACTGGTTTTCAGAATTTTAGAGGCTTGTTTCTATAATCACCATTTTTAAATCCCAGTGCTCTTTGTTGGGTCTTAATATTCTCATTTTATATCATGACTGATAACAGAAATGGGAAAAGCCTGGGGTTTATTACAAGCGGTGGGCAAAAATGCTGGTCAGAGTTAAGTTAGGTGAAAGTTGGTTTCTTCGTAATCATCTACTTCGTTTCACGTAGTCACGTTACTTTTTAATTTGTATCATTGCACTAGATCTTAAGCAGGCAGAGGCATTGGCTCCTTTGATTTCCCTTCCTTTTTCTGAGTGAAGTCAGAAGATATTCAGAGTATATATTTTTAAATAACTTTATTTATTTTTTTGCCATGCTGGGTCTTGGCTGCTGCGCGAGTGTTTCTGTAGTTGTGGCCAGCGAGGGCTACTCTCTGGTTGCAGTGCGTGGGCTTGATTGCCGTGGCTTCTCTCATTGCGGAGCTCGGGCTCTAGGCACGCGGGCTTGGTAGTTGCCCGCAGGTGGGCTCAATAGTTCCGGCTCCTGGGCTCTAGAGCACAGGCTCAGTAGTTGTGGCCCACGGGCTTAGATGCTCCCTGGCATGTGGGATCTTACCCAATCAGAGATTGAACCGTGCCTCCTGTATTAGCTGGCGGATTCTTTACCACTCAGCCACCAGGGAAGCCCCCAGAATAGAGTATTTCGTGGGGTTAGGAGCCATGCAGGATTACCCCTAGATATGCTTTGCAAATAGCAAGAAAGGAATGGAATTGACTATTAAAGGGACAGGTATTTGAAAGCACGTAGTAGTGCTTGTTGGTTGAAGAACCTAGTTAAGCAATTTCTTACCCTAAAAAGTTGATGACTACAGAAACTACTGAAGGCTGTTTAAAAAAAAAAAAAAAAAAAAAGCCAAAAGAGTGAACATTAGGGTGAACACAGAACTTTTTAACTGAGTCACAGGATTTTTTATTGTACAAGCCTCATTGACGCTTTCAAAAGGGACATTTAGGACGAGGGTGAAATGTAGAATTTGCCTAAAAATTATATGTATTAGATGCAATAAGGTTGCCTAGAGCCAGGGAAGTTGAATCTTTTTAAATGCAGACTGCTTTCTTTTAATATGGTAACTTGATCTTGAAGTCAGAAGAACTGGATTCAAATTAAAGTACTGGCATTTATAAATGTTATATCGCTTTTCCTAATTTTATTATCTCATCTGCAAAATAATAACAGTAATTACAATATGCACCTCTAAATTAGGGCCTCCCAAGTGGCTCAGTGGTTAAAAAAACAAACAAACAAACAAACAAAAACCCACCTGCCAGTGCAGGCAATGCATGAGAGATGAACTGGATACCTGGGTGGGGAGGATCCCCTAGAGGAGGAAATAGCAGCCCACTCCAGTATTCTTGCCTGGAGAACGCCGTGGACAGAGGAGCCTGGTGGGCTACAGTACATTGTGTTGTAAAGACTGGCACCCGACTGAGCACACACACACACAGCTCTAAATTAGTGTATGTAAATATAAGTGACATCTTTTAAACCAGATCAGTTTGTGGCAGGAGCAGGAGTTTAGCTTTATATTGGGAAGAAATAAGGGCATTTTGGGAGGTCCTAAAACTGGGAAACTTTTTAGGGAAAGAATAGGAACCCAGAATACCAGTAGGCTGAAAGTTGCTCAGAAGTGTCCGACTCTTTGCGACCCCATGAACTATACAGTCTGTGGAATTCTCCAGGCCAGTGCACTGGAGTAGATAGCCTTTCCCTTCTCCAGCAGATCTTCCCAACCCAGGGATCAAACCAGGGTCTCCTGCATTGCAGGTGTATGTTTTTTTGTTTTAACCAACTGAGCTATCAGGGAAGCCCGATAATAGGCTAGAGACAGTAATAAGAATATACATTAAAAAAAAACTAGAGTAAAAAAAAAAAACACTGTTGATCAACCCATTAGAATTGGTGTCAGGAATTCAGCTTAAAAAAAAAAAATTATTCCAGTGCTGTGTGGCTTGGTCTTTGGGATTCTTTCACACACTTCTAAAATTAGTTGTGAACTTGAATTTGTTTTACTTTAAAGAGCAAAGTTGTGTGTGGGTACTACTGGAGAAGAGAAAGGGGAAGGATCAGGAATGCTAGGGGGCTCAGTATTGGGAGGAGGGTTCTCTATTCCCTTCTCTGATCCCAGAAAACTGTTACAAATCTTAGAGCGAGTTCAACTGGGCAAATTTCTCTTCACGGACCATTTGAGGGATGGTAAAAGGAAAGTATTTCATTTTATCTTAAGGATAGAAATGTAAATGCGTATTTGCAAAGTAGTGAACCAATGTTAATTTCTTATGATAAAAGAAAAAAAAGTTAAGTTCAGGAAAATATGTTGGGATTCTATGGAGAATGATAACTGGTTAGTAAAATACCCATTGTAATCTTACTCCCAAGTCTTTTAAGAGACAACTCTATAAAGAGTGGAATTGGGGTTGGGTGGATCGGGTGGGGTTCTTACTTATTATAGAACTTTAAAAATTCTAATTATGCTCAGTTTTGAAGAATAGCTGATTTAGGTAATACTTCCCATTTTTCTTTCTGTGCTGACCCAGTTGCAGAGAGAACAACTTTTTACCATTTATTTTCTTGGAAATCAGAATAAGCACTGAAAATTAAATAGCAAGTATGACACGTTTGTGTTAGAACGTGAGACGTTTCTCAGAAACAACTTTGAAAAGTATATTTAATTTTTCATTTTTTGGGCCCCACTTACTGCTTTCTTGCCTGGTTTCAGTTGTTTTCCTTAAGTAGCTGCTTTGTTCTGTGTCTCTGGGCAAGGCTGATAGTGAAAGTTTCTGGAAAAAACAAAAATTCTTCAACATTCTTTAGTTATTGATCACTTATTGCGAGGCAGAGTGCTAGCATTGTGGGACACAAAAATGAATAATATATGTATTTCACTTATATGGTGTCCAAGTTTCAAGTTAGTAAACGTTTGTAGTATGGAAGGATGTCTGTTAAAATGCTGTGGGACCAAAGAAGGAATGGAAGTCGAGGCCACGTGTGGTGAATGAGAGGACGTTTGGGCGAATCAGAGTTGCCTTGTCAAGAAAAAGACCCTGGTAAAGTGGAAATAAAGCATCTGCAGAGGTATTGAGGTAAGAAACAGTCAAAGTTTTTCCAGGATCTGCAGTGACCAGAATTTAGTGTATTATATGGGAGATTAGAAAGAGATTAAAGATAAAGAGGTGACAAGAAACAGGATATTCTTCTAAAGATTTTAGGTCTTTATTTTGAGTCATTGAAAGATTTTAAGCAGTGGTGATGAAAATGATTCAAATTATATTCTAGAAAGATCATTTCAACATGAGTAGAAAGGAATGATTGAAGAATTAAGCCAGATTGAAGGCAGGGAGAGCTTTTAGGAGAGATGTAGTAATCCCAAATATGAGTTGGAAAAAAGTTCACCTGAGTTTTTCTGTAAGATTTAAAAAAAAAGGTTTTACAGAACTTTATATATATATATATATATATATAAATATATATATAAACCCTAATATATATAACATGTATTAATGTAACTATGTATAAACTATTCATTTATATTTTATATAGATAATATGTTATATAAATATACAACATATTTATAAACATCTGATATATATTAATAAATATAAATACAATATAAATATTAATATAATATATTCAAATATATTTTATATGTGATGTATAAATATTTTATATTGATAAAATAATATAAATATTAACATATTAATTTATGTGTATAATTTGTATATATATAAATATATATGTTTATGTATATAAGATATATATAAAATGTAACCAACAGCCCTAATATATTTATGTAATTGAACCAAGACAGAGCTGTTGAGCATGGAGAGTATGGATTTTTGTGTTACTCTTTTTACAGTAGACTAGAACTTGAGTTGGTGACCAATACAAGATTAGTTAGAGGGGAGGAAATAGAATGGATAACTCTTAAGTTTTGGAATATGATACCAATAACCAGAATAGGTGTGTGTGTGTGTGTGTGTGTGTGTACAGAGGGAACAGTGGCAGATGAGTTCATTATCGTTCATTTTTGTGTTAAAAATTCTGATGGGACAGTCAAGTGACAATGTTCTGAAATACATATTCCTCTGATACTCAGGTGACAGATTGTGACTGGAGACAGGGAGTTAAAATTTATTACTTGTAGTCGGTCGGTAGGCCAAAGATGTGAATGGAAGTGCCCAGGCTGGAAGGTGGTCACAGACAGACCACTAACCTTGAAGAGAATGAAGGTGGTAGTGTAGTGCTGGAACGCTCTCTCCTTTCCTTTTCCTGTGTTCTGTTGTTCCTAGCTACTTCTGCAAAGCAACGTACTCTTTCCTTTCCTGATGATGTTTAAGTCTTTAGGCTTGTATGATTGTCCTTATTATAATACTTGCTTTTTTTATTTTGTTGTACTCATTTTTGAGGCAAGAAAATGCTTCAGATTCATGTAATTGTCCATTTGTAACTCCTATATCTTTTTCTTATTTATAACTTTGATTATCAGATTTAACAGTGTATGATGAAGTTGCATGTCATCTATGTTCAGAGTTTCCTTAACTTCATATAATTAGGGTTAGGTGGGTATTTTGCAGTTTTTATAATTGTACACCTCTCTTACCTAATTTGAAGACCTCATTGCTTTTTTGCTTTTGGACATCCTGATTTGTACTTTGTACTTTAGTTTGTGGGAGAAAGGGAATGAATCACCTCTGTTGATGGATTATACATGTGGGGGATCATCTACCAAGTGTGAGGGAGTCATCTGGGAGCCTCTTGGTTGCACCGTTTGCTGTGCGTGTTCCTCTGTTTTTGTGATGGTTTACTGGATGATGATGGTTGATTGGATGGTGATGTGTTACACATGTGTTTTCTACAGTAAGCTTTACCATTTAAAAATTTTTAGCTGGGCTGTGGTTCTTAACTAATGGTTGAAAAAGGGTTGCTGCTGCTGCTGCTGCTGCTAAGTCGCTTCAGTCGTGTCCGACTCTGTGCGACCCCATGGACGGCAGCCCACTAGGATCCTCTGTCCCTGGGATTCTCCAGGCAAGAACACTGGAGTGGGTTGCCATTGCCCAGTCGTACCCGACTCTTAGCGAGCCCATGGACTGCAGCCCACCAGGCTCCTCCGTCCATGGGACTTTCCAAGCAAGAGTACCGGAGTGGGGTGCCATTGCCGTCTCCAGAAAAAGGGTTAAAGGAAAGGATTTGAAACAGTATATCCTTGGAATATAAAATGTTGCTGTTTTAAATTTCTGAACCATTTGAAAGTTTTTAAGATACTGTTTGTTTAGAGAAATACTTTTAATTGGTGTCATGAGATGTGTTAGAACAGTGCTTATCTTTGAAGTAGCTAAAGATGTTTTTAAAAAATAATAGTTTGATCAACATTGCATGTATTATCGACTTTATACTATGTTACTGGAACATAGGGGTATGTCTTTTTATTTAAATGATTTTAAATGTATTTGAATTTATAGATTTAAAATAATGATAATAGCATGATAATATGCTAGTGGTTATGGTTCTAAAACAAGACTGTATGTGTTTGTAGAGGTGTGTGTATCTGTATAGCACACAGAGTTAAGAATTTGAAAGTTTTGCGTTGAATTTAAAGATTTTGTATGCATAGTATTAATCTTACTGGTTTACTTATTTTATGACATAATTATGTGTTACAGTTGCTTAATAAGAGCAAATGTCTGAAATTTTACATAGGGAGAGTATTAGAATTGATTGAAAGGACTTCAGTAAACTTTTTTTTCAGTTAATGCACTTAAGCTTTTTTGAAAAACCAAAGTATGTATGCATGTGGTTAAAAAAACTAAATTGTGTAGAAGGGCTTATAATAAGGGCCAATATTCTTTTTTATTCCTTAATTTCTCTCCTGGGGACAGTTTTTATTTTACTTTGGTGTCTTTTTTTCAGTTTTCCAGTATCTTGTGAATTTTGGTTATCTGTCTAAATTTATAAGTAAAGCAATAATAAACTAAGAACTCTGCATATAGTGAGGTGTGTGGATTAGAAAGTTAGCATTTATTTGTTTGTTTTTAGAGAATTACTTTTTGAATTAGAGTCTCAGTTAGTCTCCCTTGCATTTGCTTCCGCCTCCCCCTCCTCCTTACCTCCCTGGTGTGCGCGTTCAGTTGATTCTAGCAGTTTGGCTTTGTCCTCAGATCTTTTCTGTTTTGAAGCTGTGACTGCTTTTATCGAGGCTATTTTATTCATTACATTCCTCCACCTGCTTTCCATCTTGAGAAATTTATTGAACTCTGTCTTCTAATGGCTCCTTTCCTTAATTATTATGGATTGCTCCTTTAAAAGTGTCTTTATTATCAGATCACTGGAATTTTGGAAGGGTGAAGAAGTAGGAAATAAGCTGCTGTGATTTCTCTAATCTGCTGTCTCAAACTGGGGCTCCTTAGATTTTTCGTTTTAAAGCTGAAGAAACTAAGGCTTGTAGAAGTGAAATGCCTTGTGTGGTGTAACACAAGTAGTTGCAGTGAAAACCTTGTGCTCTTACCTCATGATCATCAGTTATTTTTGAAATGTTTCCCAAAAACGATTCAACTTTTGTTTAATATAGAATGATTACATATTTTTTTCTTACTACAGTTTATTTGTATATTTGGTTTGTTTTCCATTTTGGATATTTTTCTTAAGGGACAGGGAAATTTTTTAAAGTCATATTTCTATCAAATACACCTCTAGCTTAATAGGGAAATGTTTAGGTGTTGTTTAGGTAATTTAATGTTTATTAACCCAAGATGCTAATTGGGATACATTTCTCTCTCAAAGATTGTTTTCCTTAACGAAATGAGAATGGAAGTTACTGCAGTGTCAGACAAATGTGTCCTGTGTGATTATTGGGAATTTTCTTTGGACCTTATTTTTGTCTTTGTAGGGGAAGTAATATTTTACCCTTGAGATTAAGGATGGACTGAGTTCTCTTTTACCTAAGATATGGTTATATTAGGAGATGAGTTAAAACTGTATCAAATGGCCTAACCTACTTTATACTTTTCATTGGCACCACTGATTTTTCTCTTTAATCTTCTCTTTTAGTTTCAGGGCTTTGTATTACTATAGTGATAGAATGGATAATAAAAACAAAATATATTTTATTTGTCTTTGTAATAGTTACCATTAACATAAAATTAATAATTCCTGAATTAAAAATAATAGAAAGGCAAATGAAATACATTTGGGATTAATGTGGTAGATGATTGATAGCATTAGTATAAGAAGAGCTTGGATTAGGAAAACACTGGTAGCTTTAATAAAGGAACGGGCAAAAGGGACTCTAATAAGAGGTCATTCTGATTTATATACAAATTTAACTGCTGTGCTTAATGTATATGATAATAGTGAAAACTTTAAAGCAGTGTGGATATCCAATGATGGGAGAAGAATGAAATTATAACATAGCCATATGATGGATGGGTTAGTATGGAGCTCTTAGTAATGGTGCTTCAGAAAAATTAATGCTGTAGAAAACTGCTCATGATACAATTAAACATAAACAGTGTTTATCTTTGGGTGATAAGATTAAGGATAATTATTATTTTCTTCCTTGTATCTCAAAATTCCAGATCATGTGCTACTTTAGTAATTATAGGAAAGCCAATAAATGTGATTTTTTAAAAAATGCAGTTGAATATGCTCAGTATTTCTGTTTCTGATTATATCACAAAGCATAGGCAATCTCATTCAGTGAGTCAACTAGCACATTATAAATATATTTTGTAATTTTACCCTTTAAATTATTTAGGGTAAACTTAGACTTCTTCATGTTTAATGAATCTCAGTGATATATTTTATTATTTCTTGCTGAGCTTTGTAAAATTAAAACAATCTAAATGTGTAGACTTTTAGTATTATAAATAACCACTGAAATAAGACAAGAGAAGAAATAAAAGGCATCCAGATTGAAAAGAAAAAAATAAAACTGCCTTTATTTACAGGTGATAAGATTATGTAGACAATTTGATGTAATCTACAAAGAATCTTCTGGAATTTAGTAAGTCAGTTTAGCAATGTTGTATGATACATGACTAATATATAAGAATTAACTGTACTTTTTTATACTAGCAGTGAAAACTTGGAAAATAAAATTTTAAAATACCATTTGCCATAAAAAACTATGAAATACGAAGGGAAACTTCAGATAAAGGATGTACAAACCTGTACACTGAAAACTATAAACTCTTGCTGGAAAAGAATAAATATGTGTGGATTAAAAATGAAACTTTAGTTATTACTCTTTTTCCCTATATAATTCTTAATATATTTAAGAATTTAGAACCTTTAGAGCTGTAAATTGAGATTAGAAAAGAGTCAGCAGGACTATCCACCTGGTATAGTTTTAAGTCTTTTTAAGCAAGGTGAAGAATCTTCTCATGTTAATTTCTTAGAGATCATGTTTAAATAGTGATAATTCTCCAATAATTTAATTTGATCAAAATTGTTACTTAACTTAGAAATCCATTTTAATTTTTTACCTTTTCTTTTTCTAACTATTGTAGAAGGTTGCAGGAAGGCTGACAGTGAATTATAACTGGCAGAGGAGATTGCTTAACTGTTAGTTTGTCTTCTGGAAGGTCAGACAGAGGATGGAAGGTGGCTTGGAAGACAGTAGGCTTAGGATGGAGATTCTAGACAGATTTGTGCCACCTGGGCTTGTCAGCATAAGCCCTGGTAATTGTTTTTGTAGATTTGGAATTGGACTTTTATCAGTATACCTAGAGATGATAACATATTCACACTAACTTCAGTTCAGTCGCTCATTCGTGTCTGACTCTTTGTTACCCCATGGACTGCAGCATGTCCGGCCTCCCTGTCCATCACCAACTCCCAGAGTAAAGTCGGTGAGGCCATCCAACCATCTCATCCTCTGTCAACCCCTTCTCCTCTTGCCTTCAATCTTTCCCAGGATCAGGGTCTTTTCCAATGAATCAGTTTTTCGCATTAGGTGGCCAAAGTATTGGAGTTTCAGCATCAGTCCTTCCAAAGAATATTCAGGACTGATTTCCTTTCGGATGGACTGGTTGGATCTCCTTGCAGTCCAAGGGACTCTCAAGAGTCTTCTCGAACACCACAGTTCAAAAGCATCAATCCTTCGGCACTCAGCTTTCTTTACAGTCCAACTCTCACATCCTTAAATGACTACTGGAAAAACCATAGCTTTGACTAGACAGACCTTTGTTGACAAAGTAATGTCTCTGCTTTTTAATATGCTGTCTAGGTTGGTCATAACTTGTCTTCCAAGGAGTGAGTGTCTCTTAATTTCATGGCTGCAGTCACCATCTGCACTGATTTTGGAGCCCCAAAAAATAGTCTGTCACTGTTTCCATTGTTTCCCCATCTATTTGCCATGAAGTAACGGGACCAGATGTCATGATCTTAGTTTTCTGAATGTTGAGTTTTAAGCCAACTTTTCCACTCTCCTCTTTCATCAAGGGGCTCTTTAGTTCTTCTTTGCTTTCTGCCATAAAGGTGATGTCATTTGCATATCTGAGGTTATTGATATTTCTCCTGGCAGTCTTGATTCCAGCTTGTGCTTCATTCAGCCCAGAGTTTCTCGTGATGTACTCTGCATATAAGTCAAATAAGCAGGGTGACAATATACAGCCTTGACGTACTCCTTTTCCTATTTGGAACCAGTCTGTTGTTCCATGTCCAGTTCTAACTGTTGCTTCCTGACCTGCATACAGATTTCTCGGGAGGCAGGTTAGATGGTCTAGTATTCCCATCTCTTTAAGGATTTTCCATAGTTTGTTATGATCCACACAGCCAAAGGCTTTGGCATAGTCAATAAAGCAGAAATAGATGTTTTTCAGGAACTCTCTTGCTTTCTCTATGATCCAACGGATGTTGGCAGTTTGATCTCTGGTTCCTCTGCCTTTTCTAAATCCAGCTTGAACATCTAGAAGTTCATGGTTCAGGTACTGTTGAAGCCTGGCTTGGAGAATTTTGACTATTACTTTACTAGCGTGTGAGATGAGTGCAACTGTGCGGTAGTTTGAGCATTCTTTGGCATTGCCTTTCTTTGGGGTTGGAATGAAAACTGACCTTTTCCAGTCCCGTGGCTACTGCTGAGTTTTCCAAATTTGCTGGCATATTGAGTGCAGCACTTTCACGGCATCATCTTCCAGGATTTGAAATAGCTCATCTGGGATTCCATCACCTCCACTAGTTTTTTTCGCAGTGATGCTTTCTAAGGCCCACTTGACTTCGCATTCCAGGATGTCTGGCTCTAGGTGAGTGATCACACCATCGTGATTATCTTGGTTGTGATTCTGTATAGTTCTTCTGTGTATTCTTGCCACCTCTTCTTAATATCTTCTGCTTCTGTTAGGTCCATACCATTTCTGTCCTTTATCACACTAACTAAATTTATATAATACTGAACTATATGGATCATAGAAAAAGCAAGAGAGTTCCAGAAAAACATCTATTTCTGCTTTATTGACTATGCGAAAGCCTTTGACTGTGTGGATCACAATAAACTGTGGAAAATTCTGAAAGAGATGGGAATACCAGACCACCTGATCTGCCTCTTGAGAAATTTGTATGCAGGTCAGGAAGCAACAGTTAGAACTGGACATGGAACAACAGACTGGTTCCAAATAGGAAAAGGAGTTCATCAAGGCTGTATATTGTCACCCTGTTTATTTAACTTATATGCATATAAGTTAAATACATCACGAAAAATGCTGGACTAGAAGAAACGCAAGCTGGAATCAAGATTGCCGGGAGAAATATCAATAACCTCAGATATGCACATGACACCACCCTTAAGGCAGAAAGTGAAGAGGGACTAAAACGCCTCTTGATGAAAGTGAAAGTGGAGAGTGAAAAAGTTGGTTAAAGCTCAACATTCAGAAAATGAAGATCATGGCATCCGGTCCCACCACTTCATGGGAAGTAGATGGGGAAACAGTGGAAACAGTGTCCGACTTTATTTTTCTGGGCTCCAAAATCACTACAGATGGTGACCGCAGCCATGAAATTACAAGACGCTTACTCCTTGGAAGGAAAGTTATGACCAACCTAGATAGCATATTCAAAAGCAGAGACATTACTTTGCCAACAATGGTTCGTCTAGTCAAGGCTATGGTTTTTCCTGTGGTCATGTATGGATGTGAGAGTTGGACTGTGAAGAAGGCTGAGCACTGAAGAATTGATGCTTTTGAACTGTGGTGTTGGAGAAGACTCTCGAGAGTCCCTTGGACTGCAAGGAGATCCAACCAGTCCATTCTGAAGGAGATCAGCCCTGGGATTTCTTTGGAAGGAATGATGCTAAAGCTGAAACTCCAGTACTTTGGCCACCTCATGCGAAGAGTTGACTCATTGGAAAAGACCTTGATGCTGGGAGGGATTGGGGGTAGGAGGAGAAGGGGATGGCAGAGGATGAGATGGCTGGATGGCATCACTGACTCGATGGATGTGAGTCTGAGTGAACTCCCAGAGTTGGTGATGGACAGGGAGGCCTGGTGTGCTGCAATTCATGGGGTCGAAAAAAGTCGGACATGACTGAGCGACTGATCTGATCTGATCTGAACTATATGGTAGAATGCTGATTTCTCTGGGTAGGGGAATGGGGCTGGTGAAGCCCAGGAGTCAGAATATTTATATTTAGATCCAGGGACACTTCTTTCAGAGGTGCCTTAGAATTTAGAATTTTTAGATTTTAGAAAGGTAAGGAGTGTGATTGGATTGTAAGAAACCCTCCAGTGGGATCTGGAGTGGCACCCTATAATCAAGTAGATTCATATTTCTGCAGCAAAGCTTTCAACTTTTCATATTAAGTGGAGTAAATAAAAGCTGCATGGCCATTTAGGTCAGGATTTGCCACCAGATGAGTTCTAAAAGGAGCTTTTGTTTTTTGAAACTTCTTTGACTTCAGAATTGTGAGTCAGGGATGGTGGACCTCTGTTAAGCTTTCTGGGAAAGTGAATTAGTGTTTAGAAGGTTGCCTGGTAAACATGGAATTAAAATAATGGGAAGCAAGTCCGCATGAGAGATTGCTCACCAGGGCTCACTGTGCTCGTAGAAGAAAACATCCATTTAGTTAACAGTGGAAAACATCATGGGGCCTCCTGCGTCTCTACCCTTTTCTCCTGGATGGTGCAGAACACGTATTTAGGGAGTTTGCCCCCTCTTGTTACTTTATTTTTTTTTTTTTCTTGTTACTTTATTTTAAGCACCTTTTTCTTCTGTCAAAGCATTATTATTATTATTAGTGTGTGTTAATAGATTAAGCTACCTGATCTGTCTTCTGGGCCTGAGAGAATTCAGGTATTTCCCATTGCATGTTGATTTAATTAGCTCAGTTCCCAAGGGCTGCTGCTGCTGCTGCTAAGTTGCTTCAGTCCTGTCCGACTCTGTGCGACCCCATAGACGACAGCCCACCAGGCTCCCCTGTCCCTAGGATTCTCCGGGCAAGAACACTGGAGTGGGTTGCCATTTCCTTCTCCAATGCATGAAAGTGAAAAGTGAAGGTGAAGTCGCTCAGCTGTGTCCGACCCTTAGTGACCCCATGGACTGCAGCCTACCAGGCTCCTCTGTCCATGGGATTTTGCAGGCAAGAGTACTGGAGTGGGGTGCCATTTCCTTCTCCGGTTCCCAGGGGAGGATCGTATTTATCTTATTTACAAGTCTTTGGTCTTCTTTGGTCTTGAATCAGTAGAACTTGAAGCATTTCTAAAATAAATTGAATTTTGGCTTTCAGGCACTGAAATATTTTTGCTTTATCTGAATAGATTTTAAACATGTACACAGTCTTTTTTTTTTCCCCCAAAAAAAACATTATAAACATACAAAAAAGTAGACTGCTGTTTGCTGTATGGTTAAGTTGCAAAGGATTCTGGACTTTGCTTTAGTCATGCTTTGGTGAAGATGAAGCTGTCCACAGTTTGTTTAAAACTATCCCATTGAATGAAAAAAATCATGCACTTCTGATAGGAACTTCTCCCTTTTCAAACTAAGGTTGGCAGCTTATCACACAGCAAATACATACATGTATATACATGTTTATATATGTATATATAAACAACTACAGCCACATCAGCACACAGCATCCGTGGGTGCAGCTTCACAGCACATGCCCAAAGCTCTGACACCTCCCAAAGGCACCGTGTTCACTGCCTCACGCTTCCCAGCCTGGCTGTCTGAGTTAGTTATTCTGTAAGGTACAGATATGTGCAATTGATAATGCAGGATTTCTAGCCAGTAACCATATTTAACACCATTCAAAAACACCATGAGGCTTCCCAAGTGGCGCTAGTGGTAAAGAACTCACCTGCCAATGCAGGAGACAGAAGAGGCACGATTCATTCCCTGGGTTGGGAAGATTCCCTGGAGGAGGGCATGGCAACCCACTCCAGTATTCTTGCCTGGAGAATTCCATGGACAGAGGCGCCTCGTGGCCTACAGTCCATAGGGTTGCAAAGAGTCGAACAAAAGTGTGGTAACGTAGCACACATGCAGAAATACCACAGGCATTTAAATGCCTTTACAAAGCTAGTATAAGCAAGATGCACAGAGTGAGCAAAGCTTCTTATTTTAAAATGTTTGGAAATATGTACAATTTTGATATAGTTTCAGAGTGTTCATAACACCCTTGGCTACTTCATGTAAACTGCTTAAAATTCCCAGTGCACTTTTAGAAACTGCAATAGGATCATAATCTAATTCAGTCTAACGCAGGCAGAGCCACCTCAGAGAGGTTTGTTATGGGGTTTTCTCTGCTCTGGGATTCATATGGCGTTAGATGCTCAATTTTATTTCTCTGGCCTTTTCGGCCCTCTCCCCTTCTTGTCCTCCGGTCCTCCTCTTCATCTTCCTTTTTTTCAGGCAGCAGCTGTCTCTTTTGCACCAGATTTCCTCAGCTGGCTAAGTGTTTTCTCCTCCGGCCTCACTGCCTTATTATTGGAAGGCTGCTTTTTTGCTGTCCAGTTACTCCGTGTGTGTCTGTTCTTTGGTGGAGGTGCGGGGCTCGTGGGCGTGGTCCCAGGGTGGAGCATGGAACAGGGAATACACCCAGTAGTTGCCCACTTGGGAACGTTAGGAGTCCTTCCTGCTTCCTTCAGTTGTTCCAAAATGCTCCATGTCTAGATCATCAGATTTGGATTTCCTTTTCCCAGACGTTGTCTTCTGTATCTCAGAGCACTTCTTCAGTTCGGTTCAGTCGCTCAGTCGTGTCCGACTCTGCGACCCCGTGAATTGCAGCCCGCCAGGGCTCCCTGTCCATCACCAACTCCGAGAGTTCACTCAAACTCACGTCCATCGAGTCGGTGATGCCATCCAGCCATCTCATCCTCTGTCGGCCCCTTCTCCTCCTGCCCCCAATCCCTCCCAGCATCAGAGACTTTTCCAGTGAGTCAACTCTTCGCATGAGGTGGTCAAAGTACTGGAGTTTCAGCTTTAGCATCATTACTTCCAAAGAACACCCAGGGCTGATCTCCTTTAGAATGGACTGGTTGGATCTCTTTGCAGTCCAAGGGACTCTCAAGAGTCTTCTCAGAACACTGCAGAAGCAAAGCAACAGCTGCAATGCTGATGGGATTCCTGGATATTTCTTCTTTTTGTACCTCTGGCTTGCCTACACAATGAAGGCAGAGAAGCCCCGTTGCTCTTTGGTTTCTTAGGTTACTTTTAGCCATATTTACTCATTGTTTGCTAGCCTCTGGATAAAATTTTAAAGAAGAATTGGGTAGTTTCTTGATGATTAGGATAGTCATGCACGTATGCATTTAAAAACTATAGTAAATACACCTTTCTGTGCCATTTTAAGCAGTTGTATTTAATCTTTTTGTGTCCCAGGCTAGATTAGTCAAGCAATTGAGACAGTTTGTAATAATAACATATTGGAAGCTTGATACTTTTGTAACTACTTTTATGCTATGAGTACATTTCTGAAAAGTTGTTTATAAGTTGATTTTTAAGAATTTTAACTGTATTTTAAGTATACTGGCAGGATTAACTATTTAAAGAAATTCTTTTGTTAATCCTTTTGTAAAATGAATAATCAGCCCATAATTTCTTTCTCTGTGTAAACCTGCATTTGCATACATCAAATTTGTTTTAAAGAGGGTATGTCTACAAATGTCAAGACATGTGTCTAAAAAGAAGAAAATTTAATTTCTGTTTGATGTGAAGAACAAAATTCAGATATGGCACCTTTGATAAGTGAGACATACCGGATTCTTTTAGTTCTTTTCTTTTCAACTAAATGCTATCAAAATATGCTCTACACCTTTAATTAAGAGGTGGCAAGAAGTTCATATATTAAGATTGAACTGCAGTGTGTTTTTAAACTATATTTTCTTAAATAGTAATAGGGCTAGTATGAAGTTATATAAAGTTTAAAAAGTTATTTAGTAGTTTTATCTTTTTTTAAAGCATAACTGGAATCTCACATCTTAATGATTCTTTTCCTTTAAAAATTTTGCTTTGCCTTAGTTATAGAAGTAGATGTATTTGTTGGTTTTAATTATATTTGTTAGCTTTCTACTTAAGTGTAGTTTGGTGATAATACTCAGAAGTTTATTGCTCTGCTTAATACCTGGATGGTAATTCATCCTTTTTTTAGTATGAATACTGAAGTCTTATTAACCAGTATTAACCATAAACAGCTATTTATTTAGTCCACAATATAGCATAAATACAGTAGATTTATCATGAAAAAAATAATGTAGTTGCCATTGTGTAATACTTTAATTGCGCTGTGGTTAAATAGATTTTTTCTGCAGGGTTGTCTGGAAGCCTAATTACCAGTTGTTACACTGTTTTCTCTGGGAAAGTATATACAAATTAAACTCTAGAGTATTGGAAACTTGACCCCATCTCGCAGACCCTCTGCACAGCCTATTGGATAGTCAGTCAAAAGAGAATCCTCTCCTGATTTCAGATGGGTACCGTTTGATTCCATGGAAAGTAAAGCCTTCCCTCCATAACTGAGGAAGAACACAGTGGGTTAGAGAACCGTTGGAAATGTTCTGGGATCCCGTACAGACATCTCCCAGTATACCAATAAATAAGGCCAGGCATTTGTTTGTTCATGGCTTTAACAATTTGAGTGTCAGGGGTAATGTAGAAGACATTGGTAAGGACAAAAACTGGAAAGCAGAGAAGCAGGAGCAGAGGTTTCAGCAATGAGTTCATGGAGAAATTATTCCAAACGTAGGTCTTGAATTGTGTGAGGATGTTGGTCACACTCTGCCAGGGAGAACTAGACAGAAGGAATTCAACCGAGTTTATTTGTTCCCTCATTCATTCAGTACCTACTGTTTTTCAGGGGATACAGAAGATTAATATGTGGTCAGTATATTTAAGGGGTTTTTAAGTCTGGTACAGGTCTGTATAAGACTAAGACTCATCGTATTCTAAAGAATCGTAGTTTAGAATGTTGGTCTTTTGGCATCAGGGCAAACTGGTATGAGTACAGGAGGAAACTTCTCTTTCCCTTAGCCATCCAGTTTATGATTATTAGATAGTTTTCTGCTCACTATATCTACCCTGTCACTTGCTGTTCCTTCATCTGACTCTCTCCTGTTAGATTTTGAAGATCTTTTTATCTTTGAGTTTCTTTTTAAAATATAACTGTCCTGTGAGAAATTTCATTTTAAATTATTGTCAACTAATACTTTAATGATTAACAGTGACATTGATTAACATCTAACTGTTTACTATGTGGCTCAGAGGTAAAGCCTCTGTCTGCAGTGCGGGAGACCCAGGTTTGACCCCTGGGTCAGGAAGATCCCCTGGAGAAGGAAATGGCAACCCACTCCAGTACTCTTGCCCGGAAGATTCCGTGGGCTACAATCTATGGGGTCGCCAAGAGTCGGACACAACTGAGCGACTTCACTTTCACTTTCACTTACTGTGTGAACTTGGATAGTGAAGCCTCAGTTTCCTCATCAGTAAAATGAGAATACCAACAGTACTTACTTCAGAAACTAAGGATTGAATAGGATAATAAATACATGCACAGTAGTTGCCTTGCACATAGTAAGTTCTCAGTAAATGTTAGCTGTTTCAGCTCTAGTGTATGGTAGGAAGGAGACTGCTAGGAAGAAATCTCAAAGGTACTGAAAACGAAGTTTGTAATTTCATTATTCTTACTTCTCCCTTCTCTCCTGTCTCCCATACCCAGTTAGTCGTCAAACCTGTTGATTCCTTTTACAATATCCGAACTCTGAGCTGTTGCCTCCATTTCCATTGCCTCTGGATGTTTGTAGTAATTTCATGAATAATGTTGCCTTTAGTCCCTTTTAACTAGCAGCTTGTAAAACACAACTTTGATCACATTATTGCCCTTGTGAAAAGCCATCGCTGTTTTCCTGTTGACGTCTCTTTAACGTGGAGTTCAAAACTATTCAAAATCTGACTTAAGTATGTTTTTCCTGCCTTACATCTCAAAATTCTTTGTCAAGTCTCCTCAGTTTCAGTCATATTCAACTGAGCGTTGTCTCTAAATGTGGCCTAATGTTGTCTTGGCCTCACTATTCGTTCGGCCTAAAGGTTTTCCTGTCTTTTTCTGTATAGCCAAATCCAAAATGTCTTTCCAAACAGCTCTAGTCCTTTGCTATCAACTCTTTCTTGATTAATTCTCCCAATTAAAAGCAAAATTCTATATTTTTTCTTTTTGATTTTTTACTGAATGCTGTTTACAGTGTATTATAGTTATTTGCTGTACATCTTTTTCTTGTGTTCAGATCAGATCAGTCACTCAGTTGTGTCCGACTCTTTGCGACCCCATGAATCGCAGCACGCCAGGCCTCCCTGTCCATCACCAACTCCGGGAGTTCACTCAGACTCACGTCCATCGAGTCAGTGATGCCATCCAGCCATCTCATCCTCTGTCGTCCCCTTCTCCTCTTGCCCCTAATCTCTCCCAGCATCAGAGTCTTTTCCAATGAGTCAACTCTTCACATGAGGTGGTCAAAGTACTGGAGTTTCAGCTTTAGCATCATTCCTTCCAAAGAAATCCCAGGGCTGATCTCCTTTAGAATGGACTGGTTGGATCTCTTTGCAGTCCAAGGGACTCTCAAGAGTCTTCTCAGAACACTGCAGAAGCAAAGCAACAGCTGCAATGCTGATGGGATTCCTGGATATTTCTTCTTTTTGTACCTCTGGCTTGCCTACACAATGAAGGCAGAGAAGCCCCGTTGCTCTTTGGTTTCTTAGGTTACTTTTAGCCATATTTACTCATTGTTTGCTAGCCTCTGGATAAAATTTTAAAGAAGAATTGGGTAGTTTCTTGATGATTAGGATAGTCATGCACGTATGCATTTAAAAACTATAGTAAATACACCTTTCTGTGCCATTTTAAGCAGTTGTATTTAATCTTTTTGTGTCCCAGGCTAGATTAGTCAAGCAATTGAGACAGTTTGTAATAATAACATATTGGAAGCTTGATACTTTTGTAACTACTTTTATGCTATGAGTACATTTCTGAAAAGTTGTTTATAAGTTGATTTTTAAGAATTTTAACTGTATTTTAAGTATACTGGCAGGATTAACTATTTAAAGAAATTCTTTTGTTAATCCTTTTGTAAAATGAATAATCAGCCCATAATTTCTTTCTCTGTGTAAACCTGCATTTGCATACATCAAATTTGTTTTAAAGAGGGTATGTCTACAAATGTCAAGACATGTGTCTAAAAAGAAGAAAATTTAATTTCTGTTTGATGTGAAGAACAAAATTCAGATATGGCACCTTTGATAAGTGAGACATACCGGATTCTTTTAGTTCTTTTCTTTTCAACTAAATGCTATCAAAATATGCTCTACACCTTTAATTAAGAGGTGGCAAGAAGTTCATATATTAAGATTGAACTGCAGTGTGTTTTTAAACTATATTTTCTTAAATAGTAATAGGGCTAGTATGAAGTTATATAAAGTTTAAAAAGTTATTTAGTAGTTTTATCTTTTTTTAAAGCATAACTGGAATCTCACATCTTAATGATTCTTTTCCTTTAAAAATTTTGCTTTGCCTTAGTTATAGAAGTAGATGTATTTGTTGGTTTTAATTATATTTGTTAGCTTTCTACTTAAGTGTAGTTTGGTGATAATACTCAGAAGTTTATTGCTCTGCTTAATACCTGGATGGTAATTCATCCTTTTTTTAGTATGAATACTGAAGTCTTATTAACCAGTATTAACCATAAACAGCTATTTATTTAGTCCACAATATAGCATAAATACAGTAGATTTATCATGAAAAAAATAATGTAGTTGCCATTGTGTAATACTTTAATTGCGCTGTGGTTAAATAGATTTTTTCTGCAGGGTTGTCTGGAAGCCTAATTACCAGTTGTTACACTGTTTTCTCTGGGAAAGTATATACAAATTAAACTCTAGAGTATTGGAAACTTGACCCCATCTCGCAGACCCTCTGCACAGCCTATTGGATAGTCAGTCAAAAGAGAATCCTCTCCTGATTTCAGATGGGTACCGTTTGATTCCATGGAAAGTAAAGCCTTCCCTCCATAACTGAGGAAGAACACAGTGGGTTAGAGAACCGTTGGAAATGTTCTGGGATCCCGTACAGACATCTCCCAGTATACCAATAAATAAGGCCAGGCATTTGTTTGTTCATGGCTTTAACAATTTGAGTGTCAGGGGTAATGTAGAAGACATTGGTAAGGACAAAAACTGGAAAGCAGAGAAGCAGGAGCAGAGGTTTCAGCAATGAGTTCATGGAGAAATTATTCCAAACGTAGGTCTTGAATTGTGTGAGGATGTTGGTCACACTCTGCCAGGGAGAACTAGACAGAAGGAATTCAACCGAGTTTATTTGTTCCCTCATTCATTCAGTACCTACTGTTTTTCAGGGGATACAGAAGATTAATATGTGGTCAGTATATTTAAGGGGTTTTTAAGTCTGGTACAGGTCTGTATAAGACTAAGACTCATCGTATTCTAAAGAATCGTAGTTTAGAATGTTGGTCTTTTGGCATCAGGGCAAACTGGTATGAGTACAGGAGGAAACTTCTCTTTCCCTTAGCCATCCAGTTTATGATTATTAGATAGTTTTCTGCTCACTATATCTACCCTGTCACTTGCTGTTCCTTCATCTGACTCTCTCCTGTTAGATTTTGAAGATCTTTTTATCTTTGAGTTTCTTTTTAAAATATAACTGTCCTGTGAGAAATTTCATTTTAAATTATTGTCAACTAATACTTTAATGATTAACAGTGACATTGATTAACATCTAACTGTTTACTATGTGGCTCAGAGGTAAAGCCTCTGTCTGCAGTGCGGGAGACCCAGGTTTGACCCCTGGGTCAGGAAGATCCCCTGGAGAAGGAAATGGCAACCCACTCCAGTACTCTTGCCCGGAAGATTCCGTGGGCTACAATCTATGGGGTCGCCAAGAGTCGGACACAACTGAGCGACTTCACTTTCACTTTCACTTACTGTGTGAACTTGGATAGTGAAGCCTCAGTTTCCTCATCAGTAAAATGAGAATACCAACAGTACTTACTTCAGAAACTAAGGATTGAATAGGATAATAAATACATGCACAGTAGTTGCCTTGCACATAGTAAGTTCTCAGTAAATGTTAGCTGTTTCAGCTCTAGTGTATGGTAGGAAGGAGACTGCTAGGAAGAAATCTCAAAGGTACTGAAAACGAAGTTTGTAATTTCATTATTCTTACTTCTCCCTTCTCTCCTGTCTCCCATACCCAGTTAGTCGTCAAACCTGTTGATTCCTTTTACAATATCCGAACTCTGAGCTGTTGCCTCCATTTCCATTGCCTCTGGATGTTTGTAGTAATTTCATGAATAATGTTGCCTTTAGTCCCTTTTAACTAGCAGCTTGTAAAACACAACTTTGATCACATTATTGCCCTTGTGAAAAGCCATCGCTGTTTTCCTGTTGACGTCTCTTTAACGTGGAGTTCAAAACTATTCAAAATCTGACTTAAGTATGTTTTTCCTGCCTTACATCTCAAAATTCTTTGTCAAGTCTCCTCAGTTTCAGTCATATTCAACTGAGCGTTGTCTCTAAATGTGGCCTAATGTTGTCTTGGCCTCACTATTCGTTCGGCCTAAAGGTTTTCCTGTCTTTTTCTGTATAGCCAAATCCAAAATGTCTTTCCAAACAGCTCTAGTCCTTTGCTATCAACTCTTTCTTGATTAATTCTCCCAATTAAAAGCAAAATTCTATATTTTTTCTTTTTGATTTTTTACTGAATGCTGTTTACAGTGTATTATAGTTATTTGCTGTACATCTTTTTCTTGTGTTCAGATCAGATCAGTCACTCAGTTGTGTCCGACTCTTTGCGACCCCATGAATCGCAGCACGCCAGGCCTCCCTGTCCATCACCAACTCCGGGAGTTCACTCAGACTCACGTCCATCGAGTCAGTGATGCCATCCAGCCATCTCATCCTCTGTCGTCCCCTTCTCCTCTTGCCCCTAATCTCTCCCAGCATCAGAGTCTTTTCCAATGAGTCAACTCTTCACATGAGGTGGTCAAAGTACTGGAGTTTCAGCTTTAGCATCATTCCTTCCAAAGAAATCCCAGGGCTGATCTCCTTCAGAATGGACTGGTTGGATCTCCTTGCAGTCCAGGGGACTCTCAAGAGTCCTTCTCCACCACCACAGTTCAAAAGCATCAATTCTTCGGCGCTCAGCCTTCTTCACAGTCCAACTCTCACATCCATACATGACCACAGGAAAAACCATAGCCTTGACTAGATGAACCTTTGTTGGCAAAGTAATGTCTCTGCTTTTGAATATGCTATCTAGGTTGGTCATAACTTTCCTTCCAAGGAGTAAGCGTCTTTTAATTTTATGGCTGCAGTCACCATCTGCAGTGATTTTGGAGCCCAGAAAAATAAAGTCGGACACTGTTTCTACTGTTTCCCCATCTATTTCCCATGAAGTGATGGGACCAGATGCCGTGATCTTTGTCTTCTGAATGTTGAGCTTTAAGCCAACTTTTTCACTCTCCACTTTCACTTTCATCAAGAGGCGTTTTAGTTCCTCTTCACTTTCTGCCATAAGGGTGGTGTCATCTGCATATCTGAGGTTATTGATATTTCTCCTGGCAATCTTGATTCCAGCTTGTGTTTCTTCCAGTCCAGCATTTCTTGTGTTAATAGAGGGTAAATTCCTTGGGAACAAAAATGATGTTTTACCTATCTGTGTGTGCTTTAAAGCTCTTAGGACAGTATTTTGCTTATAATAGATGCTCAGTAGATCTTGTTTTTTTTTTCCTCCAAAAGAAAAAATGTAATTTTTCAGGTGAAGACCAACAACATGTTAGATTAAAAACTTAACCATTCGAATATGTGAATTATAGTTTGTAAAAATTAATAATTTAAGGAAAGGCTTTTATCCTGATTATGGGAATTCTTAAATTATATTTTGTAAATAAATGAGAATTCATTGTTATATTTCATAGCATACTAAGCTTATTGCAAGCACTTTAATCCGTGTGTTTAATCTAGATATACTTTCAAGTCATCAGGCATATGAATGTATGAATAGCTGGTTCCTTTTTAAATATGTATATATATGGTTGTTTTTTTTGCTTTGTGTGAAACTTGTATCAAGCATCTGTGGTTCCTAATGATTCAAGATAAAGTAGCTTACTCTGATTTTTTTTTTTCCCCTTTTAATATAGTGTTTTACGTGCCTAAGGTTAGGGAAAGATAAGTAAAGAGTAAGAAATTTATGATCACAAACTGGGAGAGTCCTAGGATGGCTGGAACTGCAGAGAGTCTTGGAAACAGAGAAAGAGGCGGCGTGTCAGGCATGCAGTTTCCATAAGCTACAGTGAACATCATCTTCCCTCCGGAAGAAGAGAGAAGATAGTAACAGCTGTGCCTGGTTATTTTCACTAAATTTTTCTAAGAATACTTACCTTGTTTACAAGTGGAGTCATTCTTGCTAGTATTGACTGGAATACTCCAGTCAGATAAAGGAATTTTTTGTGTAACTGTAATTTCAAAAATTTCCACATGATGGCAGAAGATCCTTTTATCTAGAAACACATTGAGTGAAAGTCAGAAAACTTTGTATTTCAACTTTATCTAAAATAGTATGTGTCTTGTCATATCTCTACTAGTAATTTTCATACTTGTTTTATCTGATAGTTATGTTATTTCCATTTAAAACATTTTAAATGTCTTCACTGATTTAAAATTTTAAAAAGAATTTTTTTTTTCTGATTTCTTATGTATAATTTTATTTTTGAAGGTTTCATGGGTTTCCCCTGAATAGTGTTTTAAATACTTGTTTTTGTAAATGTCTTTTTTTTTTTTTTTAGTAAGACAGTTTGAGAAAATTGAGTGCAGTTATTTACTCTTTATAAATAAATGTATGAAACTGAATATGTGTACTTTTATTTGACTTTATTTTAGAAATTAAGGAACTGACTCAACATACATTCTTTTGTGTGAATGGCCACCTAATGCTGTCTTAACTGTTTTGTTTTTTGGCTCCCTTCTCTATCACCGTCAGGTCTTCTCTAAAATCATCCCTGTCTTAATTTAAGAAATTCATTCATTCTGGGAATGAATGGGTCCAGTGGTGAAGACTCTGCGCTTGAACTGCAGGGTTTGGCTGGCTTCCCTGGTGGCTCAGACGGTAAAGAATCTGCCTGCAGTGCAGGAAACCCAGGTTCAGTCCCTGGGTTGGGAAGATCCCCCGGAGAAGGGAATGGCAACCCACTCCAGTGTCATTTCATTCTTTCATCATTTTCTCTCACTTTCTCTCTCATCCCCTGGAGAAGGGAATGACAGCCCACTCCAGTGTCATTTTTTCCTGGAGAAAACCATGGACGGAGGAGCCTGGCAGGCTACAGTTCATGCGGTCACAGAGAGTCAGACGGGACTGAGCGACTAACACTTTCAGTTTCACGTTGGGAACTAAGATACTGTACATTGCATGGTGTGGCTAAAAGAAAAAAGAAAGAAATTCATTCATTCTATAAATGTTTATTAAATATTTGGTTTTTCATATACTGCCCTCAACATTAATAATTCGTAGTATTAGAAAAAGTCACCAGATATAATCCTCATTTTTTGGAGTTCACATCTTACAAGGCAGGTAACTACCAATTAGATGATTGTGGTTGAGTTAATTTTTGTGATTCTTAGTAAAACAGTATTTTTTTTTTTGTTTAGTTGCTAAGTTGTGTCTGATTCTTTGTGGGCCCATGGACTGTAGCCCATCAGGCTTCTCTGTCCGTGGGATTCTCCAGGCAAAAATACTGGAGTGGGTTGCCGTGCCCTCCCCCAGGGTATCTTCCTGACTCGGGGATTGAACCCACGTCTTCTGCTGCTTCTGCATTGCAGGCGGATTCTGTACCTGTTGAGCCAGCTGGGTAGCCACCTAAAATAATATACTTTGCTTAAAATTTTAAGGAGTATGCATCTTTTACATAGGTATGGTAGATTAATTGTGAAAGCATGAGTTAGATGAATGATGACATGAGAAAGATCAAAGTAAAGATTTGGAAATTTTGTGCAAGCTTAGACCAAAGTATTTTTGTTTATTTTTTGAACACTAGATGATAGATTATCTAGTTTAAAAAGTGAAGGGCGTTTACATGGCATTTTTTGTTTTGGTTAGTAATAGTCTGCCCCCCCCCCTTTTTTGTAAATGATGTATATCAAGAAACTTCTATTTTTATTTTTTGATGTTCATTAAACTTTATTTTTTATTGTAGTTGATCTGACCTTTTCAATGTGCAGATGTTTTATATGTGAATTTGATTGTGTAATTTGTTAAAATCAGGACACTTGAGAGTTCAGAAATACTAAAATGAAATCATAAACATATCTGAAATGTTTATTTACTTATAAATTTGGTTTATTGATGGAACTATAAAATAGTTTTTTATGAAAACTGTTCTCAAAAATAAGTTTTTAAAATGTAAAAACTATATATATATATATCTATATATCTGTTTAAGGCTAAAAATAATTGCCTTTTATAATGACTATATAAGCACTACAAAAAAGTACATAAATAGAACGGTTATTCTTGGGATATATTACTTTCTTTTTAGCTGTTTTTCCCCATAATATTGTCAGTTTTTCCTGATTTTGCAATATGGTTTTATTTAAATTTTTTTCTTAAAATTGCCTGCCAGCTTTATCAGCGTTACATTTTATAATGAATACAATTGAATTGTTGACTTCTTTAATTGAGAAAACCATCTTTCTGTAAGTGTTGAAATATCAAAGGAACTCAGGGCAAATTCTTCTTGATGGAGGATATTTTAAAATCAATATTTTTTGTATTGGAATTATGTAAATATTTAAGCCCCAGTATTTTGACAAGTACTTTTCAGTCTTCGTTTATGGTAGCTTTCAGATTTCTCAGGTGGTCCAGTTGTTAAGACTCTGCACTTGCACTGCAGTGGACATGGGCTTGATCCCTGGTCAAGGAATTGAGATCCCATATGCTGTGCAGCCTGGCCAAAAAAAAAAAATAGAGATTGTTGTATGTAGTAGCTTTCTTTCACAACAAAAAAAGTTTTTTGGCTGTGCCACACAGCTTAACGGGATCTTAGTTCCCTGACAAGGAATTGAACCCATGCCCTCTGCAGTGGGAGCTCAGAGCCTTAACTACTGGACTGCCAGGGAAGTCAGGACAAGTAGTATTATGAGACAAAACTTGTCAGGTAAATTGTCTTTTTTATTGGTTGTTTTGAATGTTTTATCAAATTCAGATGATCCAAAATCACATGCCTTTTAAATTTTCATCCATTTTTGTATGAATATTATTGTTGTTCAGTTGCTAAGTTGTGTCCAACTCCTTGTGATCCCATGCAGCATGCCAGGCTCTGTTCTGCACTATCTCCTCGAGTTTGCTCAAATTCATGTCCATCAAGTCAGTGATGCTATCTTAACCATCTCATTCTCTGCTGCCCCCTTCTCCCTCCAGTCTTTCCCAGCATCAGGGTCTTTTCCTATGAGTGGGTTCTTCACATCAGGTGACCAGGGTATTGGAGTTTCAGCTTCAGCATCAGTCCTTCCAATGATTATTCAGGGTTGATTTCCTTGAGGATTGTCTGGTTTGATCTCCTTGCAGTCCAAGGGACTCTCAAGAGTCTTTTCCAACACCACAGTTCAAAAGTGTCAGTTCTTTGGCGCTCAGCCTTCTTTCTGGTCTGACTCTCACATCTGTACATGACTGTTGGAAAAACTATAGCTTTGACTGTATGAACCTTGGTCAGCAAAGTGATGTCTCTGCTTTTTCAAATGGTATGAATATAAATACATCCAACTATAAATATTGGCACTCCTTTAAAAGGTTGTTCCTGTAAGTTGAGATAAATAGGCAATGATAAAATTTCAAAGTTAAATCTTGTATACCATTTGTGTTCTTAAAATTTAATTATATTGTTTCTTGTTTTTTAAATTTATTTTAATTGGAGGATAATTACTTTACAATATGGTGATGGATACATCAACATGAATTGGCCACAGGTATACATGTGTCCCCCCCATCTTAAACCCCCTCTCACCTCCCTCCCCACCCTATCCCTCTGGGTTGTCCCAGACAACTGGCTTTGGGTGTCCTGCTTCTTGCACTGAACTTGCATTGGTCATCTGTTTTACATATGGTAATGTACATGTTTCAATGCTGCTCTCTCAAATCATCCCACCCTCCCCTTCTCCCACTGAGACCAAAAGTCCGTTCTTTTTTAAAAAAAAATAATTTATTTAAATGAAACAAAGATGAATAGTTTTAACGATAAAAGGTACAATTCACAAAGAAGATAAGACATCATAAACCACTAGACACTTCAACAACAAAGAAACAAAGATACATAAAGCAAAAATCAGAAGAAATATAAGGAAAAGAAAAATATATAATCATAGACATATTAACATTTCTCTGAGAATATTTTATCAAGGGCAGAAAAAAAGAATAGCGTCTTGAATTTTGTCATTAATAATTTAAATATAATAGGTTTATATTTAATTTTATATTAATCATATCCTACATAAATGTATGTAAAATTTTGTATCTCATACATTGTTATTAGATGTCCATAGGACATTTGGAAAAACTGGCAAAAAGCTAAACATTACTAAATTTCAAAAAGTAGAATTCTTTTTTGTGTGTGTGATTCAGTTATACTCATGTTATTTTTGAAACTATTTTCCATTAAAAGTTATTACAAGATATTGACTGTAGTTCCCTGTTCTATACAGTAAACCTTTGTTGCTTGTTGCATATCTGTTTTTTTAAGTTAGAAATCTAGCATTCTGTTCATACTAAGTCACATAAAATTAAAATGTCATAAATTTTTTAGTTAGGCAAAAATTTGTAAGTTTTCTAAAATATATTTTATATGTATATATATGTATACAAAAGCTTTTCTACTATGCTTGCTAAAAGTTTGAGAAAGAACATTTAAAAAAAAGAGATGGAGAAATTGGAAAACATAAACTAGATGAATTGGGAGCACTGAATATGAAATAGAAAAAGTGAAACAAACTAGATAAAAGTAGAAGATCCTCATATAGTCCAGTTCTTTTTAAACATGGATGCTCGTTAGAAATATATCTGGAGCTTTGGCAAAAAAAAAAAAAAAAAAAGGCAGTACTTGGGCATTTGTATTTTTAAAAAAATTCTGAGATAATTCTGATATGCATATGGATTTTAAAAAGTGATTACAGGTTTTTCTATTAAATGGTAGTTTTAGTGATATAGAGGGCTTCCCTGATAGCTCAGTTGGTAAAGAATTCACCTGCAATGGAGGAGACCCTGGTTCAATTACTGGGTCGGGAAGATCCTGTGGAGAAGGGATAGGCTACCCACTCCAGTATTCTTGGGGTTCCCTGTTACTCAGCTGGTAAAGAATCACCTGCAATGCAGGAGACCTGGGTTCAATCCCTGGGTTGGGAAGATCTGTAGAGAAGGGAAAAGCTACCCACTCCAGTATTCTGGCCTGGAGAATTCCATGGACTGTATAGTCCATGGGGTTGCAAAGAGTCAGACATGACTGAGCAACTTTTACTTTCACTTTCAACTTGGTGATACAGAATTCCATAATTTCTCTATTGACCAATCATGATACAGTGGTATTAAGTGAGTAATAGTTACATAATCACAATAGTAAAAAAGATGTTTATCAGTTTTCACAATCAATAACCAGATGAAAAATAAAAGGTAATTACAATTGCAGGTGATAATGGGAACACGATTAACCAAAGAATATAAAATAATTACAATTTGAGGGGTCAAGCAGAGTGGTGAGTAAGTGGAAGTGCATACATGCACGTGTTTTTAGCTAGTCTGTGTCTTTTTAGTTGGTGCATTTAATCCATTTACATTTAAGGAAACTATATAATATATATGTCCAACATATGTATGATGCTGTTACCATTTTCTTAATTGTTTTGGGTAGGGCTTTTCATTTTCTTGTTTTCTGCCTAGAGAAGTTCCTTTAGCATTTGTTGTAAAGTTGGTATGGTGGTGCTGAATTCTCTTAACTTTTGATTTTCCATCAAATCTGAAGGAGAGTTTTGCCAGCTAGAATCTTCTTGGTTGTAGGTTCTTCCCTTTCAGCACTTAAAATATGTCATGCCATTCCCTTCTGGCATATAGAGTTGCTGTTGAGAAATCAGCTGATAGCCTGATGGAATTTCCCTTGTGTGTTACTTGTCATTTTCCCCTTGTTGTTTTTAATTTTATCTCTGTCTTTAATTTTTGTCAGTTTGATTTCTGTGTGTCTCAGTGTGTTCCTCCTTGGATTTATCCTTCCTGGGATTTTCTGGGCTTCCTGAACTTGGTTGACTGTTTCCCATGTTTTCAGCTATTATCTCTTCAAATATTTTCTCAGTTTCTTTTTCTCTGTCTTCTCCTGGGGTCCCTATAATGCAAATATTCATATGTTTAATGTTGTTCCAGAGATCTCTTGGGCTGTCTTCATTTCTTTTCATTCTTTTTTCTGTATTCTGTTCTGCAACAGTGATTTCCACCATTCTGTCCTCCAGGTCGTTTATCCGTGTTTCTGCCTCAGTTATTCTGCGGCAGAATTCAGTTAATCACTGTGGATTCCTTCTAGTGAACTATTCATCTCTGTTTGTTCTTTAGTTCTTGTAGGTCTCTGGTAAACATTTCTTACATTTTCTCAGTCTTTGCCTTCATTCTTTTTCTGAGATCCTGAATCATATTCACTATCATTATTCTGATTTCTTTTTCTGGAAGATTGCTTATTTCCACTTCATTTAGTTGTTTTCCTGGGGTTTTATGTTGTCCCTTTTTCTGGGATGTAACTTTCTGCTTTTTCATGCTGATTAATTTTCTGTAATGTGGTTTTGTTTTAGTTGGTGTGGGATTGTGGTTCTTGCTGCTTCTGTCTGCCCTCTGATGGAGGAAGCTAAGAGGCTCCTGTAAGCTTCCTGATGGGAGGGAGTGGTGGTAGAAAAAACTGGGTGTTGGCTCTGGGGGGCAGGGTCTTGCTCAGTAAAGCTTTAATCCAATTATCTGCTGATTGGTGGGGTTGTGTTCTCTCCCTGGTATTTTTTTGGCCTGAGGTGGCTCATTGCTATGGTTGGGTTAATGGCGACCCATGGTGCTGTAGTCCATGGGTTTGCAAAGAGTTGGACAGGATTGAGTGACTGAACAACAAGAAGAGTGTTTATACCAAGGGTAAGTTTCTTAGACACCTGCCGCCAGGCGCCCCCACCACCCCACCCCGTGGAAGTCTTGTAATCAAATCCCTCTGGGCTTCAAGGTCAGATTTCCTGGAGGTTCCCATTTGATTTTATCATGATTGTGGCCCTCCTGCCATCTCCCTTTGGCTTCTTCTTTGTCTCTGGACATGGGATACTTTTTTTGGTAGGTTCCAGTGTCCTGTCAGTGGTTGTTCAACAGCTAGTTGTGATTTTGGTCTCTTGCAGGAGAAGATGAGTGCACATCCTTCTACTCCACCATCTTGAACTGGAAGGAAAACCCCCAAATCTGTTCTTTACATCTATGTCTCCTTTGCGTGTAGAATCGTCGGTACCATTTATATGCATTAATACACCATATTCGTCTTTCTAACTTACTTCACTCTGTATAATAGGGTCCAGGTTCATCCACCTCATTAGAACTGACTCAAATGCATTCCTTTTTATAGCTGAGTAATATTCCATTGTGTATATTTACCACAACTTCCTTATCCATTCATCTGCCAATGGACATCTAGGTTGCTTCCATGTCCTAGCTATTGTAAATAGTGCTGCAGTGAACGTTGGGGTGCGTGTTTCTCTTTCAGTTCTGGTTTCCTCAGGGTATATACCCAGCAGTGGGATTGCTGGGTTGTATGGCATTTCTATTCTCAGTTTTTCAAGGAGTCTCCACACCATTCTCCGTAGTGGGTGTACCAGTTTGCATTTCCACCAACAGTGTAAGAGGGTTCCCTTTTCTCCACACCCTTTCCAGCATTTACTGTTTATAGAGTTTTTGATGGCGGCCGTTCTGACCATTGTGAGACGATACCTCATTGTGGTTTTGATTTGCAGTTCTCTAATAATAAGTGGTGTTGAGCATCTTTCATGTGTTTATTAGCCATCTGTATATGTTCTTTGGAGAAATACCTGTTTAGGTCTTTTGCCCACTTTTTGATTGGGTTCTTCATTTTTCTGATATTGAGCTGCATGTATATTTTGGATTTTAATTCTTTGTCAGTTGTTTCATTTGCCGTTATTTTCTCCCATTCCGAGGGCTGTCTTTTCACCTTGCTTATAGTTTGCTTCATTGTGCAAAAGCTTCTTTCTTGTTTTTGTAGCAGTAAATTTCAGTTTTTCTGTTTATAAGCTTTACTTTTAGAAAATGCCATTTAAGAGTTAAAAGCTTAAGCTTTTTGCCTGTATCTCATATTTTAAGAATTCCTACTGATTTGAACAAATGCAACCAAAACATAAGAAATTCCTTTACAAAAATTCAGTATCACTGTGGGGACACTTAGGTTAATTTACAAATTAGTTTTTTAAAAGCTCCAGTGTTTCTAAAATTTGTTCATGGTAGGCAGCACAAAGAGAAAGTACCACAGCCATGCTGAATAATTGTGTTCAGTGCCAGCCTTGTCATAAAATTTTGTAGATTATTCTTTCTGTATAAAAAGAATTTTATTTTTTTAAGTGTCAGTTTTGACAACAGATTTTTTTTTTGAGTATTAGAATGCATAAATTTGGCGTAGCTATAAATTAGGTACACAACACAGTCAATGCCAAGTGCCTTCCTTCTCTAGGGGTCTCTAAATTTAATAATAATATTTCTTCTTGGCATTCTGTTCTACCAAGATTTATATTCCTGTTATCACTTTAAAAACAAATAATTTTGCCTTTCATGCTGAACTTTGAAACAGAATTTATAGTAGCACTCAATAATGTCAGATGTGTCACCTTTAAGGATGAATTTCTAATAGCTTTACTTTGATTCCATGAACTGGATAAAAAAAATAAAGCTGTTATTCGATTCAGTGTAATTGGTTTTCTATTTGAAGCATCTGGTATCACTGATACCAAGCTGATATCGTTTAACTTTTTGCAAAGTTGTTGTTTTGCAAACAATTTCACGATTGCTTTATATTTAAGCATAAGATAATCTAAGATAAAAAAGAGTAAAATTAATTTAGATGATTAGGGATTTGAGCTAATTGAGACAAATGCTATTAGCATAATGTATAAACATTCTGTCTGTAGCTATGTGTGTTAGATTGTTTCCATGTAAGCCTTCTTAAAATAATTTAAAATATCTTTAAACTAGATACTGGTGCTGAATCAGTGAATTTGTATCATCTGCTTTTCATGTGGTCAGTGATACTACAGTAGTGTCCATGTTACATATTTATTATCAAATTATTTTAGGAATGGAAATTCCATACTTAATTTTTTATTTAAGATGCATTTTTAAACACTGATGTCAAAAGTTTATGACAAAATGAAAAAGCATTCAGTTCAGTCGCTCAGTTGTGTCCAACTCTTTGCGACCCCATGAACTGCAGCACACCAGGCCTCCCTGTCCATCACCAACTCCCGGAGTTCACTCAGACTCACGTCCATCGAGTCAGTGATGCCATACAGCCATCTTGTCCTCTGTCGTCCCTTTCTCCTCTTGCCCTCAATCTTTCCCAGCATCAGGGTCTTTTCAAATGAGTTAGCTCTTTGCATCAGGTGGCCAAAATATTGGAGTTTTGGCTTCAATATCAATCCTTCCAATGAACACCCAGGACTGATCTCCTTTAGGGTGGACTGGTTGGATCTCCTTGCAGTTCAAGGGACTTTTAAGAGTCTTCTCCAATACCACAGTTCAAAAGCATCAATTCTTCAGCGCTCAGCTTTCTTTATGGTCCAACTCTCACATCCATACATGACCACTGGAAAAACCATAGCCTTGATTAGACAGACCTTTATTGACAAAGTAATGTCTCTGCTTTTTAATATGCTGTCTAGGTTGGTCACTTTCCTGCCAAGGAGTAAGTGTCTTTTAATTTCATGGCTGCAGTTGCCATCTGCAGTGATCTTGGAGCCCAGAAAAATAAAGTCAGCCACTGTTTCCATTGTTTCTCCATCTATTTGCCATGAAGTGATGGGACTGGATGCCATGATCTTCATTTTCTGAATGTTGAGCTTTAAGCCAACGTTTTCACTCTCCTCTTTCACTTTCATCAAGAGGCTTGTTAGTTCTTCTTCACTTTCTGCCATAAGGGTGGTGTCACCTGCATATCTGAGGTTATTGATATTTCTCCTGGCAATCTTGATTCCAGCTTGCACTTCCTTTAGCCCAGTGTTTCTCATGATGTACTCTGCATGTAAGTTAAATGAGCAGAGTGACAATATACAGCCTTGATGTACTCCTTTCCCAATTTGGAACCAGTCTGTTGTTCCATGTCCAGTTTTAACTGTTGCTTCCTGACCTGCATACAGGTTTCTCAAGAGGCAGATTAAGTGGCCTGGTATTCCCATCTCTTTCAGAATTTTCCCCAGTTTATTGTGATCCACGCAGTCAAAGGCTTTGGCATAGTCAATAAAGCAGAAATAGATGTTTTTCTGGAACTCTCTTGCTTTTTTGATGATTCAGTAGATGTTGGCAATTTGTTCTTTGGTTCCTCTGCCTTTTCTAAAACCAGCTTGAACATCAGGAATTTCACGGCTCATGTATTGCTGAAGCCTGGCTTGGAGAATTTCGATCACTACTTTACTAGTGTGTGAGATGAGTGCAATTGTGCAGTAGTTTGAGCATTCTTTGGCATTGCCTTTCTTTGGGGTTGGAATGAAAACTGACCTTTTCCAGTCCTGTGGCTACTGTTGAGTTTTCCAAATTTGCTGGCATATTGAGTGCAGCACTTTCACAGCATCATCTTTCAGGATTGAAATAGCTCAACTGGAATTCCATCACCTCCACTAGCTTTGTCCATAGTGATGCTTCCTAAGGCCCACTTGACTTCAGATTCCAGGATGTCTGGCTTTCGGTGAGTGTGAGTGACCACACCATCGTGATTATCTGGGTCGTGAAGATCTTTTTTGTACAGTTCTTCTGTGTATTCTTGCCACCTCTTCTTCATATCTTCTGCTTCTGTTAGGTCCATTCCATTTCTGTCCTTTATTACCAGAAAAAGCATTACCAGGCAATATACATAAATAGTTGTAAACAGAGATTCGTGCTGTATGTTAAATGACAGAACTGCTCTGGTAGGATGGAACTCTCGTATACTGGGTTTGTTCCCTTGCATATTTCACAGGTATCTAACCTGTAATGTCCCATATTTCCCGCTGAGCCTGCGGAATGGCCGCTCTGTATTTGACTGAAGCACAGACCGGAGCAGAACCGCCTTGCAGATTAAGTATCTGGTGAGGAAAGTAGAGTCAAAAACTTATTTGACTGTTCTAGTCCAGACCAGAAGGAGTTGTATCTCTGGACCAGTGTACTTGCTTTTACTTGTTACATAGCTGGCCAAAGCTATACGCTCAGGTCTTGTTAAAAATTGTTTACATATTTTTTATTTGACATATAATTGATTTAAGGTAACTGATTTTATCAGTTCTTTAACTTTTGAGAGGAATCTTACCAAAATCACTGTTTACTAAATATCTCTCTCCAGATTTTCTGTTATCTGTAAAGTACTTTTTTACAGGCCTGGGACCAGTCAGGAGGGGAAACCACACAGTACTCTGAATAGGAAAGTGTAATATAAAGCATTAGTAATTATAACAGGAGATGGGAATAACAGAGAGATTGGCCAGCAAGAAGTGAAGAGACTAGGATCAACATAAACGGAACCACCACTCCCTTCAGAACTGAGAAAGAGTGGACACAGCTGAGATCCAGACCTTGTTGGAGGGGGCACAGCCATGGTTGTCGGGATAGCAGAGAAGTTGCTGTGGTACCATGCTGGTGGAACTTGCCAGAAATGAACACCTAAGCGTGCTAGGAAAGCGTTTACAGGGACGTGTCTCACTGCGGACATCTGAGGGGGTGACTAGAGGAGTGTGGGCTGCTGGTTGCTCTTGGCCACTGGGTACTGCAGGAGATGCGAGTCCCACAGGAGAGGGTCTGGAGAAAACTGTGCACGCTCCAGTGCTCCAGATAAGGAGCGAAATCTTCCCCCTGCGCTCTCAGCTGTGCCCCCTCCTGACTAAGCTTTATGTCAAGCCTGCTGGTAAAGGAAACATAGTCAGAGGGCCCAAATTCATTTCACAGAGCTGGCTTTGGGTGAATTTGGAGCTGTGGCTATAAATTAATAACTGGCACAAAAACGAGCACCCTTCTCATTTTGTTGTGCTCTAGTAAATTTTAGTTTCAAATTTCAATGTGAAGTTTGTAATACCTTCTTCTGTTTTTGGTTTTTTTTCTAATATTTTGGTCATAGTACTAGATTTTGTATCTGCTCGATTCTGCATCAACATGTTGTGCATGTTTTTTTAAGTTGTGCATACTATTTTTTAAGCTTAAAAATTATATTTTAACTTTACAAGTATTTTGACTTAATTACCAATTAATAGATATCATTGTCATTCTGTCTTGCATAAAATATTCTAATATACCTTACATTGTTGCCTATGAAAATACCACTTGAGCTGAACCAGTCCACTCACGCTAACTGGTTTGGAGGTATGCTTGTGTGTAATACTAGAAGTCATGGTTGTATTCCCCTCTCCTTAGTATAATACAATAGCAATATCTTACACAAAGCAACTGTTACACTGAAATCAAAACAGAGTTGTATTTACTGGAAGATATTTTATGCAGGTTGTTTTTTCTAAAAACTTTATTTTGAATTCAGTATAGATTCATAGGACATTGCAAAGAAGTGTATAGGGGCCTTGACTTGATTTTGCCCAGTGTTAACATTATGTATAACTTGCAGTACCATATCAAAACCAAGTCACTGGCATTGTTTACAATCCAGAGAACTTACTCACATTTCCCTAGTTACAAATGCCCTTGTGTGTGTGTAGATCTGCGCGATTTTAAACGGGTAGGTGAGCATCACTACAGTGAAGATACAGATCTGTGCCATCGCTTAGGGCTTTTAGTACTATCCCTGTGTAGCCACGTTTACCCCATCCCTGATTTCTGGCCACCAATCTGATCTCCATTTTCATAATTTTGTTATTCAAAAATGTTATATAGATGGAATCCTGTAACTTTTTGAGGTTTATCTTTTTACTTAGTACAGTTCTCTTGAGGTTCATCCAAACTGCTTTGTGTATCGCCAGTTCTTCTTTATTGCTGAGTAATACTCCATGGTGTAGCTGTACCACAGTTGGTTTAATAAACCACTGTTCATTGAAAGACATTTAGGTACTTTGCAGTTTTTAGCTATTCTGAATAAAACTGTTACGAACACTTGTATGTAAGCTCCTATATGAAATGTCTTGATTTTTCTGAGCTAAATCCCCAAGAGCACAATTGTTGGGATGTATGGTAAGTCTATTTGAAAGAAATTTCCAGGCTATATTCCAGAGTGACTACCATTTTATATATCTACCTGCAATATATAATTGTCCAATTTCTCTATATCCTCATTAGTGTCTGTTGTCACTATTTTTAATTTTAGCCATTTTGGTAGGTGTGCAGTGATATCTCATTGTGTTTTAATTTGCAATTTCCTAGAGACTAAGGCGATGGCACCCCACTCCAGTACTCTTGCCTGGAAAATCCCAGGGACGGGGGAGCCTGGTGGGCTGCCGTCTCTGGGGTTGCACAGAGTTGGACACGACTGAAGCAACTTAGCAGCAGCAGCAGAGACTAAGGTGGTGAATATCTTTTCATGTGCTTATTTGCCATTTGGTAAAATGTCTGTTCATGCCTTTTGCCCATTTTCTTTCTCTTGAGTTTTGAGAATTCTTTTTTTTTTTTCTTTTTTTTTTCTTTTTTTTATTCTTCCAATTTTATTTTATTTTTAAACTTTACATAATTGTATTAGTTTTGCCAAATATCAAAATGAATCCACCACAGGTATACATGTGTTCCCCATCCCGAACCCTCCTCCCTCCTCCCTCCCCATACCATCCCTCTGGGCCATCCCAGTGTACCAGCCCCAATCATCCAGCATCGTGCATCGAACCTGGACTGGCAACTCGTTTCCTACATGATATTTTACATGTTTCATTGCCATTCTCCCAAATCTTCCCACCCTCTCCCTCTCCCACAGAGTCCATAAGACTGTTCTATACATCAGTGTCTCTTTTGCTGTCTCGTACACAGGGTTATTGTTACCATCTTTCTAAATTCCATATATATGCGTTAGTATACTGTATTGATGTTTTTCCTTCTGGCTTACTTCACTCTGTATAATAGGCTCCAGTTTCATCCACCTCATTAAAACTGATTCAAATGTATTCTTTTTAATGGCTGAGTAATACTCCATTGTGTATATGTACCACAGCTTTCTTATCCATTCATCTGCTGATGGACATCTAGGTTGCTTCCATGTCTTGGCTATTATAAACAGTGCTGCGATGAACATTGGGGTACACGTGTCTCTTTCCCTTCTGGTTTCCTCAGTGTGTATGCCCAGCAGTGGGGTTGCTGGATCATAAGGCAGTTCTATTTCCAGTTTTTTAAGGAATCTCCACACTGTTCTCCATAGTGGCTGTACTAGTTTGCATTCCCACCAACAGTGTAAGAGGGTTCCCTTTTCTTTTTATATTCTAGTTCTAGGCTTTTGTCAGATACATGAGTTGTACATATTTCTTCTGTAGTATCTTTTTAAAAAATCGGGATATAGTTGCTTTACAAAATTTGTTAGTTTTTGCTGTACAATGAAGTGAACCAGCTGTATGTGTACATTTGTCCCCTCACTCTTAGACCTCCCTCCCACCCCCACTTCCATCCCACCCCTCTAGATGGTCACAGAGCATGGAGCTGAGCTCCCTGTGCTGTGCAGCAGGTTCATACTAGCTGTCTGCTTTATCCATTGCAGTGTATCTGTGTCAATCCCAATTCATGCCACCCCCTTCCCCCTCACCTCCCAAGTCTACACATCTGTTCTCTACATCTGCATCTCTGTTCCTGCCCTGCAGATAGGTTCAACTGTAACATTTTTCTAGATTCCACATATATGCGTTCATGTAGAATACTTGTTTTTCTCTTTCTGACTTCACTCTGTATGACACACATCACGTTCATCCACCTCACTACAACTCACCCAATTTTGTTTTAATGGCTGAAGAATAATCCATTGTGGCTATGTACCACATCTTTATCCATTCCTCTAATCAGTGGACACTTAGAGTGCCTTCATGTCCTGGCTGTTGTAAATAGTGCTGCGGTGAACATTGGGATGCGTGTCTTTTTGAATTATGGTTGTCTCTGGGTGTATACCAGTAGTGGGATTGCTGTATCATATAGAGTTCTGTTTTTAGTTTTTTGAGGACCCTCCATACAGTTTTCCATAGTGGCTGTATCAATTTACATTCCCAGCAATGGTGCAAATACTGCTGTGCTGAGTCACTTCATTCGTGTCCAACTCTTTGTGACCCTATGGACTGTAGCCCACCAGGCTCCTCTGTCCATGGGATTCTCCAGGCAAGCATACTGGAGTGGGTTGTCATGCCCTCCTCCAGGGGATCTTCCCAATCCAGGGATCGAACCGGCATCTCTTATGTCTCCTGCATTGGCAAGCGGGTTCTTTACCACTGGCCCCACCTGGGAAGCCCAGTAGTGCAAGAGTTCCCTATTTCCCTCTCCCTCTCCAGCATTTATTCATAAAACTTCTTTTCTAAACTATCCTCCAAAGTGGAGGATAAGTACTTCACAGTGTTGTGTTGGTTTCTCTGTGCATCATTGTGAATCAGCTGTGAGTGTACACGTATGTCCTCTCTCTCAAGCCTCCCTCCCACCCTCCTGTCCCACCTTTCTAGGTTATCACAGAGCACCAAGCTGAGCTCCCTCGTGATACAGCAGCTTCCCGCTTGCTGTCTGTTTACACATGGCAGTGTTTATGTGTCAGTGCTACTCGCTGTATCTGTCCCACCCTCTCCTTCCCCTGCTGCATCCGTGAGTCTTCTCTATGTCTGCATCTCTGTGCCTGTCCTGCAAGTAGGTTCATCAGTGCTGTTTTTCTAGATTCTACATATATGCGTTAATACAAGGTTTTTTTTTTTTTTTTCTCTTTCTGACTTCACTCTGTATGACACACACTACATTCATCTACCTCATTCCACCTGGCTCAATTTTGTTCTTTTTATGACTAATATTCCATTGTATATATGTACCCCGACTTCTTTATCCATTCATCTGTTGATGGACGTGTAGGTTGCTTCCGTGTCCTGGCTCTTGTAAATGGTGCTGCATTGAGCACTGGGGTACATGTCTTTTTATGTTTTTTTCAGGGTATACGCTCAGAAGTGGGGTTGCTGGGTCATATGGTAACTTTATTCCTGTTTTTTAAAAGAATCTCCATACTCTTCTCCATAGTTGCTGTATCAATTTACATTCCTACCAGCAGTGCAAGAGGGTTCTCTTTTCTCCATATCCTCTCCAGCATTTATTGTTTGTAGATTTTAAAAAATAATTTAATTTATTTGGCTGTGCTAGGTTTTCGTTGCTTTAAGGCCATTCCCTAGTTGCGGCGAGCAGGGGCCATAATATCTGTTTAGGCTTCCTGTTGCTGTAGCCTCTTTGTTGCAGAACACAGGTTCTAGAGCATTTGGACTTCAATATCTGTGGGTCCTGGGCTCTGGAGCACAGGCTCAGTAGTTGTGGCACACAGCTAAGCACACAGGCTTAGTGCCCTGGGGCATGTGGGGTCTTCCAGGGATTGAATCTGTGTCTCCTTCAGTGGCAGGCAGGTTCTCTATCTCTGAGCCACCAGGGAAGCCCTATTTGTAGATTTTTTGATAATGGCCATTCTTTCCAGTTGTAGTGACTCCTCATTGAGGTTTTGATTTGCACTCCTCTAATAATGAGTGATGGTGAGCATCTTTGCATGTTTGTTGGCTGTATCTGTTTGTCCTCTTTGGAGAAATATCTGTTTAGGTCTTCCACCCATGTTTTGATTTGGGTTGTTTGTTTTTCTGATATTGAGCTGCATGAACTGCTTGTATATTTTGGAGAGTAATCCTTTGTCAGTTGCAATTATTTTCTTCCATTCTGAGGGTTGTCTTTTCATCTTGTTTATGGTTTCCTTTGCTTTGCTAAAGCTTTCAAGTTTAATTAGATCCTGTTTGTTTTTATTCTCTTTAGGAGATAGGTCAAAAAAGGTCTTGCTGTGATTTATGTCAGAGTTTTCTGCCTGTGTTTTCCTGTAAGAGTTTTATAGTGTCCAGTTTTACATTTAGGTCCTTAATCCATTTTGAGTTTATTTTTGTGTATGGTGTTAGAGAATGTTCTAATTTCATTCTTCTGCACAGAGCTGTCCAGTTTTACCAGCAGCACTTATTGAAGAGACTGCTTTTTTTCTCCACCGTATATTATTGCTTCTTTTGCCATAGATTAGGTGACCATAGTTGTATGGGTTCATCTGTGGGCTTTCTGTCTGGTTCCATTGATCCTGTATAGATTCTATATAGATCCTGTTCCATTGATCTATATTTCTGTTTTTGTGCCAGTATAATACTGTCTTGATTGCTGTAGCTTTGTTTGTAATACAGTCTGAAATCCGAAGCCTGATTCCTCCAGCTCCATTTTTCTTTCTCAAGATTGCTTTGGCTATTTGAGGTCTTTTGTGTTTCCATAGAAACTTTAAAAATGTTTTGTCCTAATTTTGTGAAAAAATGCCGTTGGTAATTTGATAGGAATTCCATTCATTGAGTCTGTAGATCGCTTTGGGTGGTATAGTCATTCTCACAGTTTTGATTCTGCCAATCCAAGAACATGGTTTCTCTCTTCATCTAGTTGTGTGTTGATTTCTGTCATCAGTATCTTAAAGTTCTCTCTCTGGGTATAGGTCTTTTGGACCTATACACCTTAGGTAGGTGTATTCCTAGGTATTTTTTTTTGTTTTTGTTGTGATGGTAAATGAGATTGTTTCCTTAATTTCTTTTCCTGATCTTTCATTGTTAATGTATAGGAATATAAGAGATTTCTGTGCAGTAATTTTTGTATCTTGTAACTCTACCAAATTCATTGATTAACTCTAGTAGTTTTCTGGTGGTGCTTTTAGGATTTTCAGTGTGTAGTACCATGTCATCTGCAAACAGCGACAGTTTTACTTCTTTTCCAATTTGGATTCCTTTTATTTCTTTTTTCTGCTCTGATTGCCATGGCTAGGACTTTCAAAACTATATTGAATAGTGGCAAGCATGGACATCCTTGTCTTGTTCTTGATCTTAAATGCTTTCTGTTTTTCTTTATTCAGAATGATGTTTGCTGTGGGTTTGTCTTACATGGCTTTTACTATGTTGAGATAGGTTCCTTTTAAACTAACTTTCTGGAGGAGAAGGCGATGGCACCCCACTCCAGCACTCTTGCCTGGAAAACCCCATGGACGGAGGAGCCTGATGGGCTGCAGTCCATGGGGTCGCTGAGGGTCGGACACGACTGAGCGACTTCACTTTCACTTTTCACTTTCATGCATTGGAGAAGGAAATGGCAACCCACTCCAGTGATCTTGCCTGGAGAATCCCAGGGATGGGGGAGCCTGGTGGGCTGCTGTCTGTGGGGTCGCACAGAGTCGGACACGACTGAAGCGACTTAGCAGCAGCAAACTAACTTTCTGGAGAACTTTTGTCATACATTGGTGTTGAGTTTTTGTCAAAAGCTTTTTCTGCATCTATTGAGATGATCATATGGTTTTTATTCTTCAGATGGTTAGTATATCACATTGATTTACATATATTGAATCCCGCTTGATCATGGTGTATGATTCTTTTAATGTGCTGTTGGATTCTATTTGCTAGTATTTTGTTGCGGATTTTTGCATTATGTTCATCAGTGATATTGGCCTGTAGTTTTCTTTTTGTGTGATATCTTTGTTTGGTTTTGGTATCAAGGTGATGTTGGCTTCATAGAATGAACCTGGGAGCATTCCTTACTCTGCAGTTGTTTGGAAGCATTTGAGAAGGATGGGTGTTGGCTCTTCTCTAAATGTTTAATGGAATTTGCCATCTGGTCCTGGATTTTTGTTCATTGGAAGATTTTTCATCACAGTTTTAATTTCACTACTTGTGATTGGTCTGCTTATGTTTTCTTTTTCTTCCCAGTTCAGTCTTAGAAGGTTGCACTTTTCTAAGAATTTGTCCATTTCTTCTAGGTTGTCCATTTTATTGGCATATAGTTGATTGCAGTAGTCTCTTACGATCCTTTGTATTTCTGTGGCATCTGTTGTAATACCTCTTGTTTCATTTCTAATATTATTGACTTGAATCCTCATTTTCTTGATGAGTCTGGCTAAAGGTTTATCAATTTTGTTTATCTTAAAGAACCAGCTTTTAGTTTCATTAATTTTTGCTATTGTTTTCTTCATTTTTATTTCATCTGTTTCTGCTCTGATTTTTATTATTTCTTTCCTTCTACTAACTTTGGGTTTTCTTTTTTCTTTCTCTAGTTGTTTTAGGTGTAAGGTTAGGTTGTTTATTTGAGATTTTCCTTATTTCTTAAGGTGGGATCATACTGTTGTATAAACTTCCCTGCTTTTGCCGCATCCCATAGATTTTGGGTTGTCATGTTTTTGTTGTCATTTCTTTTTATGTATTTTTTAATTTCCTCTGATTTCTTCAGTGATCTCTAATTAGAGTTTCTGTCTCTTGAGCTTTGAGAATCCTTTGTATATTCTAATACTAGTCTTCTGTCAGGTATGTGGTTTGTACATATTTTTGCTAGTCTGTAGTTTGTTTTTCATCTTCTTAACAGAGTTTTTCTTAGAGCAGAAGTTTTACATTTTGATGAAGTCCAATTTATTGTTTTCTTTACTTTTATGGGTCATGTGTTTGATGTCAAGTCTAAGAACTGCTAATTTACTCACAGGTCTGAAGATTTGTTCCCATTTTTTTTAATGTAAAGTTTTATAGTTTAAAACTATAGTTTTATAGCTTCAGGCAGTGAATCCTTTTGAACTAACTTTTGCATATGATGTGAGGTTTAACTCAGTGTTCATTTTTTGACCTATGGGTGTCCAGTAGCTTCAGCACCATTGGAATTAACTTCCATTGAAGTACTTTTGCGCCTGAAAAATCAAGTAGGTATGTTTAAGTGAGTCTGTTTCTGGGTTCTCTGTGTAACGTTGATCTTTGTGTATATGCTTTGTGTATATACTGTCTTGTTTGCTGTGGCTGTAGAGTGAGCCCTAACATCAGGAAGTGTGATTCCTCTCACTTTTGCAAAACTGTTTTGGCCATTCCAGGACCTTTCCTTTTCCATATACATTTTAAGATAAGTTTGTCTGTCTAAAAGAAAAATAATTTGTAGGCTTTTAACAGCAATCTTGTTAAACTTTGGAAACTCGTCATTTGGAGCGTTGAAATCTTTACCACACTGAATTACTTCAGTTTTTAAATTTAAATGAGATAAAATTAAGAATTCAGATTCTCAGTAATCCTGTTTCAGGTACTCAGTAAGTCATGTTGGCTTATGGCTGCTCTGTTAGACAGTGTAGTTCCAGACTCTTCCCTGTTTCTGGAACACCCTTCTCCTGTTCAAGAAGCGTTAATCAACTTCTTACTCTTTTAGACTCAGCTTAGATGGCACCTTGTCCTAGACATGTTCTCTGTCCCATGTCTCACTTCTTAGCCCAAGTCTTCCCATCGAACTCCATGTTCATTTCTATTTATGGTGATTATTATGTACTCACTCCTGTTCAGGGTTGCATTGTATGCTGATTACCTTTTTACTTGTCTGCTCCATCACTAAATTATAAGCTACTTTGAATCAAATTGTGTGATTATCCTTGTATCTCTAGTACCTCACATATAAATAATTGGGGAGATATGAATAGTTGTATCACATCTAGTTAATTTGCTTACCATTTTCTAGAATTGTGGCCCCTCAGCTTTTGGAGCATGTATTACCTATGGTATATATATTTATTATAAAATCTGAACCTGTGTTATGATTAGCTAATATCTGCAGCATATTATAGTTTAGAGTGGAGCATTTATCATTAACAACAGTGGCTGTAAATTTGTGTTTCAAATAGTCTTGATACTTTTGAAAATTTGTGGCTGAGTTTTTCTTTTTTAGATCTGATTATATTTCCATTTTTAAAAAGTATGGTACCTCTGTCACAACGAATGAACCAGTATTGAAATACTGTTACTTACTGAAGTCCATTCTTTATGATTATTTGCTTAGATTTTACCTAAGGACCTCTTTCTGATTTAGGATCCCATTCAGGTGACCATATTACATTTAGTTGTCATATCTCTTTAGCCTTTTCTAGCCTTTTCTCACCCTGTTGTTGATTAACTTAACAGTTTGAGAAGTCAGAGTATTTTGTGCGATGTCCTCCAAATGGAATTTAATGCTTTTCTTCATGAATAAACTGGAAGTACAGATTTTGGGGGGAAGATCACAGAAGAAGTAAATGCCATTATTGCCATTGTTTTTGCCTCATTAATGTGACTGTTAATGTACTAGTCATTGGAAGTGTCCATTCTCCATCGTCTTCTTTGCTTGTGCTTGCATTACTAATACCGTATTGAATGAGAAGTTTCTCTGTAGACATCTTTTAAAGCCATTGTTCATTTTGTGTTAGTTTACTTAAACTTGGTAATATAAGCTATAAATCCTTTTAACTTGCCTGTCACAGTAGAGCACATCCAAATACAGCACGCCAGGAGCAGATGCACCGGTTGTATGGTGAGGTCTCTATCAGTCTGGTGACTTGGAGGTACTGGAGAACTAACCTCACGTTATTTTTTTGTCTGAATTTTACATGACTTTGAATATACTATACAGTTATGAGGATGCCAGTGACAGCCTGTAATTTAAATACCACAAAAATAAAATTTCTCTTATATTTTAAATGAGAAACTTAAATAGAAGTTCTGATGTTTTCTTCCCTTAATCCCAGTGGATTGCCTTGCTGTAATCCCTGTATCCCTGAAGTGCTCACATCTGACTCTGGAGACAAGTGATCTAGAGAACTGGAAGAATTTCAAAGGTCATTTTACTGCCTCCTTAAATTGATTCTTCTCTGCATCCTCCAGACTTCCTCACATTATTATTCCTTTGTGCACCATATCCTTGTTATGACATTCCTTCTGTTTTCTGCTAACAAGACTGGATATACAGTACTACATTCCAGTTACTTAGAACCTGGAATCCATATAGAAATCCCATCCATAGCTAGATTACTTGTCTTAAAATTTTTCTTTTGGGGAGTGGGTTAATTAGGAGGGCATTTCTAGGAGGCTGACATTTTTATATTCTCTGCTGCTGCTGCTGCTAAGTCACTTCAGTCATGTCCGACTCTGTGCGACCCCATAGACGGCAGCCCAGCAGGCTCCGCCATCCCTGGGATTCTCCAGGCAAGAACTAGGAATATAGAATTTGAATGATTTCACTCTTTCGCCTTTTAAGTCTTCAGTGCTTTTCATCTTATAAACACCTTCCTATTTCCCCAATGGTTGTGAATAATTCTTTGAAATGGGAAGATGCATGTGTATAACACTGGGAAAAATTAGAAAATAATACAGACCAGGATCATTTTAAGGACATGCAGTATACAGCATATGAACCTAAATCATGATGAATTAGGACTGATTATTTATCTCCAAAGGGATTTTTTAACATTAACAAAGTATTTAGGAGAGAAACCCATTCATTCCATTCATTGTATATAGTTCATTTAATATAATTCAACTTGTCAAAATTTGTTTCATGAAACTTTTTCAGAATTTTCCACTATACAGTGAGGCATATATCTCTAGGCATTTATGACTGATTCCTGTTGTTACTGAAAATCGCTCAGTTGTGTCTGACTCTTTGCAACCCCGTGGACTGTAGCCTGCCAGGCTCCTCTGTCCATGGCATTCTCCAGGCAGGAATACCAGAGTGGGTAGCCTTTCCCTTCTCCAGGGACTCTTCCCAACCCAGGACTCGAACCCAGGTCTCCCACATTGTAGGCAGATTCTTTACCAGCTGAGCCACCAGGGAAGCCCTGTTGTTAAGAGTTTCCAGTTAATGGATGCTATATAAGGCAGTACTTGGACAATCTATACTACTGTATGTTATTATACTTAACAAATGTAATATCAGAAGTTAATGATACACATTTTATTGGGGGGTCTTGATTATCTATAATCTTTTTAAGAAAACTAAGTATAATGTATTCTGTTTTACTTCATATAATATTATATATATTATATAATATTTCTATGTGACTTTTACTTATTTCAGCATTTGTGGCCTATGTAATAATCAGAAAATTCAGCTTAACACTAACTACGTAATACTAAAATCAAAGTCTCTAAATATGATAGATAAATTACAAAATTTAGAAACTGGCATTTTGATGCAACAGTAAGGGAAAGAAATTCATGATACTTTCTAAGTATGGTGTATGGCAGCATGCTCAAGGAAGTTAGTATTTTATGTCTGTTTGACATTTTTTGGGATGCTGCTTCCTGAATTCTTTTTTTTTAGTGCATGTGTGTACGTTTTAACAAATTTTGTGACACTTGTTAAATTTTTTGTTTAAAAATATTTATTCAAGTTAAATGCAGATTTTGGTCATTCCTGGTAAACTGTTAACAATTGCATGTTTTTTCATTTGTTACTTTGCCTTCCCATTGTTTCAAATGATTCTCTTTTTATTATTGAGAGCTATTCTATTCTCTTGTCATATGTTCCTCATCTGAAGCATTATTATTCAGAAGAATAATTGAATGAATTTGAATACACTCTGAATAGATTTGTGTTGACTGTGCTATCTACAACTTTAGCTCAGAACTAGTCATGGTTATTATTTTCAGTTATTTCTCCCAGTTGCTAATACTAAAACTCTGACTCACATGAAACTTTCCTTATAAGATAGATTCTAGCAAAGTTAACTTGAGCATATATAATTCCATTTACCTAATGATTTATATTACAAAATATAAGATTGGTGGCAGTGGCCAACATACACTGCTCTAACTTACTGAAAAGTATATCTATATACACATTTAAACAGCGGGTTTTTTTTTGTTGTTTTTTCCTTTTGATGTTTTTGTTAGTGAGTCAACAATATAAATAAAATATAATTGCTGAGAGCCTAAATAAACAGCAACATAGTATAAAGAATCAGTCATTTTTCTTTAAGCAGGTTCTTTTCTTTTACAATAGTATAGCATGTATATCTTCCAGGTTCTTGAGATTCTAGGTCTGTATTACTCATGTAATTAACACCAACTTGTGAAGCACATAATCCCCAGATCTTAGTGGCTTAATATAACAATTTTTGTCTTGGTCTTGAGAAGTGTATGTAGATGTTTCTGTTTAGACTGCTTTCCCAGAAGGATCTCCTCTAAGCAGTGACTCTGGAGTCTAAACTCCTTCAGCATTTTACACTGTGGCCAATTGTGTGACCTTTTAAAGTCTCAGAAATATGTGGGTGTTTTTCAAAACTCTTATTTTTTTTGAACATGGAAACATTTTGTATTTGGGTATAGTCAATTAACAATGTTGTGATGGTTTCAGGTGAACTGTGAAGGGACTCAGCCGTACATATACATGTATCCACTCTCCCCCGAACTTCTCTACCATCCAGGCTGGCACATAACATTGAGCAGAGTTCCATGTGCTATACAGTAGGTTTTTGTTGGTTATCCATTTTAAATATACCAGTATGTACATGACTTTCCCAAAGTCCCTTCCCCGTGGCAACCGTGAGTTTGCTTTCTCAGTCTGTGAATCTCTTTCTGTTTTGAAAGTAAGTTCATTTGTATCATTTCTTTTTAGATTCCAGATATAAGGGATGTCATATGATATTTCTCTTTCTCTGACTTACTTCACTCAGGATGACACTCTCTGGGTCCATCCATGTTGCTGAAAATGGCCTTATTTCCTTCTCTTTACTGGCTGGGTAATAGTTCATTGTGAATCCCCAAGGCATCTCATTCAACAGCCTTTCCTTCCTGGGCTTTCGGTTACCCTGTTGTTTGCCTCAGCTGTTATCCCTTGCCCCAGGTATCAGTGTGCATTTACCTTACATGTTTCTGACAAATGTGTCTTGGAGGTCCCCCAGCACTGGGCAGGTTCCAAGTAGGAGGAGATAAAGGAATGCTGCTCCTCCAGGAGTGGAGAAGGCAATGGCACCCCACTCCAGTACTCTTGCCTGGAAAATCCCATGGACGGAGGAGCCTGGTGGGCTGCAGTCCATGGGGTCGCTAGGAGTCGGACACAACTGAGCAACTTCACTTTGACTTTTCACTTTCATGCACTGGAGAAGGAAATGGCAATCCACTCCAGTGTTTTTGCCTGGAGAATCCCAGGGATGGGGGAGCCTGGTGGGCTGCTGTCTATGTGGTTGCACAGAGTCGGACATGACTGACGCGACTTAGCAGCAGCAGCAGCAGCTCCTCCAGGGAGTCACCAAACAGGTCACAGCAATCCCAGTTGTTCAAGGATAAGGTTTGTTCTATTCTGTCTGATACTGGGTCCCTGTGCTGGGACCAGGAGCTGTTGTCTTCAAGACCAGCCCCTCATCTGGAGAGCATGGGACAGAACCAGACTTAGTTAAAATACACAGGGGTCTCTGACTGGGATTCAACTTTTTCCCCTTGAGTTTCCATAACATTTACCTGATTATCACAAACTTATTAGTTTCTAGGGTTCTGAAAAAATTGGTTTTGACAGTTTTTGCCAGTGTATCTGTTACTTTTGTGGAGGAGTTAATTATTGGGGAGTTCCCTATTCCACCATTTTTGCTGACATCTGGTTCTACAATTTTTAATGTTCAAGAATGGTTCTATCCTAGGACATTAGGAAACAAGAGGTGATAATGACAAGGAGATGTTACACATTGGATACTAATGGAAGAGTACCCAAATGGAGATACACTGTTCAGTTCAGTTCAGTCGCTCAGTCGTGTCCGACTCTTTGCGGCCCCATGAATTGCAGCACGCCAGGCCTCCCTGTCCATCATCAACTCCCGGAGTTCACTCAGACTCACGTCCATCGAGTCAGTGATGCCATCCAGCCATCTCATCCTCTGTCGTCCCCTTCTCCTCCCGCCCCCAATCCCTCCCAGCATCAGAGTCTTTTCCAGTGAGTCAAGTCTTCACATGAGGTGGCCAAAGTACTGGAGTTTCAGCTTCAGCATCATTCCCTCCAAAGAAATCCCAGGGCTGATCTCCTTCAGAATGGACTGGTTGGATCTCCTTGCAGTCCAAGGGACTCTCAAGAGTCTTCTCCAACACCACAGTTCAAAAGCATCAATTCTTCGGCGCTCAGCCTTCTTCACAGTCCAACTCTCACATCCATACATGACTGCTGGAAAAATCATAGCCTTGACTAGACGGACCTTTGTTGGCAAAGTAATGTCTCTGCTTTTGAATATGCTGTCTAGGTTGATCATAACTTTTCTTCCAAGGAGTAAGCGTCTTTTAGCCAAATTCAGATACACTATAGGCAGTTGTAAATGTGGGACTGTAGTGAAAGGCAGAGGTGTCAGGGTTTGAGGTCAGACTTTGGATTTGGTGATGTTGACCCTTGGAACTTGGAAGTGAATTTGTAGAAAGAATAATAAAGGGCTGCTGAGGCCTTAGATTTGGAGAATGGCCTACAGTATAGTTGTATAAAAGGAAATAAATTAGTGTGGTGCAGTAGAACTTCTTTTTCAAAAATTATTTTTGGAATTCGATGTAAACTAGCACATCACTTTCTAATTGAGTCAATTTCTGTCATTTCTGAAAAAGATAATGTACATAGTCTTTGGGACTCCACAATTAACTGTTATCGGTTGGGATTGGAAGAAGGAATTATTCCAATTGTAGTATATCTCTGCTTAGTTTTGAATCAGAGGACTGCTGATTTGTCATTTTTCTTTCACTTTTTCAATTCCTTACCCCTTTTCAAGCTCAGGTAGATTATTTGTAGTTACCATTAATGCCAGAACTTTTAAAATCTCTGCTGAATCATTTTGAACAACCAATTTAGTGAAACTAACAATGGAAATCCACTCCAGTATTCTTGCTGGGAAAATCCCACAGACAGAAGAGCCTAGCATTGGGTCGCAAAAAGTCAGACACAACTGAGCATACACACACAACTTTCTGTTATCTAGCCAGTCCTTCAAGTATTCAAACCAATCTTACCCTGTTTTCTATTTCTTCATATTCTCCTTTCCCTTCCAGTCTTTGTTTCTCTCATATTTAATTACAGGCATTTATGAAAAGGCAATGAGATGAAATTTATAAAAATTCCAGTATACTTCACCAATTTCCAGAATAAAATACTGGAGGCTTTAATTATTTGCAATTGCCAAAAATCCCATTAAATTTCAAGATTGTAGTTCATAAATATAATATAGACTGAATCATAACCTCTTGGGAATTTCAAAAGTAATTTCTCTCTAGTGACTTGTAAGTTATTTGTCTTTTAAAAATCTATCCATAATTAGACTGTAAGAGAAAGGATATGATCAGGGAAGTTTTAATTGCTCCCTATGTGTATTTTACCAAAGTAGTAACATTTTGGAAAAATTTGAATAGGACAGTATACTATATAGACTGGGTTTTAGAAACACCAAAAGCATTTCCCCTTGCGTATTGGTTTAGATCATGTTAACAATTTGTAAATGGACTAATAAAGTATACAGGTTTTAAGGAAAATTCTGTTTATAACTGAATATTCGCTTTTGTGAATATGTATTCTTTATTCTTACACTGTCTGTAGGAGTACTATAAAAACTTATGTTGTCTCTATGCACTGGAGGTCATGTGCGCGCCTTGGAAGCTGGTCTCATAAGGCCAGGGCCTAGCTCAATGAAATGGGGAAACTTGTAAAGGGACATAAGGACAAGAATCCTGTGGCCTGCAAGTGCAGCATCTCCACTTCCCTGTGTTTTCTTACTGTCTTAATATGACCTTACAAAACTGGGGAATGAGGACGGTGACAATTAGAGCATGCTGGCGGGGTTCTCCTTTACTCGGCAGCGTGGGAGACGGGTCCCACCTACTCAGTCATTGTCTCATTCTTCTTGGAATGTGTAGGGACTGAGATTTTTAGTAGCTCTAGTGATTCTATCTCAGCTTGTTTAAAACTGGGGTCTAGCAGGGCAGACCACCTTTGGAAAAAGATCCTAAGAGAAGTGACCATCGAACTTAGTGGAGTGTACATCAGTTTAACCCTGTGTGATCTGTATGTCTCTTCAGTACTAGGATAATTGAGAATTGCTTGTTATGGAAATTAATAATGTTTACATTTTACTGGGATTTTGTAGTTAAGTTATATTTGAGTCTTTTAAAAGATAAGTTCTGAATTCTGTTTAAGTATTTTTTTAAAAAAATTGGATAAGACTGTATGAAATGGCATATTTGTTTGGTGAAAGAATTATTTTTCTTAAGCTGATTTTATTACAGTACGTAAGCCAGAACTTACAGTTGAACTTATAACTTAGAGTAGGCAAATGCATTATAAATGATCAGAAACATTTTCATGTTTTTCATTTTGAGTCATTGTAATGATTGACCATCATGCAAACGTGTCTAGTTTCTCCTTATGATATAAGTCTAGAATTTTTACTTAATAACTGTGGGATTATTTGGTATATGTAACATAACCTGCACCACTTAGTTTCTCATAAGTCTAGGCTAATGTGTTTATGTCCATGAATATCCCAGAAGCTTTCCTGTGCAAAATGATATATAGAAAGCTGTATATTGTAGAATATTTTTCTTAGGTTAATAATGAATTATAAGTCTCTTACTTTCATCCTGAGATCATATTGAATACGTTAAATTTCCATTTTAATATATTGAATAAAGATTTTATTGAAGAAAGTAACCCCCCCTCTAGGCCCTTGATAGCATCCGAATGTTAATATTTTTGTGTTTGTTTAAAATTTGAAATTTAGGATGTACCAGAGTAGAATAAAATTACAAAAAAATCTTACTAAGTAAAACTCTGGCCTTAATAGTCACTGTAATTTTATACTGATAATTTTTTAGAAACTAAAACTAGTGAAAAATTATGATTTTAGTACCTCTATTGAAACTTACTTTGGTACTAAGTTAAACTCCATTTAACTCTATTACTTTCTTTTCCAACAGACATTCAGTTGTTTCAGTAACATTCCAGGGTCCACGTTAGCTTTTTATCTTGATTTTTCCAAGTATTTATTGGTGTGATGTATTTAAGACAGGTGATGTGACTTTAAAAATAGTAGTATTTTTATTTGGATAAGCTTTGCTATTATAAAGTTTTTAAAGTTTAAAAATATTCCTTAGAAGCTATTTCTTGATTTATTAGCATTTACGAACATGTGCTACAGAATATGTTCTGTGGTTTTATTTGATTATAAGAATTAGAAGATAAGTCAAAGTGGTAAAAAGTGTGATGTTTAAAGTAAACCCACTTTTTTAGTGTATTTAGAGTATTGATAGTTGTCTTTGTACCTTATGGTTAAGGAGGGTACTTTTATTTGGTGAAAAGATCTCTAAGGCATCCTTTTTGTACTAATTCTTTTCGTTAAACACTTAAAGACATTTCAGATTTGTGACTAAATACCTGTCAGTTCCTGGATATTAAAGGGCAGAATAAAGAGTGGTATTTATCACAATTGGTGCCTTCTCCCTAGGTATTTATGTTAAGAGAACTGAGCTTCTGTGTGGACTGTGCACTTATGTATATGGTTGTGTGGAAATTGACAGGACGCAGCCTTTGTGAAGGAAGGAGTCAGGAAAAGAGAGTGTCAAGCCATCAGAGTAGCTGTTCTCAAACTTTAGGGTACCTAAGAATCGTCTGGAGGGCTTCTTAAACACACGTTGCTGGATCCCAGTTGAAGTTTCTGATTTTGAAGATCTGGGATGAGATATGAATATTTGTGTATTTAACAAGTTCTCGGGTGATGCCAACACTGTTTTTTGTTTCAGAAACAAGACGGATAAGGTTGACAGGGAAATCAGAAGGAAGACTTCACTTTAAAAATGAAGGCAGGTTAGAAATCTAAGAGGCGGTTAGGTAACAGGGTTATGGAAAAATTGGTTCTAATTCACAAACACCTATCCTACCTGCCAGAGAGACAATGTTATCAAATGTTCTCTTAAATTTTTTTAAAGGTTTTAGGCTTGCATAGTTTCAGAAGTCAATTTTATAAAAACCTTTGTTTAATAAGTTAAAACATATATAATTAAAAAAAATCATTACCCTATCCTCTCCTTTTTCATTCCTGCATTTTTGCCTCTTAAAGGCAATCACATTTCATTCTTAAATCCTAAGTCACATTATTAATGTTCAGCTGATAGATCTCACTCGTGAACACTAAAATGCCTTTTTACTATATGTATGTTACCTATACTGAAGAATTGATAAGCATATGGTTGAAATACAGAAAAGGGAAAGCATAAACATTTCTAATATTACAAATAAATAGAATTGAGTGAATAATACTGATTTAATATGTATAAAATATCATTGATACTGACCTTACTTTGCTGTCTACGATTGTTGTTCTTTTTATAATATGAACCCCAAAATATGAAGGGCTTTTATAGCTATAGTTTCAGCCTTGGTCTCCCTATCATCCCTATAAAGTTTTAGATTAATAAACAAGAAAAAAAGGGCATTTTAGGTGGAGAGAATGGCTAGAGTAGAAGTTTAGAGGCAGGATAAAGCAGGTAGAGAGATTGCTCCAATGAGAAAGGTGATTTGGTATTTATTTGCTTGCTTAGTTCATTCATTGATGGTTCATTGTCTATTATGTGAATAAAAAAACATTTTTCCTTCCAAGGAGGAGATTTAGGCTCAATAGCTGTGATAGATATAGAAATGAAAAATGAATAAAACTGTGATAAAAGCCAGAGTAGAGTTGGATACATATATATATATATATATATATATATATATATGTATGTATGTATGTATGTATTACATTACTGTGGGCATAGATAATACCAATTAAATTTAAGTTGAAAATAATTTTGGATTGGTTGTCTAGGGTTGGTTGATAGAATTTAAATTTGATCCAGTGGGAACTGGAACACCATTGTGGTTTCTAACATAAAAGAATGACTGTGTTAATGTCATTGTTTCTGAATGTGTTGTGGCAAAGTAATAATTACCGGCAAAGTAATAATTACCTCCAAACTAAACACAAAGTGATTGATGGTTCTTTTACATTGCTCTGACTGTTAACGCCATCAGCCATCTTGATGAATTGTTTGAGTTGTTCACAGTGAATCACTAGGGGTGAAGTTTCAGAGTGAAACTAGCTTATAATTTGGGGAAGAAGAGAGGATAGGATAGACTAACATAATTTCTCATAATTTTGCTGCATACTGAAGCCAATATATCATCATCATATAATAACTATATAGTGAACTTAAACTATAGGAAAGACAGCAAAATAAGTTTATTAGGAACATAGTTTAAAGTGATGCATCATGGCTATGAAGAAATTCTAGTGGAAAGCAGTAGCTTGGAGTTCCTTGATCAGTGGAGTAACTCACTTTTTAAAAGATTAAATAGTAGCTGTGAAAAGCAAAGAGAGTGTCTTTATGAGAATCACGTCTGAAAACAATGGTTTTTGTTAAGCAGTCAAGGATTTATCATCAATTGAAAAATTTACACGTAAATAAAGTAGCTACATTGATAAAAGTGAAATCGCTCAGTCTTGTCTGACTCTTTGCAACCCCATGGTCTGTATTGCCTGCCAGGCTTCGTGTCCATGGAATTCTCTAGGCAAGAATACTGGAGTGGAGATCCTTCTCCGGGGGATCTTCCCGACCCAGGGATGAAACCTGGGTCTCCCGCATTGCAGGCAGATTCTTTACTGTCTGAGCCAAAAGGGAGGCCTCACTGATGCTAACTATCCTTTACATAAAAATAAAACAAAAGCTAAAGGAAACTGATGTGATAAATTATTTACTACAGAGACCATTATTTTTAGTGATGCAGGTTTCACATGTATAGAGAGAAAAGAGAAAGGCATGGACATTCTTAGAACTGTTTTGAGGTTGAATTTTTAAGAGGTCAAGCTACAATTGTACTTTTACAGCTGTATAAATGTATATACAGTTAAGTTTTGCTGTATATACAGCAAAATTAATTTCTTGACTTCAAATTAGAATACGAAACTTTTTTCCTGTTTTTGTTTTGTAGCTTGTTTTGCTTTTATTTTGGTTGATGTTTAGTATTTTATTAATATGTTTTTTTAAGTATTTTATTTATTTGAAAGTTAACAGTTGACTTTCAAATATAGGATTAAAGAGACCTTTCTGTCTCTTTAATAATATTTTTTGATTAAAAAATAAAGTGATCTTAGCGGAGATATTGTAAAACAGTATAAAGGGAAATTTAAAACCACCCTCAAATAATCATGTTTATAGTAATCTTCAATGAATAGCCTTTTTATTAGGATAAATCAGAGTCTGAAGTCTAATTTTAAATTTGCAAGTTTATTCAGATTGATGTGTCAAGTTCCCTGTGTTCTTGTGGTAATTTAGACTACAGTGCTGAATTGGCAATTTCCTTTGTGAAGCCTTCAAAGTCTGACACAAACAACATAATAACATAAATAAACTGCCTACCTTAAGATGAGTGCTGTAAGAAATATGTACAGAGTGCCCACAGAGCACTAGAAGCAAACCTAAGGTGAGGGTACAGTCATCACAGAAAAGAAAGTGACATTTGAGCTGAGTCTCGAAGTTTTCTGCCATGAAGTATAAGGACAGTCCACACAGGGGGAATATGTGGCTGCTGATGCATGAATGAGCCGGAACGTATCTAGGAACTACAGGCAATTTGTTATGAGGCTGGTGATGTCGGCAGGAGCCAGATGATGAAGGGTCTTATTAGTAGATTAGTAGAAAGAATTGTTACCATCATCGAAGTTTGAAGAATCAAATGCATATCTGAAAGTTATTCATTAAGCATACTCATTTTCTTGGGGTCCAGAATCAATGCAGATGGTGACAGCAGCCCTGAAATTAAAAGATGCTTGCTCCTTCGAAGAATAGCTATGTCAAACCTAGACAGTGTTTTAAAAAGCAGAGATATCACTTTGCCAACAAAGGTCCCTATAGTCAAAGCTATGGTTTTTCCAGTAGTCATGTGCAGATGTGAGAGTTGGACCAGAAAGAAGGCTGAGTGCCGAAGAATTGATGCTTTTTAACTGTGGTGCTGGAGAAGACTCTTGAGAGTCCCTTGGGCAACAAGGAGATCAAACCAGTCAATCCTAAAGGAAATCAACCTTGAATATTCATTGGAAGGACTGATGCTAAAGCTGAAGCTCCAATACTTTGGCCACCTGAGGCAAAGAACTAACTCATTTGAAAAAACTCTGATGCTGGGAAAAATTGAGGGCAGGAGGAGAAGGGAGTGACAGAGAATGAGATGGTTGAAGGGCGTCACTGACTCAATGGACATGAGTTTTGAGGAAACTTGGGGAGATAGTGAAGGACAAAGAAGTCTGGCATGCTGCAGTTCATTGGGTTTCAAAGAGTCAGACACGACTTGGTGACTGAACAACGGCAGCAGCAACTATGTAAGGGCTTTTACAACTAAGCTTTTACAGTGATATGCCTTTTCTACTCTAAGGTTGTGCTCAAGGATCGAAACACTCATTTCTAGCCTCTCACTTGAAAATGCTTGATAACATCTTAAAACTTTAAGTGCCTTTTTTCACGCCAGGGCAGTGAAAGAGGGCTGTATTCAGATGGATTTACACTTGGGCTTTTTGTTTTCCTCATGCCTTTTACTAGTTTTAAAAGCATTGCTCTATAAACGGATTTTTGTTTCCTCATCCTGTTATTTTTCTTTTTAAACCTATGAAGAAATATCCTAAAGTTCATTTTTTGTATGCTTCATCATGCAGTCCTCTTTAGTGATTGAGTTATTTTTTGTTTGCTTGTTTCTGTTTTAGTTATAGATATGTGTTTTCTGGGTAGCTTGCATAACATAATTGTTGTGATGATAATGCTACATTCCCTCATCTGGTTCATTCAAATAATATTTAAGTGTAGAAAAATAACTTAAGACATAGTATATTTTAATTTTCTGTTAAAATTTGTCTTTCAGAAACAAAGTAGTATTTAATGTAATAATAGTCTGTTTTGGATCATGGCATACAACCCAACATTGAAGTGGGAAATTACTGCCAATTTCATGTGATCTTTAAAATACATTTTTAATTTGATAAAGTAACTCACTTGATCTTGTAATAGATATCTTTGGAGAGTGTCTGAGAATTTTGTAGGTTAATATGGGTTTTTTTCATGTACCTCAGAATATTAAACAGTAATTATTTAGAAAACATACTGCTCATTGTATTTTCTTGATAAAATCTTGAAGATTTTCTAAAAAAAGATTACATGAAAGTATGATTTGAATGCATCATTTTTCTTAGTTTATGTAATAATTTTATTTATTCTTTTTTAAAATACAGAATTATCCTGTGTTGTAGATAAACAGGTAACAGTAAAAAAAAATTCTCTATTGGTAAATGAAACAAATAGAGTTTAGGAAAATATGCAGAATTTATAAACTTTTCATCTACAAAATATGTGGCTGTAGAGTGAAAAAGAAAAAGTGAATTATAAAAATTTTACCATTTTATTTCTTGTATGTTTTTGTGATTTTTTTTTTTCCCCTTGTATAAATGAAATAACGGCGGGGGTGGGGGGCGGTGGTGTGTGGTGGTTATATCAACTTGAAAAGAAAAATCAAAGTATAATGTTGAATTCTGTGTAGTATTATCTTCCCATTTACCCCCCCATTTTCTTGTTTATTATTAAACATTGTTTTTGATGCTTTAAAATTCTAATGGTTAATACGTATTTGATAAGGAAAGAGGATTTTTTTAAATGCCTTTTGAATTTTGTCTTTGATCAGTGTATCAGCAATGAAAGCTAATTTATTACATCAGTTACGTATATGCATTCTTATTTCATTGTATTCTTGCCATCTTTAGCTATTATAGCTAATTTCATTTCCTAGCTAATTTTCTGTCCTCTCCTCCCCTTCAGTGGCATCAAGTTGTGAATAGGGAGTAGGTAAGGAGGGAGTTGGCTAGTTCCTTTTTCTTAAGCTTTATTGTGGTACCATTGATGTACAGTGAGTTGCACATATTAAAAGTGTAAAATGGGGTGAATTTTGGCCTGTGTAGACACCCATGAAACCATCATGGGTTACCACAGTAACAATATAGCATCACTCCAAAAAGATTCCATGAGCCTTACTTTATTCTGTTCTCTATTGCACCCCTCCCCTTACTCACGGGCCCAAGACAGCACTGTTTGTTTCTCTCTTTTTTTTTGGTCACTATAGATAAGTTTATATTTTTTTAAATTTTATATAAATAGTACTATTCAGTAAGTACTTGTTTTTTTCTGACTTTCACTCATTATACTTATTTTGGGGATTTGTCAGTGTTGCCAGAGAAGGCAATGGCAACCCACTCCAATATTCTTGCCTGGAGAGTCCCAGGGACGGGGCAGCCTGGTGGTCTGCCGTCTACAGGGTTGCACGGAGTCAGACACGACTGAAGCGATTTAGCAGCAGCAGCAGCAGCAGCAGTGTTTGTAGCTGACTAATGTGCTGTGTGTGCTCAGTTATGTCTTCCTCTCTGAAACCCCATGGACTATAGCTTGCCAGGCTCCTCTGTCCATGGAATTTTCCAGGCAAGAATACTGGAGCAAATTGACATTTCTTACTCCAAGGGATCTTCCTGACCTAGGGATTGAACCCCCAGCTGAGTAATAATGCACTGTATGGCCCTAACAGGATTTCTTTATTCATTTATCCCTTGTTGAACAATTTGGGTTTTTTATAATTTTGGTTATTATAAAGAAATCTGCTATGAGCATATGTGATCAGGTCTTTGTATGGTCATATGCTTTTATTTCTCTTGAGTAAATATCTAAGACTGAAATAGCTTGGTCATTTTTTTCTTTCACATTTTAAGAAACTACCCTACTGTTTTCCAAAGTGGCTGTACCATTTTACATTGCCACCAGCAGTGTTTGAGAGTTCTAGTTGCTCTGCATCCTTACTAACACTTCATATGGTAAGTCCTTTTAATTTTAGCCATTCTAATAGGTGTGTGAATACGGCTCACTGTGGTTTTAATTTGCATTTCTTTAAATTTTTTTTTTTAGTAATTTGTGGCTGCAGTGGGTCTCTGGTACTGCACCCAGGCTTTCTCCAGTTGTGGTGCAGTGGGGCTTGCTGTGGTGCGTGTGGGCTTCTCATTGCAGTGGCTTCTTTTGTTGCAGAGTACAGGCTCCAGGGCTTGTGGTCTTCAGCAGTTGTGGCGCATAGGCTTAGTCGCTCTGACCACTGGACTACCAAGGAAGTTCTGCATCTTCTTGATAACTACTGATTTTGAGCATCTTTTCATGTGTTTATTGTGATCCCTATATTTTTGGTGAAGTATCTGTTCAAATTTTTTGCCTTCTTCCAGTCCTTTTAAAATTGAAGTATAGTTGACTTACAGTATTGTGTTAGTTTCAGGTGTATAGCACAGTGATTCCGTTATATATATTCTTTTTTAGATTATTTTCCATTGTAGGTTATTACAACATCTTGAATGTCATTGCCTGTGTTAACAGCAGTAAATCCTTGCTGCTTATCTGTTTTGTATAGAATACTGTATATCTATTAATCCCATACTCCTATTTATCCCTCCCCACCATCCGCTTTGGTAACCATACATTTGTTTTCTATGTCTGTGAGTCTGTTTGTGTTTTGTAAATAGATTGATTTGTATTAATTTTTTTAGATTTCACATGTAAATGACATCGTAACAATACTTGTCTTTGTCTAACTTCACTCAGGATATACACTAGGTTTATCCATGTTGCTGAAAATGGCGATCTTCTTTTTTATGGCTAATATTCTATTGTATATATGTACCACGTCGTCTTTATTCATTCATCTATTGATGGACACTTCATTTGCTTCCATGTCTTGGCTGTTATAAATAGTGCTGCTATGAACACTGGAGTACATGTATCTTTTCAAGTTAGAGTTTTTATCTTTTCAGGATATATGCCTAGGGGTGGAATTGCTAGATTATCAGTTCAGTTCAGTTGCTCAGTCATGTACTACTCTTTGCGACCCCATGAATCACAGCACGCCAGGCCTCCTTGTCCATCACCAACTCTCGGAGTTCACTCAAACTCACGTCCATCAAGTTGGTGATGCCATCCAGCCATCTCATCCTCTGTCGTCTCCTTTTCCTCCTGCACCCAATCCCTCCCAGCAACAGAGTCTTTTCCAATGAGTCAACTCTTCGCATGAGGTGGCCAAATCATATGGTAGCTCAATTTTTAGTTTTGTAAGGAGCCTCCATGCTGTTCTCCATAGGGACTGTACCAATTTACATTCCCACCAGCTGTCGCAGGGAGTTGCTTTCCTGCACACCCTCTCCAGCATTTATTGTTTGTAGATTCTTTGATGATGAGCATTCTGATCTGTGTGAAGTAATACCTCATTGTGGTTTTGATTTTCATTTCTCTAATAATTATCGATGTTGAGCATCTTTTCATGTGCCTATTGGCCGGCTTCTTTGGTGAAATGTCTATTTAGGTCTTTTGTCCATTTTTTGACTGGATGGTTTGTTTTTTTGGTACAGAGTTGTATGAGCTATTTGTAAATTAACCCTTGTCAGTCTCAAGGTTTTATTTGAATTGGTTGCCTCTTTATTGAATTGGTTGTCTCTTTATTTTTGAGTTATTAGTATAAGTCCTTTGTCAGATATGCTTTGATAAATATGTTAATCCAATCTATGCCTTGCCTTTTCATTTTTCTAACAGTGTCTTTAGAAAAGCAAATGCTTAAAATGTTTACTAAACCCAGTTTACCATTTTTTTTCTATATGGATTTTCTAGTGTCATGTTTAAGAAAGTTTTGTATACCTGAAGGTCACAAAAATCTTTCCTTGATTTTTTTACCCTAGAGGTTTTAACTTTTGGATATGTGATCAATTTTGAGTTAATTTTTCTTAATTGTGTACTGTATGGATTGAGTTTCACTTTTTTGCATATGAATCTCCAGTTGTCCTAGTACATTTTATTGGAAAGATGATCCTTTTTCCATTGAGTTGTTTTTGTACCTTACAAAAAGTCATTTGGCTGTGGGGGCTAGACCTGGCTTCTCCATTTCATTTTGTTCTTTGTGTCTGCCTTGTTTTGCCAGTACCACACTATCTGGATTATTGTAGTTTTACAGTAAAATCTTTAAATCAAGTAAGCAAATCTTTCAACTTTGTTGTTGTTTTCCAAAACTGTACTCTTCTAGTTCCTTTGGCTTTACTACATAGATGTTTTAGAATCAACATGTCAGTTCCTGTACAAACATCATAGTGTCATTCTGATTGTGACTACATTGAATCTGTGAATCAGTTTGGGCAGAATTGACATAGAAATGTTTTAATTTTGCTGTGCATTTTGATACTGACTCCTTTTTCCTGAGTGCCTGTATTTATCCTAATAATTTTAGTCAATTTTTTAAAGTTTCATTAATAACTATGTTATATGCAATAATTTTCCTCTTTTCCAGGAGTTTTATCTCACTTATTTTATATCTTACTGAGTTGCCCATACATCTCATTTTGACTTGTGTTTTCTCCTAAATAGAAGTCAAAAAGATTTGTGTTTTTTAATAGATTGTATTTTTGTTAAATCCTTACATCAGATAGATAATTGACAACTGAAGTAAGCATTTAATGAAAGAGAAATGCAGACTCCGGAAAGAATAGTGGCTCTTCTCTGAGGCAAGGTGGAATCTTAGTTTTAGAGTTTCTAATCATAGTGATATGTTTGCAGGTGTGTTCTTTGAGATCTTTTTAATCTCCTCATTAAAGAGGTTCTGTAGACATGTTTTTGGGACATTGTATTAATCAATTTTATAGTTTTTATTATTATTATTTTTTTTTACTTTGGTACTTTTCAAACCCGTAATAATGGCATGTAATGTGCAGCATTTTCCAGATACATCTAAACAGAGAATTCTGTTTTCTAAGGAAGAGTGGTATTAGAGATCCATGGAAGACACTTTGGGAAAGAGTGTAATTGATGGTGCAAAACCAGTGTTAGGTAGAACTACTGGCACCTGAGCAGAAATTGAGGCATGGCACAGGTAGTATTCTGTTCATCTCTGCCTTGCACTTGCACTTTTTAAAAGCCAATTTTAATACTTGCCTTAACAAAACAGTAAACATTAACAATTTTATTAAACCCTGACCTTTGAGTACATGTCTTTTTAATTTTCTCTGTAAAGAAATGGGAAGCACTCATGAAGCAGTTCGGTTTTGTTGGGTAGTTAGAATAGGAAAAAGGAGCCCAGAATGGCGGTGGCTAAAAGACAAGGAAGGGAAAAGCCCATGAAAATAGAACAAAGGAAGGTCCGAGGACCAGAGTGAGGACCTCAGGTAGAACAAACAGCATTCCTGTCTAGCCCAATTTACACAGGGCAGGCCCAGGGAGGGAGGAAAATCACATAAAAAGAGGAGCCAAAGGGCTGGGGCGCTCTCTCTCTCTTCTCTTTGGGTTGGCATGCCCTTGCGCCTCAAGGATATATTTTTCTGCTATTTTCTAAATAAAACTGAGCTGTAATACGGAGCTGTAACAGTGATCTAAGAGCTGTAACACGGTCTGTTCAAGACCCCAGAGCTATAACACCGTCTGTCTTAGAGCTGTGACACGCCGAGGGCTTTAATGCCCGTCACTTCAAATTTTTGTTGAGACGAGACAGAACTGAGGAGATTACACTTGCCTGACAGTTTCATACCAAAGTATCATGATTGTCATGAGTAAAAGCATTTGTGCATATATTTGAGTTGCATGTCAGTCACTTTTTAACTTGTGCAACATTTTTATCTAAAAAATACAACTGGCAAATAATCATTATTCAAACTTAGGTATTTGCATTTTATCAAAAATTAGTGGAATGAGCTTGTCACTTCACGGAAAATAACTGACATTCACTGCCAAAGATAAAATTTGAGCTTTCAAGAAAAAAAATTAGGATTTTTTTGCTTTTATTTACCACTGTAAGCTTGACAGTTCCCACACTTAAATATTTCTCTCATTTTTATCAGTGGTGATATTAACAAGTACATATTATATTGTATAATGTCAGGATTTGGGAGATCAGCATAACCCAGTAAGCCAATGGTTTTCAAATGACCAATGCATGATATTAGAGAATTATGTATGGATCAAAAAATTTATTTAGAAGGTGAAATACAGCAATGAATTTTTATGCAATAGAGTAAAAAATGTTCATTGATATGATATATTGCAACTAACATTTCAGAAACTGGCATTGTCCAGTTTTCTTGTAGTGTCAAGAAATTCTATCTACAGTTATCAGAAAAAAGTATTAAAATACTCCCTTTTCCAACTCTTATTATGTCAGTGTGAGGCTTTCTTTATATATACTTCAACCAAAATTATATATATCCCAGCACATAAGCGAATCCAGCTGTCTTTTAATAAGCCAGACATTATATTTGCAGAACTAGAAAACAGTGCCATTCTTCTAAGAAGTTTTTTCTTTCTGAAAAATCTTTTTTAATAAAAATGTGCTGTTACTTTGGGATTATATTTGTCAAGCTTATGAAGTCATGGGTAATACCTATATTATTTTTAATGAATTTTTAAAAATCTGTTTTAATTTCTAAGATAAATATCGATAAATGTTTAGATAAAATAGGTAAAATCCACATAACAAAAACTCTTTTCTTTTTTAGAAGAGTACAAAGGAATTCTGAGACCAAAACATTTGAGAACCACTGAGCGGAGAAGGCAACCTTTGAAAATGTCATCAGTAAGAAATAGGATATTAAGGGCAGTATCACTGTTTCCATAAAGTAAAAATATAAAAATCTTGTATTATGAATTCTTTTAAAAAACTAGAGTGTATTTGAAGATTAGACATTTGACATTGTGCCTGGAAGAGTAGTTTCTAGTAGATGTTTGGACAGCATTCATTTATTCATCTTTAAGATGATAATTACTGAACAGTTTTTTTTTTTTAATCCAGGCACCATGTGAGATCAAAGAAATTCAGTAGTGAGAAAGACATATGTGTTCCTATCTTGTGTGGATTTTTTCATTCCAGTGAGGGAATTAAAATAATATATTAGGGTAAAAGCCAAGCAGGAAATTTAGGGTACTGAGAAAGAGAGTAATGGTTACATAAGGTGAATAAGGAAGCCCTTTCTGAGGAAGTGATATTTAAGCTGTGACCTGAGGGAGAAGCAGCAGCCAGCTACAAGAAGAGCGTTTCAAGTAAGTGTACTCCCAAGACATATAACCACCAAGAGGATTCTATAGTATTTTGCAGCCTAGATACAAACACCTTTTAAAATAGTTTGTCATTTAATCTCACAAAAGTATTGTACAGTACACATTTGGTGGGTCTAATAAGAATGTCCAGTTAATTGGAATGCTTGGTAACATTTTAAAATCATTTTTCAATATCCTGTGTTAATAGGTCACAGTATTATTGCTTGATTCTATTATCTATAACATAATTGAATATTGTAAAGCTTGGTTGTTGTTCAGTTGCTAAGTTGTGTCTGACTCTGCGACCCCATGGACTATATCCCTCCAGGCTCCTCTGTCCATGGCATTTCCCAGGCAAGAATACTGGAGTGGGTTGCCATTTCCTTCTCCAGGGGATCTTCCCGACCCAGGGACAGAACCACATCTCCTGCGTTAACCAGAGGATTCTTTAGTGCTGAACCACCAGGGAAGCCCCTATTGTAAAACTTAGGCAAATTATATAAATTACAGAAAGAATACAGTTATTATATAAAGCATAAAATGTACACATAATCCATTTAATTTCATAGTTCTCTAAGTGATCAGTATAATGATCATCAAATTACTTTTCTGAATATATTTTTAGGTGGTGGGGGGCTTCCCTAGTGTCTCAGAAAGTAAAGAATCTATCTGCCTGCAATGCAGGAGACCTGGGTTTGATCATCATCAAAGTACTTTTATGAATATATTTTTAGGTGGCGAAGAGTTGCCTTTAAGTAAAATGCTACATAGTAATATTCACCTTAAGTACAGTCTGTTGTTAATAGGCTTCTAGGAACTTTTAGCAGAGAAGGCAATGGCACCCCACTCCAGTACTCTTGCCTGGAAAATCCCATGGAGGAGCCTGGTAGGCTGCAGTCCATGGGGTCGCTAAGAGTCAGACACGACTGAGCGACTTCACTTTCACTTTTCACTTTCATGTATTAGAGAAGGAAATGGCAACCCACTCCAGTGTTCTTGCCTGGAGAATCCCAGGGACGGGGCAGCCTGGTGGGCTGCCGTCTATGGGGTCGCACAGAGTTGGACACAACTGAAGCGACTTAGCAGCAGCAGGAACTTTTAGATGAATTTCATAAATAGGAATGTGCTTATTTGTTTGTGCTGACTTCCCCTTTCTGCCATCATGACATATTTGATTTGTATATGTCTATAGAATTCATAGTAAACAAGTGTACAGAGCATTTGTGAACTAGATGGTCTACATTTCCTTACTATTTCCCTAACCAAGAACTCTCCATGCTCTGGTTTTTAGTCTTTTTTTTCCCCTGCTTTAAGTACAGCTGCAACTAATACCCTTTTTTGTTCGTCTCGAGTCACAAGGTGAGTCCTTAGTCTGATTTACTGCGCTGGGCAGGTGAACCTGGGGAACTCACTTCCAGAGGGGCCCAGTGTCATGGCCACCTGAGAAATACTCTGGTGACGCCAGTGCTACTTTCTGTTCTTGTTTGTGTTCTGTGATGCGTAAAAGTGTTTAGGGCCTATGAGATTGCATGGGTGGTGTTTGATCTGTGTGTGTGTGTGTGGTGTGAAAATGGATAATCTGTCATCTTTGACTTGAAAATCATAAAACCTAAATAAAGAGAGCCAGGAAATCAAATTTATTATCATGGTCAACATAGATTCCTTTTTCCTGTAATGTAAAATACTCTGTATTAATGACTTGGGCAGCTGTGCCTCAAATCCCCACGGTGTCTTTGAATTTAGTCATTGTAATTCAGGTAACTTCAAGGTTTCTTACAGGGTGGGTGTTTTTGTTGCTTTGTTCTGTGAGGAGGAGGCATGGCATTTTTAATCAGTTCTCTGGGGGAAAGCTTGACTACATGCTCCAAACTTAAGTTTGTTGATTCAGTGTTGCTAAATAAAATTTTAAAATAATTGAATAACTTGGGCAGAAAGATCTTTGTCCTTTTAGATCTAATAGCTGTCATCCAGTTTGTGAGTTTACATTAAGGAATATAAATAGTTTAGTTCTCCAAAACTGAAAAATTATTGTCATTTTAGCCTTTCAGGAAATTGTGAGTATGGCAGCACTATATATGTCTTACAATGGAACTAATAATAATGATTTATGTAGTTCAAAAGCAAAACAGGTACCTTAAACCATTTGGTTTCATTAAAGGGGTCTATGATAAATACATTTCTAAGTATGAATATTTTGGGGGGATACAATTGTCCTTTTATTTACTGAGTTTGACAGTTTCAATTTTCATGTGTCATGGTTTCTTACAGGATCCAAAGTGTCTCTGACTGTACTTTTGGAATAGTTAGTTGTAATTTTCTTCAAGGAACAAAGAAGGACAAATGTGATTAAACACAATAATGAAATTTGAGTTTCCTTTTGTTAATCTTTATCGCTGAGTTAATTAAGTACAACAGGCAACTTGTACAAGTGATGCAAAAGCACTTATAAACTTCCTCCATTATAAAATTTCTCCTATAAGCTTCTCTCCTCTTTGCTTTCTTTCCTTCCCATTTAACTACTTAAATAATGTTAACTATTGAGATAATGTTCACTTGTAAAAGATCAAAATGATACAGAGATGAAATGTTCAGAAAAAATGTGAAAGACCACGCCCCAAACTTTGGTGGGCATTCTGTCAGCTTCTCTTACTTACATAAATATATAAACATCTAGCACTTAAATTTGTACATATTTAAAAATAAACATAAATGGCATGGTGTTTACATAGTATTCTGCAAGTTGCCTTTTTCGCTTGTCTTGGGAAACTGTGTCAGTACATTTTTTACTTTATTCTTTTTAACTGTTGCATACTATTCTATAGTATAGTTGTACCATAGTTAATTTGACCAATCCTTATATCTTTTTCTACATACGTATATTTCTTCAAGATACGAATATGTCAGTAGCTTTTCTGCCCTAATTCTCCTGTTGTTGTTGTTGCTTAGTGGCTAAGTCTTGTCTGACTCTTTTGCAAACCCAAAGACTATATAGCCCACCAGGCTCCTCTGGCTGTGGGGTTTCTCAGGCAAGAATATTGGACTGAGTTGCCGTTTTCTTCTCCAGAGGATCTTCCTGACCCAGGGATTGAACCTGGGTCTCCTGCATTGCAGGAGGATTCTTACTACTCGGCCACCAGGGAAGCCAGTCTTCCTATTGCTTGCACTTAAAGTCTCTGTTCTCTGAAATCTGTAGATTATTGGCATTCTGAGACTCCGTCACCATCTCATATTCAATTTCATTCTCTTCTCTTCTTGCCAGTGGTGTTTTTATTGGCATCTTAGAAAGTCATGGCCCAGATATGTTTGTAAGAACCAGTCAGTCTCAAGTTTTATATGTCAGGTGTATAAGGAATTTTATTGCACTTTGGTGCTAGCCTGTGGGATCAGGTAGCACAAATCCAGTGATTCACATTAATTATAAATACAGATGGTAATTAAATGGTGCACACAGTGAATTTATTCAGCAGTCAAAAGTGTGTGTCAAAGTAACTATTAAAAATTCTGTTCTTTTGGTGAGGAAATTGTTGTGAAATCTATTTTTAAATGATTTTGATATGTTTTACTTAGATTTAAAAATGACTGTCTTAAAAAATAATATTTCTAAGCTATTTAAGAATATTTCCAGAAACAAAAAATAGAAAAACTGATGGTAAGTGTAGGGTTTTTCTGAACTAAAGAACTGTAGTGTGCTCTCTAATGAACACTTAAGAGACAGGAAGGACAAGCCTAAAGAAATGGTGAATTGGCAGCAGGAGAGAATGAGGCTCATGTAGGAGTAACAGCAAGAACTAAAAGGGATTGAACTTTGTTACCCAGGGGATCACTGTGGCTTCACTGCAAACAGAGTTCTCAAGATTGAGAAAAGATACCCTCAAAGCTAAGTAGCTTTCTTATTTGAACCCTGACGAATTCACAAACAAACCAAAAAACCCTGAAGAGTTTTAGAAGTTGAGATAGCAAAGAACAAATAATATTTGTATCTGAATAAAAGTTTGCTTTTTTTCTGTGCTGCTTCATAAAAATTAACTTAAATTTAGCATTGAAGACACTTAATCTCTCTCACTCATTGAAAGAAGAATTGAGGGCTATGATTTTCGGTTTGAGAAGTTAAAGCAGTGTGAGAGAACTCTCTAGAGTTTTGGGGTTAGATTAGGCCAAAGGTGGCATTTCAGTGTTTGGGAAGCTCTGTTAGGCAAGTTAAATTTCAAACTCATAGTTTAAATTTACAAGTGATTGAAACAGTTTTAGTTGATTGCTATTTACACATTGTTAATTCTATTTATGTGTTGTGTGTGTATACACACATAGTTAATTCTGTTTAAGGTATGTGTTGTGTGTGTGTATACATACACACACTTTTTTTTAGTTAATGGAAAAATTTTCAGACATGGACAAGTGTAGAGAGAATATCATGAACCACCGTCATGTACCTATCACTCGGTTTCCATCATTTATCAATTTAAGGCCAATCTTGTCTCCTCTGTACTCCCACCTACTGTTCCTCTCAACCCTAGGTTATTTTAAAACAAATGACAAGCATATAATTTTAATCACAAATATTTAAGTATTTCTCTAGCAGACTTTAATGGCCATAATACCATGGTCATTAATAATAATGACCATAATACCTCCAAAACTAGAAATAATTCCTAATAACATGTATCATCAAACATCTAATCAGTTTTTAAAATTTCCTGGTTGTCTTTTTGTCATGTTTGACTCTTTGCAACCCCATGGACTGTAGCCTGCCAGGCTCCTCTGTCCATGGGATTTCCCAGGCAGGGATGCTAGAGTGGGTTGCCATTTCCTTCTCCAGGGGATCTTCCCAACCCAGGGATTGAACCTGTGCCTCCTGCCAAGGCAGGCAGATTCTTTATCACTGCACCACCTGGGAATCCTTGTTTCAGTAAGAACCCAAATAAACTGATGCACTGTAATTTGTTAATATATCCATTAAATCTCTTTTTGAAAAAAAATTTTTTTAGCTTTTTATTTTCAGTTACTGTTTTGCAGGTTTTTTTTTTTATTTTGGCCATGTTGCTTGGCATGAGGGATCTCAGTTTCCCAGGCAGAGATTGAACCTGTGCCCCTTGCAGTGGAAGCATGGAGTCCTAATCATGGACCGTCAGGGAATTCCCTTGAGTTAATTTTACAGAAGGGTTGTAAAAATAGTACAGCTTCCCTACCTGTTAACATCTTACATAGTTATAGTACAGCTATCGGAACTAAGACATTAACATTGGTGCAATATTAGTTACTAAGTGTATTATACTTCCCGTTTTTACACTGATGCTCCTTTCCTGTTCCAGGACCTAATCTAGTGTTCCACGTTGCATTTGGTTGTCGTGCTGCCTTAGTTTCTTCTAATCTGATAGTTCTGTAGTTCTTTCTTACCTTTGGGACATTAAAACTTTTGAAGGCTCCTGGTCTGTTATTTTGTAGAGTGTCTATTTTGATTAGATTGAGGTTGTACATTATTGTGAAGAATATTACAGAGTCAATATACGCGTCTCAGTGTGTACCCATCTGAGGGAATGTGTTATTACCACCTGTTGTTTTTTATTTTTCTTTATTGAGGTAGCATTGGTTTATAACTTTGTTTTACATATACCTTATAATTTTACTTCTGTATACAGTACAGTGTGCTGACCGCTGAAAGTTTAATGTCCGCTGTCAGCATTCAGTCCATCCTCTTTACTCGTTTCACTCTGCCCTGCACACCCTTCCCTCTCCGGCAACTACTACTCTGTTCTCTGTGCCTATGTGTTTATTTCTATTTTTTTGTTTGGTTTGTCTTCTTCACTTATTTTGTTTTTTATATTCCACACGAGTGAATCATATGGTGTTCATCTTTCTGTCTGACTTATTTCGCTTAGAATAATACCCTCAAGGTTTATCTCTTTTGTCACAAGGCAAGATTTCATCTCTTTTGTGACCGAGTGGTTATAGACACACACACATATACACACCCGTTTCTTCTTTAGCTATTCATCTGATAATGGGCATTTGGTTTTTTCCATCTTTTGGCTGTTGTATAATATGCTGCCATTAATATAGGGAAGCACATATCTTTTTGAATTAGTGTTTTCATATTCTTTGGATAAATTTCCAGAAGAGGAATAGCTGGATTGTTTGTCATTATTCAGTTGCTGAGTCCTGCCTGACTCTTTGTGACCCCACGGACGGCAGCGTGCCAGGCTTTCCTGTCCTCTACTGTCATCCAGAGTTTGCTCAAATTCACATCCATTGTGTCAGTGATGCTATCTAACCGTTGCATCTGTGCTGCTCCCTTCTCCTGTTGCCTTCAGTCATTGCCAGCATCAGGGTCTTTTCCAATGAGTGGACTCTTCACGTCAGGTGGCCAAAGTATTGGAGCTTCAGTTTCAGCAGCAGTCCTTTCAGTGAATATTCAGGGTTGATTTCCTTTAGGATTGACTGGTTTGATCTCTTTGCAGTCCAAGGGACTCTCAGGAATCTTCTCCAACACCACAATTCAAAAGCATCAATTCTTTGGCTTTCAGCCTTCTTTATGGTCCAGTTCTCACATCCATACATGACTGCTGGAAAAACCATAGCTTTATGGGCCTTTGTCAGCAAAGTGATGTCTCTGCTTTTTAATACCCTGTCTAGGTTTGTCATAGCTCTTCTTCCAAGGAGCAAGCCTCTTTTAATTTCATGGCTGCAGTCACTATCTGCAGTGATTTTGGGACCCCGGAAAATAAAATCTGTCACTGCTTCCACTTTTTCCCCTTCTGTTTGCCATGAAGTGTTGGGACCAGATGCCATGATCTTAGTTTTTTGAATATTGAGTTTTAAGCCAGCTTTTTCACTCTCCTCTTCAGCTGGATTATATTGTAGTTCTGTTTTTTTTTTTTTTTTGCCTAGTGGTTCTGCCTTTATTTATTTATTTTTTTTAATTTAATTTTTAAACTTTACACAATTGTGTTAGTTTCACCAAACATCAAAATGAATCCATCACAGGCACACATGTGCTCCCCACCCTGAACCCTCCTCCCTCCTCCCTCCCCACACCGTCCCTCTGGGTCGTCCCAGTGCACTAGCCCCAAGCATCCAGTATCATGCATTGAACCTGGACTGGCATCTCGTTTCATACATGATATTTTACATGTTTCAATGCCAGGAGTCTCCATACTGTTTTCCAAAGTGACTGTACCAATTTACTTATTGCCAGCAGTGTAGTGTTTTCTCCAGATCCTTGCCAATGCTTGTTTTTGACAATAGCCATTCTGACGTGTAAGAGGTAATGTCTCATTGTGGGTTTGATTTGCCTATCCCTAATAGTGATGTTGAACATCTTTTCATATGTCTTTTGGCCATCTGTACGTCTTCTTTGGAAAAATGTCTATTCAGTTCCTCTGCCTATTATTTAATCAGGTTGTTTGAGTTGTATGCATTCTTTATGTATTTTGAATATTGATCCTTTATCAAATATATGATTTGCAAATATCTTCTTCCATTTGATAGATTGTGTTTTATTTTGCTGGCGGTTTTCTTTGCTGTGCAGAAACTTTTTAATTTGATGTCCCATTCCGTCATTTTTACTTTTGTTGCTTCTTGCTTGAGGAGACATATCCAGAAATATATTACTAAGACTGATGTCAGAGTGTACTGCCTATAGTTTTTGTCTAGGAGTTTTATGGTTTCAGGTCTTACATTCAAGTCCTTAATCCATTTTGAGTTAATTTTGTGTATGGTATAAGATGAGGGTCTAGTTTCATTCTTTTGCATGTGACTATCCAGTGTTGCCAACACCATCTGTTGAAGAGACCGTCCTATTTCTGTTGTATAGTTTTGACTCCTTTGTCATAAATGAGTTGACCACATTAAGTGTGTTTACCTCTGGGCTCTCATTTCTGTTCCATTGATCTATGTATCTGTGTGTTTTTTTTTTTTTCCTCAGTTTCCATTTTTTTTTCCCCTGTAGTTTTTGCTTCGGCTCTGGATTTGTGTTTTATAGTTACGATGAGGTTTGTATAGAATGTCTCATAAGTTAAAATAGCCCTTTCTCTGATGCTAGCTTCTTGTCTTCATATATGGGTTCTGGCCTTTGCCTCTCCTCTGCCACCCTTGTTTTTGTTGTCTCAAATTATCCTTTTTTATGTTGTGAGTTTATTACCAAATCGAAGTAGCTATAGTTACTGTTACTGCTTTTTTTTCCTCTTTAACATTTATGCTTTAATGTTTTTTTATTTTGTGGAAAAACCTATTTTGAGGCTTGAAAGTTCTAATGCAGTTCTGAGAATATAAAGAAGTATTGTTTAAAAAAAAAGCAAACAGGAAAGTAATGTGTAATATAGTATTATTAACTAAAGTATAGATTTTTTCAGATTTCACAAAATTTTATGCTTGTGTCCATTATTTGTTTTCATACCTTATTCAAAATTCTGCACTCTGGTTAGTTGCATAGAGCAACTCAGTTGCATGCCACAAGTTCTGATAAATTCTCTTTTCACTTTCATTCTGTTACAGGTATTTTCTAATTTTACTTGTTATAGCTTCTTAGATACACCCATCATTTAAAAATGGACATTTATTTTCCAAATACATGGGATTTTTAAAGTATCTTTACTAAATTTTCATTTAAATGCATTCTTCTTGGCAATCATCTACTGTGTTTTTTCAGTCTTTTAACTTTATCGAGGCTTCCAGTGGCTAAGTCAAAGATCTCTCTTGATAAGTGTCACACTGCACTTGAAAATATGTAAGTTACTTTTGAGTATCTTTTGATCCTGATTTCTAACATAATTCAGTGATAAGAGAACAGACTCAATATGATTTCAGTACCTTTAGACCATGAAATTTTTGCATCTTGTGTTACGTCCCTGAATGTGTTCCAGTGTCTCCTGATTTGTAGTCTCTTGAATAGAATTTATATCATGCTGTTGTGTGAAAATTGTATAAATCTTAATTGTGTTGAATTAGTTCATAGTACTTTTCAGGTTTATATCCTTCTACTTCTCTGTATGTTCATTCTATTAGTTTTTTAAAGTTTGATACTGAAACTCCCAACTAAAAATCTTAATTTTCTACTTAAAAAATAATTATAATATATTGTAGAACTATATGTAATTTTGCTCTGTATTTTCCAAGTCTCCTATAAATGTGTTATCATACTTTCATAATTTAAAAGAGAAAAAAAAAAACACCTGATATAGAGTTGAAATCTTTTATTTCTGCCTACTCATCACTTTATTCAGAGTCCTCTGTACTCTTGTCTTTTGTTTCTTGTAGAAGAGCTCCTTTCTACATTTCTTGTAAGGCAGGTCTGATGTTGAACTCCTTCAGCTTTTGTTTGACAGGAAAGTATTTGTCCTGCATACCTGCATAACTTTGCTGGCTAGAGGGTCTTTGGCTGACAGTGCTTGTCTTTGAGAATTTTGACCTTTTCATTTCACTGTCGCCTGGGCTGTGGCATCTGCTCATTTCCTAGTGGTGGTGCCTTTGTCGGTTACCATATGTTTTTTTCCTGGCTGCCTCTAAATTTCATTATTGACTTTGACAGTTTTAATATAGTGTGTCTTGGAGATGTATTTTTGCACTGAGGTGATTATGTGTTCTTGTAGGTTCATGGACTTGTATATCCAATTCCTTTTGGGTATTGGGAAGTTCTCAGCTATTATTTCTTCAGACAAACTATGCTTCCTTCTCAGGTGCTTGTTATCCTAATGTTGCCTTTCCTAAAAGAGTCAGATAGTTCTTACAGAATTTCTTCTTTTTAAAAAATATTTTACTTATTATTGAAGAGTATTTGATTTACAGTATTAGTTTCTGCTGTACAGCATTGTGAATCAGCTATACATATGTCCACACTTTTCCTGATTATTTCCTCTTATTAGGTCATTACAGAGTATCAAGTACAGTTCCCTGTGCTGTATATTACAGTCGGGTCCTTATTAGTGATCTGTTTCATATGTAGTGGTGTATATATGTCAGTCCCAATCTCCCAGCTTATCCCTGCCCTCCCACTTTCTCTCTCAGTAAACCATAGGTTTGTTTTTTACATCTGTGACTCTCTTTCTGTTTTGTGAATAAGTTCATTAATACTTCTTTTTTAGATTCCACGTATAAGCAACATCATGATATCTGCTTTCCCTGACCTCACTCAGTGTGACAGTCTCTAGGTCCATCCATGTTGCTGCAAAGGGCATGATTTCTTTTTTCTCTTTTTGATGACCTATTCCTCTGCTGGTTCATTTGAAGTAGCAAACGTCTTTCTTCTTTAGGTAGTTTTTGGTTTGGGTTTTTTGTTTTTGTTTTGGTTCTAAGGAGTCAACAGTTTAGAAATTAGAGTCTTTTTTTGCCAGTGGGTGGTACTATAACACAAACTTTTTGTTTTTCTTAACCTTAGCTGCCTCTGGTTATGTTTGAGCCTTGGCACTGTGCACCTCTGTCACAGGTGTTGCCCATTGACATTGTTGGTGTGTTGCTGCTGTGGCATTGCTGGCATTGCCACCTGGGACACTGGGATGGTGACTGCTTCTGTTGTGTCCAGGATCTCTCAAGCTGCAGGCCCTGCCACAGGTGGGGAGGAGCTGGGGCAAGGTTGCCCTTGCTGTGTCTGGGATTGTTGTCTTTGCAGGCAGCACTGCTCTGGGCAAGGGGTCAGAGTTGTGGGTGCCTCTGTACCTGAAGGAATGGCGTCATAGGCCCCTCTGCCACTGCTGTCCAGTTATTTGTGACCATGAGAGCCACTGTGGCCAGGAGGCTGGAGTCACATGTGCTACCTCCTCTGCTGCTACTGGCTTCCCTAGGGCTGTGGGCTCAGCTGCTGCGACCAAGTAACTGGAATGGCAGGCACTGCCTTTGTATTCTGGAGAAGGCAATGGCACCCCACTCCAGTACTCCTGCCTGGAAAATCCCATGGACGGAGGAGCCTGGTGGGCTGCAGTTCATGGGGCTGCTAGAGTCGGACACGACTGAGCGACTTCACTGTCACTTTTCACTTGCATGCATTGGAGAAAGAAATGGCAACCCACTCCAGTGTTCTTGCCTGGAGAATCCCAGGGACGGGGGAGCCTGGTGGGCTGCCATCTATGGGGTTGCGCAGAGTCGGACACGACTGAAGTGACTTAGCAGCAGCAGCCTTTGTATTCCTCTGGTCTGTTTCCTCTGTGTGTTCCAGTCTACCCACCTTTAGGTGTTCAGATGTGTGAAACTCTGGCATCACAGCGTGTTGGGCAGAGGTACCTTTGTTGAGTGCAGATGTTTAGTGGTTGCAGATTAAAGGGGAGAGACAAAGGTAGCATCTCACTTCATCACGATGCTTTCAGTATCACTCATTACTGGTGGTGTTAATCGTGATCATTTGCTCAGTCTTCTAGATTTCTCCACTGTTAAGTTGATGTTTTTTCTTTATTGATTCTAAGACTGGGGTTGTTTGTTTTTGTCTTTTCAGAGTCTCCATTTCTCTAATGGAATTTCCAGAGTGATATTTCACATATTCTGTAAGTTGTCTTAAAAGTAGAGGCTTATTCCGTACAGACTGATTTTCAGTGTAGGTGGTTAAGTACTTCCATCAGGTGGTGGTGGTTTGGTCGCTAAGTTGTGTCCTACTCTTGTGACCCCATGGACTATAGCCTACCAAGCTCCCCTGTCCATGGAATTTTCCAGGCAAGAATACTGGAGTGCATTCCCATTTCCTTCTCCAGGGGATCTTCCCAACCCACGGATCAAACTCAGGTCTCTTGCATTGCAGGCAGATTCTTTACTGACTGAGCCACCAGGGAAGGTACTTCTATCAGGAGGCCATGATATCTGATTGTTTCTCTTGTGTTATTCCTTTAGTTTTTTAGGTCTCAAATCTGGTTTAAAAGAAAATCAATACAGTTTATTCGTAAAAAAATCTTTGCCAGCATTTTGCTGATACTTTGATGTAATTTTATTACACTGATAGCTTATTTTTAAATCTTTTAAAGTCTTATTATAAAAGATTCTGTCTAGTTTGTTCCCAGTAATTCAGTGGTATCAGTTGATTTCAGACTATAGACAAGTTGAATTCATAGGTAGAGAATAAAAGTACAATGAAGTCATAACTAATCTCTCAAAATATTTGTAATTATTATCCTTATAAGACTAGGTACCCTGGTACTCTAGGTCCTCTGCTTTTTCAAAAACTCTAGTGAGAAGCAGAATTAGCAAGCCACACTTAATTTGCCTTTTTGGTAACAATTTGTTATCATAGCATGAAGGGTAGTTTTTCTCGTTACAAAAGTTCCCTGACGTGTTTCTGTAGTTTACTGCTGTATTAGTTTCCTGGGACTGCTGTGACAAATTAGCACAACTTGGTGACTTAACAACGGAATTTTATTCTCTCACACAGTTCTGGAGGCTGTATGTCCTAATTAAGACGTTGGGGGTTCTCAGCGAGAATCTGCTTTGCTGCTCTTGGCTTCTAGAGGCTGGGGGCATTCCTTGACTTGTGGCGACACCATCCTGTGTTCACGACATCTCCTCCTCTGGCGTATCTAATTTCTCTCAGCCTCCTTCCTTTAAGAACATGTGTGATGATATTTAGAGCACACCAGGATAATCTCCTCGGTGCAGAGATTCTTAATTTAAATACATCTGCAGACTGTGTGCTGTATAAAGTAACACTCACTGGTTTCAAGACTTGTTATCTTTGGAGGACACCATTCAGCCCACTACATCTTCTCTCACTATACTCAAAGACTCTTTCTTTGTTTGACGGCTTTCCTTATGTCTTTTTTGTCTTAAAATCTGTCTTATCTGATATATAGCTACCCTAGCTTTGTTTTGGTTTCCACTTGCATGGAATATCTTTTTCCACGTGTCTTTGTGTGTCCTTAAAGCTGAATTGAGTTTCTTATAGGCAGCATATAGTTAGGTCCATTTTTTAATCCATTCAGCCCTCTGTATCTTTTGATTGAGTAATTCAGTTTATTTACATTTAAAATAACTATTGATAGATATGGACTTACTATTGACATTTTGTTAACTGTTTTCTCTTTTGTGATTCTTTGGTTACTTTTCATTCTCTCTCCCTTTGTAATCTGAGGATTTTCTGTAGTGGTATTGTTAGATTTCCTTTGTCTTTTGTGAATCTCATAGATTTTTGCTTTGTGTTTACTGTGAAGCTTATACGAAACATTTCAGGTTATTTTAAGCTGATAACATCAAATGCACACTAAAACTCCACGCTTTTCACTCTTCTACTCCATGTTTTCTATTTTTGATTTCACAATTTGCACCATTTTACCATCTGTATCCATTAATAATTTTTAAATACTTTTGTGTTTCAACTTCATACTAGATTTATAACTGATTTATCCACCATCATTATAACATTAGAGTATTCTCAGTTTGGTGGCACTAATGGTAAAGAATCCACCTGCCAATGCAGGAGACACAAGACATGCAGTTCCAATCCCTAGGTTGGGAAGAGCCCCAGGAGAAGGAAATGGCAACATGCTCCAGGAAAATTCCATGGACAGAGGAACCTGGCGGGCTACAGTCCATGGGGCTGCAAGGAGTTGGACACAACTGAGCACCCTATACTACTACACTACTTACCTTCACCAGTGACATTTGTGTTTCTGTGTTTTCCTGTTATTTATTAGCATCCTTTTGTTTCAGCTGGATAGGTCTTTTATCAATTCTTGTGAGGCTGATCTAATACTCATGAACTCTTTCAGCTTTCATGTCTCTGGAAAACTTTTTCTCTCTCCTTCAATTCTGAGCTGGGTAGAATATTATGAATTGACTTTTTTTTTTTCTTTTTTCTTTTAGCACTTTGCAGGCAAGAAGAAAGTAACACAATGTAGTCAAAGTACCTACTGAGAAATCTGCTTAAGTCTTATGGGTGGTGTACATAACATAACAAGTTTTTGTTGTTGTTGTTGCTCTTAAGATTCTGTCCTTTAATTTTTTATAATGCTGACTTTGAAAAATACATAATGTGAGAGTTATGAGTTAAGTTTTACTGGCAATATGAGGACTATAGCCCAGGAGATAGCGTTTCAGATAGCTCTGAGAAACTGCTCCAAAGAGATAAGGGGAAGGTCAGTATGTATGTGATCTTGGTGAAGAGGGAATACTTGTAATCAAGCACATATTTTTTGCAGAAGAGATTTCTCCTAGTCACGAGGAGCAAACATCATCATGAAGGAATTTAGTGCTTTTCTGGATATGAGGAGATGCAAGAATTGGGCTCCTGAATATATCTATGTGAAGACCTGTTCTGCCAGTTTTCCAGAGCACAGAGTGCCTCATTTCTGCCTCCACCCTGAACTCCCCTCAGGGGTGTTGAAGGTCAGCAGCTGCAGTGGCCATGACTTAGTCTTGTAGAGGTAGGTGGCAAGTGCCCATGGCAGGTGCCGGTTTGTAGTTGACAATAAGTTAATCATAGTGTGTCTTTGTCTTATGGAATTTTCTGGGATTCCTGGCTCTGGACATTTGTTTTCTTTTCCATGTTAGGGAAGTTTTCGGGCATTATTTCTTTAAATATGCTTTCTCCCCCTTTTCTGTCTTTTCTCCTTCCATTATCCCTGGTAATGCAAATATTGATTCAAAGATGTTGTGCCAGAAGTCCCTTAAGCTGTCTTTACTATTTTTCATTTTGTTCCTCTGAGTGGATGAATTTCACTGTCCTCTTGTGGAGTTCACTCATGTTTTTCCCCCCCATATCATCTAATCTGTTTCTGAACCTCTCTGTGGAGCTTTTCATTTGTTATTGTATTCTTCAGCTCTGTGATTTCTGTTTAGTATTTTCTTATATTTTTCTCTTTGTTGAAATTCACTTTATTCATGCATCATTCTCCTGACCTTGATAAGCATCTTTATTGTCATCATTTTGAGCTCTTTATAAGGTAAATCACTTATCTCCATTTTATTAATAAGGCTTTTCCCCTGGGGTTTTATCTTGTTTTTTATTTGGAACATATTTATTCATTTTCTTGGACTCCGTGTTGATTTCTGTGCATTAGATAAAACAGTTAATTTCCTCCATTCCTGAATGAGTGGCCTTGTTTAGGAGATGAAGCTTATCATTCAACCTTCCCTGTCTTTTGTCTCCGAAACTTTTGCGATTGTCTAAGGAGCCCTCTGTGTCTTAATGGCTCTGGGTACTTGGGGTGTGCCAACTCATATCAGTGTCCCGAAGTGGGATCTCAGTCAGTACCTCGATGCACACTGTTTAGAATTTGGGCCATCAGGCAAGGGCTTTAGAGTATGCAGATAGATCTCTTTCAGGGGAAGATTGGGAGGTGGGCGTTTCTGCCTACTCTGTCTGCATGGAAGCCCTGGATGGTGGTTACCGATTGTTCCCTCTTTTACTAATGTCCTTCTGAAACAGTGAAAGCAAGCCTAAGTGGCCACCAGAACCAGGCTGTCAAGAGATGTGTCCTCTTGGCAGCAGCTATGAAGATTGGGACAGCAGACCTGTGCACAGGCTGCTTTTATAGTTACTGACAACCTGGGAGCATGGGACAAGCTGGGAGTATACCAGGATGGTGCCCACCTATTTGCAGATCCTCAGGGCTGAGATGGGGTTTATGGGGAGAATGTCTCAGCCTCTTACCTGTTTCAGTGTGGATTTTTTTTTCTTATTTATCCAGTATGTAAGAGTCATGCAGCTAGTTTCTGCATTGTTTTTCAGAGGGAATTGTTGCATATGTAGTTGTGGATTTGGTGTGTTTGTGGGAAGAGAGGCATTCAGGAGCCTTCTTTTGTTACCTATCATCTTTAACTGGGACCACCTCTTCACACTTCTTTGTGAAATGCATTTCTAGTTTTCTCAAGAAACATAGAGTTGCATTGAAACATATGCATTACCATGTGTAAAATAGGTAGTGGGGATTTGCTGTATGACACAGGGAGCTCAACCCGGTGCAATGTGACAACCTAAAGGGGTGGGATTGGGGGGGTGTGGGGGTAGGGAAGATGGGGGAAGGAGGTTCAAGATGGAGGGGACATACTTATGGCAGGGCAGAGCCGCAGGAGACATGGGTTAGATCCCTGGGTCCGGAAGATCCCCTGGAGGAGGGATGGCAACCTACCCCAGAATGCCATGGACAGAGGAGCCTGCTGGGCTACAGTCCATAGGGTCACAGAGAGTGGGACACGACCAAAGTAACTTAGCATGCACACGTGGCTGCTTCATGTTGTAATGCAGAAACCAACACAAGGATGTTAAACAATTATCCACCAGTTAAAAATAAAATTTAAAAAATTTAGATAAGCATTAGTTTGTTACCTTATTATAAATTATACCCCAGTGAAAATATTCTGGTATTTTACATTTTTAAACTTATAAGTGTAAAATTAGAAAAAATTCCAAAATATACAGGAAGAAGGAAATTATATACATGTGTGTATCCACCACCCACATTTAATACTGACATTTTACAGTATTTGCTTTAGGTTAGCCTTTTAAAAAGCAAATTGAATACTAAAAGTACAGCTAAAACTTTATCCCAGTCTTTGCCTCTGCAGAATAAGGAAGGAGGAAATCAGTGTCCTGACGTTGGTATCTCTTTCCATACTTGTTTTCATTTATTTTGAGCATATGTATATATCTACAAAGAATATATATTTTCTATACATGTGGTCATACTGTTTATAAATTTCTTTATGATTTTAATTTATGGATCCTTTTCAACAATCTGACTACTATATGCCTAGGTGTGTCTTCATTTGAATCTATCTTGTTTGGGGCTTGCTAAGCTTTATGAACCTATATACATATTTTTCAGATATTGATTTTCCAAAAATATTTTTGCCTCATTTTCCTGTGGGATTCCACCGAAACATGTTTTTGACACTGTCCCACAGATATTTGATCTTAAGTTCATTTTTAATAGCTTTCCAGATTGGACAACTTCTCTGTTATACTTTCAAGTTCATTGGATCTTTTCTCAATGCCAGTATGCTATTAACATTCAGTGATAATGTATAACATTCAGTGTATAAACACCCACAGGAGACTTGCCTGTGGGTGTCCAGGAGTCTCTGGTGAAGTGTGGGTCGATGGTGGCCTGCTGCAGGGCTGGGGGCATGGACTGTAGCAGTACATGCATAGGATCTTTTGAGGGAAGTCACCATTATCTTCATTACCTCCACCATAGTTTGGCCCCAGGTAAATAGCAGAGAGGGAACACAGCTCCACCCATCAACAGAAAATTGGATTTAAGATTTACTGAGCATGGCCTCGCCCATCAGAACAAGACCCAGTTTCCCTCTCAGTCAGTCTATCCCATCATAAGCCTCTTACCCTTCTCCATCAGAGGGCAGAGAGACTGAAGCCACAATCACAGAAAACTAACCAGTCTAATCACATGGACCACAGCCTTGTCTAACTCAGTGAAACTATGAGCCATGCCATGTAGGGCCACCCAAGATGGACAGGTCATGGTGGAGAGTTCTGACAGAATGTGGTCCACTGGAGAAGGGAATGGCAAACCACTTCGGTATTCCTGCCTTGAGAACCCCATGAACAGTATGAAAAGGCAAAAACATACGACACTGAAAGATGAACTCCCAGGTCAGTAGGTGCCCAATATGTTACTGAAGATCAGTAGAGAAATAACTTCAGAAAGAATGAAGAGACGGAACCAAAGCAAAAACAACACACAGTTGTGGATGTGACTGGTTATTGAAAGCAAGGTTTGACGCTGTAAAGAGCAATATTTCATAGGAACCTGGAATGTTAGGTCCATGAATCAAGGCAAATTGGAAGTGGTCAAATAGGAGATGGCAAGAGTGAACATCAACATTTTAGGAATCAATGAACTAAAATGGACTGGAATTGGTGAGTTTAACTCAGATGACCATTATATCTACTACTGCGGGCAGGAATCCCTTAGAAGAAATGGAGTTGCCATCGTGGTCAACAAAAGAGTCCGAAATGCAGTACTTGGATGCGATCTCAAAAATGACAGAATGATCTCTGTTCGTCTCCAAGACAAACCACTCAATATCACGGTAATCCAAGTCTATGCCCTAACCAGTAATGCTGAAGAAGCTGAAGTTGAATGGTTCTATGAAGACCTACAAGACCTTTTAGAACTAACACCCAAAAAAGATGTCCTTTTCATTATTGGGGACTGGAATGCAAAAGTAGGAAGTCAAGAAACACCGGAGTAACAGGCAAATTTGGCCTTGAAGTACAGAATGAAGCAGGGCAAAGGCTAATAGAGTTCTGCAAAGAGAACACACTGGTCATAGCAAACACCCTCTTCCAACACACAAGAGAAGACTCCATACATGGACATCACCAGATGGTCAACACCGAAATCAGATTGATTATATTCTTTGCAGCCAAAGATGGAGAAGCTCTATACAGTCCTCAAAAACAAGACCGGGAGCTGACTGTGGCTCAGATCATAAACTCCTTATTGTAAAATTCAGACTTAAATTGAAGAAAGTAGGGAAAACTACTAGACCATTCAGGTATGACGTAAATCAAATCCCTAACGAATGTGGGATTATACAGCAGAAGTGAGAAATAGATTTAAGGGACTAGATCTGATAGAGTGCCTGATGAATTATGGACAGAGGTTTGTACATTGTACAGGAGACGGGGAGCAAGACCATCCCCAAGAAGAAGAAATGCAAAAAGGCAAAATGGTTGTCTGAGGAGGCCTTACAAATAGCTGTGAAAAGAAGAGAAGTGAAAAGCAAAGGAGAAAAAGAAAGATATACCCATTTGAATGCAGAGTTCCAGAGAATAGCAAGGAGAGATAAGAAAGCCTTCCTCAATGATCAGTGCAAAGAAATAGAGGAAAACAATAGAATGGGAAAGACTAGAGATCTCTTCAAGAAATTAGTTGCTGAGGGAACATTTCACACAAAGATGGGCTCAATAAAGGACAGAAATGGTAGGGACCTAACAGAAGCAGAAGATATTAAGAAGAGGTGGCGAGAACACACAGAAGAACTATACAAAAAAGATCTTCACGACCCAGATAATCATGATGGTGTGATCACTCACACTCACCTAGAGCCAGACATCCTGGAATGTGAAGTCAAGTGGGTCTTAGGAAGCATCCCTATGAACGAAGCTAGTGGAAGTGATGGAATTCCAATTGAGCTATATCAAATCCTGGAAGATGATGCTATGAAAATGCTGCACTCAATATGCCAGCAAATTTGGAAAACTCAGCAGTGGCCACAGGACTGGAAAAGGTCAGTTTTCATTCCAATCCCTAAGAAAAGCAATGCCAAAGAATGCTCAAACTACCGCACAGTTGCACTCATCTCACACACTACCAAGGTAATGCTCAAAATTCTCCAAGCCAGACTTCAACAATATGTGACCCGTGAACTTCCAGATGATCAAGCTGGTTTTAGAAAAGGCAGAGTACCTATTATACAGAGTGAAGTAAGCCAGAAGGAAAAACACCAATACAGTATACTAACGCATATATATGGAATTTAGAAAGATGGTAACGATAACCCTGTATACGAGACAGCAAAAGAGACACTGATGTATAGAACAGTCTTATGGACTCTGTGGGAGAGGGAGAGGGTGGGAAGATTTGGGAGAATGGCATTGAAACATGTAAAATATCATGTATGAAACGAGATGCCAGTCCAGGTTCAATGCACGATACTGGATGCTTGGGGCTGGTGCACTGGGACGACCCAGAGGGATGGTATGGGGAGGGAGGAGAGAGGAGGGTTCAGGATGGGGAACACATGTATTAGAAATAAATTAAAAAAAAAAAAGAAAAGGCAGAGTAACCAGAGATCAAATTGCCAACATCTGCTGGATCATCAAAAAAGCAAGAGAGTTCCAGTAAAACATCTGCTTTATTGACTATGCCAAAGCCTTTGTGTGGATCACAATAAACTATGGAAAATTCTGAAAGAGATGGGAATACCAGACCACCTGACCTGCCTCTTGAGAAATCTGTATGCAGGTCAGGAAACAACAGTTAGAACCAGACGTGGAGCAACAGACTGGTTCCAAATAGGCAAAGGAGTATGTCAAGGCTGTATATTGTCACCCTGCTTATTTAACTTACATGCAGAATACATCATGAGAAACGCTGGGCTGGAAGAAGCACAAGCTGCAATCAAGATTGCCGGGAGAAATATCAATAACTTCAGATATGCAGATGACACGACTGTTACAGCAGAAAGTGAAGAGGAACTAAAAAGCCTCTTGATGAAAGTGAAAGAGGAGAGTGAAAAAGTTGGCTTAAAGCTCAACATTCAGAAAACGAAGATCATGGCATCTGGTCCCATTACTTCATGGCAAATAGATGGAGAAACAGTGGAAACAGTGTCCGACTTTATTTTTCTGGGCTCCAGAATCACTGCAGATGGTGACTGCAGCCATGAAATTAAAAGATGCTTACTCCTTGGGTAAAAAGTTGTGACCAACCTAGATAGCATATTAAAAAGCAGAGACATTACTTTGCCAACAAAGGTCTGTCTAGTAAAGGCTATGGTGTTTCCAGTAGTCACATATGGATGTGAGAGTTGGACTATAAAGAGAGCTGAGCACCAAAGAATTGATGATTTTGAACTGTGGTGTTGGAGAAGTCCTTGGACTGCAAGGAGATCCAACCAGTCTGTCCTAAAGGAAATCGGTCCTGAATGTTCATTGATGTTGAAGCTGAAACTCCAGTACTTTGGCCACCTGATGCAAAGAACTGACTCATTTGAAAAGACCCTGATGTTGGGAAAGATTGAAGGTGAGAGGAGAAGGGAACGACAGAGGATGAGATGGTTGGATGGCATCACCGACTCAATGAACTTGAGTCTGAGTAATCTCCAGGAGTTGGTGATGGACAGGGAGGCCTGGCCTGCTGCAGTCCATGGGGTCACAAAGAGTCGGACACGACTGAGCGACTGAACTGAACTGAACAGTCAGTGAAGATTTTTAAGTTTCCAACAGTGCATTTAAGAGTTCTAGAGTTTTTATTTGGTTCTTACAGTTTTTTACTTGTGCTGAGATTTCTCATCTGTGCATTTATTATGACCGTATTTTATTTTATGTATTTAAACATACTCATAATAGCTACTTTAGAATCCTTTGCTGCTAATTTTAATGTCTGAGTCATTTCAGGCATTGTCTTTTCTCTTGATTATCAGTCACATTTTCTGTTTCTTCATGTTTCTTGTGATTTTAGATTTTTTTTCTGGACACTGTGATGATATATAAATTGTAGAGACATTCTTCCACTATATTCTTTCAAAGTGTATTGAATGTTGTTTCATCAAGCAGTTAACTTGGTGTAACTTGTTCTCTAAATTCTTTTTTATTTATTTATTTTATTTTATTTTATTTTTAAACTTTACAAATTGTATTAGTTTTGCCAAATATCAAAATGAATCCGCCACAGGTATACATGTGTTCCCCATCCTGAACCCTCCTCCCTCCCCATATGATCCCTCTGGGTTGTCCCAGTGCACCAGCCCCAAGCATCCAGTATTGTGCATCAAACCTGGACTGGCGACTCGTTTCATATATGCTATTATACGTATTTCAATGCTGTTCTCTAAATTCTGTGTTCACCTTGACAAGAACCACCGGAAGAATTATCTGTTAGTTCTTTTTGCCTTAGCTGACCTTTGTCCTGGGCATACATAGTTAAGGGGTTAACTAGAGATTTTGTCAGAGTTTATTTACAGAATTTGGGGATCCTCTTTTGCAGATCTTTTTCTGAGATTTCCCTTTCTTATTTTTCAACTCCTCCTGTTCTCCCACACTGCTGTGAGTCCTCAGTCACCTTGCAGTACCAACTGGCATCTTCCCTCAGGAAAAAAGTCATAAAAATGGCAACCTGACCCAGTGTTCTCTGCCATTCTCCATTCTGTCAAATCCTTTCTACTTTCTGACTGGTTGCTCTCCAGCGTCTTTGGATTGCTGTTGGATTATGTTTTGTCTGGACTTCATGTTACCTGTAGAAGGGTTGGTCTGAGAGAAGGCACTCCTCACATACCTTTTCTTTTTAGTGTGGTAGAAATATATTTAAAGTTTGCCTTTTAGCCTTTTAAGTGTACATTCAGGGGCGTTAATTGCATTTACAGTCTTGTTCATCAGTTCCCACTGTCTTTACCCCAAACGTTTTCTTATCCAAATAGAGACTGTGTCCCAAAAGCAGTGCATCTCCGCCCTCTCTCCCCTACCCTCTGATAACCTCTAATATACTTTCTGTCTCATTAAAATTGCCTGTTCGACATGTTTCTCATGAGTGGAATCCTACAATATTTGTTCTTTTATGTCTGGCTTATTTCAGTTTTAGCATGATGTTTTCAAGTTTCATCCATGTTGTAGACTGTATCAGAACTCTTAAGCCTGAATACTGTTCCATCGTACAGATAGGTTTTATGTATCCATTGGTCTGTTAATATCCATTTGGGTTGTTGCCACATACTTGCTGTGGTAAATAATGGATGCTGTAATGAATATGGATGTAAAAGTGTCTGTTTGAGTTCCTGCTTTCATTTATTTAGGGTATATATCTATTAGTAGAGTTGGATTATATGGTAATTCTTTAACTTCTTGAGGAACTAACTGCCAAACTGTTTTCCACAGTGGCTATACTATTTTATATTCCTACTAGTAATTATAAGTTTGCAGTTTCTTCAGATTCTCGCCCACATGTATTTTCCTTTTATTTATTTATTATTATAGTCATCCTAGTGGGTATAAAGTGGTGTCTCATTGTGATTTTGATTTTTGTGTCTCTAATGAGTGACTTGGAGAAGGCAATGGCACCCCACTCCAGTACTCTTGCCTGGAAAATCCCATGGACAGAGGAGCCTGGTAGGCTGCAGACCATTGGGGTATCGAAGAGTCGGACACAACTGAGTGACTTCACTTTCCCTTTTCCCTTTCATGCATTGGAGAAGGAAATGGCAACCCACTCCACTGTTCTTGCCTGGAGAATCCCAGGGACGGGGGAGCCTGGTGGGCCACCGTCTATGGGGTCACACAGAGCCGGACATGACTGAAGCGACTTAGCAGCAGCAGCAGCAATGACTGACTGTGTTGAGTGTCTTTTCATGTTCTTGTTGATGGTTTATATATGTTTGGAGAAATGTCTATTCAAGTTTTCTGCCCATTTTTTGAATGGTCTTTTTTATTGTTAACTTGTCAGATTCTTTATATATTCTGGTTATTAAATGCTTATCAGACATGGTTTGCAAATATTTTTTCCCATTCTGTAGTTTTTCCACTTTGAGTGTCTTCTGATGCACAAAAGTTTTTAATTTTGATGAATCCAATTTATCTAGTTTTTCTTTTCTTGTTTATACTTTTGCTATATTTTAGACTCCACTGCCAAATCCGAGGTCATGAAAATTCACTCATTTTTTTCTAGGAGTTTTATGATTTTAGCTTGTTCGTTTATGTTTTTCATCCATCTCACAGCATTAATTTCTATATATTGTGGGAGGTAGGGATGCAGCTTTCCATGTGGAAATCCAGTTTTCCCAGCAGTATCTATTGAAGAGATATTCTTTCCCCTCATTGATGGACTTGATTGCCTTTATCAAAAATCAGTTTGCCATATGTGTAAGGGTTTATTTCTGAACTCTCAGTTCTATTCCATTGGTGTATATATCTACCCTAAAGCCAGTATCACACTATTTTGATTATTTAGTGTAACTTTGTAGTAAGTTTTAAAATTGAGAACTGAATACTCCAACAGATTGTCTTGGCTATTCAAGGCTTCACATTTTCATATGAATTTGAGTTTTGGTTTTTCCATTTCTACAAATGAATAACTCCTTAAAAAACTTGCTCTTTGGATTCTGATTACTTTAGAGATTTAATCAGGTCAATACAGACATTTAATTCACATAATGGATTATAAAGAAGTGTCTAAACACTTGTCCTTTCTTCTGTTGAAGTACAATTGAATAGTTTCCAGTGTTTTGCTTTTATAAACAATGCCATAATGAACATTCTCTGCTTGATACTTGTCCATGTGTTGGAAAGTTTTGTTAGGACAGTAGTTCTCAACCTGGGCAGTTTTGTCTGCAAGAGAACATTGGCAGTGTTTGGCAGTGTTTGGAGACGTTTTTGACTATCAAGACTGAGGAGGAGTGCTACAGGCACGTAGCAGGTGGAGAGACCAGAAAGTGAAAGTGAAGTCGCTCAGTCGTGTCCGACTCTTTGTGACCCCATGGCCTGCAGCCTGCCAGGCTTCTCTGTTCATGGGATTTTCCAGGCAAGAATACTGGAGTGGGCTGCTATTTCCTTCTCCAGGAGATCTTCCCAACCCAGGGATGGAACCCAGGTCTCCCGCATTGTAGGCAGATGCTTTTACCGTCTGAGCTACCAGGGAGAGACCGGAGGTGCTGCTAAACATGCCACAGCAGTGGAGCAGATTCCCACCCACCCAACTACAAAGCATGATCCAAATTTTACAATTTGTAAATAGTACCGAGGTTGAGAAACTCTGCTCTGGGGCATATACTTAGAAGTGGGATTTATAAAGCCCTAGAATGCTTCCCTGGTGGCTCAGATGGTAAAGAATCTGCCTGCAAAGTTTGAGACCCAGGTTCGATCCCTGGGTTGGGAAGATCCCCTGGAGAAGGAAATGACAACCCACTCTAGTGTTCTTGCCTGGAGAATCCCGTGGACAGGGGAGCCTGGTGGGCTGTGGTCCATGGGGTCACAAAGAGTCGGACACAACTGAATGACTAACACTTTGACTTTCAGGATGTGTACAGTTTTTTTTGTTATTATATTAATGGATTTCTATAAAACATGAAGAAGATATTATTTCCAATTCAAGTAAAGGTTTTATTTGGAATACCTGGAATTAAAATGAAGGTTTCTTTGGTGATGCTGGTAATCCAGCAGTTATAAGCAATTTAATTGTCTTAAACCAGATGAAATAGCAGCATTATCCAGAGTTCACTTAATTTGTTTACTTGCCCAGAGGGGGCACATAATTTTTTAACTTTGTGAACTGTACTTCCTGCCTGATTACAATGTTGATTTTAGAGTAAGAATCTGCTGCTAATTAATCTGTGCTGAACAATGGTTGACTGAATGAGAAAAAAATTACAGTGTGAAAAATGTAGAATTTTTTTTTCTGACAAAGATGTTTGTTAAATATTGAAAGCTTAAAGTTTGAAAAGTTTCTCTCTGTGATTTAAATTGGTTTTTAAATTGAAGACAGAGGAATGAACCTTAAGAATTTCGAGACTCACTTTTAAGCCTGTAAGACCCATAGTTCTGCATCTGAAAATGTGATGGGATTTATGCCTGGGAACTGTGTGCTTTTGTGTACGTGCCATTTTGCATATGATTTTGGGTGGTTTATGTGTGTTCCCGAAGCCTGTTTGTGGACCACTCCTACTCCCTTTGAAACTTCCAGATTTTCAGATTCAGGACTTTGGTAAAATTCTTAAAATGCTAATAATAAGATACAGGTATTTGAAATTATCACTGAGTAGTGAAGACACAGCTATATATTGTTCATGTCTGATTTGCCAAATGCATAACACTCGGTGGTAGAATTAAGTCCTTCAATGTTAAATGAATGAATACAGATCTTATTTTAACATCTATAACCTTCATTTTGTTGTTGTTGTTCTTTTTACTAGGCATATGCAGCAGTGCTGTGGCAACAAGCTAATGAAAGCAGACAAAATTCAACTGAAAAAGCGTGTTTTGGAATCTCCCTACCAGAAGAAAAACTTAATGACTTTCGTGATGAACAGATTGGACAATTGCAGGAACTGATGCAAGAGGCCACTAAACCCAACAGGCAATTTAATATCACTGAGTCTAGGAAACCAAAGCTTTAGTCTATATAATAAAGCTTAAAAAAGCATTTCAAGTTCAGAGCCCTCTAATTGGTTTTTAAAATTTGTTTCTTAAGCATTTAGGTTTTGAGAATGCCTGGTGTTAATGAAATATTCTTTTATTTGGGGATATTTTGAATGTTGTAATATACAAATCAGGATCATGAGTGGATGAAACTACATTTATTGAAGTAGTAACAGTTGCTGGATAGGATTTGTGTTTTGGACTACATAAGAAAGAATGGTTGTAAACTGGACAAGCTTGTGAAATTTTCCCCAAAATTTTATATGTAAATTTGTTTTAATGCTGTTCATGTTTAAGCATTAATCTTGTGGCTCTAGATGTATCAGATAAGTATATCATAATCATGATAGATACAGAATTCCATGTTCATTATTTAATTCCTATTTGCATGGAATACCTTTTTCTACCCTCTCACTTTCAGTATCCCTAGATCTGAAGTGGGTCTCTTATAAACAGCATTTATAGGGATCTTGTTTTTGTGTCCATTCAGCCAGTCTGTTTTTTGGTTGGAGCATTTACTCCATTAAGATTTAACGTAATTATCAATATATATGTTCTTACTGACATTTTATTAATTATTTTGAATTTGTTTTTGTAGGTCTTTTTTTTTTTTTTTTTGGTTTATGGTTGCCATGAAGTTTTAATATAGCAGTCTATATTTTAAGTTGCTGGTCTCAAATGCATTTCCAGTGTCCTGCATTTGTACTCTCTTCTCTTCTCACAGTCACTGGTTTTGATAGATTTGTGTGTGGATGATTGCCTACTTTTACTGTATGTTTGCCTTTATGGGTGAGCTTTCCTGTTTGTAATTTTCTTATTTCTAGTTGTAGCCTTTTTCTTTTCTGTCTATAGAGTTCTTTAGCATTTGTTATAAAATTGGTTTAGTGGTGCTGAATTCTCTTAGCTATTGATTGTCTATAAAACTTCTGATTTCTCTGTCAAATCTGAATGAGAGCTTTGCTGGGTAGACTATTATTGTGTAATGTGAAATTGCTCAGTTGTGTCTGACTCTTTGTGACCCCATAGACACTAGCCTGCACCAGGCTCCTACATCCATGGAGTTTTCTAGGCAAGAGTACTGGAGTGGGTTGCCATTTCCTTCTCCAGGGAATCTTGACCCAGGGATTGAACCCAGGTCTCCTGCATTGATAGACAGACACTTTACTGTCTGAGCCACCAGGGAATCAAAAGAATATCTGGAGGTTGTGAAGACCTCACTAGACCTACTCCCATAATTTACATTTTAAGATTACAGGACTAGCCAGAAGGTTTTTTCCAGAGACTGTCCTCAAGCAGGATACATTATTGTTATATATCCTAAGAAATGTAGAGGGAAAAAAAGTTAGTCCTTTCTGCCTCCTTGAGAATTCCAGACCCCAGAGTATTATTAGTTGTAGGTTTTTCCCTTTCATTACTTTAAATAAATAAATCATGCCACTCCCTTCTGGCCTGCAGAGTTTCCACCGAAAAACTGCTAACATATAAGGAATCCCCATAAAGTTAATTGTTGCTTTCCCCTTGTTGCTGTTCATGTTCTCACTTTGTCTTTAATTTTAATCAGATATTAATGTGTGTCTTGGTGTGTTCCTCCTTGTGTTTATCCCTTTGGGTGGGGCCAGGTCTCAGTGTCAGAATGACGGCCTCCAGGAGAGCTCACACCAACAGGCATTTCCTGGGGCCCCCACCACCTGAGCCGCAAGAGACCCTCCAAGAGCGGCAGGTGGGTCTGGCCCGGGCTCCTGTGGAGCCACTGCTTTGTCCCGGGCCCCAGCGCATGTGAAGCCTTGTGTGCGCCCTTCCAGAGTGGAGGCTGTTTCGTGTAGTCCTGTGGAGCTCCTGCACTCGAGCCCTGCTGCCCTTCAGAACTCCGGGGGCTCCTCGCCCCCAGTGACAGACCCCGAAGGCTGGGGAGCCTGCCGTGGGGCCAGAAGCCTCACTCCTGTGGAAGAACATCTGTGATGTAATTACTTTCCAGATGCCCGTTGCCCACCAGCAGGTCTGGGATTTGATGATGATGTGAAAGTGCCCCTCCCCCTCTCACTGTGACTTCTTCGTCTGTGGGTATAGAAAGTCTTTGGGGGTGGATTCAAGTCTAATTTGTCAATGGTTGTTCCGCAGTCAGTTGTGATTTTGGTGTTTTCATGAGAGGTGGTGACCTGAAGTCCTGCAAGGTTATTATTTAAATACATTGTTATCCTGAAAACTTCATCAATTCTGCTTTTAATAGTACATAAGATTACTCTTTTAAGTATTCCTTCTTCCCAAGTCATTGTTTATTTACAATGAAAGGTTAAAAAGTAGCTTTAGAATTCAGATTTATACATGTTATCATTTGTCTAATAGATTATACAATGTATAATACATTTCTATGGTGTTTGTTAGTAACAGATGACCCCTTAAATAATTTGTAGTTACCTGGAGAATCTCATGGCCTAGTTCATGGTGAGATAAAAACACTTTTCATTATTTTTTTTCTTACACTTGATTTATAAACTGAAAAAATCAAATGAAAATACCATTCATATTCTAAAATGCTTAGGAGTTTAAAAAATATATTACACACTAAAATGACTTGGATATTAATTATGTATGTTTACTCTGAGATTAAGTGATCATTTTCAGATGCAGTTGTTTATATCAGCTTTTTAAAAAATTAATTCATATTTGCTCTGTTTTGCTGTCTTGCCCTTGTTAGTCCAAACTCTCACCTCTCTTACTTGGAATATTAAGAACTTACTGCTAATCATTTTCTCTGCATCCTCTGTGACCACATACAATCCATCTCATACAAATATCAGAGTAATATTTTTAAAATGTACATGTATGACCGCCAGGTCCCTCAGTCCTTTCTTCCATCTATCTTGGAATCAGTCTGTAGATGGATGGGTGAGGCTTTCTGCATAAGCTAAGTGGTCAGTAATTAGTCTTTACATTATAACAGGCTCTAGGAATAGACAGTGAACAATATAAAACTCTTACCCTGAAGTTTAAAATCTCAACTACTTGCAGGAATGCTGTTTCATCATAAACAGATACACTACTTCCTCAAAACTGTATAGTTTTAGTGACCTTAGTATTAATCCACGTGGCTGACTTACCTAGTAAGCAGATGATTCTCTGTTGGTTTCACTAATGCAGCCACCCGTTTTCTTGGCTACACTTAAAACTGCTTTATTCAAAACTGAATAAAGCTTCAATTTTGAAATTATTAATTGCAGCATTCCATGCTTTTGTCATTTCTTTTTAATGTGATTAGATTTTCACTCCTGCTGTACCTGGTCATTCTTTCAGCAAATCCTTGTTGTTCTGGTGAACCTATCTGCAGAGCAGCAATGGAGACAGACACTGAGCACAGACTTCTGGATGTGGTTGGCAGGGAGGAGGGAGAGGGTGAGAGGCTCGGAGAAAGTAACCAGGAAACATAAATTACCACATGTAAAATAGACAGCCAGTGGGAACTCGCTGTGTGACTCAGGGAACTCAAACTGGGGCTCGGTAACAACCTAGAGGGGTGGGATGGGGAGGGATGTTCACGTGGGAGGGGACATGGGTAGACCTATGACTGATCCATGTTGATGTTTGGTGGAAACCAACACAATGCTGTAAAGCAATGATCCTTCAATTAAAAATAAATAAATAAAATACCTGCTGAGAACCTTCATATGTCAGGCATCATTTTAGAAATGAATACAACACTTGTCAAAGACCAAATGTCTGTCTCTACGGAATTTACATCCTAAAGGAGAGGAACGAAATGCACAAAATAGGTAGGTGGTAAGAATCATGAAGAAAAATAAAGCAGGGATGGGGGCCAGAGCCGTGGTTCCCACATTATGAACGCTGACCCCCAGGGCACCACAGAGGCCCTGCAGTGGTGGTACCACGTATGCCAGGTTTTTCAGGAAACCACAGCTCTGTTGATTGGATGTCACACAGTACTTGCTTGAGGTAGTTCATAGTTTACTGTTTATTGCAACCTTCTTTTGGATGACGTATCTTTGTAAACCTGGGCTTTAGCAATTGATGTGAGAAAAGCAAATAGCACACAAAAATTAGTGACAGAAAATGTTCAGTATGATTACAATATTTGAAGCTGTGGTGTCCAACAGGTGCTAAATTGTTAGGCCTTTAATACCTCTGAGTTGTTTGAACTGTGTTCTGAAACTGTTGTGGAATTCCGTTTCATGGAGGTGTACCGTGCAAACTGGTGGAATCAGCAGTGTTGGAGAATGGTGTGTAACTGAACTCATTAGTCTTCTTACCACTCAGTTTGTTCCCTATTATTCCTTTATTACCTTCCTTTCCATCCCAATCTGCCCTAATTTCTGTGATCTTTCACTTCGGCCATCTAGCAATACCCTTGATGTCACTGCTTTTCCCTCATCTGCTGCTCCACCAAGGTAACCGCTCACTTGCCAAAATTAATAGTGTATTCATCAGTATAAGATCGATATGTTACCCTGTGAGACTTGAGAATGTTGTTTACTCTCTCCTGCTTTTAAATCACTACTGCCTGGTTTGTATACTGCCTAACTCTCCTTTAGGTTATAATTTTTCTTTTAAAATAGTGGTATTCTCTGGGATTTCATGTTTAGGACTCCCACTTTATACATCCATTACTTCAGATATTAGCTGTACTCAAATCTATAGCACCAACCTAAACCTCATTTCTGAGCTCCAGATCTGTGTTTGAAATTCTGTTTGGCATTTCCAACTCATATTTAAAACTAAACTTATTTTTCTTCCCTCCTCAGGGAATGAATGATATTAACATATACTCAGTCCAGAATTCTGTAACTTAGCCTAGATCTTCACGATTTGCCTGGAGGCCGCCTCATCATTATTCAGTTCTAACAACTCCAGGTGGTGGATTGCAAAATAACCGTAGTTCTCCATCATTCCTGGTACCCATGGCCTTTGCACTATGACTGTGCAGCTCCTCCCATTGGCAATGCCATCCATTTTACAATTCCCTAAACCTGGAACTGGTCTTGTTTCTTGATTTGCTAGAAAGAATGTGGGCAGTGTGACATTAGGAAAGCTTAGGCGCTAGGTTGTGGAGCTGTGTCCTTTCACACCTGTGCTGCTGCAAACCTGCCCGGCTGCCGTGTGAACAAACCCAGCCCTGTGGAGAATGTGGAGCAGAGGCAAAGCCATCCTGCACCAGCCAGCTCACAGCCAAGTGCAGACGCACCAAGGACCCCAGCCAAGCTCTGAAGGACCGCCTGGCTGATCCCACCAGCCCAGACTGCCAAGTGTAAGTTAAGTAAAGGAGAGTTCTTTTAAATCCCTATGTTTTGTTATATAGAAAAAATAACTAAGTTTAAAATCATTACTTTTTCTCTACCTGAGATTTTAGACTTAGAATTTTTTTTTCCCTATAGTAACTTACATGTGGTTTCCTTGTCTTTGGCATACTTCTTAATATATTCTCTATGTGGCTGTAAACGTTGCCTTATTGACATGCACATCTGATCTGGAAATGTACAGTTAGCATCCTACCATGGTGGTGATAGTTTAGGGGAAGTAACACAGGTTCAGTTCAGTTCAGTCGCTCAGTTGTGTCCAACTCTTGCGACCCCACAAACGGCAGCACACCAGGCCTCCCTGTCCATCACCAACTCCCGGAGTCTACCCAAACATGTCCATTGAGTCGGTGATGCCATCCAACCATCTCATCCTCTGTCGTCCCCTTCTCCTCCTGCCCTCCATCTTCCCCAGCATCAGGGTCTTTTCCAATGAGTCAGCTCTTCGCATCAGATGGCCCAAGTATTGGAATTTTAGCTTCAAAATCAGTCCTTTCAATGAACACCCAGGACTGATCTCCTTTAGGGTGGACTGGTTGGATCTCCTTGCAGTCCAAGGGACTCTCAACAGCCTTCTCCACCACCACAGTTCAAAAGCATCAATTCTTCGGTGCTCAGCTTTCTTTATAGTCCAGCTCTCACATCCATACATGACCACTGGAAAAACCATAGCCTTGACAAGACAGACCTTTGCTGACAAAGTAATTAATGTCTCTGCTTTTTATTATGCCGTCTAGGTTGGTCATAACTTTCCTTCCAAGGCATAAGTGTCTTTTAATTTCATGGCTGTAATCACCATCTGCACTGATTTTGGAGCCCAGAAAAATAAAGTCTGACACTGTTTCCACCGTTTCCCCATCTATTTGCCATGAAGTGATGGGACTGGATGCCATGATCTTAGTTTTCTGAATGTTGAGCTTTAAGCCAGCTTTTCACTCTCCTCTTACACTTTCATCAAGAGGCTCCTTAGTTCTTCTTCACTTTCTGCCATAAGGGTGGTGTCATCTGCATATCTGAGGTTATTGATATTTCTCCCAGCAATCTTGATTCCAGTTTGTGCTTCCTCCAGCCCAGCATTTCTCATGATGTACTCTGCATATAATTTAAATAAGCAGGGTGACAATACACAGCCTTGATGTACTCCTTTTCCTATTTGGAACCAGTCTGTTGTTCCATGTCCAGTTCTAACTGTTGCTTCCTGACCTGCATACAGGTTTCTCAAGAGGCAGGTCAGGTGGTCTGGTATTCCCATCTCTTTCAGAATTTTCCACAGTTTATTGTGATCCACACAGTCAAAGGCTTTGGCATAGTCAATAAAGCAGAAATAGATGTTTTTCTGGAAATCTCTTGCTTTTTCAATGATTCAGCGGATGTTGGCAATTTGTTCTTTGGTTCCTCTGCCTTTTCTAAAACCAGCTTGAACATCTGGAACTTCACGGTTCCCATATTGCTAAAGCCTGGCTTGGAGAATTTTGAGCATTACTTTACTAGCGTGTGAGATGAGTACAATTGTGCGGTAGTTTGAGCATTCTTTGGCATTGCCTTTCTTTGGGACTGGAATGAAAACTGACCTTTTCCAGTCCTGTGGCCACTGCTGAGTTTTCCAAGTTTGCTGGCATATTGAGTGCAGCACTTTCACAGCATCATTTTTCAGGATTTGAAATAGGTCAGCTGGAATTCCATCACCTCCACTAGCTTTGTCCATAGTGATGATTCCTAAGGCCCACTTGACTTCACATTCCAGGATGTCTGGCTCTAGGTGAGTGATCACACCATCATGATTATCTTGGTTGTGAAGATCTTTTTCATATAGTTCTTCTGTGTATTCTTGCCACCTCTTCTTAATATCTTCTGCTTCTGTTAGGTCCCTGCCGTTTCTGTCCTTTATTGAGCCCATCTTTGCATGAAGTGTTTCCTTCATATCTCTAATTATCTTGAAGAGATCTCTAGTCTTTCCCATTCTGTTGTTTTCCTCTATTTCTTTGCATTGATCACAGAGGAAGGCTTTCTTATCTCTCCTTGCTATTCTTTGGAACTCTGTATTCAAATGGGCATATCTTTCCTTTTCTCCTTTTCTTTTCACTTCCCTTCTTTTCACAGGTATTTGTACGGCCTCCACAGATGGTCATTTTGCTTTTTTGCAATTTTTCTTGGGGATGATCTTGATTCCTGTCTCCTGTGCAATGTCATGAACCTCTGGCCATAGTTCATCAGGCACTCTATCAGATCCAGTCCCTTAAATCTATTTCTCACTTCCACTGTATAGTCAAAAAGGGTTTGATTTAGGTCATATCTGAATGGTCTAGTGGTTTTCTCCAATTTAAGTCTGAATTTGGCAATAAGGAGTTCATGATCTGAGCCACAGTCAGCTTCTGGTCTTGTTTTTGCTGACTGCATAGAGCTTCTCCATCTTTGGCAAAGAATATAATCAGTCTGATTTCGGTGTTGACCATCTGGTGATATCCATGTGTAGAGACTTGTCTTATGTTGTTGGAAGAGGATATTTGCTATGACCAGTGCATTCTCTTGGCAGAACTCTATCAGCCTTTGCCCTGCTTTATTCTGTACTCCAAGGCCAGATTTGCTTGTTACTCCAGGTGTTTCTTGACTTCCTGCTTTTGCATTCCAGTCCCCTATAATGATTCGACATTTTTTTAGGGTGTTAGTTCTAGAAGGTCTTGTACATCTTCATAGAACTGTTCAACTTCAGCTTCTTCAGCATTACTGTTTAGGATTACCTGGATTACTGTAATATGAATGGTTTGCCTTGGAAATGAACAGAGATCATTTTGTCATTTTTGAGATTGCACCCAAGTACTGCATTTTGGACTCTCTTGTTGACAATGATGGCTGCTTCATTTCTTTAAGGGATTCCTGCCCACAGTAGGAGATATAATGGTCATCTGAGTTAAATTCACCCATTCCAGTCCATCTTAGTTCGCTGATCCCTAGAATGTCGACATTCACTCTTGCCATCTCCTGTTTGACCACTTCCAATTTGCCTTGATTCATGGACCTGACATTCCACGTTCCTATGCAATATTGCTCTTTACAGCATCGGACCTTGCTTCTATCACCAGTCCCATCCACAACTGGATGTTGTTTTTGCTTTGGCTCCATCCCTTCATTCTTTCTGGAGTTAAATCTCCACTGATCTCCAGTAGCATATTGGGCACCTACCGACCTAGGGAGTTCCTCTTTCAGTATCCTATCATTTTGCCTTTTCATGATGTTCATGGGGTTCTCAAGGCAAGCATACTGAAGTGGTTTGCCATTCCCTTCTTCAGTGGACCACATTCTGTCAGACCTCTCCACCATGACCCGCCCATCTTGGGTGGCCCCACATGGCATGGCTTAGTTTCATTGAGTTAGACAAGGCTGTGGTCCGTGTGATCAGATTGGCTAATTTCCTGTGATTGTGGTTTCAATGTGTCTGCCCTCTGATGCCCTCTCACAACACCTACCGTCTTACTTGGGTTTCTCTTACCTTAGATATGGGGTATCTCTTCACAGCTGCTCCAGCAAAGCGCAGCTGCCCCTTCTTACCTTGTATGTGGGGTAGCTCCTTTCCACCGTGGAAATCAGTTGGTAATGTGTATTGATAACTTTAAAAATTATCATACCTTTTTGGACCTAGTAACTCTTTCTAGAATCCTATCCTAAGGGGAAAAAATTAGAAGTGTGGACAAAGCCTCTGATATAAACATGTTATTAGAATTGGTGTTTAAAAGAGTCAAAATTTGAGAACAAAAATTTCCCATATGTCAGAAAGATTGAGTTGTAATTACTTGATAGTCGAAAAATTTAAATTTAGGTTTACAAACGGTTTTTAAGGACATGGGAAATTTCTTGACATTAATAAGCATGGAAAGGATGCTATGAAATAGACAACATTCTCAACAAAGATGTTAGATTTCCTTTTCAGTACTCTGGCAGACTTTGTTAACAGTTCTCATGAAAATGAACTTTTAGGCAGAATTTAAAAGCATTTTTGAGAAGCATTTAGAGTTGGCAATATCCTAAGAGAGTATGTAATTATAAGGCCAATATCTCAGTGAAACTGCTGAAGCCTCTTTTGCCCCAGGGGTAAATTTCAGCTTTGGTTTTGACGGTCCTTTTGAACCCAGTAGGCAGAAGAGAAAAGGTACAGCCCAGCAGAGGTGAGGAAAGCCAGCCCCTAAGGACTACACCCTCAAGGTAAGAGTGAGCCAGAAGTAAACCAGCTCCAGTGTTGCTGCAGAATTGGTCACCCCAAATTCAAATTGTCTGGGTGCTAAAACAACTTAAGTTGTGAATTTAGTGGCCCCAGAATGAATACCTGGCAGATGTGGACAAATCTTTGGAGGATGCTAGGTTCACAAACAGTTTTCCTAGGAAATGAATGCCTTTTAAGTTTAAATTAACAAAGTCCGTAAGGAAGAGACTAGCATCATGAATGAAAGGCAGCAAAGACCACAAGAGAACAACTTTGAAATTAGCACATGTATAGTACAGAACATCTGTGTTTGTATGTTTAAAAAATAAAAATCAAGTTTTAAAATATCTACAGGGAACAAGGTATTATGAAAACTGACTTAGCATATGTGAAAAAGAACCAAGTAGAAATTCTAGAAATGGAAAATAGAAGAATTAAAATTAAAAATAAGCCAATGAGGAGGTTTAACTCAGGATTCGACGGGCCTGAAAAGAGAACCAGTGAATACAGAACAGAACAGGATGTAACACTGAAGGGAAACTTGAAAATGAGAGTGGAGCCAGAAAATTACTAGAAATAATCAATGACTATAGTAAAGTTGCAGGATATAAAATCAACACACAGAAATCCCTTGCATTCCTATACACTAATAATGAGAAAACAGAAAGAGAAATTAAGGAAACAATTCCATTCACCATTGCAACGGAAAGAATAAAATACTTAGGAATATATCTACCAAAAGAAACTAAAGACCTATATATAGAAAACTATAAAACACTGGTGAAAGAAATCAAAGAGGACACTAATAGATGGAGAAATATACCATGTTCATGGATTGGAAGAATCAATATAGTGAAAATGAGTATACCACCCAAAGCAATTTATAGATTCAATGCAATCCCTATCAAGCTACCAACGGTATTCTTCACAGAGCTAGAACAAATAATTTCACAATTTGTATGGAAATACAAAAAACCTCGAATAGCCAAAGCGATCTTGAGAAAGAAGAATGGAACTGGAGGAATCAACCTGCCTGACTTCAGGCTCTACTACAAAGCCACAGTTATCAAGACAGTATGGTACTGGCACAAAGACAGAAATATAGATCAATGGAACAAAATAGAAAGCCCAGAGATAAATCCACGCACATATGGACACCTTATCTTTGACAAAGGAGGCAAGAATTTACAATGGATTAAAGACAATCTCTTTAACAAGTGGTGCTGGGAAATCTGGTCAACCACTTGTAAAAGAATGAAACTAGACCACTTTCTAACACCATACACAAAAATAAACTCAAAATGGATTAAAGATCTAAATGTAAGACCAGAAACTATAAAACTTCTAGAGGAGAACATAGGCAAAACACTCTCTGACATACATCACAGCAGGATCCTCTATGACCCACCTCCTAGAATATTGGAAATAAAAGCAAAAATAAACAAATGGGACCTAATTAACCTTAAAAGCTTCTGCACATCAAAGGAAACTATTAGCAAGGTGAAAAGACAGCCTTCAGAATGGGAGAAAATAATAGCAAATGAAGCAACTGACAAACAACTAATCTCAAAAATATACAAGCAACTCCTACAGCTCAACTCCAGAAAAATAAATGACCCAATCAAAAAATGGGCCAAAGAACTAAATAGACATTTCTCCAAAGAAGACATACAGATGGCTAACAAACACATGAAAAGATGCTCAACATCACTCATTATCAGAGAAATGCAAATCAAAACCACTATGAGGTACCATTTCACACCAGTCAGAATGGCTGCGATCCAAAAGTCTACAAATAATAAATGCTGGAGAGGGTGTGGAGAAAAGGGAACCCTCTTACACTGTTGGTGGGAATGCAAACTAGTACAGCCACTATGGAGAACAGTGTGGAGATTCCTTAAAAAACTGGAAATAGAACTGCCTTATGATCCAGCAATCCCACTGCTAGGCATACACACTGAGAAAACCAGAAGGGAAAGAGACACGTGTACCCCAATGTTCATCGCAGCACTGTTTATAATAGCCAGGACATGGAAGCAACCTAGATGTCCATCAGCAGATGAATGGATAAGAAAGCTGAGGTACATATACACAATGGAGTATTACTCAGCCATTAAAAAGAATACATTTGAATCAGTTCTAATGAGGTGGATGACACTGGAGCCTATTATACAGAGTGAAGTAAGCCAGAAAGAAAAACATCAATACAGTATACTAACGCATATATATGGAATTTAGAAAGATGGTAACAATAACCCGGTGAACGAGACAGCAAAAGAGACACTGATGTATAGAACAGTCTTATGGACTCTGTGGGAGAGGGAGAGGGTGGGAAGATTTGGGAGAATGGCATTGAAACATGCAAAATATCATGTAAGAAACGAGTTGCCAGTCCAGGTTCAATGCACGATACTGGATGCTTGGGGCTAGTGCACTGGGACGACCCAGAGGGATGGTATGCGGAGGCAGGAGGGTGGAGGGTTCAGGATGGGGAACACATGTATACCTGTGGTGGATTCATTTTGATATTTGGCAAAACTAATACAATTATGTAAAGTTTTAAAATAAAACAAAATTTAAAAAAAATGAGAGTGGAGAATGAAGCTAAAGGGTCTAATGTCTAGCTGATAATAGTCTCAGGTAGATAAATGGGGCAGAAGCAATATTTGAAGAAATACTGATGAGAATTTTTAAATCAATGAAAAATATCAGTTCACAGATTTTATCCCAAGTAGGACAAGGATGAAATGCTCAGTTGGGTAAACAATAGTGAAACAGTAGGATGCTAAGGACAAAAAGTTGTGAAAGCAGCCAACAGAAGTCGTGTAATAACTTTCAGAGCAGAGCCAGCTAGACTTTTCTTTAGCTGACTTCTCAACAGCAGCAGTGGAAGCCAGAAACCAGTTGGATAACTGTCTACAATGTGTGAGAGAAAAATAATTTTCAACTTAAAATTCTACACTCAGCAAATTTATCTCAAGAATGATGGTTGAATACAGTTTCAGACGGCAAAGCATGAGCATGGTTGCCCCCTGCAGGCTCGTTCTTATTAAAGGAAATGCTTTATATGGTATATAGAAAGGTAATGAAAGACGGAATAAAAGACCAAAACTGTTACTTAGATTAATCTAAAGGAACATTTACCATATGGAACAGTAATGATGTTTCCTGGGGTTAAGAAGTGAGGGATTTAAAAACACAAGAATAACATACAAGTTGGTAGAGTAGTGATTGGAACAAAATCCATTACTTTTTTTTCATTAAAAGGATTAAAGAGTACAAATGCAAGCCTCAGAGTATGAAGAAATGGTTGCACCTCAGATAATGGCCAAAGAAATAATACTCAGAACATCTAAATTCCTACATATCAGTGAGAAAGATGTAAAATCAAATAGAAAATAGGCAAAAAAACTTGAACAAGAAATTCACAAATAGGAAACCCACATGATCAGTAAACATAAAAGATATCCTTTGCCTCATTTGTAATAGAGAAATGAAAATATAAATCAGTGGTACTGCATCACACAACTTCCAGATTAAAATAAGGAAGTTGACAAATAACAAATGCTGTCAAAGATAGGAAGTAATGGAAACTCTGTTATCCTACTAATAGGATTATAACCTCTTTGGAAAACATTTTGACATTCTCTTACAAATTTGAAGGTGTTATAGTAAACCCACTCAAGCACTCTTGCCTGGAAAATTCCATGGATGGAGGAGCCTGGTAGGCTACAGCCAGGAAAAGAGTTGGACATGACTGAGCGACTTCCCTTTCCTTTCCTTTCCATAGTCTGTACTTCCTGTTGCATTATGAGGTGGGAATTGAGTACAGACTTTGCTGCCCACTATATGGACTTGATTCCCATCTTTCTAGTTCTGTGACCTTGAGCATATGACTTTATACATAAAAAGAGTAAGATTTTGTCTCTCCTCCCCTAGCCCCTTCCTGCAAGAATCAGTTTTTGCCCTCTTAAGATTTTTGTGAGGGTTAAGTGAGTTAATCTATGTGAACTACTCAGAACAGTACCTGGAAAATAATAAACACTATAAAGTGTTTGCTATCATTGTTACTTGCTAATCCTATTGTTATTAATATTACTTTACCACCAACAAAACCAATCCTGCGTATACTTGTGGAAGATTAGGATGCTGTACAAGAATGTTCATGTGAAGTGAGAATTATTTTAGCAGCTACAAGTTGGAAACGGTCCTAATGTCCTTCATCAGTAGAATGGATAAGAAGTTATGGTATAGTCATGTAGAAATGAAACGGAACCGTATACCTTCTCATAATACTAATTGAAAGAAGTCAAATACATATAGTATGAATTCATTTGAAGAAGTTCAAAAACAGGCCAAATGAAACAAAAGTTGTAAGAGATGCAGATATTAATGGTAAACTTGTCAAGAAAAGCAAGTAAATAATAGTCATAAAAACTGGGAGGATGGTTGTTTGCATGGGAACAAGGTCGTGTGACTGGGAATGGACACATGGGGTCTTCTGTGGTCCTGGGAGGCAGTGTTTTATATTTTGGGTGATGTTCGTGTGAATATTTATCATTATTCTTTAATTATGTTTTATGCATTCTCCTGTATATGTGGTATACCTCACTGTTTCATTTTTTAAACTAGTAAAAACTTTGCAAGTGGGAAAGCTAGCTATTGTTCAAAATAACAGCAAAGGAAACAGAAATAATAAAAATCTCTAAATAAACTGAAAGATTTTTGGAGACATTTGCTTAAGGTCATAGAAAAAAGGTAAGATCGTTGAAGAAGATACCAATAACCTCCTGCCCTGCCCAATACCCAGCATAGTGGGCCTTGTTTAAAGAGCATTTCACCATTGACTATGGTGTTGGATTTTTAAAACTACAAATTACTGGGTAATTATTTTCCTTCTTTATTGGTATGGGATAGATTACCAGTTTAGAGGCTTAGAGTTTTTAAAAGCTCTTTAGGAAATTTTGACATATTTCTGAGATTGAGTTTTACTGCTTTACAAAAACAACAGTCCATCATTAAATAAAACCAATAAAGCAGGGAAATAATTATTTTATTTCAATTAAGGAGCAACCACAAGTTTTCTTTCCATCAGCTTAGTTAGCTCCCCTCTTTCTTTTAGCATAAACCAACTCCACAATTTCGATGTATTCATAACATTTCATGAAGTTGGTGAAAATGGTGATGTAAGAACTTACCCATTTGTGAGAGAAATAAAAGTGTTAGTTCTGTGTCTGCACTTGTTGCTTTAATTCATCTGTTATAAAAGTCTTTGCTTTCTAGCCCTGGCACCATTTTATATTGATATGTTTCAAATAAACTTGGCTTTGCAGTAAACACTTGGGGTTGTTTGCATTTTCTCTTTGGTTTGTAATTTTGTTCTTTCATTGAGAGACCTGGTAGAAAAAAGACTAGAGGATCTTTGTAATGTCAGTTAGATTCATACAAAATTATTGACTTTGAAGATGGGAAGTTTATATAGCCTAATGTTGTTTTTCATCCTTTGATTCTCAGAAATGATTTAGAAATGTGTTTTGACTCTCAAGATGAGTGAATTTGAAACGGAAATTCACTTGTTCCAACTAATTTTGTGTTCTGGATATCTGACATAAACATACAGAAATGCTGGGTTCAGTTGGCAGTTATGAGCTTTAACAGATACGTCATTTCTGTACAAATTTTAAGATTAACTCGTTCTATTTTAGCAAAGAAATAATAGAATTCAGTGCTATATACCTGAAATAGTACACTCTTCAGAGTTTAAAACATATTAGTGCAAAAGCTGATAAAAGTTGAATAATTGTTGCTAAGCAACTTTGAAATAAATATCTACATAGTAATAGCATATCTAATGATACTGCCACTCACCCTAGATGACTGAAAGGGGAACCAACCACCAGGATAGAAAAGAATAGTAAAATTTTAAACTTAAAGATATATTATTAATGAACTTGTAAGACAAGCTCACTCAAAAGCATTTTGATTTTTAAATATGATTAAAAAGATTATGGTAAAAACAGTTGAATGAACTGGATTTGAATTCGTCAGTATTTTAAACCAACTTTTCTAAAGTATTTGGAGGAGATGAGTCTCCAGGTCAAATCTATTTTTCTTGAGCACTATATCTCAATCCAACCACCACCCCCCAATGTCTTAAGACCTAAAGACCACAGTTCAAAACTGAATTGATGGAACTGCCCTAAACCTGATTACCCTTCAGTGTTGGGGCTTCTTTTTCTGAACTGACTCACCAGAGTCTGCATATCATCCTCGATGGTGTCCTTTCTCACCTCCAAGTGAAATAAATTCCTTCTTCCTTCCCACTTTGGTGCCATTCATCACCAATTCCCATTCTAACGGCTCTTACATTCATTCATTTTTTTCTGTCAACACTTTCACTTCACTCAAGCCAGTATCTCATCTGTATTTCTGCCCTACCTGCTTAACTGTCTCTAGTCTTGACCCCTCCAACCTATTCTGAGTGCAGCCAGGACAATTTTTCTCAAATTCAAATCTGATTATGTCACTTTCCTGCATTAAAAACTCTTAAACCATTTTATTGAGGAGAAGTCCAAACTTCTTACCAGGTTTCGTAGGATGCTTTATGATCCATTCTGTGTCTTTTGAATCAGGGGTCATGCAGGAGACAGAAACCATACCAGACACTTTTACTGGGCTAATATAAAGACTTATTAAGTAGTTACTGAAGAACTGAGAAAGCAAAAAGAGAACACTAAGGTATCAGAGAGATTCCAGAAAGCAGCTCTCAGTTCTAGGGCTGGGAGTAAAAATGGAGAGGTTGAAAGGATTAAGCTTTAGAAGCTTAGAGATAGTGATTTGAGCAGCTGAAGCCCAGACCTTTGAGGAGAGGGCAGTGGACAGCTGGTGTTTGTGTCTCTGAGATGGGCTGATGAGGCTAGTTTGCAAATGTCAGAGAATGAGTTGCCACTTTTAAAGTGAATGGGGCGACATTGATAGGCAAGCCCACCTGTCCAGTAGTTTTCCTCTGGCGCCCCCTAGTGGCAGAGACTAATAAAGCCTTCTGGCAAAGCGAAGGGATCTGTAGAGTTCCAAACCCAACATCACAAAACGGTGGGTTTAAAGCGAAGGGACAATTAATTGCCTAATAACTGACAAACTCCATTCCTTCGACTACTCAGCACATATCCATATCCTTTATATGCCTATCTTTCTTCAAACAAGGACAACAACATTTTCACTCAGAAATGCAACTATGCTTGGTTCAAATATATTCTCACCCTTTTCTGAAAATAAATGAATCTACCTTCATTGTTAGTCACACTATTTATCTCTGGACTGTATTAATTATTCCAGAACTTCAGTCCCAGTTCTGTCTGAATATTTGGTCACCTAAATTGTAAACTTGTATAAAATAATAAGTGGAAGGACATGAAAGAAAAATAAATTTGTATTTACAAATACACAGACATACACCCACTCATTGAAGAAGCAAAGAGGAAATAACGTAGAGCCATTTTACTCACTGTTTCTGCAGCTAGTCACAGGATGTAACTCCCTTCTTCCATTCCCATCTCATGTTTCCTGGCCTCTCAGCCATAACTTCAGAAGGTCACGGTTTCACGCCTGGTGGGGTGTTCTAAACCTTCATTCCTGAAGGGTCAGAATCTTCAGTGCACTTGCTTTGGAGGGGCGTAGAGGAATTCTGGAATCCAAATAATCCTCTCTGTTCATGTAGAGCAGCAACCCAGTTTCTTTTCAGTTATCAGGGTCAGTCATCTCAGCACCGGACTCAGCCCACCTTTACCTAGAGGAGCAGTAGGAGCGTGAGCAGTCAGGTGCTGCCTTCTGCCTCCAAGTCACACGCGGCCAGACCCTTAATACCTGGTCACCAGAGTGAGTTTCCCGTTTGGCTTGTTACCCAGACTATCAGGGCACAGTAGGCTTACCCAGCTCAATGACTGGGCTTCTGAGGTGGTGCTAGTGGGAAAGCAGCAGCCTGCCAATACAGGAGGTGTAAGGGACCCGGGTTCGATCCCTGGGTCAGGACGATCCCCTGGGGGAGGAAACAGCAACCCACTCCAGTATTCTTGCATGGGGAATCCCATGAACAGAGGAGCCTGGCGGGCTGTGGCCCATAGGATTGGGCCACAAAGAGTCGGATATGATTGAAGTGCTTTAGCACACAGCACAGCACAGTGGTTACTTAGCTTTAAGAAAGGATCCAGGAGAGAGACTTTCATTCACATTCATAATCCTCAATTTTACAAATTTGAAATCTCTATTTTTAAATTATTCTGGATATTTAATTTATGGAAAAATATTTTTATGAACAAAATAGCACTACATAAAAAATTAGGTGGCATCAACTGTAGAGACAAAAGCAAAAGTACCTCCATTGAACCTAAATCCATAGTAGAGAGAAGTGTCAGATCATTATCTTCTAAGTTAAAATCTCAAAAGGCACTTCTGTGTACACACACACACACAAAGTGAAGTGACGTGAAAGTCACTCAGTCGTGTCCGACTCTTTGCTACCCCATGGACTATCCAGTCCATGGAATTCCCCAGGCCAGAATACTGGAGTGGGTAGCCTTTCCCTTCTCCAGGGGATCTTCCCAACCCAGGGATTGAACCCATGTCTCCTGCATTGCAAGTGGATTCTTTGCCAGCTGAGCCATAAGGGAAGCCCAAGAATACTGGAATGGGATCTTCCCAACGCAGGAATTGAACTGGGGTCTCCTGCATTGCAGGCAGATTCTTCACCAACTGAGCTATCAGGGAACACACACAAAACCACATTTTAATCAATGGTTGTGTATCCATGATGTCTATATGTGGCCATTTATTTATGCCTTGGGATTGAGAGGGTAACAGGCAGGAAGGCCAGGGGTCTCCAAATAGAGGAAATAGCCTTCAAGTGTCAGACATTTTTATCTCTCTTAAGCGGCAGGAGGAAACAAACTAGCAATATTTTTTCCTTCTCTATACAAATTTAAAGGGAGGTTTCTCTTAAAATACTGTGTTGCCATAATGACACCTTCTTTCGCCTGAGGTTAGCTATTCTCGAGCCTAGAGATAACCAATGCCTTTTTCTTATGGAAACGTTCATCTTAAGCTATGCTAATGTACTATGCCTTTACCCCAAACTCTGTCTCCAAGTCAGTTCCGCCTCTTGGCCCAGAACCTACTTGACAAACCAGTATGGATATTGTTCCCCTAATCTATGTAAATGAAACTATTTGTATGGTGGTCTGCCCTTCTTCAAGATTCAAGTTAATCGTTTTATGGCCCAGGATAAACAATTTGGTGCCAAGATTATCCCAAAATGCATCTTATGGGTGAGGGGCCTGGTGCCATTCTGAATTTTAAGACATTCCTTTCTTTCATTAACAGACTGCTAGTGACTATATAACATCCAGCTGAAGACTAGCAGGGGGGTACTCTTTCTGCCCCCTTCTGATGCCTATGTCAGAAGATTTCTCTATCTCCTTTATACTTCAATAAAACTTTATTACACAAAAGCTCTGAGCGATCAAGCCTCGTCTCTGGCCCCAGATTGAATTCTTCTCCTCCGGGGGCCAAGAATCCTGGTGTATTCGCGTGATTCAACAACAACCTTTCAGGATCTTTCCATCTGACGTAGCTTTCCTCACAAATCTGCCTCTTAAGTGCTTTTGCCACAGGAATGGTAGAGGTCTATTCATTATCTTTTTAGAATGGTAAAACTTCTTAGTGAAAGGGCATAATGACTACAGAAGCAGAACTGATAGATAAGCTATGAATAAATTAGAAATGAAAAATCCTCTCACCGCAAGTGATAATGCACCTCACTGCACTGGTCACCAGACCACCTCTCTCTCCCCAAGTTGGTTATTTTTACAAGTTTAATGGACTGAAACCTAATGGTGTCCAGTCACTTAGTGTAGTAGGGATAACTAAGAAGATACGAAAAACATTAACATATTTTGGCAAATTCTTTTGAATACTTCTCAGGGGCATTATCTTTCACCTTTGAGGGTGTGACTGATTTTGGAAAATAGTCAAGTGTAGTAAATACAGTGGATGAGTTATCTGATGCTATACCTGGCGTATTATACAAAAAGTTAATGATAAACAAGGCTGATTTCCTGGGCAGGTGAGAAACAGTTCTGTTGAGGAATTGGACATACGGTTGATAAGGCTCCTACGTGGAGGATTTCGTGTTCCGGTATTCACTTGCACAGTTCTTCATGGTCCACCCTAATTCCCAACCCTCTCAGTTTTTAAACTCGGAGGCTAGGTTATAGGTCTTAAATTACTTACTTCTCAAAATGACCTCCAACTCTTTTGGCTTTTTCCTCCTAGTTTTACAGCAAGTCTATAATGGAAGAGACCAGAATGTGCTTTTACCTGAAAAGGTCTGAAATCCTTTATTGACTGGGGAATTTAGAGAGTGGGCAGGCCAGAAGAGCCGCTGGAAAGCTTAGCAACCTCTGAGGGAAATAAATATAAAATGAGTCCCTTCATTTGTCCACCTCTGTGACATAAGAACAAATCACCAGGACTTTGTGAGGTCTACACGTCTATCCCTTTTACACTCAAAGTGCTCAGAGATCCAGTTGCCATGGCTTCGTTAAGTTTAGAGTTGGGGAAAGATTTTCTATTTTATATCTTTGTCTTTAGAAATGTTTTCATCACATAAATAATCGTAATATATAAAAGAGCAAGCTTGTAACCACATACTATCCTGTCCCTAATAAAGAAAGGGGACACTTCAAAATTGGATCAAATAAAAAGAGTGGAGTGAGTAGCAACACATAAATGTGCCAAATAAAGTTGGGGAAAAAAGACTTTAAAGTGCAGCCTGAAAATACGAGGTTGCTCCTGGGAAGATGGTGTGGCCATGGAAGGATTCCTAGGAAGAACATTCCTTTACCAGTTTGTTTCAGGGTTGCCCTAATGTGTGCCTTGGCGACAGGGAAAAGACAGGAGTGGAAATTACTAGAGGTCTACTACTACTGTCACGTCAGAAGAATGTGACAGGACACTTCGTTTTTCAACTAGGACGTTAGAGTGGAAACGGGCACTGACTCAAGATAGTGGGTTCACTTGGGAAGGAACGCTGAGCAGGTTCAGTTCAGCTCAGTCGCTCAGTTGTGTCCGACTCTTTGCGACCCCATAGGACCTACCTGCTCAGTTTTCTGTGCTAGGTCCTAGCAAAAGATGAATCACAGTCTCTGAGAGGAGATGTGAGCAGGCAGGAAGGAATCTTAGAGGCAGTGCTGACAGATTTGATAACAAAATAAAGCATGCAACACAGGAACAAAAACAAACCGGACAGTCACATTTGAATTTCAGAGAAAAAATTGTCGTCGTTTTTGTCAGTCCCAATAGACACACTAGATGATTAATCCAATGAATATACTCAGTTCAAATTTAACCGGGCATTTCTTTCATCTCAAAGGAACCCGAGACAGTCTCCTAGAGGAGAGCATGGGCACAGGGCTGCAGCAGAGACAGGGCCTGACGCTGGTGCTGTTTTTGGCAGGGACGGGAAGGAAGCAGTGGCTGAAAGAGGGCTGCAAGAGGGGCCAGAACCGGCTGCCTTGGGAGCATGCTGGGTTTCCGGAAGTGTCCCGTCCTCTATCGTGGTTATCCCACCTGGCTGGAGGCATAAAGGACAAAGCCACAGGACAGAGGAGTTCTCTACTGAGCATCTCAAACTCTCCGGACTGTACAGCTGACAAATACACGTGAAGCTACGTGACACCACTCTCATCTACTTTCTGGAAGCGTGAAGCTTTTTCCGGTCTTTCATTTTCTTATGTTTGGTCTAGACATGAGTACCAAAAGCGTTTTTCTTTCATAAGAAAAATGACATAGCACACACATACGATCAATGGTAGATGTTGGGGAGGCAGAGGGTATGGTAAGGAGCACATCCACAGGATTGCCAACATCTGGGTCCTGTCTGAGAAGGCAGAATCCAAACCCAGGGAAGGTACAACCCAAAGACCGAACCCTAATGTGAACTGTGGCTTCAGTTAATAATAGCACAGCAATATTGACTCCGCTGCACAGTGACCCACATTAATGCAAGATGTTAATAAAAGGGAATACTAAGCGTGCGTGTAGGTCTTCCCTGGTGGCTCACGTGGTAAAGAATCTGCCTGCAATGCAGGAGACCCAGGTTCCATCCTTGGGTTGGGAAGGTCCCCCGGAGAAGGAAATGGCAACCCACTCCAGTATTCTTGCCTGGGAAATCCCATGGACAGAGGAGCCTGGTGGGCTCCATGGGGTGCTTTCATGAAAGAATAGATCCCAATGCCAGCAAACAGCCTCACCTTGCTAGAGGGGGTGGGTGCTGACCAGCATCACCTGGAGCTCCTTAGAGTTGAGGCCTCCCAGGCCCCTCCTGAAGGGGGAGGAGTCAGAATCTGCATTTGAACAAGAGCCTGGAGAGGTTTCCAGGCAGGATAAGCAGCCCTAGCAGAGGTCAGAAACATGGGGTATGGTATCAGGTGGTCTTGGTTCTGAGTTCGATTTATCACATGCTTGCTTCTAAGTGGGCCCCTGTGGTTACCTGAATGTCTTTAAGCCTCAGTTTCTAAATTTCCAATACAAGGGGAGTGAGAGTACATATGTCAACGGGTTATAGGAGGATAAAATGAGGTCATGCTTGTAAAGCTCTTAGCACGGTGCTTAGCAACCCTCTCAAACAGTACAAACGAACATAGTCAGTGAAGGTTAAGGATTGGTATTGCTAGTAACGTCAATGATAGCAAATGTCGAGGAAGAATTTGAATTTCTTATGTTAGAGTTTTGCCTTTTTAACTTCCAATATAGTCCCCCCTCCCCCCGCAACCAAAAAAAGAAGGAAGAAAGAGGGTGACTAAAGGAAAAAAGGAAAAAAAGTTATTTTTTAAAGGAATCGTTATGTTTAAGTTACTCCTCAGATAATTGTCTGTGGACATGATGGGTCTGGTTCTCTTGATATTCTGCATAAAAAATGAATGAATCACTTAGTCCAAATGACTCCTTGCTAGCTACTCATCTGACTTTCTTTCACACAGAAAGAAATACAAGGGTCCCCTTCTAGTCCTGGGCTTCCTTGATGGCTTAGATGGCAAAGAATCTGCCTGCAATGCAGGAGACCTGGCTTCAATCCCTGGGTTGGTAAGATCTTTTGGAGAAGGTAATGGCAACCCACTCCAGTATTCTTGACTGGGAAATCCATGGACAGAGGAGCCTGGCAAGCTATAGACCTTGGGGACACAAAGAGTCAGACACGACCGAGCACTTAACACACACACATGTCCTAGCAAAAGTCCTAATGTGTCTCACCTAGAAGACATATTCCCATGAGCTGCCACGCTGGGACAGCACTGGGACCCGGAACCTGCCACTGGTGTTTGTTTTGGATCCTCCCATTTCAAAAAAGGTGTTTAATGCTAAAATAATTTAAGGTGGGCAACTTAGGAAGTAGCATTGCGTTTGATCTACACTGGACTCAGTGGTAGTAAAGGTGTTTGTCTTCATCACGCCTTTTTATCTTCTGCGTTTCAGATGCTTTGACTCTGGGTGCCTTGCTGACCCTAGAGGGTCTGTCCCTCCCAGGGCTGCCAAGTCCTGGAGGCAGTAAACTCGGTAAAGGCAGGAGCATAACCTTCATACACAAACTAACCAGCCCAGACATGGACACCATGTATCCTCTATCTGGCTCTCACACTCTGGACTGCTTTTCACCCACCCTGCTCACCCTGGCACCGGACAACCAGAGACAGCCCTCACACCCCAGAGACCTCTGAAATGATCCAAACCAGCCAGCCCCAGCCTGCTTACCTTGCTCCTCCTGTTCCTCCCCACAGAAACCACAACAAAGGTTATTATTGTCATGTTCTCCTCCAATTGCCTCTGCCTCCTGACTAATCCCACTGCTCCCCCCACGGCATCCATGGTATGCTGTGCCGTCTCGGGAAATGAAACAGACTTTGTGCATGAAACAAAGGGATACCTTAGGGTAACTCCTCTCACTGTCAGAAGGTATACGGTTCGTTTGAATGAATAGGAGGAGGTCATCGCTGTGTTTGAACACGGACAGTGATTCAGCTATGAAGTGAAGTGTTAGTCGCTCGGTTGTGTCCGACTCTTTGTGACCCCATGGACTGTAGCCCGCCGCGGGGCTCCTCTGTCCACGGGATTCTCCAGGCACGAATATTGGAGTGGGTTGCCACGCACTTCTCCAAGGGATCTTCCCAAGCCAGGGATTGAACCTGGGTCTCCTGCATTGCAGGCAGTTTCTGTGCTGTCTGAGCCACCAGGGAAGTCCCACAGTAAAATATTATTGTGGGGTCCTTTCCTAATACTATTCCATTTCAAAAGTCCTTGTTCCTTCCATTTCCTTACAATTCCTATGTGTTCCTTCCATCTGGCTTAAAAGCACCTCCTCTGTGAAGCCCTCCTCAGCTCCCTTGGGCACAGCTGACGTGTTTGCACTCACTGTCTTTGGTGCTCATTTCTGTCTCATTCTGGGCAACCCTCTGCTTAGTGTTGGCTTTTGGTGTGTCTGCCTCCCCAAGCCCTGCTCCCCTGGAAATGGGGCTCATGCCATTAATCTCTGAATTCCTAGCACACGGTGTAGAGAGACAGCAGTGGACACCCAAATACTCACTGACTAAGTGAAGTAGCAGCAGAGCTATTTCTTGGAAGGTGTATTAGTTTTCTAGGGCTGCTGTAATGAAGTGACACAAGCTGAGTGGCTTCAAACAATAGAAATCTATTCTCTCTCAGTTCTGAAGGCTGCACGTCTGGAATTAATGTGTCATTGAGCCATACCTGCTACAAAACATCCAGGAGAGACTCTGTTCTTGCCTCTGCCAGCTTCTGGAAGCCCCAGATGTTCCTTGGCTTGGACAGCACAACTCCAGTTTGCTTCAGCCTTCACATGACCCTCTTCCCTCTGTGTCTTTGTTCGAATCCCTCTCTTCTTATGTGGACACCAGTCATGTTGGATTAAAAGCCCACGCCACTCCAGCACAACCTCATCTTAACTACTGACATCTGCAACAACCCCATTCCCCAATAAAGTCACGTTGTGAAGTATGTGGGGGTTATGTATCTTTTGTGGGGATGCAATTCAAGCCATAACACATAGTAAGAATCTTATGGGAAACTCCTTGGAAGGCATGGTCTGTGTCTTCCTCACCATCTTTCACAGGCCAATCCTGATGCAGAATTAAGATCACAGGCTGCTGTAATAAATAGCATTGTGGAAATTGAATGTTAGAGAAAATCTGTTAAATGAATGAAAATTAATTTTTGATGGTCACAGGCCTGATCCAGGTATTAGAATCCTAAATATTCACTGTTATTTTATGCTAACCAAAATACATTTGACAATTTATCAAAGTGTTGGCAGCTTAGTTTGAATAACTTTAGACAATGACAAGAGAAAAGCAGGTGAATTAATTCTTGAGGGCGGCATTAGGAATACTGAAAAGGATGTTGCGATGTTAAACGCCTTAGATGCTAGCAGCACAGGTGTTGGCACCAATGGCAGCTGGCACCCTGGGCAGGTGTCAGCACCTTTAACCTTCAGTCACTGGCAGCCTTGCCCTGAGGAGAAGCGACGGTGGGGACAACTTGCACACCCTGCCGCTGGGGTCCCAGCAGAGGCAGGAACCACCACCGTGCTGAGTTGGGACCACCGAGAAAGTGAATGGCAGGTGCCAACAGGCAACAAAGAGGCCTTGACATAATACACATCAGGTGCCCTCTTCAGGTCCAAGAACGATGGAGAGGAATTAGATCAAGCACTGAGCTCTAAGGTTCGGCAGAACACCGAGGCAGACAGCTATCTATGGAGTGCTAACAGTCACAGTGATGTTGTTTTACTTCCAGACTTGTCTGGCTTTAAGCTCCAAATCTACAAAGAAAGCAAGTAACAAAGATCAGAGAGCCTGAGGGAGCAAAAAGAGCAGAGGGCAAGAGAGAGAGGTGACATGAAGGGAAGAAGATAGAATGAGAAAAGGGAGAGCAGCAAGGCCTGATAACTATCAGGCATGCTCTTAACTCAGAGCACATGCGTGGCAGGGCTTGAGGCTGGGAAGATGTCTCCAGGCTTTCTACCCAAGAGGCATGTTAGAGGGAGGGAAATGATGGGTGAGGAAGCTTTTCATGCAGAAGATGGCAAGGGCGTGGAGAGTATCTAGTGTGAGGGTACAGTGGTGAGGGAGTAACTGGGGGCCTGGGGCAACTGGTGTGTGGAGAAGGGAGCGACAAAAGCAGGTTGAAAGGATTCATGGAAGGGCTATTGACATGCTGTCCGATTGTCTGCACACACCGGGGCAGGGCTGTTACGCACTATTGTGCAGGTGGGACTGTGTACATGGCAGATGGCTGAGGGGATGAGTGGGGTTTACAAGATGGGACCCCCTTAGAAGAAGAGGGGACAGTTTTAAAGATTCACAAACCCTGTGTGGACCTGCACTGCTTTGGCCACTAGCACTGTCTCTGGTCATTTTTGACACCTGAACTGCTAACACAGGAGCTGCTTCTTTCATCATTTCCCCTATTTGGAAACACCTCGTGCTAAAGAACCCACCTGCTAATGAAGGAGACACAAGAGAGTTGGGTTCGATCCCTGGGTTGGGAAGATCTCCTGGCAGGAGGGAATGGCAGCCCACTCTAGTATTCTTGCCTGGAGAATCCCATGGACAGAGGAGCTTGGTGGGCTGCAGTTGATGGGGTTGCACAGAGTTGGACACGACTGAAGTGACTTAGCGTGCATCCATGCATGCCGCGTTTACCTCCCCCACGCATTCTGTAAACCTTGGGCCGGTGCTCATTTTCTCAGTTGGCTCTGCTGAAAGTCCTGACACAAACCTGAGAAAGTTTTATGCTTCACCGCCGTCTCAAGCTCCCTCATCAGTTACTCCTGAAAACTTTGCTGCCTCAACACGCCCGTCTCCTTGTCTCCATTGGAAAGAATTTTCATAGTAACTTGCATGTTCAGGACTCAGTCATTCTTCATCCTCAACAAGCTCTTCCTACCATTCACTCAGGGCTGACCTACGTGCCTCCCTGAGAGGGGATGGCATTTCTCTTTGCCTTCCTTAGGCTAAAGCTTTCTCTTTTGGGTCTCATACCTGTTTGAACATTTATAAAGCTGTGAATTCTCTCTCCACAAAAGTACACACAATTACGGTAAAGAATCTGCATGCAGTGCAGGAGACGTAGGTTCAGTCCCTGCGTTGGAAAGATCCCCTGGAGAAGGAAATGGCTGCCCACTCCAGGATTCTTGCCTGGAGAATCCCATGGACAGAGGAGCTTGGTGGGCTACAGGCCACAGATAGGGTCACAAAGAGTTGGACACAATTGAAGCGATTTAGCACAGCACCACAGAATATAAATACTGGTTTTCTTCGTATATTCGCACACACACTGCTGTATATCTTGGTGTATTTTTTAAACATGATGTCACCACGTCGTTTTCCATTCAAGTCGCTACCATAGACTCATGGAGTATTGGAAAGCATTGGCTTGAAGGCTGGCAATCAACCCACTAGCATGGCATTCAAGTCCCTCATGTCTAGCCCCACCTTGTCACCCCCCTCTGTGACCTGTCCTCACGTGCTTTATGGCCCAACATAGCAAAACCTGTACTGTGCTGTTAATGCTCCTGGGCCTTTTAACATGCTGGTTCCTCTCCCTGGACTGCTTTTTTCTGCTTTATTGACTTCACCTTCCAGTCCCCTATTTAGTCATCTTATCTTTGTGCAGTCTTGTCTGGCTGTCTACCTCCCGACATGTGTCTCATTTTTATGCAACGACTGACTTATATATGTCTCTTCTAACAGACTACACCATTGTCCATATTTTATGTACATATATATACCCCCATCACCTACCATGAACTTGACATATGATAGGTACTTAATAGTTTGTGCATCTTTGTAACATGTTGTACTGCTACTTATAAAGTCAAGATCAAAAGATCAAAGGCAAGCAAATCTTTATTTTTTTCCTTCTCTGTTGAGGTAGAGTTTGGATTTTATAATAAAAGCAAAGGAATGCCATTGAAGGAGAGGAGGCCCATGATTCAATTTACATGTTAAGTATATCACTCTGCTACGCTTCTATTTTGATACTAAAGAGAGCATTGTTCAATGGTACTGAACCATTTATACCATACACATTATGCAAAAACAAGTCCACATCATTGAAATCTCTAAGGATGACTAGAAGGAAATTTAAATTTAAGTCAGACAAAGGGTTTAGCCTGTCACGTTCATATTCTCCCTTGTGTGAATTTTCTATTAGGAAATCATAACCCTCCCAAAGTAACATTTCAGCTAAAACAAAGAAGTATGTCTTTTAAGTCTTTGGCAGAAAACCTAATGGAAGTTCACAAGGTAAAAGGTATACAATATCCTAATGATACCCTTGCTAGAAGTTAAAAAAGGGCAGTGTTCTTTTTCCTATGTGTCATCATCAGGGCCTCCGGCAGGATGCATCAGCTGGGGAGCTGAACAGTGGGGAGATGGCCTGACCTGATCTTCCCATCCCCAGGAAGGCAAACCTCCCTCCACAGTGACCCTGAGGCCAGATGGTGCCTCTTGATCCTCCGTGTCCACCACCACCTGTCCAGCAGTGCCCACTCCAGGACCGCCTCTGTGTGGACAGCTTTCTTGAGTCTTGCCCGCTAGCATTTACCTGGGCTGAGACATTGCTACTACCACAGCGCCTGGAACACGTGACACTGACTGGTTTCTTGAAACCACTCTTTCAAGAAAACATACGTTAATAGGCTTTTAATATATTTACCAACTTCTTGTGTAGAAATGTGAACCTAGTTTCAGGGGCCCTGTCTGGGGACATTCTGAAGCAGCAACAAGGAGAGGGATAGGAGTCAGACCCGCTGCTGTGTGACCCTGGCATGCCTACTTCTCTGACTCCAGTTTTGTTCCCAATATTTATGATGTGAGAATACTAATACCTGCCATACGGGGTTTTTAAAGACTTTAGAGATGGGGTATATATAGTGCTTGGCACGTAACAGATGCTAAACTAAAAGTGAAAGTCGCTCAGTCGTGTCTGACTCTTTGTGACCCCCTGGCCTATATAGTCCGTGGAATTCTCCAGGCCAGAATACTGGAGTGGGTAGCCTTTCCCTTCTCCAGGGGATCTTCCCAACCCAGGGATCGAACCCAGGTCTCCCACATTGCAGGCAGATTCTTTACCAGCTGAGCCACAAAGGAAGCCCATGTTAAACAATGATACCTTTTATTGCTTTATATTTGCCACTTCTGCCTCTGATCACACTATTCGTAAGGAACCCGCCTGCCAATGCAGGAGACATAAGAGACATGGGTTTAGTCCCTGGGTTGGGAAGATTCCCGGGAGGAGGAAATGGCAACCCATTCCAGTATTCTTGCCTGGAGAATCCCATGGACAGAGGAGCTTGGCGGGCTACAGTCCATGGGATTGCAGAGTCAGACATGACTGAAGTGATGTCGCATGGTAATGTATGGAGTTAATAATATCTTTCTAATCATGAGTGAATTAGAGCTACAATTTCTTTGTTCTCTTTTGTGTATTTATCCATCATCCATTTAGTTATTCTTTAAAAAATTTTTCCCACAAATAAGCCATCCCTCCCCAAAGGGAGATGTCAGAATTCAAGTTGCAAGCTTCCTTTGCAGTTAAGGTACACGATAGAACGCTGTCAGTGGGGCTTCCACTTTCTGCTGGCACAGGTCACAGGAGCAGCAGTACTGCTGCTTGCAAGGATGAGTTTCTAAGGCAGAAACAGCCCTAGTGAAAGAGCTACAGAGGCTGCAGTAAAGTCAAGTTCCTGGTGTTAATAAAATTTAATGGTGTGGTTTGAGGCTTTGTTCTTTAACCTTAAGACTCCTCCACTTAGTATCCTATATCTGCTTTATATTCCAGAGAAGATTCTGGTATATTCTGGGTTGTTTTTTTTTAATTTGTTTTGTTTTCAAGTGAACATTTTTATTTGAAATTACTTTAGACATATGGAGAAGTTGCAAAGCAATTTGCAAGGTTAGGGAACGTTCCACAAAATCACCCTCACTTCTTATACCATTTGCAAGCTCAGAGCTCCCCAAGATGACCCTCAGTTTTTATATTCACTAGAAGGAGGCATAGAACTCACTGAAATGACTCCCAGCTAGTTTGTTACACTGCAATGATACAGATTAAAATCAGCCAAAGCAAGATGCATGGAGCTTCCTTCTGCCCTCTTGTGGAGTCTTGAATAGCGTTAACATTCCTGGCAACAATGTATGCCAACACACAGGAAGGGTTGCTAACCAGGGAAGCCCACCAGAGCTTTGGTGTCCAGATGTTTTATTGGTCATGTAGACCTGGTTGGCTGTACATATGGCTGACCTCAGTCCCCAGCTCCTGGAGAGGCTGAGCTAATATCATGGGACCCAAAGCCCTCACCCTGAATCACATTGTTAGACTATCTTGGAGACTTGAAACCCCCAGGTAAACAAAGACATTTTTATTAGGTGGGATATTCTCCAGATCTCTTTGAACAAGGGTGAGTTCTTTACAACACACACATCTAAACAAAAGTTTAAATATACCTCACATCAGTCTGACAAGAAGCCATTCTTTGTAGTAGCTACCATTTAAATACCTTATATATTCTAGGGTATTTACAAGAATGATTTCTAATCATTGCAGCAATATTTTAAAGTAGCTGTTATAATATTTTAGAGATGAAATAGCTAGGAATATTTTATAGAGAAGAAGTATAAATATGTCCAAAGTCATCAAGATAATAAAGGATAGAGTCTTATTTCAGAAACAGCCTTGACACCAAGCCTTTTTCTCTTTATTTCATCACAAGGACTCCTATGAGGCTCTGGCTTTTACTCTGTGATACGAGACATTTACCCTGGACTCTACAAAGTATAGACAAGACTGATGAATGTTTCTCTCTCCAATAAACTTTGATTAGACATGCATGTTTGGGGGACCAGACTGCAAATGTGTATTATCCACATGCATATGAGCATTCCTTAAAAGAAAAAAAATAACCAACATGTTATTACAAATAGCATTGGTGCTGTGCTTAGCCGCTCAGTCTTGTCTGACAATTTGTGACCCCTTGGACTGTAGCCTGCCAGGCTCCTCTGTCCATGGGATTTTCCAAGCAAGAATACTGGAGTGGGCTGCCATCTCCTGCTCCAACAAATAGCATTAGTATATTGCAAGGTCCTACTCCTGTAATTTTTACTATGTCTTTTCTTAAGCTTATCGGAACCTCATTCCTTTCTCCCTTCACAAGCTTCAGTTAAGAGGTTGCTGTTAGCACTTAAAATGTTCCACGTTCATCCCTTGTCAATAGGTAAATCTGATTTCCTACCTCCTTTGAAAAGGGCATCAACTTTTCAATGTGCTTGTGTGGGATTTTTGTAAGTTCAGAGTTCATTTTTAATTCTCATTTTGTTTCAGAGAAAAGGGAAGTTTGGCCCCTTCCGCATCTCATCCTGCCTCAGGAGCTGAAAGTGCAACCTAAGCCCTTCACTCAAAGGAGGGGCAGGCAAGGTGATGCTGCCAAGGCCAGTGCTGCTGGAGAGCCGAGATCTCAGTGTTAGGTGAGTAATTATAAGTACTGAGCATCAGGCGCTGCAGGGAGCTGGTAATGGGATGAAGCAAATACCAGGTCAGACAAAAAGAACTCTGTGTCCTCCACAATTAAAGTAGATTTAAATAAACCCGAGCCAGGAAGGCTGACAGAGAAAAATTTACATGCACACATTTCTAAGGAAATAGCATTAAATTAACTCCCAGCGCCTGCATTTGCAAATGAGAATGCAGGAGCGTGATGCTGTTGGGTAGCAATATTAATAACAGCAGTAACAGCAGCTACTACTTATGAAGAGGTCCTGGGTGGCAAGTGTTGTATGAAACACAGCACATTATATCATTTGTTCCTCACGGTAACCGTGAGACAGAAATGATTATAGTCTTGCTCTGTAAATTGAGGACTGGAGATTTACAGAGATTATGTAACTTGCCCAAAGTTACACAATTGCTAAATGATGGGAACAGGGTTTGAGTCAAGGAAGTCTGTATCAAAACTCATGCCTTTAACCACTAGCTTCTGATGAGGAACCCATAGCCAATAATGGAACCATAAGAAGAATCCATCCTTCCATCAGGAAAATCAAAATATAACAGACCTTGAACTTTCCAGACTGATTTTCCTTCTCTGTCTCTCTCTTCCCCTCTGTCTCTCCCTTCCTCTCTGCCCTTCAGAACGTCAGACTGACTTTGGTTTGGGTTCAGCACGTGTCACAGAAATTGGGAGTGAAAAGTGAGATTAATGAGAAAATATATCAATACAGGTATCTTCCTGTACAACCCTGCCCCCAAGTTCCTGAAGGGTAAATGAGAAAGAAGTATAGCCCCAGGCCTAAAAAGTGGCAGACTCGTTCTGGGAAGATGGAAAGTCTTACAGCTTGCGTTGATACGCCGTAAGACAGCCAGCTTCCTTATAGCCTTTATTATTATTCCAGATATATTAATGGGAAAAGTGAGACACTGTGGCATCATAACAGTGCAATTTAGGAAAACAATTTAATGAATCACACACCCCAAGAGATAGAGCAGCTAAATGTATAAAGCAACCAGTATTAGATCTGCATGATAGATTGGCAGAAGCACAACCATAGTGAGAGACTTTAATGTACATATTTTTAGAATAAGACAAGTGTACTGGAAAAAAAATAAGCAAGGATGTAGAAAAATCTCAAAAGTTTACTTAGTAGATAGGCATGGAATGGCTTGCGAGTGGTATGGCCGTAAACTGATTCCAGGATCCGAAGCTGATGCTTTTCCCTTTATATCCTAAAAGGCTGAACTATGAAAGGGGAAAAGGGTGATTGGATATAAGAGAATTTCTGGAAGCAAGAATGGCATTTTTTTTTTTTTTTTTACTTCTTTGATTTGTATAGTGAAAGAGGAAAAACTGAATAAGCCTTTGAGGTTCACTGCAGAAAATAGTGACTGTCTTCAGTTATCAAGTAGAAAAAGATTCAATAGTAGTAATCAATGCTTTGAAAATCACAGGACAGCTAGAAGAGTGGAATCTAGCGTAGGTCTCCATAAATCATTCCCAGATCCCACATCTGACCTACTAGGGGACTTACTACTGTAGAGATCATCACTGGAATCCCTGAGTTCAAAGACACACCACCATCTAGGCTAGGTTCATGCCAGCAATGCTGTGTCCACTGTGGCTGGGCACCAGAATCCAGAGCCTGACCGCTGCAACCGCCAGAATTTCTTGTTAATTACACAAGGAGTTAGACAGTGGATGCGGATGTAAGTATGCAGAAACTCATGTCTCTATATCTTTTATTTGAAAAATAATATAGCCAAAAAGGCAGTCCTCCCAATCCTGGGTGTATACCCCCAATTGGCAGAACCTAATCAGTATTCTGAGCTATGGCTCCAAAGGAATCTGAAAAATGTTGTTTTTCCACCTTTGTAGGTAAATTAAAAAACAAAAAGGCATCTGATACGGATGCCTACTGTCATTATCTTGATTCATCATAGTCTTAAAAGTCCTACCCATAGCAATCAGGAAAGAAAAAGAAATAAAAGGAGTCCAAACTGGAAAGGAAGAAGTATAACTCTCACTGTTTGCAGATGATGTGATACTATACTCATGCACTCATGGTCAAGTAATCTATGACAAAGGAGGCAAGAATAGATGGTGGTGAAAAGCCAATCTTTTCAATAAGTGGTGGTGGGAAAACTGTGCCAGCCACGTGTAAAGGAAATCCTAAAGATGCCACCAGAAAACTACTAGAGATCATCAATGAATTTGGCAAAATTGCAGGATACAAAATTAGTATACAGAAACTGGTTGCACTTCTACACACAAACAACAAACTATCAAAAGGAGAAATTAAAGAATCACATTTACCATTACATAAAAAAGAATAAAATATCTAAAAATAAGCCTACCTAAGGAAACAAAAGACCTGTACTTGGAAAACTGTAAGACAGTAATGAAAGAAATTGAAGATAATACAACAGATGGAAAGATATACCACGTTCTTGGATTGAAAGAATCAATATTGTAAAAGTGACCACACTACCCAACGAAATCTACAAATTCAGTGCAATCCCTATCAACATACCAGCGGTGTATTTCATAGAAATAGAATAAATAATCTAAAATTTTTATAGAAACACAAAAGACCAAATAGCCAAAATAATACTGAGAAACAAGAACAATACTGGAGACATCAGGCTCCCTGACTTCAGACTATACTACAAAGCTACAATAATCTAAAGAGTATGGAACTGGTACAAAAAATAGACACATCAATGAAGCAGAATAGAGAGCCCAGAAATAAACTCATGTACTTATGGTCAAGTAGTCTATGACAAAGGAGGCAAGAATATATGATGGTGAAAAGCCAATCTCTTCAACAGGTGGTGCTGGGAAAACTATACAGCTACATGTAAAAGAAAGAAGTTAAAACATTCTCTAACACCATATGCAAAAATAAACCCAAAATGGATTAAAGATCTACATGTAAAGCCAGATACTATAAAATTTGTAGAGGTAAACATAGGCAGAGCACTCTGACATACATCATAGCAATAATAATATTTTTTTGGATCTGTCTCCTAAAGCAAAATAAATAAAAGCAAAAACAAACAAATGTGACCTAATTAAACTTAAAAGCTTTTGCATAGAAAACCATCGACAAAACAAAACGACAACTTTCTGAATAGGAGGAAATATTTGCACGTGATGTGACCAATAAGAGATTAGTATTCAACTTATATAAAAAGCTCATATAGCTAAATATCAAATGAACAAAAAATCTGATTAAAAAATGGGTAGAAAACTGAATAGACAGTTTTTTCCAAAGAGGAAATGTGAAATGCAAATCAAAACCACAATGAGATATCACCTTACACTTGTCAGAATGGTTATCATGAAAAAGAACACAAATAACGAACGTTGGCAAGGATGTGGAGAAAAGGGAACCCTTGCATACTGTTGATGGGAATGTAAATTGGTACTGCCACTGTGGAAAACAGTGTGGAAGTTTCTCAAGAAACTAAAAATAGAACCACCATGTGACCCAGCAATTTCACTCCTGGGTATATACTGAAAAATAGCAACACTAATTGGAAAAGGTACACGCACCTCAATGTTCATAGCAGCATTATTTACAACTGTCAAGATATGGAAGCAAGCCAAGTGTCTGTCAGCAGATGAATGGATATAGAATTTTTATATATATACATACACACACACACACACACACAGGCACACTCATTATATCTGTATCTATATACACATGCACACATACATAGGAATAGTACTCAGCCACAAAAAAGGCCCCAAATTTTACCATGTGCAGCAAGATGGATAGACTTGGAGGGCATCGTGCTATGTGAAATAAGGCAGAGAAAGACAAGACTGTATGATACAACTTATATATGGGGATCCAAAAACTACATCAAACTGATGCATGTAGCAAAAAGAAACAGAGTGCCTGATGCAGAGAACACATTTGTGGTTACCAGTAGGGAGAGGGAAGTGGGACGGGGCAGAACAGGGTGGAGGGGTAAGAGGTACAAACTCTTAGGTGTGCAATAAGCTACAAGGATATATTGCTAAACATGGTGAATATAACCTATATAAGAGCAATAAGTGGAGTATAACTTTAAAAACTGTGAATCACTATATTGTACACCTGTAACTTAAAATAGTATTGTATAGACATTATACTTCTATTAAAAAATAAAACTAAAAAAAATAGCCGACAGCAAAGGCACAGATATTTTTAAAAATTACTTAAATTTCTTTTACTACATGTAACATTTTAGCCTCCGTTAGTGGGGAAAAAAAGAAACAAAAAAGGACATTATAAACAGATAAAAACATAGATCAGGAGATTTTGCTCAAGGTCATGTTAATGCACATAGTAATATAGATCAAATATATAAAGCAACAATGAATAGATCTATGGGGAGAAAAATAACCATTCTTGATTAGAGCCTTTAGACAGCCTTGTTAGAAAATGATAGAACAGTAAATCATATGAAAAAATTGAAAAAAATAAAATTTTATGCTAGTTTGCCATGAAATAATTTACATTTATATCACAAGATTTATAATACACATTAACAGCAAACTGGTTGAATATCACTAATTCAAAGTCTGTTGTAAGACTTGTTAGTTATTTAAATGTCCTAAAATCTTATACTCCTATATACAGTAAAAAAAAAAAAAACTTGAATGAAGTCACAAATTTGGTAACAATTTTAAAAATGTATGACTTACAAAGAATAAGATATGAAACTGAAAGAAAAAATTTCTAAACTATCAATAAGAAAAAACAAATTTCAATCTACTATGAAGAGAGACTGAATTAGCATTATATTATTCTATAAAATATTATAAAATTGTTTTCGTGTGAATATGTGATCAATGAATGTGAAGTCAAAATGTATAGAGGTGTGCTGTGTAGTTAGTTAATAAAAGCATTGTTATCTTTCTGGATTTGTTTTTACATCATTGATATTGTAAAGTTTAAAAAATGTGTGATTTATTTTTATTCTGTTCTCATTCTAAATCAATTTACTTGTGTACTTAACTTTTTATGTGTAATCTTATATTCTTTTTCCAAAAGATAGTTCTCTAAGTTAAGCATATGCTTTGGGCCCCACGAAACCTGAATCTGCTCCTTTTTTCCCAAAGAGCACACTAGTCTTAAATGAATAAAGTTTCTAAAACCCTTTTGAACTATATCGATGATCTGAGTAAATGAAGAGCTGTCATATTAATATGTGGCCAACTTAATATTGTTTCCAAATAAATTCTTTCAAAATTAATCTGCACATTTAGAGCAATTGAAATACAAATATTCTCAATGTTATGTGACAGCCTGGATGGGAGAGGAGTCTGGGGGGGAATGGATACATGTATATGTATGGCTGAGTCCCTTTGCTGTTCACCTCAAATTACCACATCATTGTTAATTGGCTATACCCCAATACAAAATAAAAAGTTTATAAAGTTTGGGGGGAAAAAAGAAATAAAAATATTGTGGAATTTTTCTTTTTGAATTTGACAGATTGATTTTGAACTTGTTATTTGTCCAGTCAAGATATAGTTGGAAATTTAAAACCACACCAGTTATATAGCAGAGATAAATTAATATATATAAAAGTGTAAGCAGGTATTGTGGAACTAAGAGGCAAAAAGAAAGCAGTGAGTTTCTCTAGGGCTGGAGAAACAAAGAGGTGGGGCTAGAGGTCTGGTCTCTTGGAGCTGGGACTCAGACAGTTGGGCGGAGGGCAGTTCATGCTCAGAGCGCTGACAAGCTCAGCCCAGCCAGCCGATTCCAGCAAACCAAAGGCAGTGTGATGAGGCTGGGTTTTGGAGAACAGGAAGCACTGCAAATTGGAGTCAGTTGCTGCTGTTGGGGCGAAGGAGTTGGGCTGGGGCAACACAGGCAGCAACCAAAAGGCAGACGTTAAAGAACAAGCCCTCGTTCTTCTCCAGCCGCCCAGTTATCCTTTGGTGACAGGTAGCCGCTCAGTAAAGGAGAAATGTGATTTGTTGACCCCAGCTTCAGCATCAAAGAGGCTTGTAAAAGGTAGGCTAGAAGCTGAAAGACGCAGCTTAATAATAAGCACAATATGGAAGAACACAGGTCTCTTAACAGCTAAGATAATTTTGAAAATGAAGAATAAAGGCAAGGGGCTTGCCCTCTCACACTTCAGAACATAACTGTAAAGAAGAGTTTGGAGCTAACATGAGGATACGAAAGTAAACCGAAGGTACAAAGGCCCAGAGATAATCCTTATAAGTGGTCAATCTTGATATTATGATAGAGGTGGCCTCATAAATCAATCAGGAAATTTCATTGCACTGGAAAAAAACAAATTGTTTTACTGTCCTATAGAAAATAATATACCAGATGTTTTAAAAGCCTAAATAAGAAAGGTAAGATTATAAAGCTTAGGAAAGAAAATACAGGGGAATATCTTTGTGGCATACATATGAGTAAACCAGACCTCAAAGCATAAATCATGTGGCTGAAAGTTGGATTTCTTATGTGATGTCACCAAAGACATAATTAGGAAATGAGAGGGGAAAGATATTTATAATATCTGAAAGTAACAAGAAATAAACATTATTCTAGTACATATAAGCAGCTCCAATGAATCAAGGGGAAAAAAAGAAAACCCAATTAAAAATGGGCAAAATAGATGAATAGGTCTTTTGTTGAAGGGGAAACTGAAATGGAGAAATATATCGGTGATGTCATTTAAAACTTACATGAAGGCTAACAGGAATGTATTTTATAAGCTATTATATACTTTTGCAATAAGGAAAAACAAAACAGTGACTCTTGACTCTCAGCCATTCTTCCAGGCTTAAAATTTAAAGAGTGCATTGCAGCTATTTAAATATAGTGGGAAAATTTTGACATGATTTATTAACTTTTGCACCAAATAAGGCAAAAACATAGTCAGATTTGCTCTTAAATTCACTCAGCACCTTACTTGTCTTAACTCACAGCTCTGTTAACTTTAGTTTCTTTACCTAGTCAAAATACAGCCTTTCAGGGCACACCATCTATTCAAAGCTTTTGTAGGTCCCAAGTACTTTACTTTGGTTATTCACTCTTTTTTTTAATTAATTTTTTGGAGTATATTCCTTTACAATGTTGTTAGCTTCTACTGCACAGCAAAATGAATCAGCCACACATACACACATATCCCCTCCCTTTCGGACTTCCTTCCCATTCAGGGCCCCACAGAGCACTGAGTGGAGCTCCCTGTGCCGTATAGCGTGTTGCCATCAGTTATCTATTTTACACACATCAGTGGTGCCCATGTGTCGATCCCAGTCTCCCAGTTCCTTCCACCCTCCCTTCCCACCTTGCTATTTATATATTTACTCTCAACTGGTTGGTTATTATTCTTAGTAATGTTTTAATTCTATGGTTTGTCCTGAGAAAGGATATATGTATGTATGTATGTGTGTATGTGAGAGAGAGAGACTTCTTGTCCATCAGATTTACCAAAGTTTTAACACTGGAAAATGTGCAGTACTTGGGATCATGCGAAGAAATAGGACTATTCATGCATTGCTGGTGGACATTTAAACTGACGCAGCCTTTCTGGAGGTTGGTGAAACTGAACGCGCATTGACATTTTGACCCCTCATCTGACCAAGTCAGGATATCTGGGATGTGAACAGAGGTATTTATTTATTACAGCACCACTGGGAGTTGGAGGCTGCTAGTTGTCCACTTCCAGGGAAAAGGTTTAATGTGTCCTAGAGAATGCAAGCAGGGAGTGCCGTGTGTTAGCCAGCAGAAATCAGCTGTGAACAGCAAGGATGGGTATTGCAACAGTATTAAATTAAGGAAGAGAGGATGATGTCTATGGTGCAGATCATTCATGTAGGTCAAGAGCGAACAAGCTCTACAGAGCAAAAGAAAAATCTCTATATAAGATTCAATTGCACACTCTAAACAGGGGTATATCGCTGTTTCTACATTTCTACATAAAATTGTATCATTTTCAGAGGTAACGTATATTTCCAAAACACATACAACCAGATGGGAGCCACAATCAAGGTGGGAGGAGGGAATGGGAGTAGAAATAAAGTATGATAGGGAAAATAATAAAACAAGTGAGAAGCAGATCAAAGTTGAAAAGTGTGCCCCCTACAGTGACAAACTGTTGTTTAGTGCTAAATTGTGACCAACTCTTTGCAACCCCACGGACCACAGCCCGCCAGGCTCCTCTGTCCATGGGATTCTCTGGGCAAGAATACTGGAGTGGGTTGCCATTTCCTTCTCCAGGGGATCTTCCTGACCCAGGGACTGAGCTTGCAGCTCCTGCAGCTTCTTTACCATGGAACCACCTGGGAAGCTCTAATCAGCTCTGATTCCCCCTTATTTTCTTCTCTGTAACAATCGGCCCTAAAAATATCTCTCCCTTGCCAGTGGGCGTGATATCAAGCTTTGTCAGGAGAGACTCTCAGAAGGAAGGAATTTTTTTCTTCTGGCAACTGTGTGTTCCTCTGAGAAGGTTCTGCAGAGGGTGCATTTCTGCAGCCCCGGGCTCTCCTGGCAGCCAGGGGGCAGCAGCACATGGAACTTTCCTGTGGGCACCTCCCTCAGCACCTCCCCTCACAGCACAGCACTACCAGCCTGACATCCTCCAGGAGCCTCCAGTGAACATGGCCTCAGGGGACTTTTCTGACGTCCTGGGCTGTGTCCTGTCCAGTGAGGTCTGGATCCCCGGTGAAGTCCTCTTCCAGGTCTGGTCCTTCCTGATTCTGTGCCTCAGCCCCAGGGGTCGGGATTCCTCCTGTAGCTGCTCTTTCTCTTTACTCCTCATTAGTCAATCCTCTGTTTCTTCAACTTCCTCTTACAGTGAGTAATTCTCTATATTCGACTTTGGGCTTCCCAGATGATGCAGTGGTAAAGAATGCATGCCAGTACAGGAGACGCAAGAGATGCAGGTTCGATCCCTGGGTCAGGAAGATCCCCTGAAGGAGGAAATGGCAACCCACTCCAGTATTCTTGCCTGGAGAATCCCATGGGCAGAGAACCTGGTGGGCTACAGTCCATGGGGTCTCAGAGAGTCAGACATGACTGAACACACACACGTGTTAGATTTTGCCTTAAAGCTTACCTATTCAAATTGCTCTGTGGTTTCTGTGTCTGGATTGGACCCTGACTGATATAACTATGAAACCGTAATTATAAGACTACGCCCCCAGAGCACGATAATTATGAAGGAAAACATCATCTTTTAATATTTTACAAACAGGTCATTTTTTTCACAATTGTTTTTGAACTCTAACTAACTAACGTTGATAAAGCTAACTCAAAACAATCTTTTCCATGTATATTATGTGTTAAACTATTTAAGTGTACAAAAATAAAGAATTTCTCTAAACTCACAAAAGGTTTTGAGTATGAGATGAGAATATGCTTTGACGGTGTCACTGATTTTCAGATACTGTGGTAAAAGAGTTTCTGAAAGATGCTAAATTCTCTTCATTAAAACCAGTGATGGGGATTCAATTTGAATCTGCATGAAAAATTGCCTGAAAGGTAAAAATGGTTTGTCTCAAATGCTTGCCCTCACCTTGAGAATCTTTTTCTATTTGGGGCTAGAAAACCTCCCTAGAAAGAAGGGTTAGGCCCCGGTGGTATCTTCAGCTCTTCAGAACATCCAAATGTTATCCAAGTTAAACAGTCAGAGAGGCACCCGAGTAACTTACTGGGTGGCTCACAGTCTCTGGAATTCAATTCCATTCTCAGGAAATTTCATGCAAAGAAAGCTTAGAATTACCATGTATAATTTACTGGATTTCATGGTTATGCTCTCAAACACTATTATAATTCAAAAAAATGGTACATATGTGAATATTATTTTTATTTAGACAAAACAAACCAAGACCATAACTGGATATAATTCTTGTGAAGGATCACAAGTCCAGAGATCAGGACTCTAGTCTTTACTCTGCAGCAAACTGGTTGTATAACCTCTTTCTGGTTATTTGAGCCTTCTAAGCCTCATTTACAGACATGTGTAAATTGAAAGGGATTGGCTGATCAAATTTCTGCCAGTGTTAAAGCTCTGGGACTCTGAAGAGAAGAGCCTCTTTTAAGTTCTTTACATGTCTCCAATTTAAACTTTATTCTTTCTACTCATATTTTCTTCTTCTTCTTTTTTTTTTTTTTTTTAGCTTTTCTTTTACTGTATTTTAAGTTCTGGACTTTTTCTTTCTAAATTAGACTTGGACTTCTTTCTGAATTGCAGTATAACTGTCGTACAATATTATATGTTACAGATGTACAATGTAGTGATTCACAATTTTTAAAGGTTTTACTGCATTTAGGGCTTCCCAGCTGGCGCTAGTGGTGAAGAATCCTCCTGCTAATACAGGAGACACAAGAGATGTGGGTTCAATCCCTGGGTCAGGAAAACCCCCTGTAGGAGGAAATGGCAACCCACTTCAGTATTCGTGCCTGGAAAATTCTATGGGAAGAGAAGCCTGGTGGGCTACAATTCCATAGGGCCACAAAGAGTAGGATGAGACTGAGCAAATACTCCATTTATTGTTATGATAAAACACTGGCTGTATCCCCTACGCTGTATGATATGTCCCCTTGTAGCTTATTCTCATCATTCTTTGACTCTCCCACAGCTACTTTTCAAATGCTCCGTTGACATGACACACTAAAAAGTTAGTTGTCAACTGTGGGTCTATAGCAAGTGGCCTGACCATCTTTCTCCTGGTTCTCTTGATTCCTCTGACTAATCTAAGTGAAGAATCACCTCACTTCCATGTCTGGTCATTCAATAAATATTACTACCTGCAGGCGTATAACTTTTGCTTTATCTCAGTCAATTTTCACAACTCTTCTTTTTCTTTTGGCCTTACTGTGTGGCTTGCGGGATCTTCCCTGACCAGGGATCGAACCCTGACTCCACCAGGAAATTCCCTCACTTGCTTCTCATGTTCAGAGCCTCATCCCTCCAAATTGAAGTTGAACATTTTTTCCCCTCCAGGTTCCTGAGCAGAAAGCTGTCCACATGCATGTGTACTATGTCGCTCAGTCGTGTCTGACTCTTTCTGACGCCATGGCCTGTGGCCTGCCAGGCTTCTCTGTCCATGGGATTCTCCAGCGAAGAATACTGAAGCAGGTTGCCATTTCTTCCTTCAGGGGATCTTCCCAACAGGCGGATTCTTTTTTTCTTGTGGCTACTATTTTAAAAAAAGTATTTATTATAATTGGAGGCTAATTACTTTACAATATTGTATTGGTTTTGCCATACATTGACATGAATCAGCCATGGGTGTACATGTGTCCCCCATCCTGAACCCCCCTCCCACCTCCCTCCCCATCCCATCCCTCAGGGTTGTCCCAGCACACTGGCTTTGAGTCCCCTGATTTCATGAATGGAACTTGGACTGGTCATCTGTTTCACATATGGTAATATACATGTTTCAATGCTATTCTCTCAAATCATCCCACCATCACCTTCTCCCACAGAGTCCAAAAGTCTGTTTTTTACATCTGTGTCTCTTTTGCTGTCTCGATGGTAACAGTCATTGTTACCATCTTTCTAAATTCCATATATATGCGTTAATATACTATATTGGTGTTTTTCTTTCTGGCTTACTTCATTCTGTATAATAGGCTCCAGTTTCATCCACCTCATCAGAACTGATTCAAATGTGTTCTTTTTAATGGCTGAGTAATATTCCATCGATGCTTTTGAACTGTGGTGTTGGAGAAGACTCTTGAGAGTCCCTTGGATTGCAAGGAGATCCAACCAGTCTATCCTAAAGGAGATCAGTCCTGGGTATTCATTGGAAGGACTGATGCTAAAGCTGAAACTCCAGTACTTTGACTGCCTGATGCAAAGAGTTGACTCATTGGAAAAGACCCTGATGCTGGGAGGGATTGCGGGCAGGAGAAGGGGACAACAGAGGATGAGATGGCTGGATGGCATCACTGACTCGATGGATGTGAGTCTGAGTGAACTCCAGGAGTTGGTGATGGACAGGGAGGCCTGGCATGCTGCGATTCACGGGGTCGCAGAGTCGGACATGACTGAGTGACTGAACTGAAACTGAATCCAAATATTCCATTGTGTGTATGTACCACAACTTTCTTACCCATTCATCTGCTGATGGACATCTAGGTTGCTTCCATGTCCTAGCTATTGTAAAAAGTGCTGTGATGAACATTGGGGTACAGTTCTGGTTTCCTCGGTGTGTATGCCCAGCAGTGGGATTGCTGGGTGGTATGGCAGTTGTATTTCCAGTTTTTTAAGGAATCTCCACACTGTTTTCCATAGTGGCTGTACTAGTTTGCCTTCCCAGACAGGTGGATTCTTTACCACTTAGCCACCAGGAAGTCACATTGATTGCTATATACCCTTTGACTAAAGACGGATGAACATAATTAAAGACTGAAAGCCAAATCTTCATCTTTCTGAGATTCTTCTCCTAAGGAAAAAGTACAATCAGAGAAAAGAATATTGGCAATGGTTTCCCCCCATAACTTATGTTTTAATTTTTAAGACTCAAAAAATATGGAAGTGAATGAAGTAGAAAAAATTTTGTACTGTTCCCTATTATTATTTGACAGTTCAGTGCATAATCTTTGAATCTTTCCTTCAGTAGATAGACAGACAGACAGACATCACTCGTGTTTTTTACAGCATCTGGAAAAGTACTGAGGTACATACACTCCATTACCAAGGGAAAAAAACTCTCTTATCACCAATTAACACACACAGAATACAGAACAAGGGCTTCCCAGGTGGCACAGTGCTAAAGAATCCGCCTGCCAATGCAGGAGACCTGGTTTCCATTTCTGGGTTGAAAAGATCCCCGGAGAGGGAAATGGCAAGCCACTGCAGTATTCTTGCCTGGAAAATTCCACGGACAGAGGAGCCTGGCGGGCTACAGTCCATGGGGGCTCAAACAGTCATACATGACTGAGTGGCTGAGCACGCTGCTGCTGCTGCTAAGTCGTTTTAGTCGTGTCCGACTCTGTGCGACCCCATAGACAGCAGCCCACCAGGCTCCTCTGTTCCTGGGATTTTCCAGGCAAGAGTACTGGACTGGGTTGCCATTGCCTTCTCTGGGCTGAGCATGCAGGCACGAATAAAGAACAGAGAGGTATAAAGTATTTCTCATTTTTCCCAAGAGTGGCCTTTGGTCACTCGGTTCTTTCCCACTCCTCTAACTCCTGCAGGGGTTCCTCTGTCTTTTGCAGCCTGAGAAAGCACCCCCCACTCCCCCACCCAATCTCCAAGGTACAAAACAGGCCCCTGACTCCCTCATTGCAAGGTCCCTGGAAAGGCCTTCCTGAGAATGAAGTAAAGTCTCTGTATTTCTTCACAATGGAATAGCTGTTGTACACCTTTGTCTTCCTGATATCAAACATTTTTTGAGGCAAACCTTAGAACTTTGTAGCATAAAATATGAAAAGTTCTTTTTTCTTGCCTTAAGATCTTCTCTTTATCAAGTAAAAATAGGGGAAGAAAATAGGAGATGAAGAAAAAGACAAGCTCCCTCCATCTATAATAATTTATTATTTTATGACAGTTTACTATTATACAACTGATACATACATATAAAACTATACATATAAACTATACATATACATACAGATATCTAGCGCATTCTTCATTTTTACAAGTTCACATACCCTTCCTAACCAGACCAGATCTCTTCTCACCTCTGCCTTCGTTCATAAACCAAGATTTTTTTGTTCTTTTTTTTGAATACTGACTCTATGACTCTGTGAAGGCTATAGGGATACTGAATATCTGAGGCTTGGAAACCCAGGATGGTTATAAAACTCAAGACCAACAATATTATCAGAAAAATTTATCTTTGTACCTTAGGTAAGTTAAAAACATATATGAGAATTACTTTAGAGCTATGAGAAAATATTCCTGTGTAATCATTTTTCTAAAAGTTACATATGTTCTTATTTGGCCAGAGAGCTATTTTCTTTCTTTTTTTGACCATGCCATGCCACATGTGGGATCTTAGTTCCCCGACCACCGCCCCTTGCAGTGGAAGTGTAGAGTCTTAACCACTGGACCGCCAGGGGAGGCCCCCAGAGGGCTGTGTTCAGTTTGAAATATGTGGAGTGCCGACTAAGATAACCATTTATTAAACTAACAAATACCAGTTTTATGATAGTTGCCATTTTAATTACTTAGCCAGGGAAAACAAAATTGTTCTTGTCTTATGAAACAGAAATGGGGGCATGGTTTAAGTTGCTCAGCCTAAGAAGTCACCAGATAATTTATTTTATTCATATATTCTGAAATATTATTTTATGAGTAGTATTTAGTCTGGAATATTGGGACTTTTAAAGAGAAATCTTTTCATTTTCATTCTACTTATGTTACCCTTCTGGCATCCTTTCTTAAATATTATGAAAGCCTTAGTGATATAATTTCAGAATTCTGATAATTACCTCAGCAAGTCTAAGGATAAGAGCAGCATAATAGGATCATAAATTGGAAGAGTTCTGGGAATGGTAGTATATAATAATGGGATATTTGTACAGATGTTAATAAATACATGAAAAAATGCTCAACATTGCTCATTATTAGAGAAATGCAAATCAAATATACAATGAGATATCACCTCATACTGATCAGAATGGGCATCATCAAAAACTCTACAAACAACAAATGCTGGAGAGGGTATGGAGAAAAGGGAATCTCTTGCACTGTTGGTGGGAATGTAAATTGATATAGCCACTATGGAAGACAATATGGAGATTCCTTAAAAAACTAGCAATAAAACTACCATATGACCCAGCAATTTCGCTACTAGGCATATACGCTGAGGAAACCATAATTGAAAAAGATACATGTACCCCAATGTTTATTGCATCACTATTTATAATAGCTAAGACATGGAAGCAACGTAGATGTCCATCAACATATGAATGGATAAAGAAGTTGTAAAATATATATATATATCTACACACACAATGGAATATTACTCAGCCATAAAAAGGAATGCATATTAGTCAATTCTAACTCCCGGAGTTCACTCAGACTCATGTCCATCGAGTCAGTGATGCCATCCAGCCATCTCATCCTCTGTCGTCCCCTTCTCCTCCTGCCCCCAATCCCTCTCAGCATCAGAGTCTTTTCCAATGAGTCAACTCTTCACATGAGGTGGCCAGAGCACTGGAGTTTCAGCTTTAGCATCATTCCTTCCAAAGAAATCCCAGGGCTGATCTCCTTCAGAATGGACTAGTTGGATCTCCTTGCAGTCCAAGGGACTCTCAAGAGTCTTCTCCAACACCACAGTTCAAAAGCATCAGTTCTTCAGCGCTCAGCCTTCTTCACAGTCCAACTCTCACATCCATACATGACCAGTGGAAAAACCATAGCCTTGACTAGATGAACCTTTGTTGGCAAAGTAATGTCTCTGCTTTTGAATACGCTATCTAGGTTGGTTATAACTTTCCTTCCAAGGAGGGACAGGGAGGCCTGGCGTGCTGCGATTCATGGGGTCACAAAGAGTCAGAGACGACTGAGCGACTGATCTGATCTGAATGAGGTGGATGAACCTAGAGACTATTATACAGACTGAAGTTAGAGAAAAACAAATCTCATATAATAATGCATATATATGGAATCTAGAAAGATGGTACTGATGAAACTAATTGAAGGGCAATGATGGAGACACATTGAAAACACACTTATGGACAAGAGGTTGGGGGATGGAGGAAAGAGAGGGTGGGATTCATGGAGAAAGTAACAGAGAAACACACATTACCATATCTAAAATAGATAGCCAATGGGAATTTGCTGTATGACTCAGGGAATTCAAACCAGGACTCTGTAACAATCTAGAGGGATGGGATGGGGAAGGAGGTTCAAGAGGGAGAGGACACGTATACCTGTGGCTGATTCATGTTGACATTTGGCAGAAACCAACATAATACTGTAAAGCAATTATCCTTCAGTTAAAAATACATTTAATTAAAAAATTTTTTTAAATAGGATTTTTTGAACAGAGATTAATTCTTTAGATTGAGAACAACCATAATCTTCATTATTATCTCATTGAAAAATGGCAGCTATCTCTAATTGAGTGCAAAAAGACCTTCTCCAAGACATGTTGTAATGAAACTGTTAAAACTAAAGGTAAAGAAAATGCTAAAAACAGCCAGGGGAATAAAGATCCCTGTTCATCTACAGAGAACCCATTGGGCAATCAGTGAATTTCTCAGCAGATACCCCAAAGACCAGGAAAGAGTGGAACAACATTCAAAGTATTAAAAGAAAAAAATGCTAATTGAGATTATGCTATCTGACAAAGTTATTTTCTGGACAGAGGAGAAGTAAAGACTTTCCCAAACTAAAGCTGAGGGAGTTTATCACCTCAGCTTGCAAGAAATGCTGAAAGTTCTTCAAGCTGAAATGAAAAGACACTAATCAGGGACATAAAAACATATTGAAGTATACACACACTGGTAAAACTGAATGTGTAATCAGACTTAGGAAATGCTAATTCTGTAATAGGATGCTGTGTTAACAAATAAGCTACAGTATAAAGGGTAAAGGAAAACAGTATTAAAAATAGTCATAGCTACTAAAATCTGGGAATAAATATACAATACAAAAAGAGGTAAGTAATTACATAAACATAAATATAAAAGGAGGTGATAAAAGTTTAAAAAATCTTGAAACAAATGAAAATGGAATCAATGTATTAAAATTGATGGGATGCTGGGAAACAAAAAACATTTCTGACAGGAAAGTTTATAGTAATCAATGCATATATTAAGAAAGTAGAAATATCTCAAATAAACAGATTAATTTTACATCTCAAAGAACTAGAAAAAGAAGAATAATCTCAACTCAAAGTTAGCAGAAGGAAGAAAATAACGAGAAAGAAAATAAATGGAGACCAGAAAAACAATAGAAAAAAATTAAAAACTTAAGAGTTGTTTTTTTTTTTAAGACAAACAAAATTAACAAATCTTTAGATAAGTCAGCTAAGACAAAAAGAGAGAAGGCTCAAATTCATTAAATCAGAAGTAAAAGAGGAGACACTAAAACATACTACAGAAATAGAGGATCATGAGAGACTACTATTAAACAATCATACATCAACAAATTTGATAGTGTATAAATAGATACATTTCTTGGAACATACAATCTACCAAGACCGAATCAGGAAGAAACAGAAAGTCTGAAAAGACCAATTACTAGTATGTAGGTTGAATCAGAAATTAAAACCTTCCAATACAGAAAAGTCCAGGGCCAAATGACTTTACTGTCAGATTCCACCAAATATTTAATGAGGAATCAATGCCAATACTTCCCAAACTCTTCCAAAAAACTGAAGAGGAGGGAAAACTTTTAAGCTCATTTTACGAGGCCAAAATGGTGTTAGCATGACTGTGACACCAAAGCCAGACAAGGACACTACAAGCAAATAAAACTAGACAGATATTCCTGATGAATATGTAGGCGGAAAATATCTACGAAGTATTAGCAAACCAAATTCAACAACATATTTAACAGATTATACACCATGACCAAATGGAATTTATCCCTGAGATGCAAGGATGGTTCAACATGGGCAAATCAATAAATGTGATAACAACATTAATAGAATGAAAAAGAAAAATCACACAATCATCTTAATAACTGCAGAAAAAGCATTTGTCCAAATATAGCATCTTTTCATGATAAAAATCCTCAGCAAATTTGGTTTAGAATGATCATAACTTAATATAGGCCATATATGACAGACTCACAGCTAACATTATACTCAAGGGTAAAAAATTAAAAGCTGTCCTACAAAGATCAGGGACAGGACAATGGTGCCCAATTTCACCACTGTTATTCATCATAATACTGCAAACTGTAGCTAGAGCATTAGTCAAGACAAATAAAAGGCATCCAGATCAGAAAGGAAGAAGTGAAACTGTGTTTGCAGATGATGTGATCTTATATACAGAAAATGCTATGCTGCTGCTAAGTCACTTTAGTCGTGTCTGACTCTGTGCGACCCCATAGACGGCAGCCCACCAGGCTCCCCCGTCCCTGGGATTCTCCAGGCAAGAACACTGGAGTGGGTTGTCATTTTCTTCTCCAATGCATGAAAGTGAAAAGTGAAAGTGAAGTCACTCAGTCGTGTCTGACTCTTAGCGACCTCATGGACTGCGGCCTACCGGGCTCCTCCGTCCATGGGGTTTTCCAGGCAAGAGTACTGGAGTGGGGTACCATTGCCTTCTCCGAGAAAATGCTATAGATCAACCAAAAAAACTGTTGGAATGAACCAATGAATTCAGCAAAGCTGCAGTATATAAAATCAACATACAGAAGTCGGTTGCATTTCTATACACTAACAAACATCTGAAAAAGAAAACTACCCCATTCACAATAGTATCAAAAACAATAACATACTTAGGAATACATCTTATTAAGGAAGTGGAAGATCTGTACAATGAAAATTACAAGGCTTGATGAAAGAAATGGAAGACAACACAGAAATGGAAAGGTAGACCATGGATCTAAAAAACTAATTATTCTCAAAATGAATATATTTCCCAAAGTAATCTATAGATTTAGTGTAATCCCTATCAAAATCCCAATGGCATTATTCACAAAAAAGAAATGAACAATCTTAAAATATGTACAGAACCACAAAGCACCCTCAACAGTCAAAGCAATCAAAGAAAGAATAACAAAGCCGAAAGCATCACACTTCCTGACTTCAAACTATAGTAATTCAAATGTATGGTACTGGTATTTAAAAAAAAAACTAGACAACAGACTGATGGAACGGAATAGAGCCCAGAAATAACCCCTTGCTTTTATGGTCAACTAACATTTGACAGAGGAGCCAAGAACACTCAATGGGAAAAGGACAGTCTCCTCAAAAAATGGTCTTGGGAAAACCGAATAAGTTAAGACAGAAAAATGCAATTGAACCCCATTTTACAATTACAAAATTAACTTGAATTAAAGAGTAAATATAAGACCTGATATAATAAAAATCCTAGTAGAAAATACAGGAAAGAAGTTCCTTGACATTGGTCTTGGCAACGAACTTTTAGATGTGGTATCAGAAGCACAAGCAACAAAAGCAAAAAGCAGATAGGACTACATTAAATTAAAAGGCTTCCTCTTTTTTTTGCCATGCTATGAGGCATGCGGGATCTTAGTTTCCTGACCAGGGATCAAACCTGTGCGCCCTGTACTGAACTACCAGGGAAGTCCCTCAAACTAAAGGGCTTCTGCACAGCAAAAGAAACAATCAAAAAATGAAAAGATGACTTACAGAATGGGAGAAAATATTTGCAAACCATGTATCTGATAAGGTGTTAAAGTCTAAATATATAAAAGTCTAATACAACTCAATAATAAAACTCAACAATGCTGTTTAAAATGGGCAGAGGAACTAAATAGACATTTTACTAAAGACATTCAAATGGCAGAAAGATACATAAAAAGATGCTCAATATCACTAAACATTAGGGAAATGCAAATCAAAACTACAGTGACATATTCCCAAACCTGTTAGAAGGCTATTATCAAGAATATCAGAGATAATAAGTATAGAGAGGATGCAGAGAAAAAGGAAGTATGTACACTGTTGCTGGGAATGTGAATTGGTAACCACTATGAAAACAGTCACTACAAACAAAGCTAGTGGAGGTGATGGAATTCCAGTTGAGCTATTCCAAATCCTGAAAGATGATGCTGTGAAAGTGCTGCACTCAATATGCCAGCAAATTTGGAAAACTCAGCAGTGGCCACAGGACTGGAAAAGGTCAGTTTTCATTCCAATCCCAAAGAAAGGCAATGCCAAAGAATGCTCAAACTACCTCACAATTGCACTCATCTCACACGCTAGTAAAGTAATGCTCAAAATTCTCCAAGCCAGGCTTCAGCAATATGTGAACCGTGAACTTCCTCATGTTCAAGCTGGTTTTAGAAAAGGCAGAGGGACCAGAGATCAAATTGCCAACATCCCCTGGATCATGGAAAAAGCAAGAGAGTTCCATCTATTTCTGCTTTATTGACTATGCCAAAGCCTTTGACTGTGTGGATCACAATAAACTGTGGAAAATTCTTAAAGAGATGGGAATACCAGACCACCTGATCTGCCTCTCGAGAAATCTGTATGCAGGTCAGGAAGCAACAGTTAGAACTGGACATGGAACAACAGACTGGTTCCAAATAGGAAAAGGAGTTCGTCAAGGCTGTATATTGTCACCCTGTTTATTTAACTTATATGCAGAGTACATCACGAGAAACACTGGACTGGAAGAAACACAAGCTGGAATCAAGATTGCCAGGAGAAATATCAATAACCTCAGATAGGCAGATGACACCGCCCTTATGGCAGAAAGTGAAGAGGAACTCAAAAGCCTCTTGATGAAAGTGAAAGTGGAGAGTGAAAAAGTTGGCTTAAAGTTCAACATTCAGAAAATGAAGATCATGGCATCCAGTCCCATCACTTCATGGGAAATAGATGGGGAAACAGTGGAAACAGTGTCAGACTTTATTTTTCTGGGCTCCAAAATCACTGCAGATGGTGACTGCAGCCATGAAATTAAAAGATGCTTACTCCTTGGAAGGAAAGTTATGACCAACCTAGATAGCATATTCAAAAGCAGAGATATTACTTTGCCAACAAAGGTTCGTCTAGTCAAGGCTATGTTTTTTCCTGTGGTCATGTATGGATGTGAGAGTTGGACTGTGAAGAAGGCTGAGTGCCGAAGAATTGATGCTTTTGAACTGTGGTGTTGGAGAAGACTCTTGAGAGTCCCTTGGACTGCAAGGAGATCCAACCAGTCCATTCTGAAGGAGATCAGCCCTGGGATTTCTTTGGAAGGAATGATGCTAAAGCTGAAACTCCAGTACTTTGGCCACCTCATGTGAAGAGTTGACTCATTGGAAAAGACTCTGATGCTGGGAGGGATTGGGGGCAGGAGGAGAAGGGGACAACAGAGGATGAGATGGCTGGATGGTATCACTGACTTGATGGATGTGAGTCTGAGTGAACTCCGGGAGTTGGTGATGGACAGGGAGGCCTGGTGTGCTGCGATTCATGGGGTCACAAAGAGTCGGACACGACTGAGCGACTGATCTGATCTGATGAAACAGTATGGAGGTTCCTCAATGAATTAAAAATAAGACTACCATATGATTCAGCATCTTATCTTCCGTTGCCCTGGTTGGTTGGCATCACCAATTCAATGGACATGAACTTAGACAAATTCCGGGAAATGGTGAGGGACAGGGAGGCCTGGTGTGCTGCAGTCCACAGGTTCACGAAGAGCCGGACATGACTGAACATCCAACAATGTGATCTAGCAATCCCACTTCTGAGTATATATCCAAAGGAAGTGAAAATAGGATATCAAAGAGATAGCTGCACTCCCAAGTTCATAGCAGCATTATTCACAGTAGCTAAGATATGGAAACAACCTAAATGTTTGTCAATGGATGAGTGGAAACAGAAGATACATTTTTAAAAGTATGTATAGATACACACATACAAACATATACACACATATGTATTGACATATACATGGGTTTTCCAGGTGGCTCAATGATAAAGAATCTGCCTGCCACTGCAGGAGACGTGGGTTCGATCCCTAGGTCGGGAAGTTCCCCTAGAGGAGGAAATGGCAACCCCCTGCAGTATTCTTGCCTGGAAAATTCCATGCAGGGAGGAGCCTGATCTATAGTCCTTGGGGTTGCAGAGTCAGACATGACTGAGTAACTGAGCATGCACGCACATATATACACACACACAATGGAATATGTTTTAGCCATGAGAAGTAAAAAATCCTGCCATTTGTGACAACCTGGCTGGATGGACCTTGAGGGCATTATGCAAAATAAGAGGGGTCAGAAAAAGGCAAAAACTGTATGACATCACCACTTATCTGTGGAATATTAAAAAAAAAAAACTCATAAAAACAGAGAGTTGAATGATGGTTGCCAGGGGCTGGGACCTGGGGCAAGTGGGGAGATGCTGTTAAGGGTAGACTTTTAACCAGTAGATAAATGAGTCCTGGAGATCTAAGGCACAGCATGTAATTAACGCCAACAATACTGTATTGCAAACTTCACAGTTGCTTGGCGACTAGAACATAATTGTTCCCACCACAAAAAGAAATGATAATTATGTGAAACGACAGAGGTGTCCCTGGTGCCACAGTGGTCGTGATATCACAATACACAAATGTTTTGAGTAAACATCTTGTACACTTTAAACTTACACAATGTTTTATGTCAATTATATCTCAATAAAAGCAAATGAAAAAACAAAGAAGTGGCAACAACAGGTCAGAGAGCATCTTTATCAAAGGCAGAAGTAGAAACTGTGCTGAATTAACTGTGAATTCTACAACAGTTTACTATTATACAATATATACGTATGTATAAAACTATGCATATACATACACGTATCTAATGCATTATTCATTGTTACAAGTTCACATACCGTTCCTAACCAGACTAGATCTCTGCTCACCACTGCCTTCTTTTGTAAACCAAGTTGTTTTGTTTTTTTTTCTCCTGAATCCTGGCTCTAAAGAAAAGGGCATTTTCTGACATACGAATAGTGATTTGAGGTGGAGGAAGACAGGGATTTATTCTCAATTTTTCCCCCTAAAAGCTAACATATTTCATAATCATTGTAAAGATTAAATAAAGAAATCTGTAATACAGAAGGTAAATATGTCTCATAAGACAATTTCTTCAAAATTGTGCAGCCCTTGCTCTGCCATTTTTTATTTTCCATTTTTTCCTGTTGAGAGGTCCGAGGTCATTCTGATTTCTAATCTTTTGTGAACACAGAGGAGGATGAAGATGTTTGAAAGCAACTGATGCAGATTCTGAAGATAATTTACAAAGAAGAGTTTCAAGCATATATTGATTGATGGCAGCATGATTGAGCCACGTGTATTTCAAAGTGACTCCTTTGAAAGAAACAACAGTCATCGGAGGGATGAACCATGATTCAGTGCACTTCCTACTGGGCCTGAAGTACCCTTAGGCCGATTGATGATTTCCTGGTTGGCAATGTCAGGGAAATGTGGAGAGGAAAGTTTAAAATCACGCTATGCCATTTATCAACAGCTGGAAAAGAACTGAATTAGTGAAAAAACCCACAAATATAATTCTGATTTTTACAAATGTGCTTTATCATGTCGTGTGTGTGTGTGTGTGTGTGTGTATTAGTCACTGAGTCGTGTCCGACTCTTTGCGACCCCATGGACTGTAGCCCTCCAGGCTCCTCTGTCCATGGGATTCTCCAGGCAAGAATATTGGAGTGGGTTGCCATTCCCTTCTCCAGGGGATCTTCCTGACCCAGGGATCGAACCCTTGTCTCCTGCATTGGTGGGCAGATTCTTTACCACCTGAACCACTGGGGAAGCCCCTATTATCATTTCTTGCACATGCCATTACAGCTTTTAAGAACAAGGCAAATGCTACCTTGTTGTTTATTTTTCAGGAATACATACTAAGTGGCAAAATTATCTTCATGGAGCATAAGATTCCACAGAAAGTAGGACGTAAGCAATCTCTGTCCTCACAGATCTTCCCTTATGTTTTTCTTCAGTGACACTCAGGACATTTTTGTCGTTTGTAAGCATTTTACTCTCCTACAACACAGTGAATGGTTTGAAACTCATTTTACAGTTCATTAGTGTTGCCCTGTGGCGCTTACCTCAGTACATAGCAACTACAAACGGTCAAATGTGTTGAATCAGTGATGTCACCCCATATGCTTTGTTGGAATAATCCAACAAGCTCGCCTGCTAAGCTATTAGAAGCGAACTGAATTCTTTTGTTCACATTAATTCTTAATTCATATTAAGAAGATGGTACCAAGTAAACCATTAAAATGGAATAGCATTACCAAAATCAGCCTTAATTTCTTTCCTTGGAATTGTAGAATACTTTTATAACAATATTAGTGAGTCATATTTGCACTAAAAGATTATAAATGCAGAATAATGTATTTTTTTCAAAAGATTTAATATCCATTTAGAATACATTACCATGTACTAGGAAAGAATATCATTTTATAAAATTGCATCTTACAAGAATGCTCCAAATACATCTTTGTGATTGATACTGCCACCATGGGGGAAAACTTTGAAATTATCTCATATTCTGATTTGTTTTATAGAGGGTTTTTCATCTTTTGTGGAATCTAACTCTAAAGGTAAGTATTTTGAAGAATTAAAAAATTGTATCCTGAAACTTAAGTCACGAAGGGGAAGTGCTGACAATCTGCTGATACTGTCATTGACCCAGGTACGGTCTTTTCCTCCGAGTTACTAACTTAGAAAGTTTCATTTCTCTCTTCAGGTTTCCCCTCAGTATGTTGTACCCAATAACTGTATTTTCATATTTTCTTCCATCCAAAACTATATTATTCTGGTATAAGTTATTTTAGTTAATGTATCACATGTAAGGTCTTAAATATAAGGTTTAAGTCCCTCAGCAGACCCACTTAACCGGTTTCCTACTAGACATATTCCATGAACTTTTAATCTTGCCATTATTCAGTTTTGAAGGGGTGGGCCAGAAGCAACATTATTACAGTTTAGCAGTTTTCTAGAATTTGAAATTAATGTCAGAATGTTACTTATACGTAACAGACAGACACACAGCTTCTCACATACTTAAGTATGTACCTTACCTGTAAAATAGATGCACAGCTCCGTACATACTTAAGTATCTCACGCTTTCTAGAACTGAGGTGTTTATATTAGAACACAATAATTATGAGATCATACACACCACTTTGCTGTCAATCTGCTACACTGTTACCTAATGAGGAAGCTGAGGATGATGGAGCTGTGGTAGGATTTATCTCGAATGAGTAAATTTAAAATGACGTTTCTATCACTGCTGCTGCTAAGTCGATTCAGTTGTGTCTGACTCTGTGTGACCCCATAGACGGCAGCCCACTAGGCTCCTCTGTCCCTGGGATTCTCCAGGCAAGAATACTGGAGTGGGTTGCCATTTCCTTCTCCAATGCATGAAAGTGAAAAGTGAAAGTGAAGTTGCTCAGTCGTGCCCGACTCTTAGCGACCCCATGGGCTGCAGCCTACCAGGCTCCTCCGACCATGGGATTTTCCAGGCAAGAGTACTGGAGTGGGTTGCCATTGCCTTCTCCAGTTTCTATCACTAAATATCACTAAATCCAGGAAGATATACAAAATTCCTCCCTATTACCTGCCTCAGTGTGCAGCCAGATACCCAGGAATGTAAGTCCTGTTTCCCAGCACTCTCTTTGACTTTGGCCCCTATTTTATGAAGGGCTCCTGCAAGCTCCCAGGAAAGCAGAAACTAGACTGTGGTAAACCATCACTCTTGTCTCCTCAGAGCCTTCTAATAGAGTTCATGTTCTTTCCCATGCTAGCTTTGAACTTGCGACTCAGTTTTACAAAACAAAGCAACCTGAGCCATGTTCTTTATTTCTCACTTCTAAGTCTGCATGGACCACATTTGGCTCCTGAAGGGAGATCAGAGCAGAAGAAATGAGTTCTCTGTTGAGAAATATTAAGAATCTGAGGTTTTACCCTTCTTGCAAGCTCACAAGGTATCCTGATGCCATTTCATGGGTGCTGACAGAAGACACACGACTCCTGAACCATGAAGAACGGTTGATTACTTACAGCCATAGCAGTAGCCTTCAGCTACCAGTCGTTTTTTCTGTTTGTTTGTTTTGAGCAGATTTCCAGAGATTTAACCCTACCAAGGGCTGCAAAGGAGAGCAGACGGCAGCTGCACGTATGGTAGGCTGAGTTACAGGCGAAGAACCCTGAGTTAGGGGATGCAAATCTCGCTAATGGACACTAAACACATCTGCCCTTTGCTCTAGGGTGAGACATTATACAGAGATATTATACAGTGGGTCTAACTCCAGACCACTGCAATAAAGTGACTATCATAAGAAAGTGACTCACATGAATGTTTTGGCTTCTCAGTACATATAAAACTTCTGTTTACACCATACTATACAGTCCATTGGGCTTCCCAGATGGCACTAGTGGTAAAGAACCCACTCGCCAATGCAGGAGACATAAGAGGTATGGGTTCAGTCCCAGGGTAGGAGAGGTCCTCTGGATGAGGACATAGCAACCTATTTCAGTATTCTTGCCTGGAGAATCCCATGGACAGTGGAGCCTGGTGGACTTCAGTCCACAGGACTGCAAAGAGTTGGACACGACTGAAGCAACTTGGCAGGCAGGCACATACAGTCTATTAAGTGTGCAATCGTATTATGTCTAAGTAAGCAATGTATACCTAAATTTTTAAAAATGCTTTATTGCTAAAAAAGAGCTAACATCATCAGAGCTTTCAGTGAGTTGTAACAGTTAACATCAAAGATCACTGACCACAGATCACTGCAACAAATGTAACAGTAATGACAGAGTTTGCTTTCTGCCTCTGCTGAGCATTTCCTTTCTCATGTGAAGAGTTGACTCATTGGAAAAGACCCTGATGCTGGGAGGGATTGGGGGCAGGAGGAGAAGGGGACGACAGAGGATGAGATGGCTGGATGGCATCACCGACTCAACGGACGTGAGTTTGAGTGGACTCCGGGAGTTGGTGATGGACAGGGAGGCCTGGCGTGCTGTGATTCATGGGGTCACAAAGAGTCGGACATGACTGAGCGACTGAACTGAACTGAACTGAACTGATAGCCATTCCTGATTCCTAGCTTTTTGTGGAGCCGCCTTTGGTCAAACACGAGTAATGTGGGTTCAGGTCTAGTCTCAGCAACGCCCATTCCCGCTCTTCCTCCTGGGCCCTGTGTTCTAGAGGTGGACAAGTTATCCTTTTTGTTCCTGCCTTCAGATGAGTTTTTAAAAACTGTCTTCCAAGTTCTTCCATTGGTTTACAAGATTTTACCTATTTTTCCCCCTTGCATTTTTGACTGTTTTGTAGCCAGGGTGCGCTGTGGTATCTTGTTGCCAGAAAAAAAAAAAAAAAATTCCAGGGCTTCTCTGGTGATTCAGTGGTAAAGAATCTGCCTGTCAATGCAGAGGACATGGGTTCAATCTGATCTGGGAGGATCCCACATGCTGCAGGGTAACTAAGCCCGTGTGCCTTAACTGCTGACCCTGTGCTCTAGAGCCCATGAGCTGCAACTACTGAGCCCATGTGCCCCAGAGCCCGTGCTCTGCAACAAGAGAAGCCACTGCAATGAGAAGCCCATGCACTGCAGCTAGAGAGGAGCCCCCGGTTGCTGCAACTAGACAAAAGCCTGTGCAGCAATGCAGACCCAGCACAGCCAAAAATAAATAAATAGATAAAACTGTTAAAAAAAATTCCGAGGTCTATACTTAATTTATTTTTGTTTTTTCTAAGCATTCTACCCATTCTGGTTGGAATTTTATAGAAATATATACCTTTTAGCCAACAGTTTGAAATGTAAAATTGAGTTTCTGCACTAGGTATTAACTTTTAAAATCTGCATAAAGAGGAGTGCCTTAGCTAACTATGATCCTGTTTTTAAGGGAATCAACTCCTCTCTTTACTATGGTTGAGAAGGTAATTAGAGCTAAGAACTCTAATATATTAGTTAATGGGTAATCTGGATAAAGTTGAGGGGTGAAGTTATAGTTTAAGTGAGTTTACTTTTGCAATAATATTGTAATCAGTGTTTCCTATGATAAACATCCTTAGCTTCAAGGTTACAACTTGATAGTCTTTGGAAATACTAAAACAAAACTTTCCACATTGCCAGAGAAGCATTTGTCTTTCCAAGAAAACAATCTAAGAAGCTCAAATTTTACTTTATGGAAATTAATGTGTATGTGTTTCTAACCTGTTCCTCATTTAACAAGATGCTAAGCTGCCTAACGTGTCTTCTCAAAGCCCTGTGTCAAGTTTCATTCTTTCAAGAGGCTTGCCATTGAAGTTCCTTTACCACAGTTGTATTTCTAGCCAAGATTGAGTTAAAAACATTATGCTTATAGTTATCTATTTCCACTGGAGAAGTAGGTAAATTAAACGATTGTTTAAAGAGACTCATTGCTGAGTAAAAACATCCCACACAGGTTAAGGCAGCTAGAGGTCAAAATGCTAAGGCAGCAGTAAGCCTGGATGATAAAAACCTCTGAGAAATTACAAGATCAAGATACTTGCTTAAACAAATCCTAGCTCCATTTATTTCTGAAAATTCATCTCATGACTTACTAAGATCAAAGGAGAATGCCCTCCTAATTCTAAAATTTACATGAATCATATTTGACAAATGGGATATTTTCATCCTATAAATTACTTCTGTCTAAAATTGGAGCAGTTTTACTCTCAACAGTGTCAGTCAAGCAAGGCCCCCAGGTTCCTTCCGTTGTCTCTGGACAGCCTAATGCATAAGGGCACGTGCACAAGATTAGTGTGCACGTGTGTCCTTCGGTTGCTATGTCCTTGGCACAGTAATAGCTGCTGGGGATGCTGGTAGTGGAAATAAACTGCTGTGGGGCTGAAAGTCATAAAAAACTGACTCCTTTGTGGTTCAAAATTTTCATCATTGTGGAGGCAACAGCGTAAACAAAAGAAAATATAATAGTAGGCACTCTTAAACATTAATGTGCATAGCGGTCAATCTGTCATGTATGTAAAAATGTATATTCCAGGCCCCTTCCATAAGAGATTCAGATTCAACAGATTTGATTTAAGGCCTAGAAATATTTTGAAAATGCCCCAAGTTATTCATTTGGAGGAACACTACAATTGGAGCTTATTAAATACTCTAACAAAGCCTATTTTAGGCCAAATATCTGTCAGGGAAGATTTCAAAGAAAGGTGAGACTCCAAATAGCCAAAGCAATCTTGAGAAAGAAAAATGGAGCTGGAGAATCAACTGCCCTGACTTCAGACTATACTCCAAAACTACACTAATCAAGACAGTATGGTACTGGGACAAAAGCAGACACATAGATCAACGGAACAGAGTAGAAAGTCCAAAAATAAACCCATACAACTACGGTCAGTTAATCTACAACAGAGAAAAGAGTCTCTTCAATAAGTTGTGTTGGGAAAACTGGACAGCTACATGCAAAAGAATGATATTATAACATTATCTAATACCGTACACAAAAATCAACCTGAAATGGATTAAAGACCTAAATGTAAGACCAGATACTATAAAACTACTAGAGGAAAACATAGGCAGAACACTCAGTGACATAAACCACAACAATATTTTTTTTGGATCCATCTCCTAGAGTAATGGAAATAAAAGCAAAAATAAATAAATGGGACCTAATTAAGCTTAAAAGCTTTTGCACAACAAAGGAACTCATAAACAAAACAAAGAAAAACAACACAGAGAATGGGAGAAAATATCTGCAAGCCATGCAACCAATAAGAGATTAATTTCTAAAAAACAGCGCATACAGCTCAATGTCAAAAAACAAATAACCCAATCAAAAAAGGGCAGAACTGAATAGACATTTCTCCACAGATAGCCAAAAAGCCAGGCCTGGAGGTAGCAATGGTCCCATTGAGAAGGGACAATGAGGAGAGATTGTCCTGAGGTCATGCTAGGATGCACTGAGAAGACTGGAAGCGTTGATGTTCAGTGAATACTTGACATTTTCCCAAAGAAGACATAGAGATGACCAAGAGTCCTATAAAAAGATTTCCAGCATCACTAATCATCAGGGAAGTGCAAATCAAAACCACAGTGAAATATCACCCCACACCCGTCAGAATGGCTATTATTTAAAAGATAGTAACAAATGTTGGCAAGAATGTGGGAAAAAGGGAACTCTTGTTAACTGTTGTTAGGAATGTAAATTGATGCAGTTGCTATGAAAAATGGTGTGGAGGTTCCTTAAAAAGTTAAAAATACAACTACCATGTGGTCCAGCTATTTTATTCCTGGGTGTTTATCTGAATGGGCTTCCTAGGTGCTGCTAGTGGTAAAGAACTCACCTGCCAATGCAAGAGACACAAGAGTTGTGGGGTTTCATCCCTGCGTGGGGAAGATCCCCTGGAGGAGGGCATGGCAGCCCACTCCAGTATCCCTGCCTGAAAAATCCCAGGGACAGAGGAGCCTGGTGGGTCACAAAGAGTCGGACATGACTGAGCACGCACGCATATACTGCTATGAACACAGTGAAAGTTGCTGTCTTGTCCAAACTCTTTGCAACCGCATGGACTGTATCCTGCCAGGCTACTCTGTCCATGGGATTTTCCAGGCAAGAATACTGGAGTGGGCTGCCATGCCCTTCTCTAGGGGATCTTCCCAACCCAGGGATCGAACCTGGGTCTCAAACTTTGCAGGCGGATTTTTTACCATCTGAGCCACCAGGGAAGCCCAAGAATACTGGAGTGGATAGCCTAGCCCTTCTCCAGGGGATCTGCTCCAACCAGGAATCGAACCCGAGTCTCCTGCATTGCAGGCAGATTCTTTACCAGCTGAGATACCAGGGGAAATGGCTATGAACATAGGTAAGACTCAAAACACTTGTTTAAAGAATCAATTGACTTTATTACTCTATCAGTGAGTATGCCTCATGTGTCAGATACTATGCTAGGTACTTTGTATGTAACACCGCACTTGGTTTAATAAACCTAGTATAAGTTTGGCATTGTTATTCACACATTTCAGGAAAGGATATTGAAGTTTGAATATGCCTGTAATCACACAGCTACTAAAAAGCAGAGGCCAAAAACATGTAGAATTGGAAATCATCTGACTCAAAAGATGTACTCTTTCACTACTGGATAGAACAAGGAAATGAATGAGTGAATGAATGGGAAGTGTAAAGGTAAGTAACATTTTACCTGAAGAGTGAGATTTTAATTATGTATATATTGTAGTCTATGTATTCTAGAGGTGGAAGGAAGGTAGGCAAGGAACTCTTCTGTCTATCTCTGAGCTCTTTGGAAGAAAGTTTTGGTCTGCTTGGCAGGGGGTGCCAGAGCACCGGATGTGCAGTTAGAAGGTGTCCAGACTATGGTGGGGCCACTGGACATTCTATACCTGAACTGATAGGGATGGAGACCCAACTGTAGACACAACGGTATTGCCTGACAATATGAAAGAGGAAGAAAACAGTCTTTTGATGGAAGTTGGTTGTGGGTGAACAAATCACCCTGGGTGTGCCTGCTCAGTCCTTCAGTCATGTCCGACTCTTTGTGATCCCATGGACTGTAGCCCACCAGGATCCTCTGTCCATGGGATTCTCCAGGCAAGAATATTGGAGTGGGTGTTATGTCCTCCTCCAGGGGATCTTCCTAACACAGGGATGGAACCCGCATCTCCTCTTCTGCATTGACAGACAGGTTCCCTACCACTAGCGCCACCTAGTGACTGGTAAAAAAGAAAATAGCAATATCCAGGTCCCCTGTCCAGATGATTTGGTCTGATTATACTGGTCTGGGGGTTGAGCCTTAAGATATTCTGAAACGTAATGTGCAGCCAGGCTTGAGGAATTCTGTCCCAAGGTTTCACTTTATTTCCTGGACAGTAGGATCTGGTGTCACTGATTTCACAGCTCTGCCGTCCACAGGTATCCTTCATGGTAAAAAAAAAAAAATCACCACTGAGGTTACTGGTTTCCTGATGTTAAATAAAAACAAGATGATTGTTCCCAGGGAATTGTTCTGTTTTTGTTAGATGGGAGTCATCTCTTTCTGAGCAAGTCCTGCATTCCAAGTGATTTTGCTTCTGGGACCAAATTATGCTGTCATTGGCATCAGCCTGACTTTGCAAAATTAATGAAAGCATAATTAAGCAAGTTTCCTTCATCTGTGCTGTTTGAAGGGTCCTTATAATTTTTTTTTAATAAGGTAGTAAGATAAATTAAGAAAATGATTGTTTAAACTACAAGTTAGGCTTTTCAATTAAACTCAAATTACATCTCTAATGAAGTGGATCATTAGTGATAATTTCAAATCGTAGAGCTAGATTTCAGTGACAAAGCATGGACTAGGTCTAAAATCTGACTTTGAAGTGTTAGATGGATAACTTTGGAGAAGACATGTAAGGTTGAAGCATGAATAAATTTCCCTATTTATAAGGTGAGGATAATAATCTATCAGTTGGGTAGTGATATGGAGGGGAGGCTGATTTGTGGTATTTTCCAATTTCTGACCTGTCAGTACTCCCATCATGTCAGATCTCAAGTTACCAAGAGGACTGGCTCACAAGTTTCCTGAAAATTTAACAATGACCTCTTGTGCATACCACCAAGACAGAATGGTGATAAAATGAGGTAATCTGTAAATCATGGAACTAGAGGTCACTCCTGATTTGCTCAATATGTAGAGTGTTTCTTAACTCTGAAATTTTCAGAAATTGAGTATTGAAGGTAGAATTGCTAGCCATATGAAAATCAAGATATTTTACTCATGGCAAAAAAAAAGGGAACTATTGTTTTGTTAATCTGAGCCTGAAATAGGTTTACAGTCTTCCAAGCTGGTTTAGTCCTAAATTCACTCAGTCTTCCATCATGAGTCCTGGAAAAATCTATGCTTCCATATTTGAGAATTGTTAGATCTCTGTGGAGATTTGATCACATGTATTTATTTTGATCACATGAGCATATTTTGAGTTCTCAGGACTGTGGACTGTATATACTGTGGACTATGCCAGTAACTTCCTTAAAAGGCAAGATTTGCATGAGTGAGAGTCTTACAGTGTCTTTAACATCTTTGTACTTTTCTTCTCAATGACTATGTCTCCGTTCTTGGTATTCAGTGCCTCTCCTTGCCTATTACCTACTTTCAACCAGCCACCCATTTAGGGGCTTTTTTTTCCCCCACTAAGGGAAACCACTAGAAAAATAATGGTCGAATCTCAGACAAGAGGATGGAGGTGGAATAGCTTTGAAGGAAGCCAGATAATTGCCAGAAAGAGAGGTGGAGTGGTAGCTATAAATTATCTTGACTTTAGCACGTTGGTGCCAACAGAGGGCGTCAGTGAAGGTCCGTCAAAGCTCTCCCTATCAAAGCATCCAAGCCCCTCCCTATTTCCTGAGTCCTGGATAAGGGGAGGCAGAGCTAACCATCACCTGTGCTTTCTCCCTTGGGCAGGCCTCTTGCTCTGGGCTTATTCCCACAACTTTTGCCATACATGCTGATTAAACCCAGCCTCTTGCCAAGGCCTGAAGAGCCTGCATGATCTAGACCCTGCCTGCTTCTCCAATAATGAAGCCAACTGACATTTATCGAGTGCTCACTGCGAGCTAGGCATTGCTCTGCATGCCGACTAGAATTCAGTCGTTAACAAGCCTGTGCGGTACTAATCCCACTTTCCAGATGAGGAAACCAAGGCCTTAGTGTGAATCCCCTGTCTGAGGTCACACAGGTGCAAAGTGTCAGGGGGGTGGGATTTAAACAGAGGTGGTCTGATGGAATCTTCTTTCTTAGAGGACATGCTGTAAGGTCAGTTGGAGTTTTGAGCATGGCCAAACAGGCCATCTAAAGGGGGTGAGGCGTGTAGAACTCTCTTGGGAAGCAGTACTAGGGAAAGGCCAGGAGATGGGCAGTGGTGGCCCTTGTCTGTCGCAGTATGGATGGTATGTTACAACATGTGGTTGTCTGTCTCCCCATTGCCATCCATCTTAAAATTAACTTTTTAATTGATACATATATACATATATAAAACAGCTCGAGCACGGAGCTTGACACATTTCACAAGGGGAGTGGACCCGTGTAAGACCACCCAGATAAAAATTGGATAATCACCAGTACCCCAAAAGCCCCCTTACACCCTTTCTCATTTATTCACACTATCCTCCTCAAAGGCAAGCACCATCCTGAATTTTTTTTTAATTTATGGATTAGCTTGTTCTATATTTCAATTTTATGTAAAAGGGATCATGTATACTCTTTTTTTGTTTGACTTATGTTTCTCAGTCTCTTATTTCTTAGAGTCATCCATGCTGTTTAATACAGCAGTGACTCACCTTGTTCCCATTGCTGTGTAATACTCCATACTTAAACATTTTATCATGATTTACTTATCTGCTCTGTGGCTGATGGGCTGTTTCTAGCTTTTGGCTACTATGACTTGTGCGTCTGTTAACACTTCTGTACATGTCTTTTGCTTGCACATTCATTGTACATGACATGTCCCGTACATGTCATGTATATAAAACTATGCATTCTGTTGGGTATATTCAGAGGAGTTGGAATTTCCGGGTCACAGGCTATGCATATGCCCACTTCAGTGAAAAGTGAAAGTCGCTTAGTCTTGTCCGACTCTTTGCGACCCCATGGACTATACAGTCCATGGAATTCTTCAGGCCAGAATACTGGAGCGGGTAACCTTTCCCTTCTCCAGGGGATCTTCCCACCCCAACCAGGGATCGAACCCAGGTCTCCTGCATTGTAGGTGGACTCTTTACCAGCTGAGCCACAAGGGAAGTAAGCCTATGCCCACTTCAGTAGATGATACCAAACAATTTCCTAAAGTTCCAGACCAAGTGACACTCCTACCAGCACAACGGGAGTGCTCTGGTCAGTGCACAGTGGTGCTCTCATTTTTCATTCTGATGGGTGCATTTTGGTATTTCATGGCGGTTTTAATTTGCAGTCCCCTCAGGATTAATGATGTTGAGTTCCATTGTTTACTGGTACTTGGCACGTCCACTTTTGTGAAGTTACTGTTGAAGCTTTTTGCTCATTTTTAATTGGATTGTCTTTTTTTCTATTGAAAAAAAGAAAAATTGGAAGAAATTGAAAAAAGAAAACATTAGATTGTCTTGCAAATGTATCTCATGAATGTATTTTGCAAGGATTTAAAAAAATCTAGATATAATTAGCCAAATATCTATTTTCATATCTGAAGCTGTGAAAGTGTTAGTCACTTAGTCATGTATGACTCTTTGCAACCCCATGGACTGTAGCCTGTCAGGCTCTTCTGTCCGTGGAATTCTCCAGGCAAGAATACTGGAGTGGATAGCCATTCCCTTCTCCAGATCCAAAGCTAAGAATACTATTTAATACTTTGTTAATTGTTAAAAAAAAAAAAAAAACTTATCATTTAGCCGTCTGGGCCCAGACCTTGCCTCTTTCATACATAAGACATTTCTGTACTCAATGATGACAAGATAGTTTTCTAGGAAAGATCTTGCTTATCCTTTCTCTTCCCCCTCCGTTCCCCTCCCTTCATCTCTGTCTCTTCCTATGCCATTCCCTCCTTCTCTTCCTTATTTTATTCCCACTCTTTCTTTTTTCTCACCTTTACACTGAGTTTCTTTTAGAGAGTTTGGTCTCATTCCATAGTCCCCAGCCTGTTTTCTGAGTATGCTGTGTAAACAGCCGTGACTCAGTTTATGTAAATAGCCATATTAGAATTATAGGATAATGTTCCTTTCTGAGTACATATTCCATCAGAGTCACTTAAAATTCCTTTGAGAGAGAAAGAGAAGATTCTCAAACATACAGAATTTCAAACAAATCATGGAATTCAAAGAGAATATGTCTAAAATACAGCGTAACAAGTGATGCTGTCCTTCCTGTGCATGTGAGCTTGCTAAAGCACCCATGATACATAAACATTTGAGCTGCAGGAAAGACAGGTGCCTTCCTTATGAAAGCATCCCCTGGATTACAAAGGGATCCACTATAATTCACACAATGCTCTTTTGCGTCTATGTTCTTTTTGCTCGTTCTGTTTCATCTTTTTAAAAAACTTATTCAAGTATAGTTGATTTACAGTGTTTTGTTCATTTCTACTGTACAGCAAAGTACTTCAGTTATACCTGTTTTTATATATTATTTTTCATATTCTTTTCCATTATGATTTACTACCGGGTCTTGAATATATAGTTCCCCATGCATACAGTAGGGCCTTATTGCTTATCCATTCTGTAGATAATAGTTTGCATCTACGCTTCATCTTTTTACATAGCAAGCTCTCCAATAATGCTTAAGACATAATTTTATGTGCAGAAAATGATTTATACATAAACCTATGTCAAAATATCCTATCACATAGGATCTATGTGTAGAAAAAGAACACTTATCGGACATCCCTGGGAGAGAGTCCCTTTCAGTGCTCTCTCTCAGTTGTTCTGATGGATTTCCATAGATCACACCCAACTCTGGAGCCATACAATGTTGGCCACATGGTAGAAAGTGGCCAAGGAGTTCATGAAATTCTACTGTCCCTTCCAAGATCAATTTCCATGTCTTTTTGCTGCTAAATTTCAATTTAATGCCAGAAAAGAACCAGCCACATTTGAAATGAAAGCTACAACCTAAAGCTCAATCTGTTCAAAGAAATGTCCTGAAGTAAAAGGCACTGAAGGCGTCTCCATGGTTGTAAACCTCTGATTGAGAATACAGAAGGAATACAAAGCCACTTGGATTACTGAATGCCAGGGAGAATACATGAATTATTTGGTGAGTTATGCTCTCAAGGGCATCAGAGAAATGGCCTGGTAGGTGGAAGAGATCTGGAGCCATGAAATGATTACTTTCAGTTCAGTTCAGTCTCTCAGTCGTGTTCAACTCTGCAACCGCATGGACTGCAGCATGCCAGGCTTCCCTGTCCATCACCAACTCCCAGAGCTTACTCAAACTCATGTCCATTGAATCGGTGATGCCATCTAACCATGATTACTTTAAGATGGAAGAAATAACAGGATACTTGCAGGATGACTGGAATGATCCAGTAGAGAGGGAAAGTTGATACAGAAGAGAGAGGAGAGAATTACTGGAGTACATCCTGCTGAAGTGCATGAGGAGATGAGAGCCTGTGCACAGGGGAGGGGCTGACCTTACATGTGCTTCAGACATGTTGAAGCAATGAATGACTTAGCGGGGGGGGGGACTTATTTTCACTTTTATAGTTAGTATTACACAGGACACATATGGTATAGCAATCAAAAGCAGAGAACTTGGTAACTAAGAGACCCTCTGATGTCTTGGGGACATTACTTTGACACTGACCCAGTTTATGTATCTGTAAAGTGGACATAATAGTGACAGGGCTTAGGAACAGCCTAGCAAAGTGCCTGGCTCAAGACAGGGCACCTGGATAGTAATTTCTGTTGTTCGTACTGCCTCTGACTTGGAGCAGCAGCCCTGGGTCCCCAGATCCAGATCCGGAGTCAGCACTGCATGAAGCCCACGTGCATCCTGAGAGGAGCCCAGGATCGCTTCCTTCTTCAGCATCTGCTGCAAACATGCAGGGCACAGGTCCTTTGCTCTAGCCTCACAGCCCTGAGCTACCCTGGAGATCTGAAGGAGAGGCTCAGGAGAGTGATTTCCTTTCTTGGGAGCCTTCCCTAGAATACAGCAGATGGTGGGATTGAGGGGAACTGCCAGAGAGCAGGAATGGGAGCATAGCAAGGTGGCTTCCCCAGCACGAGCTGGATAAACAGCTGCTCCCACTTCCCAGGGAAGCTGAAAGCCTGGGGTGATGTAAACCTGAATGTGAATTAACAACATTTATAGAGATGGGCTGGTTTTTAGTTTCTCAGTAAATTGAATAAATATTTACAATTTGCCAAAATGTATCTCCCAGGCTGTCACTCAAGATTTCTCATCAATGGCTGCTAGAGACTTTATTTTGACAGATTGTGCAGTTACATCCAAAACATGAAATTAGCTGTGATTAATACTTCACAGTTGGTAATTTCGGTTGTTTTGGGAGCAATTTTAGGGAAAAACAAGTTATGGTAGCTCTGAATCCATGTTCAGCAATTTTATTAAGTATAAGGTTCATATTCTGGAAAAATATTCATGAGAGAAGGGAACCCGGTAGAATAATTAGAGAGAAGAGAAAATTTTGGGCTTTCTTAATTAAAAAACAAAACAAAACAGTATATGCTGGAGTCACTCAGAATAAAACGACTTCATTAAATTTCCATGACAACATCCGAAGGGCTGAAGTCCAGTGATATAATTAAGAGCGTGTTACACTTAGATTGTCAGCTACAATCATATCAGATTTACCATTTCTAATTTTTGTATCAATCTTAGTGCCTGCCAGTAAATGACAGTGTCCCTCAATTCAGTAATGTGAATAGTGCCTTGTAAATTACAGACAATAAATAATATCTCATTTATTAAGTTTTATGGCTTTAATTTACCAGAGGGCTCATCTTCAGTCAGTATCTTCACAGAGTTAAGGTCATAAATTACACAATATTTTTTAAACTAATTAAACAGTTTTTGAATTTGACTTGTAAATTTTTTTGTTATTCACTTTTAGATTTATTATTATTATTATCATAATGACATGAAAAGAAAATGTCTAAAGATAACCTTCAAGGTTGAAGGTTTTTCACTCATTCCTAAATCTTACCTGTTTTGATACTTGCCACAATATCAAGGGTTGGCCAATTCTTGAAGGGTCAAAGAAATAGCCACAGACTAGGAGTGTGGCCCAGAAGTAGGAAATGGCAACCTACTCCAGTATTCCTGCCTGGAAAATTCTACGGATAGAGCAGCCTGACAGGTTACAGTCCATGGGGGTCACAAAGAGCCAGATACAACTGAGCAACTGGCCATACACACACATAGGAGTGTGGCATCGCTGATGGGCTTCTTAAGTCCCCCAAAGTCTAGTTCCTGAATTGCCTTCAATACCATACCAAGAGGTGGCATGACATGAGTCAGATCCCCTTCCAGACTCAATGGACAGACATGGTTGACAATGATGTGACAGACAAGGGCTTAATTTCCAAAATATACAGACAGCACATGCAACTCAATATCAAAAAAACAGTCCAATCAAACAATGGGCAGAAGACATAACAGACAGTTCTCCAAAGAAGACATACAGATGGCAATAGGCACATGAAAAGTTGCTCCTTACTGCTAATTATTAGAGAAATCCAAATCAAAACTACAATGAGTTACAACTTCACACCAGTCAGAATAATCATCATCAAAAAGTCTACAAAAAATAAATGCTGTTGGTGGAAATGTAAATTGGTGCAGTCACTATGGAGAACAGTATAGAGGTCGCTATGGCATTGTAACATGTATAATATCATATAAGAAATGAATTGCCAGTCCAGGTTCGATGCAGAATACAGGATGCTTGGGGCTGGTGCACTGGGATGACCCAAAGGGATGGTATGGGGAGGGAGGTGGGAGGGGGGTTCAGGATTGGGAACACGTGTACACCCGTGGCAGATTCATGTTGATGTATGGCAAAACCAATACAATATTGTAAAGTAATTAGCCTACAATTAAAATAAATAAATTTAAATAAAAAAAGAAACAAACCAAAAATAGAGTTACCAGAGGATCCAGCAATCCCATTCCTGGGCATATATGCATAGAAAATATGAAAACTTTAGTTAAAAAAGATATTTGCATTGTTTGCAGTAGCACTGTTTACAACAGTTAAGACATGGAAGCAACCTGAATGTCAACCAACAGATGACAAAAGAAGATGTGGTTCAGTTCAGTTCAATTCAGTCGCTCAGTTGTGTCCAACTCTTTGCGACCCCATGGACTGCAGCACACCAGACCTCCCTGTCCATCACCAACTCCCAGAGCTCAAACTCATGTCCGTTGAGCCGGTGATGCCATCCAACCATCTCATCTTCTGTCATCCCCTTCTCCTCTTGCCTTCAATCTTTCCCAGCATCAAGGTCTTTTCAAGTGAGTCAGTTCTTCACATTAGGTGGCCAAAGTATTGGAGTTTCTACTTCAACATCAGTTCTTCCAGTGAATATTCAGGACTGATTTCCTTTAGGATGGACTGGTTGAATCTCCTTGCAGTTCAAGGGACTCTCAAGAGTCTTCTCCAACACCACAGTTCAAAAGCATCAATTCTTCGGCACTCAGCCTTCTTCACAGTCCAACTCTCACATCCATACATGACCAGTGGAAAAACCATAGCCTTGACTAGATGAACCTTTGTTGGCAAAGTAATGTCTCTGCTTTTTAATATGCTGTCTAGGCTGGTCATAACTTTTCTCCCAAGGAGCAAGCATCTTTTAATATCATGGCTGCAGTCACCATCTGGAGTGATTCTGGAGCCCAAAGAAATAAAGCCTGCCATTGTTTTCACTGTTTCCCTATCTATTTGCCATGAATAACCTCCGCATATCTGAGATTATTGATATTTCTCCTGGGAATCTTGATTGAAGCTTGTGCTTCATTCAGCTCGGCATTTCTCATGATGTACTCTGCATATAAGTTAAATAAGCAGGGTGACAATATACAGCCTTAACATACTCCTTTCCTGATTTGGAACCAGTCTGTTGTTCCATGTCCAGTTCTAGCTGTTGCCTCTTGACCTGTATATAGATTTCTCAGGAGGCAGGTAAGGTGGTCTGGTATTCCCATCTCTTTAAGAATTTTCCACAGTTTGTTGTGATCCACAGCGTCAAAGGCTTTGGCATAGTCAGTAAAGCAGAAATCAATGTTTTTCTGGAACTCTCTTGCTTTTTCTATGATCCAGTGAATGTTGGCAATTTGATCTCTGGTTCCTCTGCCTTTTGTAAATCCAGGTTGAACATCTGGAAGTTCTTGGTTCATAGACTATTGAAGCCTGGCTTGGAGAATTTTGAGCATTACTTTGCTAGCGTGTGAGATGAGTGCAACTGTGCAGTGGTTTGAGCATTCTTTGGCATTGCCTTTCTTTGGGATTGGAATGAAAACTGACCTTTTCCAGTCCCGTGCCCACTGCTGAGTTTCCCAAATGTGCTGGCATATTGAGTGCAGCACTTTTCCGGCATCATCTTTTAGGATTTGAAATAGCCCAACTGGAATTCCATCACCTCCGCTAGTTTTGTTCATACTGATGCTTCCTAAGGTCCATTTGACTTCGCATTCCAGGATGTCTGGCTCTAGGTGAGTGATCACACCATCATGGTTATCTGGGTCATAAAGATCTTTTTTTGTATAGTATTTATGTGTATTCTTGCCACCCTTCTTAATATCTTCTGCTTCTGTTAGGTCCATACCATTTCTGTCCTTTACTGTGTCCATCTTTGCATGAAATGTTCCCTTGGTATCTCTAATTTTCTTGAAGAGATCTCTAGTCTTTCCCGTTCTGTTGTTTTCTTCTATTCCTTTGCACTGACCACTTAGGAAGGCTTTCTTATGTCTCCTTGCTATTCTTTGGAACTCTGCATTCAGACGGATATATCTTTACTTTTCTCCTTTGCCTCTCACTTCTCTTCTTTTCTCAGCTATTTGCAAGGCCTCATGAGACAACCATTTTGCTTTTTTGCATTTCTTTTTCTTGGGGACGGTCTTGATCACCACTTCCTGTACAATGTCACGAACCTCCACCCTCTTCAGGTCCTCTGTTAGATCTATCAGATCTAATCCCTTGAATCTATTTGTCACTTCCACTGTATAATCATAAGGAATTTGAAACAGGTCATACCTGAGTGGTCTAGTGGTTTTCCCTACTTTTTTCAATGTAAGTCTGAATTTTGCAATAAGAAGTTCATGATCTGAGCCACAGTCAACTCCCGGTCTTGTTTTTGCTGACTGTACAGAGCTTCTCCAATTTTGGCTGAATCTCTCCCTTTCCCTGAATATCCCAAATCAGCAGAGCAGCGAGAACCATTTGGCAGGAGGTTTGGAAAACAGATGTTTCCATGATGGCCCTGTGGATAAAGAATTCACCTGCAGTTCAGGAAACACAGGATATGTGGGTTTGATCCCTGGGTTGGCAAGATCCCCTGGAGAAGGAACTGACAATCCACTCCAGTATTCTTGCCTGAAAAATCCCACATACAGGAGGCTGTCGCAAAGAGTCAGATACAACTAAGTGGTTTTGGAAAGCAGAAGTGAAGCAGCAGCCACTGTTTTTGTGCAGGAAGGTTGGTGTAGGGGCAGCTGCTCTCTCATTTCATGAGCATTGCTGCTCTCCCACAGGTATGGCTTGTCTAGCTTGGAGGCAGCTGCCGAGCTTGCATCTTCCTTTAGCTTCTCTGACTGCTGGGTGGATTACGTGTAGCTCTACAATGAAGGGTGCCAGCTTCTACTGTGGGGCTCTTGTGTCATGCAAGCTGGAAGCAATGAGAGACCAGAGTCGGTCCACACAGTCCTGGTGGGTTTCAGCTCACCTTCACTTTTTCAGTCTCCTTCCTGCTCTCTCCTCCTTCCCACCCATCTTCCCTTCCCTGCTGACTTGAGGCTGTACCATCAGGCACGAAGCCTTACACACATGGTTTAACCAGTTCACACACTGCATCAGTTGGAGTCTGTGGTCATGAATATCTTACTCCCTGTTACATCTAATGGTTCTGTTTCTATAATTGAATGCTGACTGATGATGCACTGTGTTAGAGGAAGATTAGTTTACTTTGTTCCATACTGAATTTGAGCGGCCTGTGAGGCAGCCAAATAGGGGTATCAAATAGGGAGCAGGATATTCATGTCCGGGGATCAAAGAAAACTGTAAATTCAGGAATCATACAGATAATAATGGAGGTTGTGGTAAAATAAAATATGTATATGCCCTTTTCCCTGGTTCCTAGCACAACGCTTCAAAAGCCTTTGGGATTTCTTTTGTGCTAGGAGTGTTGGGAAGATTCCCTGGAGGAGGGCATGGCAACACATTCCAGTATTCTTGCCTGGAGAGTCCCACGGACAGAGAAGCCAGGTGGGCTACAGACCATGGGGTCAGAGAGTTGGACGCGACTGAGTGACTAAGCACAGTACACAGCACGGGAATGTCTTTCTTATGTTAACAAGGTGACTCCTGGTGGGCCCCTGGATAGTTTCAGGAGCGGGGCTGGTCATCAGAAATACCTGCATGTGATACATGGAGACAACCTAAATGTCCATCAACAGAGTAATGGATAAAGAAGAGGTGGCACACGTATATGATGGAACATTACTCAGCCATTGAAAAGGAACAAGATTGGTTCATTTGTAGAGATGTGGATGGACCTAGAGACTGTTATACAGAGGGAAGTAAGTTAAAAAGAGAAAAACAAATATTGTATATCAACGCATATATGTGGACTGAAAAAATTGGTATAGACTATCTTTTTACAAAGCAGAAACAGAGACACAGATGTAGAGAAAAATGTATGGATACTAAGGAAGAAGGGAGGTGTGTGGGATAAATTGGGAGACTGGGATTGACATATATACATGATTGAGACTATGTGTAAAGTAAGTAACTGATGAGAACCTACTGTGTAACACAGGGAACCCTACTCGGTGCTCTGTGATGCCCGACATGGGAAGGAAATCCAAAAACGAGGGCATATACGTATATGTATGGCTGATTCACTTTGTTGTACAGTAGAAGCCAAACCAACATTGTAAAGCAACTGTAGTCCAATAAACATTTAAAAAAATAATGTGATCTTTGGGCCAGCTTGGCCTCCAGGGAAGAGAAGAGGGCTGGAGATATTCAGTCACGTGGCCAGTGGTTTGATCAATCAAATCAACATAAAGAAAACTAATGGAAATGTCAGTTAAAAACTCTGGACACGAAGACTTGGTGGAACTTCCTGGTTAGTGAACACATGGATGTGCTGGGAGGGTGACATGTCCTTGAGCTCCATAGGGAGAGGGCATGGAAACTCTGCATTCAGAACCCTTCCAGAACCTCCTCTATGTGTATCCTTTATTATCAAACTAATCCCCAGGATAGTGCTTCCTTGAGTTCTAAGAGTTGTTTTAGCAAATTGTCAACCTGAGGGATGCCATGGGAACCCTCAAATAGGCAGTTAAGTTGGTCAAAAGTGGGGGTGGTCTGGGGGTTCTTGGAACTTGTGGCTGCCATCTGAAGTTAGGGCAGTCTCATGGAGGACTCTGTTCTTAAACTTGTGAAGTCTTATAGCTGATTCATGTTGTTGTACAGCAGAAATCAATACAACATTGTAAAGCAATTATCCTCCAATTAAAAATAAAGTAAAAAACCCTGTGAAGTCTGACACTGACTCAGGCTAGTGCCAGAAATGACCTGCGGTAAATTCTGGTTGAGGTGTAAATGGAACAGAAGCCATGGAAATGGCTTGAGAACAGGAAGACTTTAAACCCAAAGGAATCTACAGCCTTCTCTATGAAAGGTCACGGACCTCATTTGTTGACTCTGATGCTCACCGGGAAGGGGCCGAGGTAGGAGGACAGGTACGTGGGCAGGGGTTGGTCCTGCCGCTTTGATGGACTTTCCGCAGCCTGTGGGCCTTTGTGTTAGAACACAAACATTGTTTTTTTTTTTTTTCCTGTTGAGGCAACTTATTTCTATTCTTGAAGATGCATAAGGTACAGGTTATTTACTTTTTGTTTTGTTCCTTCAGCATCTAGTTTGCTCCTGGCATCAACAGCCTGCCCTTTTCCTTTTGTTGGGGTGGTGGATGACAAAACAGTTACTGGGGGCTGTGAATTGTATTACCGAACTTCTGCCTCCCAGAACACTTTTCTGAGCAAATGTGGAATGCGTTTTCTCAGACAGCAAATCACTCCAAGTCCGTAGTGAAGTTATTTGGGGCTTGCATTCAGCCTTCAATCTGAGGAAGTCATCTATGAATAATTTAGGATTTTGGAATGTTACTTGAGAGTGAAGACTCTGGGCTACTAATTAGCTACTCAAGTTAAGAAGCTTTTGGTGTTTCATTCTTGCTGTTTTCATAAAAGTATAATCATGGAAGATGATTTCTCTGAAGAATAAGCACCCTTAGCCATATTTTATGCTTTTGCATGTGGGCTTTTGCATGTAGGCAGCTGAGAGGCAAGAGGTATTGAGAAGTGGACTTGATTACAAAATGGACAGTTTAGAAAAGGAATGCCTATGTGTGGGCTGTTTCACATTCTGAAAGATTTTGCTGTTAGAAAAGAAACTAACCCCTGAGGTTAAAGGCCCATCACATGGATGTGTCCTGACCTCTTATTTGTTCACATGAACCCCCGGGAGACTTGAAGAGTGGGGCTGAGTCCTGCCTGCCTCCCAGGTAGATGCCCTCTGTCCTGCTCTCTCTACCTGGTTACTTGAGTGTCTTGAGACAAATTCTGGCTGGCAGCAGGGAAAATTGGGTCCCAGCTCATCACTGGCTCTGTACCAATAGAAAGTCACTGAAACCGTAAGGGTTAAGTCTGAACTGGATCTGCTTCTGTGACTTTAGCCTTTATCTCGATGCTTCTGTTATTGTGCATGTGTACTAAGTCGCTTCAGTCATGCCTGACCTTTTGCAACCCTATGGACCACAGCCCACCAGGCTCCTCTGTCTATGGGATTTACCAGGCAAGAATACTGGAATGGGCTGCCATTTCCTTCTCCAGGGAATCTTCCCGACACAGAATCGAACTCAGGCCTCTTATGTTTCCCGCATTGCCAGGTGGGTTCTTTATCACTAAGCACACCCCTAATGACCTGTCTCAGGGAGATAACCCGAGTCTGCCCACCTGTAGGAGACTGGGAGGAAGTGAAACTCACATCCCCCTGCCTGAGGCTCGCCTTTCTGGGAGATATTTGCAAGAATTAAATGGTCTTTTTACTTTGTTTCCTTACTTCCCCGTTTCTGATCCATAAAAGAACCTGCCATCTAGGTCTGACAAGATGGCTGTTTTGGAGATGCTAGTCTGACATCTTCTCAGTCAGCTGGCTTTCTGAATAAAGTCATATTCTTTGCCTCAACATCTTGTCTCTCACATTTATTGGTCTATCATGTGGCAAGCAGAGCAAGCTTGGACTCGGTAACATCACTACTCCAGACACCTGTTCATTCACAGTCCTCTAAACTTGACCTTGCCATTTGCACAACAGGCTTCAGGTTCCTCTGGATTTTGGATATGGGTGGGGAGTTAGGAAGTGGTCTCCAGATATATCTGGATTCAAACCCAGGCTGTTACTTACTAGTTGTGTGATTCTAGCAGCTCACACAACTTCTGTAAACATGGAACTCTTCTCTGTAGAAGTAGATAAAAATGACCTCCTAGGTTTGTTGTGATGAAGGAGGAAACAGACAGAACAGGCTCCATCTTGAAAGTAGGACTCCATCTTGGGCTGGACTGTGGACTTTGAGCTATATGCCCAGTATCTATGGAAACCACATACCAACTGGAAAACCAGGCCCCGGAAGGAAGAGCCCCAGGGCTCATACCTATACTCTCCATTGTCTAAAAGAATACCCTAATTATCTGTGTAACCAAATAGAATCACACATTCTATTATGCTTATTGGGGTATCACCACAACCCTACTGATAATTGTCCATGTTAACTACCTAGGCTTTATTTTTTTGGGCTCCAAAATCACTGCCGAAGGTGATTGCAGTAATGAAATTAAAAGACGCTTACTCCTTGGAAGGAAAGTTATGGCCAACCTAGACAGCATATTAAAAAGCAGAGACATTACTTTGCCAACAAAGGTCCATCTAGTCAAGGCTATGGTTTTTCCAGTGGTCATGTACGGATGTGAGAGTTGGACTGTGAAGAAGGCTGAGCGCTGAAGAATTGATGCTTTTGAACTGTGGTGTTGGAGAAGGCTCTTGAGAGTCCCTTGGACTGCAAGGAGATCCAACCAGTCCATTCTAAAGGAGACCAGTCCTGGGTGTTCATTGGAAGGACTGATGCTGAAGCTGAAACTCCAATACTTTGGCCACCTGATGCGAAGAGCTGACTCATTTGAAAAGACCCTGATGGTGGGAAAGATTGAGGGCAGGAGGATAAGGGGACGACAGAGGATGAGATGGCTGGATGGCATCATCAACTCAATGGAGATGAGTGTGGGTAACTCCGGGTGTTGGTGATGGACAGGGAGGCCTGGCATGCTGCAGTCCATGGGGTTGCAAAGAGTCAGACACGACTGAGCAACTGAACTGAACTGAACCACCTAGGTTTATTGTGATCCACACAGTCAAAGGCTTTGGCATAGTCAATAAAGCAAAATAGATGTTTTTCTGGAACTCTCTTGCTTTATCTATGATCCAGCAGATGCTGCCAATTTGATCTCTGGTTCCTTGGCTTTTTCTAAAACCAGCTTGAACATCTGGAAGTTCACTGTTCCCATTTGCTGAAGTCTGGCTTGGAGAATTTTGAGCATTACTTTACTAGTGTGTGAGATGATTGCAATTGTGCGGTAGTTTGAGCATTCTTTGGCATTGCCTTTCTTTGGGATTGGAATGAAGTCCTGTAGCCACTGATGAGTTTTCCAAATTTGCTGGCATACTGAGTGCAGCACTTTCACAGCATCAACATTCAGGATTTGAAATAGCTCCACTAGCTTTGTTCGTAGTGATGCTTCCTAAAGCCCACTTGACTTCACATTCCAGGATGTCTGGCTCTAGGTCAGTGATCACACCATTGTGATTATCTGGGTTGTGAAGATCTTTTTTGTACAGTTCTTCTGTGTATTCTTGCCACCTCTTCTTAATATCTTCTGCTTCTGTTAGGTCCATACCATTTCTGTCCTTTATCGAGCCCATCTTTGCATGAAATGTTCCCTTGGTATCTCTAATTTTCTTGAAGAGATCTCTAGTTTTTCCCATTCTGTTGTTTTCCTCTATTTCTTTGCATTGATCACTGAGGAAGGCTTTCTTATCTCTCCTTGCTATTCTTCGGAACTCTGCATTCAAATGGGAATATCTTACCTTTTCGAAATCCTTTGCTTTTCGCTTCTTTTCTTTTCACAGCTATTAGTAAGGCTTCCTCAGACAGCCATTTTTCTTCTTTGCATTTCTTTTCCATGAGGATGGTTTGATCCCTGTCTCCTGTACAATGTCATGAACCTCCGTCCAGAGTTCATCAGGCACTCTGTCTATCAGATCTAATCCCTTAAATCTATTTCTCACTTCCACTGTATAATCATAAGGGATTTGATTTAGGTCATACTGGAATGGTCTAGTGGTTTTCCATACTTTCTTCAATATAAGTCTGAATTTGGCAATAAGGAGTTCATAATCTGAGCCACAGTCAGCGCCTGGTCTTGTTTTTGCTGATTGTATAGAGCTTCTCCATCTTTGGCTGCAAAGAATATAATCAATCTGATTTCAGTGTTGATCATCTGGTGATATCCATGTGTAGAGTCTTCTCTTGTGTTGGTGGAAGAAGGTGTTTCCCATGACCAGTATATTCTCTAGGCAAAACTCTTATTAGCCTTTGCCCTGCTTCATTCCATATTCCAAGGCCAAATTTGCTTGTTACTCCAGGTGTTTCTTGACTTCCTACTTTTGCATTCCCGTCCCATATAATGAGAAGGACATCTTTTTTGGATGTTAGTTCTAAGAGGTCTTGTAAGTCTTCATAGAACCATTCAACTTCAGCTTCTTCAGCGTTACTGGTTGGGGCATAGGCTTGGATCACCGTGATACTGAATGGTTTGCCTTGGAAAGGAACAGAGATCATTCTGTAATTTTTGAGATTGCATCCAAGTACTGCATTTCAGACTCTCTTGTTGACTGTGATGGCTACTCCATTTCTTGTAAGGGATTCCTGCCCACAGTAGTAGATATAATGGTCATCTGAGTTAAATTCACCCATTCGTCCATTTTAGTCCATCCAGAAAAACATCTATTTCTGCTTTATTGACTATGCCAAAGTCATACTGACTATGTGGATCACAATAAACTGTGGAAAATTCTGAAAGAGATGGGAATACCAGACCACCTGACCTGCCTCCTGAGAAACCTGTATGCAGGTCAGGAAGCAACAGTTAGAACTGGACATGGAACAACAGACTGGTTCCAAATAGGAAAAGGAGTATGTCAAGGCTGTATATCGTCACCCTCTTTATTTAACTTATATGCAGAGTACATCATGAGAAATGGTGGGCTGGAAGAAGCACAAGCTGGAATCAAGATTTCCCGGAGAAATATCAATAACCTCAGACATGCAGATGACACCACCCTTATGGCAGAAAGTGAAGAGGAACTGAAAAACCTCTTGATTAAAGTGAAAGTGGAGAGTGAAAAAGTTGGCTTACAGCTCAACATTCAGAAAACGAAGGTCATGGCATCTCGTCCTGTCACTTCATGGGAAATAGATGGGGAAACAGTGGAAACAGTGTCAAACTTTATTTTTTGGGGCTCCAAAAATATCTGCAGATGGTGATCGCAGCCATGAAATTAAAAGATGCTTACTCCTTGGGAAGGAAAGTTATGAACAATCTAGACAGCATATTCAAAAGCAGAGACATTACTTTGCCAACAAAGGTCCATCTAGTCAAGGCTATGGTTTTTCCAGTGGTCATGTGTGGATGTGAGAGTTGGACTGTGAAGAAAGCTGAGCGCCAAAGTATTGATGCTTTTGAACTGTGGTGTTGGAGAAGACTCTTGAGAGTCCCTTAGACTGCAAGGAGATCCAACCAGTCCATCCTAAAGGAGACCAGTCCTGAGTGTTCATTGGAAGGACTGATGCTGAGGCTGAAACTCCAATACTTTGGCCACCTCATGCGAAGAGTTGACTCATTGGTAAAGACCCTGATGCTGGGAGGGATTTGGGCAGGAGGAGAAGAGGATGACAGAGGATGAGATGGCTGGCTGTCATCACTGAGTCCATGCACATGAGTCTGGGTGAACTCCGGGAGTTGGTGATGGACAGGGAGGCCTGGTGTGCTGTGATTCATGGGGTCACAAAGAGTCAGACATGACTGAGCGACTGAACTGATTCAGTTAGGTTCACCTAGGCTTAAGGCATATGAATCATGGGTTAACTTTGATTGTATCTTTCTTTTCCTTTGCTGAGACTAGTTTCAGGGAATTTAGGGAGGTAGGTTTGGGCATGTACAGTTAGGGTGTATAAGGTTTTTCACAAAAACTGGTCTGGGTCCTTGGCTAAGAGGAGACTCTGCCTTGGGCCCACTGGTGTAATAAACTGCACTCCACTATCTGCATTGTCCTTCTGAATGAGTTTGTTTCCCAGAACGCGTGGCTACAACAGTGAGATTTAATTACAATAACATACATAAAACTCTCAGTACAGGGCCTGACATATACTAAGTACTGGTAAACAGTAGCTTATAGCATTATTATTTATATCACATTTATCACCAGTCAACAGTTTTACCCAGAAGTCCACATGGTTCATGAAGAAGATAATTTATAGAGTGCAGTTAAATTGCTTACAGTGTGCTTCTGAGGAAAAGAAGGATTGAGTTGCCTTTTTTTCTGTTTCATGGTGGCCAAAGACTTGTTTCTAACCAGACATTGGAACAGGCACTGTGTAGATATCAATTGATGTTTATAGCAGGGCCAGACCTCTCCCAGAAAAATCTCCCCTAGTATACAGCTCAATGTGTATACTGATGCCAGTTTTAAAGATAAAGAATTTTTTTCCTTTAAGTATCCTAGCATTATAAATTAGAAATAAGCCTCAATACTCTTTTTTTCTTAGTCTCCATGGAGGCACTTTTGGTCGCAAAGAGCCAACTCATTTCGGAAGACTCAAGCCAGAATTCCTAAGGCAATAAAAGGAGAGAAATCTGCAAACAGAGACTGAATCATGGCAGCCTGGGGAGACCAGCCCTGGGGCTGGGCAGGAGTCACCACAGTTGTCTGCGCTTCTGTCCCCTCCCACCCATGCAGCTTGGCTCCTGTCCTTTCCTCTACTTCTGCACTTTCCTTTTGACCTAGTCTTTCTTATTTCCCCCAATTTGAATTCCCAAAGGGAAAACCCAGTTGGTCTATTGATCATTATCCCTATCGGGAATGCTTCTCATGGCCAGACATAGAACTAAGAAGGATGAGCCCCGGATTTTCTGACTCAGCCTGGGATTGTGTTTGAGTCGATGACAGAAACCACTCGTCTCACTTAGTCATGGAAGAAAGAACCTTAAATGGCTAGAGACACTCTAAGGCCCAGGTGTTCTGTGTTCTCAAACAGCTACCTTTTCCATCTCCTTTAAAGTTAGGGGAAAAGTCTGTAGTCGATCTATGAATCAACCACACTAAAGACACTCAGAATATAAACACTGGCCAAATTAGAGTGAAGATTTTTTTGCCAGATTTATATCTTTTCTTGGTCTTGTCACCATAAATGAATGCTGACTAGTTTATCTGCAAGAAATTTCTGAGGGACTCTAGTTTAACTACAAAGATTTATTGTTATATAGTCCTTAATCTTGAGTCTACAATATTGTTTACTTACTGGATATGGAAAATAAGTCACTCTTCATGTGCTTGTTGTTATGCAATTAAATTCACTGACCTTCTAGTAGTTAACCCTTTGATTATTGCTTTGCTGATTATGTAACTATTCATTCAGTTAGCAAAAAAAAACCTCTTCGGGTTCTCTTCTGAGTTGGGCAAGGGGGAGGGGAACAAACATTTTCTTCTTTGGTACAATTATAAATAAACGGCATGTTTAATTGAGCAGTTTTGAGCCACTTCCACTGACCCATCCTGACCCAATTAATCAGCCTTTTTGGTCAGGATCTTTGCAAAAGTCTTCTATCTGATCTCTAATCTTTTGCCTTTGACTTCCTGTGGCTTAGGTTCAATACAACAACCAGAGAGGTGCTGTTAAAACAAGAGTGTCTCATTGGTTCATTAACTTCTCATGTGTCTCAGAACAAATCCTGAATCCTGACATAGTCAGTGTGGCCCTGGCCCCTCACCTCACTCACCTCCTCTTCCAGCTGGCTCTTAGATGGTTAAGATGCATATTATAGAATGGTTTCAATAAGTCAGACATTGCATCTTGCCATACACAGAAAGGCTCTAAAATCATTAACTTGAAAGTCTGCTTTTTGGGATTACTAATAATTTTTTGATGTTTGGCTACATGGCTTTTTCCTTTTTCCCAGCAAATCCCCCTATATTTCCTGGCTCCTCCCTATGTCTTTGGAACAGTCCCTCAGAGATTTCTGAGAGACTGTTATCCTGGCTATATTTCTCAGTAAATAGTAAGGTGCCCGAACAAAACATAATTCTCAACTTTAAAGTGTTAGTCACTCAGTCATGTCCAACTGTTTGTGACCCTATGGACTGTAGTCCACCAGGCTCCTCTGTCCATGGGGTTCTCCAGGCAAGAACACTGGAGTGGGTTGCCATTTCCTTCTCCAGGGGATCTTCCCAACCCAGGGATTGAACCCAGATCTCCTGCATTGCAGGCAGATTCTTTACCATCTGAGCCATTAGGGAAGCAAATTCTCAACTTTTAGGTTTTGCAATTTTTTTCATTGACAATAGCTGTTGTCACCAACAGTATATACATATTTTGCTTGTTTACTTTGTCATCATCTGTTTCCCCTCATTCGATGGGAATGCCATTAGAGCAGGGATATTTTCCTCACCAGTCCCTTCACTGTACTGCTGAATTTCTATCACCTAGGACAATTTCTGACACAAGCCAGCTCTCAATAAAGATATTTAATGAATAGAAAAATAAATGAAAAAAAAAAGTACAAATCTGATTTTTTTCCTTAATAGAGATTCCTGGGTTTCCTACTATTTGGTTGATCTTATGCTGGGTGCCTCGCAAGGTCTGTGGTAGGTCTGTGATAGGACAGTTTACCTAACAAGGAATGTGGCAGTACCAGAATGCATCCAAGTTAATCCACACATATTTACATTGCAGTTAAGTCATTTAACTCAAAGTTGTGCGAAAATCAAACTTCTCAGAGAGATATATAATGTTGGCATTTTTCTGAATGCAGGTGCATCCAGAGATCCCCAGGGAGATGAAATTAGGTGCATGCTTTTGGTCTTAACAGCTGACCATGACTGGTCACAACTGGACCACCAAGACAGGAGCTGAGTCAACGCAGACTCATTCCTACCTGCTAGAAAAACAGCTCGATGCACTTATGATTCCAAGTCTGGGGCAGAAACTTGCTGGCAGATCCAAGAGTTTCCAAAGAGGAATGCTTTGAGGGAGTACAAGAAGACCTCCTGCTTGAAACATATTTCTACCACCCCAACTTCCACAGCATCCAGAATTCTATCATTAGGAATCTATCCCCATTAGACTTGGAGATTTTCTTGTTCTAATAAAGATGCTCTTGTGCCCAGAGCAGACAATATTTAGGGGAAATCAGATCTGATCAGATCAGATCAGTCGCTTGGTTGTGTCTGACTCTTTGTGACCCCATGAATTGCAGCACGCCAGGCCTCCCTGTCCATCACCGGAGTTCACACAGACTCACGTCCATCGAGTCAGTGATGCCATCCAGCCATCTCATCCTCTGTCGTCCCCTTCTCCTCCTGCCCCCAATCCCTCCCAGCATCACAGTCTTTTCCAATGAGTCAACTCTTCACATGAGGTGGCCAAAGTATTGGAGTTTCAGCTTTAGCATCATTCCTTCCAAAGAAATCCCAGGGCTGATCTCCTTCAGAATGGACTGGTTGGATCTCCTGGCAGTCCAAGGGACTCTCAAGAGTCTTCTCCAACACCACAGTTCAAAAGCATCAATTCTTCGGCACTCAGCCTTCTTCACAGTCCAACTCTCACATCCATACATGACCAGTGGAAAAACCATAGCCTTGACTAGATGAACCTTTGTTGGCAAAGTAATGTCTCTGCTTTTGAATATTGAATAAGCTATCTAGGTTGGTCATAACGTTCCTTCCAAGAAGTAAGCGTGTTTTAATTTCATGGCTGCAGTCACCATCTGCAGTGATTTTGGAGCCCCCAAAAATAAAGTCTGACACTGTTTCCACTGTTTCCCCATCTATTTCCCATGAAGTGATGGGACCAGATGCCATGATCTACGTTTTCTGAATGTTGAGCTTTAAGCCAACTTTTTCACTCTCCACTTTCACTTTCATCAAGAGGCTTTTGAGTTCCTCTTCACTTTCTGTCATAAGGGTGGTGTCATCTGCATATCTGAGGTTATTGATATTTCTCCCGGCAATCTTGATTCCAGCTTGTGTTTCTTCCAGTCCAGCGTTTCTCATGATGTAGTCTGCATATAAGTTAAATAAACAGGGTGACAATATACAGTCTTGATGAACTCCTTTGCCTATTTGGAACCAGTCTGTTGTTCCATGTCCAGTTCTAACTGTTGCTTCCTGACCTGCATACAGATTTCTCAAGAGGCAGATCAGGTGGTCTGGTATTCCCATCTCTTTCAGAATTTTCCACAGTTTATTGTGATCCATACAGTCAAAGGCTTTGGCATAGTCAATAAAGCAGAAATATATGTTTTTCTGGAACTCTCTTGCTTTTTCCATGATCCAGCGGATGTTGGCAATTTGATCTCTGGTCCCTCTGCCTTTTCTAAAACCAGCTTGAACATCAGGAAGTTCATGGTTCACATATTGCTGAAGCCTGGCTTGGAGAATTTTGAGCATTACTTTATTAGCGTGTGAGATGAGTGCAATTGTGTGGTAGTTTGAGCATTCTTTGGCATTGCCTTTCTTTGGGATTGGAATGAAAACTGACCTTTTGCAGTCCTGTGGCCACTGCTGAGTTTTCCAAATTTGCTGGCATAGTGAGTGCAGCACTTTCACAGCATCATCTTTCAGGATTTGGAATAGCTCAACTGGAATTCCATCACCTCCACTAGCTTTGTTCATAGTGATGCTTTCTAAGGCCCACTTGACTTCACATTCCAGGATGTCTGGCTCTAGGTGAGTGATCACACCATCGTGATTATCTGGGTCATGAAGATCTTTTTTGTACAGTTCTTCTGTGTATTCTTGCCATCTCTTCTTAATATCTTCTGCTTCTGTTAGGTGCATACCATTTCTGTCCTTTATCGAGCCCATCTTTGCATGAAATGTTCCTTTGGTATCTCTGATATTCTTGAAGAGATCTCTAGTCTTTCCCATTCTGTTCTTTTCCTCTATTTCTTTGCATTGATTGCTGAAGAAGTCCTTCTTATCTGTTCTTGCTATTCTTTGGAACTTTGCATTCAGATGTTTATATCTTTCCTTTTCTCCTTTGCTTTTCGCTTTTCTTCTTTTCACAGCTATTTGTAAGGCCTCCCCAGACAGCCATTTTGCTTTTTTGCATTTCTTTTCCATGAGGATCGTCTTGATCCCTGTCTCCTGTACAATGTCACGAATCTCATTCCATAGTTCATCAGGCACTCTATCTATCAGATCTATGCCCTTAAATCTATTTCTCACTTCCACTGTATAATCATAAGGGATTTGATTTAGGTCATACCTGAATGGTCTAGTGGTTTTCCCTACTTTCTTCAATTTAAGTCTGAATTTGGCAATAAGGAGTTCATGGTCTGAGCCACAGTCAGCTCCTGGTCTTCTTTTTGCTTAGGGGAAATACCAATCCTTAACAGGGAGCTTTTAGAAAAGTTTCAGAAATTGATCACGGGCTAAACAAGTAGAAGGAAGAGAAAAGAGTAGGAGGTAGGTAAAATCAGCAAGAAAATCATCTAGAAATAATACAATAAGAAAAATTAACTCCCAAATAATTATTTCTGTACTTGATATTAGGTCACAGAGATGTGTATAATCCAAGGGGTCCTACTGGGAAGGCAGTCCCTTTCTGCTGCCTTTGATGAACAAATGATGTAGCCCTTTCCCAAATTTTGTTTTGGGAATGCTGAATTCCTATCACCTAGAACAATCATTCCCTAGATTAGGACCAATGCAAAACAAAGACATGCATATTCTGTTATCTGTGGGTTAAGTTTTCAGGCAGATGTTTCAATTTACAGAAAGGCATTGATATTTGAGGATAAGGTAGCACTCAGTAAAGTAGGAAGGTGGAATTAAAGCAGTCCAAACTAAAAGTAGAACTACCCTATGACCCAACAATCCCACTTCTGGGCATATACCTGGAGAAAACCATAATTCAAAAAGACATGTGCACCCCAATCTTCATTGCAGCACTACTTACAATAGCTAGGACATGGACGCAACCTAGATGACCATTGACAGATGAATGGATAAAGAAGATGTGGTACATATATACAATGGAATGTTACTCAGCTATAAAAAGGAATGAAATCATGCCATTTGGAGAAAGATGGATGGATTTAGAGACTGTCACACAAAGTAAATCAGAAAAGCAAGTATCATGTAATACTGCTTATATGTATAACAGAATCTAGAAAATGGTGAAAGTGAAAGTCGCTCAGTCATGTCTGACTCTTTGCGACCCCATGGACTATATAGTCCATGGAATTCTCCAGGCCAGAATACTGGAATGGGTAGTTGTTCCCTTCTCCAGGGGATCGAACCCAGGTCTCTTGCATTGCAGGTGGATTCTTTACCAGCTGAGCCACCAGAGAAGCCCAGAAAATGGTACAGATGAATTTATTTGCAAAGTAGAAATAGAGACACATGTAGAGAACAAATATATGGATACCAAGAGTGGAAGGAAGGGTAGGATGAATTGGGAGATTGGGATTAACATATATACACTAATATGTATAAAATACATAACTGATGAGAACCTAATATATAGCACAGGGAACTCTACTCAGTGCTCTATGGTGGCCTCAATGGGTAGGACATCCAAAAATAGAGAAGACATATGTATACATATAGCTGATTCACTTTGCTGTACAGCAGGAAGACACAGCATTGTAAAGCAACTGTACTCCAGTAAGAAAAATAATAAAATAAGCAGTGCAAGGTATATGGGAGGTTTTCACCTTGCATAATAGCTGTTTAACTCTAAGGGACACATGTAATCCCCTAGAGGTTTCTGTATTTCCTTAATATAAATTTTACCTAAAGATATATGTCCTTGTCTCTGAACTGAAAGAGGCTGTTCCATGTGGGTTCTGAGGCTAAGGAAGCATAGTTGGAAATTGGACCCTTGGGGAGTGAATGGCCCAAAGATGTTACTAAGTTCTTTGGGGGAGGCTCTCCTTCTTTCACATCAGGGAGAGACAAGGAAACGGGGCACGCTGGGGTAGAGAATTCTCTTAGAATAATGGTCTCACTTAAAGAAAGAGGAAAAAATATTTCTAATTAACTCCCTCTACTTTGACCTGCAGCAACTCCATTTTTTTTTTCTGAGTCAAATATGAGATTGTAAAGTAATAATTTTTCAGATTGAGTAGGCTGCAGAAAAACTTTTCCTTCTGCTTTCTAAACAATTTTGACCTTCATAATTTTAAAAGCAACCGCATATTTGTGTTTAAAAATGTGGAAACTACAGAAAAGTATAAAGGAATAAAAATCCCTCACAATTCTATCACATAGTATTTTGATGTTTACACTTAAATCTTTTTCTGTTTGTGTACATACTTTTAAATTAATGCAATTATACCATATATCCTGCTTTGTGGTTTGATTCTTTCCTTAATTGCTCATGTATTTTATATTTTCCTACATCATTAAATGTTTTTCTAAATAATTTTTACCTGTGACCTAGTTTTTAAATATATACAGGTATCAATATTTATTTAACTATTCTCCTATTGCTGGACATTTAGGTGTCCTTTTTATTGCAGTGTAAATGTGCACTTAAATTTTAAATAGAAATTAAAAACTACATATGCATTTTAAAATAAAGTTTTAATTTCTTCTTCCTAAAACTTTAACCCATTAAACTTCCAAAACATCTCTTGGCTGTTGCCTGAAGGCAGAAACCTTTCTTGACAACCCTGAGAATTGAAACGGATTGACTTGAATGATTGAATTGAGAACTGAACAATCCTAGACTGTTTTCCAGAGGAAGATGGGGGGAGTGGGGTCATTGGGTGGCAAGGGGAATGAGGGTGGTTTTCATTAGTAGGTAGTCATGAAATTAAATCTTAATGCTTGAAATATTTAGAAGGCCAAGTTATGAGTACATGAATTTCAAGGTGTGTGTATGTTTGGCAAGTGGGATGGGGTTGACTGCTGCTGCTGCTGCTAAGTCGCTTCAGTCGTGTCCAACTCTGTGCGACCCCATAGACTGTAGCCCACCAGGCTCCCCGGTCCCTGGGATTCTCCAGGCAAGAACACTGGAGTGGGTTGCCATTTCCTTCTCCAATGCATGAAAGTAAGAAGTGAAAGTGAAGTTGCTCAGTCGTGTCTGACTCTTAGCGACCCCATGGACTGAAGCCCACCAGGCTCCTCCATCCATGGGATTTGCTAGGCAAGAGTACTGGAGTGGGATGCCAGTTGGTGGTAAATATGAGCTATTCAGAACAGAATCAAAATGCTTGCAGGTGACTTGGATAAATCCTTGTCTCCCACAGTGCTCTTGCGATACATTTAACTTGTAACATATGTAAGTTTAAGGTATATAGTGTGATGATTTTATATCTGTATATATTTCAAAGTGTTTACCGCAATAAGGTTAGTTAACACATCACCCACCTGATGTAATTACCATTCTGCTGTTGTCATGGTGAGAACATTAAAGCTCTACTGTCATGGAAACTTTCAAGTGTGTAATACAGTGTTGCCAACCATCGTCATCATGCTGTAGATTTGTCCCCAGAACTTATTCCTCTTGCACTAGGAAGTTTGCAACCTTTGACCAACATGTGCCATGTCCCCCACCCCTCAGCCCCTGGCAACTGGCATTCAACTATTTCTATGGTTTCAATATTTTTAGTTATTTGTGTCCCCCAGTTTGGGGGCACGATCCCTGTCTTATCCATCATTGTGTTTCTGTGGCTGGCACAGAGCTCTCCACAAGGGCTCAGCAAATATTTGTGGTGACATCAAATAGAATAAATAAAAGTCCTGGAGATAAGATAAAGCATTGGGTTGCATATACTTTCATCCCTTTTAATTTCCTTCTATTTGTTATTTCCTTATCAATTACTCAGGATTAGGATATTTTATTTAAATTTCACTATTCAAAGTCTTTGCACTCTTAGAAGAAGCTACAAGAATAAAAGCAATTAAATATGTAAACTTAGGTGAATGTATCCTGTTAAACATCAACTACAACCAGTAATAAAATATAAGTATCTCTAGATTCAAATCTTTACAGATCAAGAGCTGGCCATTTTCTGTGGGTTATTCTTTTTTCTGGACATGTCCACATATGTAGAATTATAAAATAAACCTAGCATGTATAGGGCTAATTCTTGTGTTGAAAAGAATGTTAGTGGGAATGAACGTCCTTTTTGTCCATGGGGAATTTTGCTGCTAGATTTAATTGAGTTGTTGTTTTGTACAGTACTTGAAGTCCAAGGAAAATTTCACTTGTTTAGCAAATTGGATAAACAGGATTTTATATAAATCCAAAGTGACTTGATAAACATGCAGTATAAAAAAATATCTATTCTTAGGCTTAATTCAATGTAATAAGCCTCTATGGGAACCTACTAGAGGTTTACCTGGTGGCTCAGATGGTAAAGTGTCTGCCTGCAATGCAGGAGACCTGAGTTCAATCCCTGGATCGGGAAGACCCCCTGGAGAAGGAAGTGGCAACCCACTCCAGTACTCTTGCCTGGAAAATTCCATGGACAGAAGAGCCTGGTAGGTTACAGTCCATGGGATTGCAAAGAGTGGGACACGACTGAATGACTTCACTTTTACTTTCATGGGGACCTACTAGAGATCAGGCACACTGCAGGACTGCCGAGTCCTGAAAGGAGGAAAGATGGCTTTTGTTCCCAGGAAGCTAAGATTTCAGGAATTGTACATATTACTATATGAAATTGATATTTAAAATAGACATCTTGATGGGAAAAGGGCAAGGTGGAGTTTCCCTACTGCAAACACACACTGTTAACAAACAGGCCCTTCAGGAAGTGCAGAAATGTCATGGAGGGGCCCAGGCTGAGCAGATGGACCACCACACGCTTCTCTATCCACAGCCAACACTCCTGTCTTGGCCCTTCTCCCAGCCTCCACCACACCCCCACAGGTAGAGAAGGGAGACATGGAACAAAGACGTTGCTTCCTTAGAGGTGCAGTAACATCCTCAAGAACTGAGAGAAGCAATAGTGACTGCAGTTTTCAACCTGTTTTGGGTCACAGGTAGCAATGAAAACTTTTGGAGCTTCTCCTCAAAAATATGGAAACATAGGATTCTTCCCTAGTGGTCTGGTGGTTGGGACTCTGTGCTGCTAATGCAGGGGCCCAGGTTTGATTCCAGGTCAGGGAACTAGATCCCACGTGCTGCCACTAAGAGTTTGCATACTGCAAGGAAAGATTCCTCATGCTGCCTCTGAGACCTGGCAAAGCCAAATAAACAAGTATTAAAAGAAAATGGAAACATGTTCATACTGACAATCCTATGAGCAATTTCTAGACTCCCCTGACACTCACCCAGGGCAAAAGCTGAATCCATTCTTTTTCTAGCACTAACGGTTCTTCCTCCTCCTGTGCTCACTACACAAATAAAAAAACTCCTGAAAACCAGCAATGGGACACAGGAAACATAAATCTAAGCACTCATGCTCAACTACTTGGGAAGAAGACAAAATAAAACATTAAAAGTAATGGCTCTCTATCTCTAGCTTGACGTAGAAATATTTTTTTAGCAGAAAAAAAATTTTTTTTAACAGAGCAAGTTGCACATTTTAATTGCATGACATTTAAAATTCTAAAATAGTAGCAAAACCTCTGAGAATAATCTAATATAAAATACCTATTTCTATGATGACAGGAAAAATGACTTTTTACCTGGTAGATAGTTTCAAGAATTTGCAGGGATAATGGAAAGTAGTACAAAATGATTTGTATTTTTGAAAACAAAGACTTATTTGTGATAAAGACGAGGAAATGAGGTTGTGCTATTATCATTTACCCTCACATTATTCCTTCCTGCCTTTCTCAATCATCCTTTCTACATGTGAGCTCAGGCTATTGACATAGGAAAGACAGAAGATTTATTAAGCTATCAAAAAGAAATAACTTTTTCAAACATCAAGCAAAGTTTATGGGAGAAAAACAATCCCTTAAGCTAAGTAGTTGTTTGGAAATGTGATCTTTCAGAAAATATTGAAGACCTTAATAAGATAAGCTGATTGTTCTGGTTCAAATCTGATTTGTTGTTAAATGTATATAGCTATGAACCTATCTCAATCATAGTCTATGCAAATTTTCCTTCCATAGCCTAAGTCAAGCAGGCAGACATAGGCTTCATCAAAAATAAGTGAAGTAAGTCAGAGAGAGAAAGACAAATACCATATGTTAGATAGCATCACCAACTCAATGAACATGAATTTGTGCAAACTTTGGGAAATAGCAAAGGGCAGGGAAGCCTGGAATGCTGCAGTCCATGAGGTTGCACAATGTTGGACATGACTTAATGACTGAACAACAATGAACAGTCACTTATATGTGGAATCTAACCCATGATATTACTTACATGTGTTCATTTGAATGAACATATATACAAAATAGAAACAATAGAAACAAATTCACAGTCATAGAAAATAGACATGTTTGCCAAGGTGCAGGAGGAGGGAAGGACTGGGAACTTGGGAGTAGTAGACATAAAGTAGCTCTTGAGAGTCCCTTGGACAGTAAGGAGATCAAACCAGTCAATCCAAAGGAAAATCAATCCTGAATATTCAAGGGAAGGACTTATGGTGAAGCTGAAGCTCCAATACTTTGGCCACCTGATGTGAAGAGGCAACTCATTGGAAAAGGCCCTGATGCTGGGAAAGACTGAGGGCAGGAGAAGGGAGAGACAGAGGATCAGATGGTTGGATGGCACCATTGTCTCAATGGACTTGAGCTTGAGCAACTCCAGGATAATGAAGGACAATGAAACCTGGCATACTGCAGTCCATGGGGTCCCAAAGAGTCAGACATGACTTAAGCTGCTGAACAACAATTAGATGTAGGATGGATGAACAACAAGGTCCTACCGTACAGCACAGGAAACTATATTGAGCATCCATGAGAAACTATAATGGAAAGAATATAAAAATGAATGTCTACATGTGTATAACCAAATCAGTTTGCTGTACAGCAAAGGCTGGCACAACATTGTAAATCAAATATACTTCAATAAAAAAAAAGTAAAAAAAAAAAAAAAAGAGAATCAAAAAGACTTTAATGCAGAGTTTTGTTTTTTAAGTGAACCGTGATCTCACTTTGATTTTCTAATTTTCCTCTTCTAGCTCCCCTAAACCAATGTTCTGAATACAGAGGATCACAGAGGGATGGGTATGAAAATCCTCAGCATTCAAGAACCTATACAGAGATATCTCTGGAAAAAAAAAAACAAACACTGTAAATATAGTTTATTACACAGAGTTGAAACACATGACAGAATTGTATCCCTTGGCAGTACATTCCTATAGCAGGAACCTCTACATAACCATTTGACCAGAAAGATGCAATCATCTAGGAAACTTACACCAGGGCCAGGGCTGTATCCTGAGTTTATATGTGCTTCAGGCTCCTGTGTAATTACAAAAGAGATCCTTGGACCCCAAGAAGATGCTGGGAAAAAATAAGGTTGGGAGGATCAGCCATGGGCCTAACTTATCAGAGGCAACACGGATGTGGCAGAGACTGCTCATGTCTCCTTAGCATCCAGTCTCTTTTTTTCCTTTTAAAAATAGATCTATGCAAGTTTTAGTTGAACCCGTAGTCACCTACATAGAGATTGCATTTCCCAGGTTCCCTCACACTGGGCGTGGCCCATAGAATTTGAATGAAAGTATTCTATGTATGGAACTCAAAAATGTTAAGTTTATAAATGCAGGTTAAAAATAAAAAATGTAAATTAAATTAGCTTGTAAGAGGGTCCAATCATTAGTCAGAAACCTCTTAACATTATTTCTAAACTTTTCGGTATTTGTAACATAATAAAGTTTGTAGGTAACTTAAATTCTCAAGAAACTAGACTTTAAGTTCTGAATGTACTTGTTTTATTATTAAATATTGTACTAAATTTAATAATAAAGATGTAACTTGTGGCAAGGCCTGCAAGGCTGTTTGGGGTAAGCCTACACTGTTAACACTTCAGATTTTCAATGAGGCATGAAAAATGAGATGTGACCTTCCAATAGATCTGAATCACTGGCTAATTCCCTGAGGCCCACACTTCTACATACTCTATTCATCATAACCCCCAGGTAGATGACGGCTACCCGAGACCAGAGATAATAATAAATTGTTCTCCACAAAAACAATCGAAGCTGTGTACAGGGTCGATTGACTCATCTTTTCTTTGTTCCTGGAGAACAAGTGGGGGCTTTGCAGTTCAGAGATTGCAGCAGCAGATCTCTGAGGTCTTTAATAATTTCAGACTGAGCATGGATACCATCTTCTTTGATTAACTCTGACCTTTTGCTAAGAGAGAGAACAAATGAATGAAAATGAATATGCTTGGCAGTTAAAAGAACTGCAGCAGGCATTGCTTTTCTCATACACATGAGACAAAATATTGATCAAAATTAAATCATGGAGGGATGAAAGAATTTCTCAGAGCCAGGCTTTCTTCTCTGGGGCTTGAGCCAGGAGCCCACTCTGATACTGAATTTTAAATTCTTGGGAGTATCCATTTTCCCATAATGCCCTGCCATTTCACCAGCCTTTCAGAGTATCGAAGTAATCAGAGTCTACAAAGTTTGATTCTGTGAGCCTGACGTGGTGGTGGTGGTGGTTACAGGATGGGACGTGCCGAAGCCCAGTTACCACTTGGTAAAGAGCCCTAGCTTAGGGGTCAGAAGAAGTGAACATGAGTCCCGCATCCTTCACTTAATAACAGCATCAGTTTGGTCAGGTCGTCTCAGCAATTTGAGCTTGAGTTTCCTCATTTGGAAGAACTTTTCTAAAAACTGGATGACACATGATGTATAGAAAAAGGTAGCAAATTAGAGAGTGTCATCTAGCAATGGAGAGAGACGTAGAGAACAGAATTATGGACACAGAGCAGGAAGGAGAGGATGGGGCGAATGGAGAGAGCGGCATGGAAACACACACCACCATATATAAAAACAGATAGCCAATGGGAATTTGCTGTCTGACTCCGGGACTCAAACCAGGGGCTCAAACTCTGTAACAATCTAGAGGGGTGGGATGGGGTGGGAGGTAAGAGGGAGGTTCAAGAGGGAGGGACATATGTATACCTGTGGCTGATTCATGCTGATGTATGGCAGAAACCAACACAGTATTGTGAAGCAATTATCCTCCAATTAAAATTAAATTTATTAAAAAGCCCACTAGATAGTAATAGTAAACCAATGAAAAAAGAGTGCCATCTACATATAAGGTATTCTATAGGTTGTGGCTTATTGAAAAAAGTCCAGAAACACATGATCCATAAGTGGACACTTTTTAATGGATTACAGTATATATATTTAGATGTACTCTTCATACTTCTAAAAGGGAACTTGTAACAAGACAAGAAAAATTGTGGTTGAATTTTAAAAAATCTTTTTTCTTAACAAGTTCAGACCAGTTTGCTGGGATTGGAAGTTAATAAATTAACTTATACAAACAGAGGGCATTCTGCAACATCATGATTTGTATTACCAAGATGGATGGCTGCTGGCTAATGACTGTTTATTTTCAGATTAGACTTAAGCTCAGATAGCTTTTCAACCATCCTTCAGGCACCCACACTTGGAGGCTGCACAGGCACCAAAGTCTCCATCTTCCCCCATGGCTTCCTCTAACTTTCCCCCGAGACCAAGTGTGTCCCCTCCCAAACGAAACAACCGAAGTCCTTCCTCTAGTGTGTGTCTATGTGTTAGCTGTTGAAGGCTCCATCAGTCCTAAGAAAACTTAGGATAAATCCATGGGCAATGTACAAGAGTGGGAAACCTGAGAGCCACAGGCATTTCTTTCTTCCTCTCTACTGCCTCATATATGTCCCCCTGATCACCAAATCCTGCTGACTTTCCCTAATAATTTCCTGTTATTTGTTTTTGTTGTCATATGCACTCAAACTCTTAGCATTTCTTGGTAGAGCTACTGCAAGTGCCCTCTCTTCCTAGCTTTCGTAAATGCTCCCCTCAAATTTCTTCTCCTCATTCCAGCCAGAACTTGGGTACACAAGCAAAACTTCTCATCTCTGCTTAAAACCCTTTGACTCTGGTCCCTGCCTGGACTTGGAGAAGAGTAGTGATGCTCAGAGTTGGCTGCCATTTGAATCAACTAGGAAGATTTTGTATCTCCTGGACATAAGCTTGCATTTCAGGTGATTTGGCAATGTGTGTGCTGTGTTTATGAGTTGACTCCCCGCCCTATCAAAGGAATGATAACAGAGAAGAGCCTTTTGTGATGTGTCAGATTTCCAGCCGACAGTGTCATGTGCAATGCACTTTCCTGTAAATGCTAAATAAATACTTGTTGACTGATTTACAAGGTCATTTTAGATCTAGCTTGAATACTAAGTCAAAGTCAGGCTAGAATCATTATTTATCATATCACTATTTCTGCAAACCTTTTCTCAAGGTCTGGGGTTGGCTTTCCTCTTGGAGCCAGGTCATATATAATATGGAAGGCTTTTTTTTTTTTTTTTTTTTAAACAAAAATCAGAATATGTCTTACTCTGAAACTTGCACATACAGTATAATGAATCTTCAAGCTTGTGTCCTTTCCTTGACATTTGATGTAACGTGTGAGTAGTGAGGAACACAGAAGAAAGTGTTCTTGTGATCTGCTTCTCTTGGAGTATGAAACGTTGGCTAATGTCCAATAAGTATAACAAGACAAACATGACCTCTGGCCTCCACATCTGCATGTACAGTCTACTTAAACTCTGAATGACTTCAGTGGGACATCCTGCCCTTAGGTAGGAGTACTATCAAAATTCTACAGTACCCACAAAAGATAGAATTTTCCTTAGTTGGTAATAAGGACTTTTTAAGCAATGTTAAGTTAGTGACTAAACAGTTACATGAAATTGGATACTATATCTACAGCTTTACTTTGCTTTTTAAAACAAACACCACTGACTGAGGGCTTCCCTGGTGGCTCAGACGGTTAAATGTCTGCCTGTAATGCAGGAGACCTAGGTTCGATCCCTGGGTTGGGAAGATCCCTTGGAGAAGGAAATGACTACCCACTCCAGTATTCTTGCCTGGAGAATTCCATGGACAGGGAAGCCTGGCGTGCCACAGTCCATGGGTTTGCAAGGAGTCGGACATGACCGGGCGACTATCACTTTCACCACTGAATGGAGTCTTCCTAATGCTAACTCACCTGGGATTGATGTACTGAACAAAAAGGATGTGTTGACTTCCAATTATGTTCAATAGAGTCTCTGGAAAATTCCAGGAAGGAAACTTTGTGTTTCCTTGTACCTTCATAACATTTAAAGAGTTAACAGTTCCATTTGTTCTAGAGAAAATTTTATAAGCACTTGCAGCATAGCACTGCACTACGGTAGATGAGATAGAAGTGATTTATTTTTTCTTTCTCAAATGGGAAGAAATCTTTTCAATTTGGATGTAATGGGAAAAAACCACCCACACTTAAGAGAAAAGAACTGAAAGTACAGGTGCAGGTAGCCCCGTCTGAGGCTGAACTCTGGAGACACGCAGGCCGCTGCTTGCCGAGGAATGCTAAATGCAACTCTACCAAGCTTACTTAGTGGAAACTTGGGTGAGGTGAGAACCAGAGGCTTTGTGGGGTACCAGGGTGGGATTTCTTCAAATGCTGCTTAGCAAGGTCTACAGCCAAGCACAGGCTCTCATCCAAGTCAAGGAAAGGCCCCAGGGCCTGTGAGCCCAATGCCAACACAGATAACAGCATGAATTTGGAAATCTGACAAATACGCTAGTTTTCTTCCACTAGGAAAATGCCATTACTTTGCTTCATCTTAACTTAGAAAAAAATGTGTGTACTTTCTTTGCAGAAAAATAGTCAAGATTTTATATACTTTGTTGTCTTCATCACAATGTACTATTTATCTCCTTTGGATTAACAGGGTGGTATGTGTCATCTTCTGTTCCAAATGGAAGCCACTTTCCTTATAATTGCATCGCTCCTAATTGTCAGTATTTAACACAAATTTCCATCTCCCTCAGACAAATAATTCCATTGTTTTTTGTTCTGAATAAATTATGAGGTTTTGGAGAAAGAAAGCGCTCTTTCTTGTGCTTTCTTTCTCTAAAAGGTTACAATCCATAAATTCTTGTATATTTAACAATGAAGTAGTTTTCAAGCCAATGTGCTATACAGTGTAGGGAAGCCATCTTGAGGTTTAAAATTTGATGCAAATGAAGTTCATAGGATACATTGTCTTCAAATCAAATTCTGACACATAACAGGAGTAGTACTTGGTAACCAGGGTTACCTAGGCTGCATTCTAGTTGAGTATTTCATAAGCCTGTAAAGGTCTATGTGTGTGTGTGTGCTCAGTCGTTCAGCTGTATCCGACTCTTGGCAACCCTGTGGACTGTAGCCCTCCAGGCTCCTCTGTCAATGGGATTCTCCAGGCAAGAGTACTGGAGTGGATTGTCATTTCCTTCACCAGGGCTCTTTTTAAAAATATATATTTTAAAAATTTATTTTAATTGGAGGCGAATTATTTTACAGTATTGTGGTGGTTTCTGCCATGCAATGACGTGAATCAGCCATGGGTGGGTGTACATGTGTCCTCCCAATCCCAAATCCCCCCCCACCTCCCTTCCCATCCCATCCATCTGGGTCATCCCAGTGCACCAGCTTTGAGTGCCCCATTTCATGCATCAAACTTGGATTGGTCATCTATTTCACATATGGTAATATACATGTTTCAATGCTATTCTCTCAAATCATCCCACCTGCAGCTTCTTCCACAGAGACCAAAAGTCTGTTCTTTATCTCTCTGTCTCTTTTGCTGTCTTGCACATAGGGTTGTCATACCATCTTTCTAAATTTCATATATATGCCTTAATATATTGTATTGGTGTTTTTCTTTCTGAATTACTTCACTCTGTATAATAGGCTCCAGTTTCATTCACCTCATTAGAACTGATTCAAATGTGTTCTTTTTAATAGCTGAGTAATATTACATTATGTATATGTACCACAACTTTCTTATCCAGCTTGTACTTGTTCTCAAGGTCTATAGGCCCCCTCCAATGCTTTGTCAATGTTGACTACAGGGTTTTAATCTGTTGCACCTGCCACTTTCAGAGCAGTTCCCTCTTCTTTGTTTATTTTGGCTTTCTCTTTTTGCAAATCTCTTCAGTGTCTAAATTCCACCCTGACACAAGGGGGCAAAGGTGGTCACCTATTTAGGCTCATTTGTTCTGTTGTGCTGTGGGGAGGGAGGGACACTGCAAACAAATATCGCTGGCCTGTGTGGGGAGTGCTCACAGTGGATGGACCACACTGGGTTTGTCCCAGCTCACGGCGTGTGTGCTTGCCTGGGTCTACACTCTCAGGCTCCAGGGTGCTCTGCAGGCACTGTCTAAAGTGGACCCTGCATTTTGTGCACTTCCCAGGTCTAAGCCACTAAGGTTCTCGGGTACTCCACAAGGGCACAGACTTGGTTGGGCATGTGTTTTGTGCCCTTCCCAGGTCTGATCAGCTCAGGCAATACCAGGCGCTTGGCGAGCACCCTGTCCCAGTCGGGCCAAGCATCTTAATCACCTCCCTGGTCCTGGCCGCTCGGTTTCCCAGGTTTACCGGGAGAGTACCATCTCAGGTGTGCCATGTGTCTCCTCTGGGGAGTCCATCTCAGGCTGCAACCCTCCTGGCAGATGTCTAGCATCCAGGATCCCAGGAGGATGTGGTTAGCATTCAGGCCTGGTCCTTACCCTAAGCACTGATTATGCAGCCCGCGCCTCCCTGTCCAGCCCCCGCTTGCTGGTGGCAGATGCGAGTGACTGGACTAGTTCTCCACTGGCAGCTGCGTATTCTGTGGGGTTTTCTTTTCCCTCTCTCAGTTATGTTGCCCTCTGAGATTCCCCACAGACCCACCTGTGAGAGGGTTTCCTACTGTTTGGAAAGTTCTCCTCCTTCCGGCTCCCTCCCCAGGACAGGTCGCTGTCCCCTAACTCTTGTCTCTTTATTTTTTATATTTTGTCCTACCTCCTTTCGAAGAAAATGGGCTGCCTTTCTGGGTGCCTGGTGTCCTCCGCCAGCGTTCAGAAGTTGTTTGGGGAAGTTGCTCAGCATTCAAATGATATTTTGATGAATTTGTTGTGGAGAAAGTGGTCTCCCCTTCCTATTCTTCCACTATCTCTGGACAGTCCCTTATTTGTCTTTATATCTTTTTAAAATTCCCTTTTTTTTCTTCTTTAGTTTAGTGGTTGTTCAAGAATGTGTTGTTTAGCTTCCACATTTTGTGAATTTTGCTACTTTCTTACTGCTGTTAATTTCTAGTTTCATTCCATTTTGGTCAAAAAGATACTTTGTGTGATTTCACAAGTAGACTCCTCCTCTAACAGCCACAGTGATGAATTTGTATATCCCTGTTTCCTGCTGTAGGGTTTAGCTGAATATTAGATCACTGGGTGACCTCTTTAAGTGCCAGAACACCCCATACCATCCAACTGCTCTGGATGCTCAAGTCAGCCCCAAGCTTTCTGCTCATCCACATTGATATGTCAACTGCTTACTTGAGACAATCAACTGATGGTCTAAGAGACCTCTCAAATGTAGCATTTTCTAAAGAAAACAAGCCATTTCTACTAGCAACTCTGTTTTGCCCCTGAATTCTTCCTTCTCTAGCTAGCTGCATTCCGCATTCTGTCATTTAAGTCAAAACCCTAGGGATTGTGTTAAATATTCTTTCTCTCATCTCCCATAACCAATCCATCATTAAGTTCTCTTGGTTCTACTCTCAAGATAAATTTCAAATCTGGCTCTTTCCTAAGTTGTCTGCTGGTACCCTGGTCCCAATCATATCATCATCTCTCACCCACATCCTAAGGGTTCTCACTGTTGACCCTTGATGACATCCCTACTTACTGCTCCTCTAAAGGCACTTCTATCCACTCATCTGTGTTGCAGAAGATTTCTAAACTTAGAGGGAACTAGTGTCAGTAAAAGATACTTGATGGCTTGTTCAAGTGTTTGACTATTTCCATTTATTTGTTGCACATGAAATTATATAAAAGAACATTTTTAATTTCAAAGTATTGAAGAGTTGAGAAAGTAGGTCTATCTACCCGTAAGATGCATATTCTCTTTTCCTCTCCCTCCTGCATATTGGATATTATAACTGTTTAAATCTCACATTGATAAGGATGGGTATTATTCTTTTTTAAAAAAAGTATTGATGAGGATGTGGAGAAATTGAAACCCTTGTGCATTGGCTGATAGGAATATAAATGATAGTCTGTCAAAGATAGTATGTATGGTGGTTCCTCAAAAAAATTAAACACAGAATTACCATGTGACCTAGCAATTTCGCTTCTAGACATATACCCGAAAGCGTTGAAAGCAACAAATGGAAGAGATGTTCATAGAAGCAATATTCACAATAGCCAAAATGTAAAAATAACCCAGATGTCCATTGCTGGCTGAACAGATAAGCAAAACGTAGTATACACAAATAATGGAATATTATTCAGCCTTCAAGAGGAATGCAATTTTGATATGTGCTACAACATGGATGATCCTTGAAAGTATTGTGCTAAGTGAAATAAGCTAGACACAAAAGGACAATATTGTATAATTCCACTTATATGAGGTACCTAGAATGTAGTGGGAATTCCTAATAACGTAGTTTCACTGCCTTGAGAAATTTCACAGAAATAGCACCTGGAAAACCAGCATATATTAAGAAACTGTTAATGATTATCTTTCATGTTTTTCTTAGAATAATCGCCTTGTTACAAACCCCTAGGCCAGACCCAGAAGGGAGTATGACCTGGATCATGAAAGCATGGACCTTGGAACACCAGGTCGCCATCAGGCATGAATGCTGCCTAGGCAGTTGCTAATTGTCCCTAAGACTACCCTAGAAGGGAATGGCCTGGGGTGAAAACAAGGAGATCTATGTCAGCGTAGTGTCTGGAGACAGATAAGATCTGAGAAAGCCTTGTAGTGTGCAATCAGGAATAACAGCTGGACTCAGAGTGGACTCTGCACCTCAGTCCAATAGAGGCTGCAGGTCCCCTGACCCATTGCACCAGATTTCATGTTCTGTCTTCATTCTCGTTGCTTGTTCCTGGACCATTAGGGCAACACCAGAACAGGTAAATGTGTGCAGAAAGAAAAGAGTGGGGAAAGATGGATTACCAGGGCCTGGTGTGCAGAAAGAAAAGAGTGGGGAAAGACTGATTACCAGGGACTGGAAGGAGAGGGGGATGTGAAGTTATTGTCTGTGTACAGAGTTTCTCTTTGGGATGATGGAAAACTTCTGGAGATGAATTGTTGAGATGATTGTGCTACAGCGTGAAAGTACCTAATGTCACTAAATTGTAAATGTCACTAAATGCTCAAAAAAAAGATTCAAAATGGTAAATTTTGTTTTATATATTTTATCAGAGTTTTTAAAATAATTGAACCTGTAGTCTTTATTTCCATAATATCTTAGCTCATTTTCCACTGAGCAGACTTTTTAAAAAACTTTTTATTTTGTATGGAGGTATAGCCAGTTATCAGTGTTGTGACAGTTTCAGGTGAACAGCAAAGGGACTCAGCCATATATTCACATGTATCCATTCTCCTCCAAACTCCCCTCCCATCCAGTCTGCCGTATAATATCCAGCAGAGTTCTATGTGCTACACAGTAGGTCCTGGTTGATTATCCACTTTAAATACAGCAGTGTGTAGGTGTCCTGGAGAAGGCAATGGCACCCCACTCCAGTACTCTTGCCTGGAAAATCCCATGGACGGAGGAGCCTGGTAGGCAGCAGTCCATGGGGTCGCTAAGAGTCGGACACGACTGAGCAGCTTCACTTTCACTTTTCACTTTCATGCATTGGAAAAGGAAATGGCAACCCACTCCAGTGTTCTTGCCTGCAGAATCCCAGGGACATTGGAGCCTGGTGGGCTGCCGTCTATGGGGTCGCACGGAGTCGGACACGACTGAAGCAACTTAGCAGCAGCAGCAGTGTATGTGTCCATCCCAAACCCCCTAACTATCCCCTCCCTTTGTCCCTCTTCCTGGTAACCTTAAGTTCATTCTCCACACTTTTAAAAAGTACAAAGTCAGTCGTGTTTCTTTTTTATTGGAAACTTTCCACTGTACTTTCTGTGGAATCTAGCTTTCTTTCCAGGGCTCCTAGTCCTATAGGTCCTGACCCTGTCCCTCCCTCTTCCTGTTCTCTCTGCTCCAGCCATACTAGCCTTGCTGGACCCTAAATGTGCAAAGCCCAGTCCTGCTCGAGGTCTTTATACTTCCTTTCCTCTACCTGAAGTATAATTTTATCTCCAGACTTTCGTGCCACTTGCCCCTGCCTACTAACAAGTCTCTCCTGAATTGTCACCTCCCCAGAGAAGACCGTCCTGACCTCCATCCTAAGCGTGTACCTACCTCACTGGCTACTCAGTCATTCTATCTTCTCACCTGTATTGTCTGTCTGCAAGTCACTTCCTATTACCAAAATATGTTACTAATTTATTGGACTGCCTTTTTAATCTCAATCTCTCTCTACAATGAGGGTAGTGACTTTTCATCAACATATCACTAGCACCCAAAACAGTGCCTGGAACATTAATGAATACGATTTGACAGCGTGCTTCAGTCCATGGGGTCGCAAAGAGTCAGACACAACTGAGCAACTGAACAAAAATTTGAGTTAGTTCTGATAGTAGATATCCTGCTTTTCTGAAGTAGATTCCTTTTTAAAGCCCATCAAACTTGTGTCAACTAAAGCTTTTTGGAAGTAGATTGAGTTGTGGGACAGACATGAAAGTACATCACCCAGAAATGCCTTCAGAAAGGGTGTGTGCTGCTGGGAAAGATGTCAGCAGATGGCCTTTTGCTGTCGGTCATTTCAGGAATTGCTGCAACTGTAAGGGGTCACCTTGACTAAAGTCAGTCCTTCTGGGGGAGCCCACATCCACTGGCATACAGAGACACAGCAATTTCATTCCAATACAGACCAACTCCAAAGAGCTATCTTAGCTCTGGAGCAAGAGCAGGTCAGCCTCTGGCTGGCTCAAAGTGCCATTCTCCCTGTGCTCACATCTGCTTCCTTTCCTCCTTCTCACAGGTGTTGATCCCCATCTCTCCTTGATGAAAAATCTGTACACTACCCTCCATCTCAGCATCTCAATTTACTTCCCTGGGAACCCAACCTGTAGTAGCTTGTATGTATATGATCAGCACAGAAAGACTGTGATCTGAATTCATCCCCTCGAGCTATAGATGATCAAATCCAGCTTGAGTCAACTTTGTTGAAAACCTGAAACCAGACAGTTCACAGTGGTGCCAGTGAGGCTGGAGAAAGTTGCAGTGGTGGCAGGACTTTGCCCACTTAGGGGAGAGATGCACAAAGAAGGATGTGTGCTCGGTGGGTGCCGCCCAGGGGAGAGGACTTGGGCAGTTTGCTCAGAGGGTAGGCACAGGCTTTAACGAGTTCACAGATGAGCTTCAGGGGATGCTGCTGCTAAGTCGCTTCAGTGCGACCTCAGAGACGGCAGCCCACCAGGCTCCCCCGTCCCTGGGATTCTCCAGGCAAGAACACTGGAGTGGGTTGCCATAGAGTTCCCTTAAAGTGTAAGATGTTCTACACAAGTATGCTTTTCCAGGAATCCAGATGATCAGAAGGGCCAATGCTGTAAAAAGGGTTATGGGTCCATGATCTTTGAGAACTTTTGTCTCCAAGCATGTCCTGTGAGATTTCCCCATCTTGTCTTCAGTATTTGTACCAAAGACTTATGACTACTTTCAGCCACTTTGATTCAGACGCCTGGTCTCATCTGCCCCTTGAGTTTGTATGTTCTTTTTTTGTTCTGGGTTGTTGGCTTAATGTATTTGACCCTTAGCAGTTTACTTTCACTGTTTCATCTCTTATCCTGGTAGAGTTTTCTTTTCTTTTTATTCCTCCTTTTTGTCTCATATATCTTTTACTTTTTAAACAAAGAAATGCTGGTATAAGGGGGATAGTCTTAAGCACAGCCTTTTTATGAATGATGAATGGATTTTCATTCATTCCCCAATTTACTCCTCAGGACTCTACCAGTGTAGCAAATACAACTGCCAGGTTAGTGGCAGGCATTGGAGATAAAATCAGATTTCTAGGAAAGCCTCATTTTAAACAGACTTTGGGCCCTGATGTGCATACTAACATAAAAACACACATGGATACACATAAGGGAGGAAGAATTTGTACCTTCCTGTCATACCACCATCCCAAGAACAAATTATAAATGCAAACATATAAATTAAACCTGATCTTCCCACCCTATAAAACTGTAATTGAATATAAACTCTCTATTTCTTCTTTTCTGGGTTTTCTTTTCTTTTCTTTTTTTTGCCATGCTGCATACCACACAGGATCTTTATTCTCAACTAGGAATTGAACTTGTGCACCCTGCCTTGGAAGTGTGGAGTCTTAGCCATTAGACTATCAGGAAGGTCCCTTTATTGCTTCTTAGAGATGGCTAATGTTTATTACCTGCTGCTGCTGCTGCTGCTAAGTTGCTTTAGTCATGTCTGACTCTTAGCGACCTCATGGACTGTAGCCCCCCAGGCTCTTCTGTCCATGGGATTTTCCAGGCAAGAATGCTGGAGTGGGGTGCCATTGCCTTCTCCAGTTTATTACCTAATTTGGACAATTATCCATTCTAGACTGACCCACGGAGAAGGCAATGGCACCCCACTCCAGTACTCTTGCCTGGAAAATCCCATGCACGGAGGAGCCTGGTAGGCTGCAGTCCATGGCGTCGCTAAGAGTTGGACACGACTGAGCAGCTTCACTTTCACTTTTCACTTTCATGCATTGGAGAAGGAAATGGCAACCTACTCCAGTGTTCTTGCCTGGAGAATCCCAGGGACATTGGAGCCTGGTGGGCTGCCGTCTATAGAGTCGCACAGAGTCGGACATAACTGAAGTGACTTTGTAGCAGCAGCAGCAGCAGCAGACTGACCCAAGTAAATAATGAAAGAGTTTATTGGGCATCTTGATATCTCCTTTCTTACATATCAAACATTTGTCATTTACTCTGTGCAGTCATGAATGAAACATCATCCCTGCCCTCAAAGCGCTCACATTGTACTCTGACATGCCACTCTGTGCTTGGAATCCTGACTCATGGCTGGCACTGATTAAGAGGGTGGTGTGTGTCTAATGGTATTGCAAGACCATGTATATATGTAACTTTACCCCTGGGCCTAACGACTACACTGTTGCCTCTTCACTGGTTCTTACACTCATTCCTCACAAATGGACCTATCACTGATGTCTCCATTTTAAGATCCCAACTCAGACAACTTCCAGAGGGTGGCTCTGATATTAATTTTTATCTTTCAAAGAGCCATTCCTTAGGTATTTAAACTGGAACTTTTTCTGTCATAACATTTAGTTCTTATATTTGGAAAACTATTTTCTAGAATGCTACTAACCTTTTTTTGGAGATGACATTTATATCTATATTTGTAGTTAGGTTTGATAGCTTATCTTATGGCTTTGCAATAACTTCCATGTCATATACATATATTTATTTAAAATGACAATTTTTGTTTGTGAATTGTATGCTTGTTGCTTTTGGTATTCAGACCAGTTGGGTTTTATAAATATGCACTCAATATGGTGGTTGAGTGGACATATGCTTGCCTTACTCCCTTATTCTGAATTATTTGATCTATATGTTCAACTACTAATTGCCAACACTCTCCAAACAAGATATCTTTTTATGTTTTAATAATTTACTTGGTATCAGAGACAGAGCCAAACCTGCCTTTGAATGTTTGAGTGTCTCCTGAGGAGGTACGGGTCAGCAGTGGCCTGCTGCAGGGGCAGGGGCTCTGGGTGCAGGAGACCTGGGTGTGGCATAAGCCCTCTTGGAGGAGGTCACCATTAATCCCACCAGAACTTACACAGGACTGGAGAAACAGACTCTTGGAGGGCACAAACAAAACCTGTGTGCACCAGGACCCAGGAGAAAGGAGCAGTGACCCCAAAAGAAAATGACCCAGACTTCCCTGTGAATGTCCAGGAGTCTCCAGTGAAGGCATGGGTCAGCGGTGGCCTGCTTCAGGGTTGGGGGCACTGACTGAGGTGTGCGTGCAGGGGACCTTTGAAGGAGGTTGCCATTTTCCTCATTACCTCCACCATAGTTTGGTCTCAGGTAAAACAGGGAGGGAACACAGCCCCACCCATCAGAACAGAAAATTGGGTTAAAGATTTACTGAGCATGGCCCTACCCATCAGAACAAGACCCAGTTTCCCCCACAGTCAGCTATCTCCCATCAGGAAGCTTCCATAAGCCTCTTCTCCTTATTTGTCAGAGGGCAGACAGAATGAAAACCACAATCATAGAAAACTAATTAAACGGATCACATGGACCATAGCCTTGTATAACTCATTGAAACTATAAGCCATATCATGGGCCAACCCAAGATGGACGGGTCATGGTGGAGAGTTCTCACAAAATATGGTCCACTGGAGAAGGAAATGGCAAACCACCTCAATATTCTTGCCTTGAGAACCCTATGAACAGTATGAAAAGGCAAAAAGATAGGACACTTAAAGACGAACTCCCCAGGTCAGTAGGTGCCCAATATGCTGCTGGAGACAAGTGGAGAAATAACTCCAGAATAAATGAAGAGACAGAGCCAAAGCAAAAACAATGCCCAGCTGTGGATGTGACTGGTGATGAAAGTAAAGTCCAATGCTGTAAAGAACAATACTGCATATGAACCTGGAATGTTAGTTCCATGAATCAAGATAAATTGGAAGTGTTCAAACAGGAGATGGCAAGGGTGAACATTGACATTTTAGGAATCAGGGAACTAAAATGGACTGGAATGGGTGAATTTAAATCAGATGACCATTATATCTACTACTGTGGGCAAGAATCCCTTAGAAGAAATGGAGTAGCCCTAATAGTCAACAAAAGAGTCCGAAATGCAGTACTTGGGTGCAATCTCAAAAAAGACAGAATGATCTCTATTCACTTACAAGGCAAACCATTCAATATCACAGTAATCCAAGTCTATGCCCCAACCAGTAATGCTGAAGAAGCTGAAGTTGAATGATTCTATGAAGACCTATAATACCTTTTAGAACTAATGCCCCCAAAAGATGTCCTTTTCATTATAGGGGACTGGAATGCAAAAGTAGGAAGTCAAGAGATACCTGGAGTAACAGGCAAATTTGGCCTTGGATTTCAAAATGAAGCAGGGCAAAGGATAACAGAGTTTTGCCAAGAGAACGCACTGATCATAGCGAACATCCTCTTAAAACAACACAAGAGAAGACTCTACACATGGACATCACCAGGTGGTCGATACCAAAATCAGATTGATTACATTCTTTGCAGCCAAAGATGGAAAAGCTCTATACAGTCAGCAAAAACAAGACCAGGAGCTGACTGTGGCTCAGATCATGACCTCCTTATTGTCAAATTCAGACTTAAATTGAAGAAAGTAGGTATAGGTATATATTAAGGAAACACAAATCATGAAATAGAGATTTAGAACAGAAAAATTAGGATTTGATTCTTCATTTTACATGGGAATTGATACAGTATTCTGTTAAGCAGCATGCATGTGTGCTATGTTGCATCAGTCATGTCTGACTCTTTGTGATGCTATGAACTGTAGCCTGCCAGGCTCCTCTGTCCATGGGATTCTCCAGACAGGAATGGTGGAGTGGGTTGTCATCCCTTTTCCAGGGGATCTTCCAGACCCAGGGATCAAACCGGCATCTCTTATGTCTCCTGCATTGGCAGTCGGGTTCTTCACCACTAGCACCACCTGGGAAGTCCGTCTTTTAAGCAGCAGTTTCCCTTATATTGTGTTTACAGTATGTGTGACTTTAACATATATGTTAAATGTTAGGTGATTACAATAACCCTTCTCATGTTTTCTGAAGTGGAAGAATCCTTCATGTATATCTCTTGGTCATGGAGCTCTTGTGGTAGTGAATAGGTTTACCAGTAGGTATAAAGATGGGAAGTTGGGAAAGGAATATAGATGTGAAGGAAAGATCAGAAGGGAGCTGACTGAGGGAGCATCAAGGGGAAAGGCTTTCAGAGGGAAAGAAAGAGCAGAGATTACGATGAGAGACAGAAGAGAGAACAGATAGATTTGCACAACTGCTGAAGAAATGCTGTTAAGTTAGGTAAGAAAAAATTGGGAGCAACTTTTAAAAATTGAGATGTGTTGTTAACCCTATCCCCTACTTCCTTGGTGTGTTTTTAATAAATATCTTATTATGGGATTATAGATTATTTTATGTGATTATGCATAGGTTAAATCTAGAAGATAGAATGAGCATATGTGTTTACCAGTTTTCCCATTATATATGCCTTAAAATATCATAATACATAGGTTTAAAAATAAAACTTTATAATACTGGGAGAGTCTTGGTACTTAATAATACTCAAGAACTTATGAGTATATACTTATCCCCAGATGCATCAAGTTGTGTACATTAGATAGGTACAACTTTTTATATGTCAATAATACCTTAATGAAGTGACTTAAAACAAAAAAGAATTAAAAGTGATAAAAGATGTCAACACGGGTAACTAAGTGAGGAGGGACATGAGTAAATGATGAGGTTTTTGACCTGTTCAATGAAAGGGTAAAGACAAGACATTAATTCTGAACAGGAAGATAAAAACATAGCTTCAACATGTGCTTCAAAATATTAACGGTAAACACTTAAGGATAGGCATAGGGTGTAGGACTTCAACATAATTAGAGAGAAAATAAAACACTCCACAATCAACAACAAACTTTAATCTGACAAAACACAAGAAAGAAAAAGAAGCAAAAAGAAGACAGCATGTGGTATATGAAGATTAAGTTTGATTTCATGTAAACAGAAAACCTGAAATGACGGTGAATTAACATTTAAGAAATGCACCAAATAACAACAGAATAATGGACAGGGTAGAAAGTCCAAAACAGGGGTGCTCCAGAACTCTCGTGAACCTGGGCGCCTCCTGCCTCTCAGGAGGATGCACCTGCCATGTGACTTCTATCTTTAAGGCCATTTAGCAATAAAAACAGCTTCTGGTACTCAGATGTTGTATCTATGCTGCAAACCAAGTGAGGAAGAAAAGGTAAAAGAACAAAAAATTTGTACACTTTCCAATGAGTCAAACCCTATAAATGGTTTTCCCCCAAGAAAACAATGGAAGGAAATAAGGGAGCCATCACATACACAGACACCACAGTAGTGCTCTGAACTATTACCTGGGCCACCAGGGAAATGAGCCACTGCTTTCCCCCAATCCTGATTTCCTAACATCCAGGTTTTTATGGCATAAAGGCGGGTCCTTGTGCAACAACTTGGTGTTTGACTTCATGCCATCTCTGACCCAAGCTGGGGAACAGAGGGCCAATATGACAAGTAACGCGTGTGCTAAGTCACTTCAGTTGTGTCCAACTCTTTGCAGCCGTATGGACTGTACCTGCCAGGCTCCTCTGTCCATGGGGATTCTCCAGGCAAGAATACTGGAATGGGTTGCCACTTCCTTCTCCAGGGGATCTTCCTGACCCAGGGATTAAACCTGCCTCTCTCTATGCATCCTGCATTGGTGGATGTGTTCTTTACCACTAGCGCCACCTGGGAAGCCCCAGTATGACAAGTCAGTGGTGCCCAGACGCTCTCAGAGCAGGCAGCCCTGGGATGTGTGTCAGCCCTGTTGGGGTCGTTGTGTCCTTTTCTCTCTGGACATTTTTTTTTTTTTTTTTTTGTAAGGCACGAACCCCTTCCTAACTCCTCTCTGGACTACCCATCACAGTAAACCTACTTGGAGTTTGTAGCAGCCCCTCTCTTCTAAGCACTATTCATGCATTTGTCTGTGGTTTATCTCATTAGAATGCCATTACCACGAACTGCAGGTCATGCAACTTGAGCACGGAGAATGCATTATGCACATTGCCACTCTTACTAAGAGGTTTCCTTCTATTTGGTCAAATCCCTTCCTGGCGTTTGCCTGTCTTAACATTTGTAATTTTAAAAATACAAATCTTTCCTTGGTTGTATTCTCTTGTAGTAACTCAGTTTCTTTTAAAGGTCTTGTTAACTTTATCAATACTAACTAAACTTGATGTTTTACCCCTTCCATACAAGGAATACTCAAGATTATCCTCCAATTTCTTCCTCTGCTAAGCAATTCCCACCTAACATTTATCTGCATAAATGTAAAGAGAAATTTCTGAAAAGACCCATATTCAACTCTTACAGTTTTTATCTCAGTGGATCTTGGTAGCAAAGAATGTTCACTTTTTAGTCAATATACTTCCAAACTGCCTTAATTTATGACAGAGAAAACATCTTATGTGTTATATTTTTTAGAGAAGGAAAATAAAAGAAATTTAAAATTCTGCATTACCCTTCAATGCTTTTGAATTAAATTTTTGTGAAAGGTTTATAGGGGTTTTTTTTTTTACTTTGGTTGGCTGTTTTATTTTCCTTTCTTATTTCTTTATTAAGGTAACTAGAAAGTTGGCTTCAAGTCAGAGAAAGAAAGAGGGGGTAAGAGGCCTATTCTTATTTCAATTACACAATTAAGGCTAATGTCTGGGGTGTGGGAGCTGAGGTCTGTAGAGCAAGTTGAGGCGGGGAGAAACCTTCACCATACCTGACAATGAAATTGATTTATGGAGCAAGAAAAAGTCAAGCTGACATAAGCTATAACAATCACCAGAATACCATCTCAAATCCAGAAAGAAATTATGGAAATTACTCTGAGATGAGAATTTAACCTGTAGGAAAAACCTGTAGGAGAATTCAACCTATAGAAAAAAACTTTCTGTGGTTGGATGTTTCAGGCAGACAGTTAGGTGATGTGAATTCAAATGGGGAAAAAAAAGCCAAAGAACTTCCACACAGACATGTAGACTCACAGTTAGTTTTCCTCTCAGCATTGCATTGCACTGGCATGCATTTCTTCACAGAATCCTTCCTGTACTGGGAGGTAGGCTGGTGTTCATGAGCTCTGAATGGTTCTAGGTCTTTGCTCTACTTGAGGTTTGAGAAAGGACACCCACATAATCCCTTTAGCAGGTGAGGAGGCCCTTGGATAGCGTCACTCAACATGTGTCCCTGTGCCTCCTCTTCCATGCCCACAGGCACTTCTCCTCCAGCCTCTCCTTGCCACCTATTTCACCCTGAAGTTGGTGTGTTTCTCCCTTTGCATGCTCATTGCTTTCCAGAGCTGGTCAGGAGTCAGGAGGGAAGTGAGGCTGCCTGCAGAGAAGAGAGAGTGCAGGTGGGAACCATAGGGGGAAGCTTTCCTAAGGTGCTGGGAGTTAGACTTCTCAAGGTTCTTGTGTGGTGTCCCTAATGGGTAACTGGAGAGACTGGAAGGGAGAAAACGGGGGATTAATTAACATTCTCAGGGAATAGATAACTTTGTCGGCTTCAGAGGCAACATTGAGGTCCTAAGACGCTTTCTTACCTGGTTTCTGTTTTTGTGTTTTGGTTCTATCAATTAGGATACTTTCATCTATAAGGAAAAGACTGGCCCGACTGGCTTAAACAATAAGGAAATTTACTTTTGATCTTAACAAAAAATCCCAGGATAAGGTGGTTCTTCCATTGTTAGCTAATTCAGGGGTTCCATGACCTCATCAGGAACATAAGTTCCTTCCATCTCTCTGCTCCTGACATTCTTAGCTTGTTGGCTTTGTCCTTGGAAGTCACTCCCCTCAGGGTCACAGGATGCTCCTGTAATTCCAGACTTTACATCTAGACGCAGCATCCAATGTATGGAAGGTCATTTTGTCCCAGGTATCCTTTTAAAAGAATGATGAAAGCTTTCCCAGAAACCCCCCTTGACAGACTTTCCTCATGTCTCATTGGCCCAGTGCCTCCTTGCTTTTGTCTGACATGATCACTGGCAGGGGGGTGAGAAAGCTGGGATTGTCCTGGGTTTATTAAGATTTAGCCTGAGCTGGGGACAGGGTCATAATCTCTGAGGAATAAACACCTACACAAAAGTGGGGCTCATTTAAAAATAAGAATAGGATAATAGATATTGGAGACAGAAACATGAATTTCTGCTACAACGGTTGATCATACAGAAATAATTATAACATCAATAATGCTTATTAAACACATTGCAACGTGTGCTTTGCACAGAGCTACTTATGCACTTTCTATGAAATACCTTAAGAACAAACTTATGAGATAGGTGCTAATATCAGCTCCAATTTATAGATGAACTTTGAGAAATAAGCTTAGAGAATGTAAATAACATGTCTCAGAAAATAAGAGTATATAGAAACGGGCAGAATTTGTGCTCCTAATGACTTCAAATTTTATGTTCGTTCACCTGTCCTAAAACAGTCTCTGATGTGCTTTTTTCCTTGGCTTGTATATTTGCTTTAAGAATGCTTGCCCTTTTAATTTTTTTAATTGTGATAGCTCAGATGGTAAAGAATCCGCCTGCAATACAGGAGACCCGGATTCGATTCCTGGGTTGGGAAGATCCCCTGGAGAAGGAAATGATTACCCACTCCAGTATTCTTGCCTGGAGAATTCCAGGGACAGATGACCCTGACTGGCTACAGTCCATGGGGTCACAAAGAGTCACACATGACTGAGCAACACTGTCACTGCCTTCCAGTGCCTAAAAACTGCAGATGTTGCCTGTTATTCTCTGTACAAGAGCCTGGTTAGGTTAAAGTTTTGTGAAGGGCACCTTGTGGGGGATGTGATCATAAAGGTCCTTTTCTATCGTCTTGTCCTTCAAGTTCCCAGTGCTATTTCCTCTACAACTTTTTGCTCCACTCTCATTTTCTCTTGTTATAATTTCAATAAAAAAAGCTGGAAATAGCAATCTCTGTATTTTAATTATCATTCCCCTGCTCTCGCCTTTCATCACCAGCCCCACATGATGAGCTGATTTGTCACTAAAGTGTCACAGCAAAACAGATGGTTTTATAACACAGTACTGGTCTGGTAAAACCTGAGGCCTCAACTGGGGACACCATCAAGGACTTCATTGCTGTCTCTCTGCTGCCAGAAGCTCCTTCTGGTCCCCTGCACAGAAGGGAGCTGTGGTGGTCAGAAGCGCTACTCCAGGAAGGGGGAGTGAAGAAGTGTATGCTCCATTATGTTTGATGTTTTGTGTCTGAACCTTGCTACAGGCTATTAACATCAAGCACTGGATTGCAAAGATACAATTTATTTCTCATTTAAAGTTGTAACTTTTTTTTCTCAAGTTTTTAAGTTTGTGTTTGCTTACTCTTCAGATATGTTTCAGTTTCTGAGAGGGGAGGGTTCAACTTTAGGCGATTCATCAAAACTTTGGGTCTTAAATCTGATAAACGGGGGAAGTTACATGCTGTATTGAATTTGGATGGTTCTGAGTGAGCTTGAGAGTCCCTTGGATTGCAAGGAGATCCAACCAGTCCATTCTAAAGGAAATCAGCTGAAACTCCAGTACTTTGGCCACCTCATGCGAAGAGTTGACTCATTGGAAAAGACTCTGATGCTGGGAGAGATTGGGGACAAGAGGAGAAGGGGACGACAGAGGATGAGATGGCTGGATGGCATCACTGACTCGATGGACATGAGTACCCGAGAACCTGAGTGGCTTAGACCTGGGAAGTGCACAAAATGCAGGGCCCACTTTAGACAGTGCCTGCAGAGCACCCTGAAGCCTGAGAGTGTAGACCCAGGCAAGCACACACGCTGTGAGCTGGGGCAAACCCAGTGTGGTCCATCCACTGAGAGCACTCCCCACACAGGCCAGCGATATTTGTTTGCAGTGTCCTTCCCTCCCCACAGCACAACCGAATAGCATTGGAGGTGGCCTATAGACCTTGAGAACAAGTGCAAACTGGAAAAAGGAACTATCTGAAACTGAACTGATCCCACATGCCCACAACAGCTCCAGAGAAATTCCTAGATATATTTTTTACTATCATAAATTTTGAATTTTAAAATATAAGTTCTTCATTACTCCTTGAATTTTCATTTTTATAACCTACTATTACCTTGTGGGAAAAAGGACCCTATTTTTAAAGCAAATTTCATATATATTTTTTTATAATTTTGTGAATGATTTTATTTTGTATTTTTAATATTTTTTTTTTGAGAGTCTAACCTCTACTCTAGATTTTTAATCTTTGCTTTTTGGTATTTGTTGTCAATTCAGTACCTCTAAGAATCTAATCTCTTCAGTATCCATTTTTACTTAGGAGTGTAATTACTGGCTAGATTGGTCTCTCCCCTTTTGACTCCCTCTCTTCTCCTCCTGGTTACCTCTATCTCCCTCCTCCCTCTTCTCTTCTCTGTGTAACTCTGTGAATCTCTCTGGGTGTTCCAGACTGTGGAGACACTTAGAGAATTGATTACTGGCTAGATTGCTCTCTCCCCTTTTGACTCCCCCTCTTCTCTTCCTGGTCACCTCTATATCCCTCCTCCCTCTTCTCTTCTCCATGTAACTCTGTGAACCTCTCTGGGTGTCCCTCGCTGTGGAGAACTGTCTCACCATTAACCTAGATGTTTTATCTTCTGTGCTGTATGGATGGAGAAGTCTTAAGGCTACTGTAGAATAAAGCTGAAAGCCAGAGGCAGGAGGCTTAATGCCAAAACTTGAGAACATCAGAGAACTCCTGATTCCAGGGAACATTAATCAACAAGAGCTCACCCCCAAACCTCCATACCTACATCAAAACCAAGCTCCACCCAAGAACCAACAAATTACAGAGCAAGACAGACCATGCTAATTCTCCAGCAATGCAGGAATATAGCCCTAAGCATTAAAATACAGGCTGCCCAAAGCCATGCCAAACCCATAGACACCCCAAAACCCACTACTGGACCCTTCATTGCACTTCAGAGAGAAGAGATCCAGCTCCACCCACCAGAACACAGATGCAAGTTCCCCTAACCAGGAAACCTTGACAAGCCACTAGTCAAATCCCACCCATAGGGAGCAGGCTCCACAATAACGAGGAACCACAAACATACAGCCTACAGAAAGGACACCCCAAACACAGCAATCTAAACAAAATGAAAGACAGAGAAATATTCAGTAGGTAAAGGAACATGATAAATGCCCACCACACCAAGCAAAAGAGGAGGATACAAGGAGTCTACCTGAAAAAGAATTCAGAATAATGATAGTACAGATGATTCAAAATCTTGAAAACAAAATGGAGTTACAGATAAATAGACTAGAGACAAGGACTGAGAAGATGAAAGAAAGGTTTAACAACAACCCAGGAGAAATAAAGAGTCAAACAATAATCAATAATGCATTATGAGATCAAAAGCACTCTGGAGGGAACCAACAGTAGAATAACTGAGGCAGAAGAAAGGATAAGTGAGGTGAAAGATAGAATGGTGGAAATAAATAAAGCAGAGAAGAAAAAAGAAAAGCAGAATTAAAAGAAATGAGGACAACCTCAGAGACCTCTGGGATAATGTTAAATGCCCCAACATTCGAATCATAGGAGTCTCAGAAGAAGGCGGCAAAAAGAAAGGCTATGAGAAAATGCTTGAGGAAATAATAGTTGAAAACTTCCCTAAAATGGGGAAGGAAATAGCCGCCCAAGTCCAAGAAACCCAGAGAGTCCAAAACAGGATAAAACCAAGGTAAAACATCTCAGTTCAGTTCAGTTCAGTCAGTTCAGTAGCTCAGTCATGTCCGACTCTGCGACCCCATGAATTGCAGCACGTCAGGCTTCCCTGTCCATTACCAACTCCTGGAGTTCACTCAAGCTCATGTCCATCGAGTCAAGACACATATTAATCAAACTAATGAAGATCAAACACAAAGAGCAAATATTAAAAGCAGCAAGGGAAAAACAACAAATAACACAAGGGGATCCTCATAAGGATAACCAGCTGATCTTTCAATAGAAACTCTTCAGGCCAGAAGGGAATGGCAGGACATACTTAAAGTGATGAAAGAGAAAAACCTACAACCCAGATTACTATACCCAAAGGATCTCATTCAAATATGAAGGAGAAATCAAAAGCTTTATAGACAAACTTTTTTCTTTTTTCTTACAGACAAGTGAAAGGTGAGAGAATTCAGCACCTCTAAACCAGTTCTTCAATAAATGCTAAAGGATCTTCTCTAGACAGGAAACACAGAAAAGGTTTATAAACTCAAACCCAAAACAACAAAGTAAATGGCAATGGGGTCATATTTATCAATAATTACCTTAAATGTAGATGGGTTGAATGCCCCAACCAAAAGACAAGGACTGGCTGAATGGATACAAAAAACAAGACCCCTATATATGCTGTCTACAAGAGACCCACCTCAGACCAAAGGACACATACAGACCGAAAATGAAGGGCTGGAAAAAGATATTTCACACAAACGGAGACCAAAAGAAAGCAGGGGTAGCAATACTCATATAAGATAAAATAGGTTTTGAAATAAAGATCATGAAAAGAGACAAAGAAGGGCTCTGCATAATGATCAAAGGATCAATCCAAGAAGAAGATATAACAATTATAAATATATATGCACCCAACATAGGAGCACCTCAATATGTAAGTCAAATGCTAACAAGTATGAAAGGGGAAATTACCAGTAACACTATAATAGTGGGAGACTTTAATATCCCACTCACACCTATGGATAGATCAACCAAACAGAAAATTAGCAAGGAAACACAAATTTTAAATTATACAATGGGCCAGTCAGACCTAATTGATATCTGTAGGACATTTCACCCCAAAACAATGAATTTCACCTTTTTCTCAAGTGCACACGGAACATTCTCCAGCATAGATCACATCCTGAGCCATAAATCTAGCCTTGGTAAATTCAAAAAAGTTGAAATAATTTCAAGTATCTTTTCTGATCACAATGCAGTAAGATTAGATGTCAACTACAGGATAAAAACTATTAAAAATACAAACATATGGAGGCTAAACAACATGCTTCTGAATAACCAACAAATCATGAAAAAAAATTAAAAAGGAAATAAAAATATGCATAGAAACAAATGAAAATGAAAACACGACAATTCAAAACCTATGGGATTCAGTAAAAGCAGTGCTAAGGGGAAGGTCAAAGCAATACAAGCTTACCTCAAGAAACAAGAGAAACATCAAATAAATAACCTAAGTTTACACTTAAAGCAACTAGAAAAAGAAATGAAGAACCCCAAAGTTAGTAGAAGAAAAGAAGTCATAAAATTCAGAGCAGATATAAATGAAAAAGGCGCAAAGGAGACTGTAGCAAAAATCAACAAACTAAAAGTTGGTTCTTTGAGAAGATAAATAAAATAGACACACCATTAGCCAGACTCATCAAGGAAAAAAGGGAGAAGAGTCAAATCAACCGAATTAGAAATGAAAATGGAGAAATCACAACAGACAACACAGAAATACAAAGGATCATAAGGGACTACTTTCAGCAACTGTATGGCAATAAAATGGACAACTTGGAAGAAATGGACAAATTCTTAGAAAAGAATAATCTTCAACACTGAACCAGAAGAAACAGAAAATCTTAACAGACCCTTCACAAGCATGGAAATCAAAACTGAAATTAAAAAATCTTCCAACAAACAAAAGCCCAGGACCAGATGGATTCACAGCTGAATTCTACCAAAAATTTAGAGAAAAGTAACATCTATCCTACTCAAACTCTTCCAGAAAATTTCAGAGGAAGGTAAACTTCCAAACTCATGCTATGAGGCCACCATCACCCTAATACCAAAACCAGACAAACGTGCCACAAAAAAAGAAAACTACAGGCCAATATCACTGATGAACATAGATGCAAAAAATCCTCAACAAATTCTAGCAAACAGAATCCAACAACATATTAAAAAGATCATACATCATGACCAAGTGGGCTTTATCCCAGGGATGCAAGGATTCTTCAATATTTGCAAATTAATCAAGGTGATACACCACATTAACAAATTGAAAGATAAAATCCATATGATTATCTTAATAGTTTCAGAGAATGCCCTTGACAAAATTCAACACCCATTTATGATAAAAACTCTCCAGAAAGCAGGCATAGAAGGAACATACCTCAACATAATAAAAGCCATATATGACAAACCCCCAGCAAATATCCTCAATGGCAAAAAATTGAAAGCTTTTCCCCTAAAGTCAGGAACAAGACAAGGGTTCCCACTCTCACCACTGCTATTCAACATAGTTTTGGAAGTTTTGGCCACAGCAATCAGAGCAGAAAAAGAAATGAAAGGAATCCAGATTGGAAAAGAAGAAGTAAAACTCGCACTGTTTGCAGATGACATGATCCTCTACATAGAAAACCCTAAAGACACCACCAGAAAATTACTAGAGCTAATCAAAGAATAATGTAAAGTTTCAGGATATAAAACTAATACACAAATCCCTTGCATTACTATACACTAAAAATGAGAAAGCAGAAAGAGAAATTAAGAAAACAATCCCATCCATTATTGCGATGAGAAGAATAAAATACTTAGGAATAAATTTACCTAAAGAAACAAAAGACCTATATATAGAAAACTATAAAACACTGATGAAAGAAATTAAAGATGACACAAATAGACGGAGGAATATACCATGTTCATGGATCAGAAGAACCAATATAGTGAAAATGAGTATATTACACAAAGCAATCTATAGATTGAATGCAATCCCTATCAAGCTACCAACAATATTTTTCAAATAATTTCAGTTTGTATGGAAACACAAAAAGCCTCAATAGCCAAAGCAATCTTGAGAAAGAAGAATGGAACTGGATGAATCAACCTGACTGACTTCAGACTATACTACAAAGTTACAGTCACCAAGACAGAATGGCACTAGCACAAAGACAGAAATACAGATCAATGGCACAAAATAGAAAGCCCAGAGATGAATCCATGCACCTATGAACACCTTATCTTTGACAAAGGAGGCAAAAATACACAATGGAGAAAAGACAATCTCTTTAACAAGTGGTGCTAGGAAAACTGGTTAACCACCTGTAAAAAAGGGACACTAGAACACTCTTTAACACTGTACACAAAGATAAACTCAAAATGGATTAAAGATCTAAATGTAAGACCAGAAACTATGAAACTCCTAGAGGGAAACATAGGCAGAACATTCTGACATAAATCACAGCAAGATCCTCTATGACCCACCTCCCAGAGTAATGGAAATAAAGCAAAAATAAACAAATGGGACCTAATTAAACTTAAAAGCTTTTGCACAATGAAGGAAAGTATAATTAAGGTGAAAAGACAGCCTTCAGAATGGGAGAAAATAATAGCAAACAAAACAACTGACAAGGAATTAATCTCAAAAGTATACAAGCAGCTCATTCAGCTCAATACCAGAAAAATAAATGACTCAATTGAAAAACGAGCCAAAGAACTAAACAGACATTTCTCAGAGAAGACATACAGATGGTTAACAAACACATGAAAAGATGTTCAACATCACTCATTATCAGAGAAATGCAAATCAAAACCACAATGAGTACCATCTCATGCCAGAGAATGGCTGCCATCAAAATGTCTACAAACAATAAATGCTGGAGAGGGTGTGGAGAAAAGGGAACCCTCTTACACTGTTGGTGGGAATGCAAACTAGTACAGCCACTATGGAGAACAGTGTGGAGATTCCTTAAAAAACTGGAAATAGAACTGCCTTATGATCCAGCAATCCCACTGCTGGGCATACACACTGAGGAAACCAGAATTGAAAGAGACACATGTATCCCAGTGTTCATTGCTGCACTGTTTACAATAGCTAGGACATGGAAGCAACCTAGATGTCCATCAGCAGGCGAATGGATAAGAAAGTTGTGATACATATACACAGTGGAATATTACTCAGCTATTAGAAAGAGTGCATTTGAATCAGTTCTAACGAGTTAGATGAAACTGGATCCTATTAAACAGAGTGAAGTAATTCAGAAATAAAAACACCAATGCAGTATATTAAGGCATATATATGGAATTTAGAAAGATGGTAATGATGACCCTATATGCAAGACAGCAAAAGAGACACAGATATAAAGAACAAACTGTTGGACTCTGTGGGAGAAGGAAAGAGTGGGATGATTTGAGAGAACATCCCTGAAACATATATATTATCATATGCGAAATGGATGACCAGTCCAAGTTCAATGCATGAAACAGGGCACTCAAAACCTGTGCACTGGGATGACCCAGAGGGATGGGATGGGGAGGGAGATGGGAGGGGGGTTTGGGATGGGGGACACATATACACCATGGCTGATTCCTGTCAATGTATGGTGAAACCCACCACAATATTGTAAAGTAATTAGCCTCCAAGTAAAATAAATTAATTAAAAATATATTAAGACAAATGAAAACAAAACAAAACAAAAATTATGAGAAGCAGCAAGAGAGATTTGGAAGCAGTGATTTTCTTTAAACTTATGGTGATAGGCACCTACACTTTATAAAGTAAGTAGTGTGTATCTGCTAATCCCAAATTCCTAGTTCATCCCTCACTTTGGTAACCATATGTTTGTTTTCTATGTCTGTGAGTCTATTTCTATTTTTGTATTTTAGATTACACGTATAAATGATACCACATGAATGATACCATGAGGTATTTGTCTTTCTCTGACTTATTTTACTTAGTGTGATAATCCCTAAGCCCATCCCTGTTGCTGGAAATGGATTATTTCATTCTTTTTAATGGCTGAGTAATATTCCATTTTTTTGGGGTGTGTGTGTGTGTGTGTGTGTGTGTACATAGAACATCTTCTTTATCCATTCATCTGTTGATGAGCAATTAGGTTGCTCCCATATCTTAGCTATTATAAATAGTGCTGTGCTGCTATGAACATTTGGGTGCATGTGTCTTTTTGAATTAGAGTTTTTACCTTTTCCAGATATATACCCAGGAGTGGGATTGTTCTATCACATGGTAACTCTATTTTTAGTTTTTTAGGGAAACTCTACACTGTTCTCCACAGTGGCTATAGCAATTTACATTCCCATCAATAGTGTAGGAAGGTTTGCTCTTCTCCACCCTCTCTTCGGCATTTATTATTTGTAGATGTTGAGTATCTTTTCATGTGCCTCTTGACCATCGTATGTTTTATTTAAAGAAATGTCTATTTAGGTCTTCTGTCTATTTTTTAATTGAGTTGTTTTTATGATATTGAGCTGTATGAGCTGTTTACATATTTTGGAAATGAACCCCTTGTCAGTCATATCATTTGCAAATATTTTCTCCCATTCTATAGGTTGTCTCCTTGTTTTGTTTTGGGTTTCCTTTGTATGCAAATGCTTTTAAGTTTAGTTATGTCCCATTTGTTTGCTGTTTTTTCCATTACTCTAGGAAACACATCCAAATAAATATTTCTATGATTTATGTCAAAGAGCATTCTGCCTATGTTTTCCCCTAGTAGTTTTATAGTATCCCATCTTGCATTTAGGTATGTAATCTATTTTGAGTTTACTTTTTTACATGGCATTAGAATATGTTCTAACTTTATTGTTTTACATGCAGCTGTCCAGTTTTCCCAGAACCACATACTGAAGAGATTGTCTTTTCTCTATTGTGTTTTCCTGCCTCCTTTGTCATAGATTAATTGACTGTAAGTGGGTGGGTTTGTTTCTGGATTTTCCATCCTGTTCTATACTTTTTTTCCTGTCCCATATCATTTTGATTACTGTAGTTTTATAATATAGTCTGCAGTCGAGGAGCATTTCCAACTCTATTTTTCTTTCTTGAGGTTGCTTTGGCAATTTGGGGTCTTTTGAGTGTCTATACAAAGTTTAATATTTTTTGTTTTAGTTCTGTGAAAAATGCCATTGATAACTTGATAGGGATTGCATTGAATCTGAGATTGCCTTGGTAGTATGGTCATTTTAACAGTATTGATTCTTCCAGTCCAATAATATAGTATATCTTTCCTTCATTTGTGTTGTCTTCAAGTTCTTGCATCGATGTTTTACAGTCTTCAGAGTAGAGATCTTTTGCCTTCTTAGGTAGATTTTTTTTCCCTATGTATTTTATTCTTTTTGATGCAATGGTAAATGGGATTGTTTCCTTAATTTCTGGCTGATAGTTTGCTGTCACATATAGAAATGCAACAAATTTCTGTATATTAATTTTGTATTCTGCAAATTTACCAAATTCATTGATGAATTCTAGTAGTTTTCTTGTACTGTCTTCAGGATTTTCTATGCATAGTATCATGCTCCAAGGATCATTTCATATGTTTTTCATGGAGACTAGTCATTTTTGACTTCAGGGAAAAATTATTATTAGTTGAATTAACTCAATTTTTCTCAATTTCTTTCTAAGTGCTTGTTTCAGGGAAATGTTAACTTAACTTAGTCTTTATTATGAGGTACAAATTCTATGAAATCTACCCACGTATTTACTTAGTAATGACTTGATAAATTTAATGAAGGCAGAGTCTCTCATTAAACGTGACTGATTCTCTCTGAACAGAGCTGAATATACACCATTAATCAATCAATAAATTAATTGTTTGCCCCTGCTGTTATTCAAAAAGAAAAAATCAACTCTTCATTTAAGCTAGCAATGCTTACAGGTCTACCAGAGAGTCATGTACCAAAACATTCTATCTAGGCTATGAGATGCTTCTTACTGACCACTGCTCTAGGGGAGCTGCTGGCATTTTTCCTATGTCCTCTTAGCTGCTGTTGCTTTTATTTGTCTGTGACAGACAGTAAAGGACCCTCTAGGACCCTGTTATAGACACAACCTCAATCATAGCACGGATGTCCTCTGCAATCAAAAAAAAAGGCAAGTGCAAACAAGTTTCCACCAGATTTGTATGCATTTCAACACAAGTTTTCCAGAGATTCTTCCTTCAGGGAAACATTTACAAAAGCTCCAGATCGCTGATGCTGCCCACAATAAATGTAAATTCTCCATATTTTTCCGTTTACTAAATCATGTATCTTCAGTTTGAATATTCAAGATATCCAGTTCTGGAAAAACAAGTGGCCTATTTGTGTCAGCTCATTAATTCCAGATTTATTTATTTACACATAAACTACAAAGGCCCTGCTCTTTTCTGGCTGCAACTATGGAGGGTGCAGAAGAGAAGAAAAACAAGGTTCCTGCTATGCCAGAAATGAAACTGTTAGTCACTCACTCATGTCTGACTCTTTGTGACCCCATGGACTGTAGCCCATCAGGCTCTTCTGTCCATGGCATTCTCCAGGCAAGAATACTGGAGTGGAGGTGCCATTCCCTTCTCCAGGATATCTTCCTGACCCAGAGATCAGACCCAGGTCTCCTGCCTTGCAGGCAGATTCTTTACTGTCTGAGCCACCAGGGCCAGAAACCCTTAAGAAAAAGCAAAAGAATTTTGCAGAGCTTAAGATCAAGTACCTGAGAAAGAAGTTTGCCCAAAAGATGCTTCAACAGGCAAGGCGGAATCTTATCTATGAAACAGCTAAGCACAATCACAAGGAATACAGGCAGATATACAGAAATGAAATCCAAATGGCTAGGATGGCAGGAAAAGCTGGCAATTTCTATGTACCTGTGGAACCCAAATGGGCATCTGTCATCAGGGTAAGAGTTATTAGTGGTGCGAGCCCAGAGGATCAAAAGTTGTTGTGGCTTATTAGCATTTGTCAGATCTTCAACAGCACCTTTGTGAAGCTCAACAAGGTTTCAAATAACATGCTGAGAATTGTGGAACCATACATTGCATGGGGATATCCAAACCTGAAGTCTGTAAATGAACTGATCTGTAAGTGTTGTTATGACCAAATCAATATGAAGTGAATTGCCATGATAGATAACATGCTGATTGCTTGATCTCTAGGCAAATATGGCATGAGGATCTGATTCATGAGATCCTTACTCTTGAAAAATGTTTCAAAGAAACAAACAACTTTCTGTGGCCCTTCAAATTGTCTTTTCTAGGAGATGGAATGAAGAAAAAGATCATGTGTTTTCTTGAAGGTGGAGATGCTGGCAACAGGGGCAAGCTGATCAACAGGCTAATTAGAGGAATGAACTAAGTTATCTACCATGATTATTTTTGTATCCGGTCAGTTAATAAACAGTGAATGCTTTCAAATTGAACTGTAAAAAAATACAAAGGCCTCCTCATTCTGTGGTCAGCACAGTGAACAGAAGGAATTAGGGTGGGTTTCTTGGTATAGAAGCCACACACTAGTCTGCTGTGTAAAATCAGGGCAAGTTACAGCACCTCTGCGTTCCAGTTTCTTCATTTGCTAAGTCAATACAATTGTGCTAGATTATACTTGGAGAACTGATCTTTGATCCAATTAAGAAAAGATCCCTCCAAAGCAAACTGTGGCAATATTTGTTTAAGTCTTGGCAATGTTTCAAAAGAGGTTCTTTTGAAGAGAGAAGCAACAAGTATGAGGTACTTGGATGTAAGATTTAATACTTGCCTTATATTTTCAAAACAGTTTTCAGGTATACAACATCATTTATAGTTATATGATTTAAAGAGTGGAGACTTTTCTCACATTTTATAAATAATGACATTGAAACTCAGGAAATTTAAAAGATGAGCCCCAGTGTAGTACCCAGGTACTTAAGATAGTCCTAGACCCTGGGCCAGATTATCCAGTTGCTAATTATTGTCCAATTGCTAGTTGGGTATTTCCTTATTAAGTCCTGCTGTCTTAAGCCAGATTACTTAAACCAAACTTCAGTTATCCAAATTCTGAAAGACGAGAACCATATTTTCTCTGTCAGGCATAAGAACGGTGTAAAAATGAAGCTTCCATGTATGAGGCCCTGAAATGCCCCTGGGATATACAGTGGTAAATAGATTTAACTAGTGATATTGTGGAAAGGATTTGATGAGGTGATGGCAACAGAGTTAATTGGAATCAATGTGTTTATTTCTGACAATTGTACCCTTTGATTTTGGGGTAATTCCATTTCATTTAACTTTCTTACAGATAATGTGCCAGAGGTACAAAGGTTTTTACTATCACATTAGCCTTTTTCTCATGGGATTTTGGAACTTAGAAATTAAATAAACATTTCAGCTAAATAGACAGTGAAGAATTAAGTCAATTTTATAGCCTTTACTATAAGATTTGCTGATATTTTAATGAGGCCTTGTTTATGCCTGGTACTGGGCAAACCTTTAATGCGTGTATTGCTTAGTTAATCAATCAACCCCATTTTAAAGTGAGAAAATGGAAGTACAGAGATGTATTGGGTTGGCCAAAAAGTTTCTTTGGGATTTTCCATAAGATATTACAGAAGAATGTAAACAAACTTTTTGACCAACCCAATAACTTATTCCGGCTTAAAGCTGAGGTTCAAAAGTGAGTCTGTTGGCCAGAGTTACAGATCTTTTTACCTACTTGTTTATACCAAGACCTTCCTAGTCAGGAGTTTTGCTGGGTACTGAGAATACAGGGGGAAACAGGCGATGAGTCCATCCTTTGAGTACAACTTACTTTTGTACATGATTGTTCATTTGTCCACTATGCATTAAGTACTGGGTTCAGGCCCTTTCCCAGGTACTGGACAGACAACTAGACTTCACAGAGATGACCATTAAGAAACCTAGTGTTCCTGGGAAGAGGAGGCATGTGGACAAGCAGCAACACCGTGTCACGTGTGCTCCTCTTGGGGAAAGAAATCCTATGGGAGCATAAAGAAAGGAAGGGGCAATTCTGGCTGGGGAATACTTGTGACATATCTTAAGTGGCTGGTGTATGAAGATGGGACACTCCATTTCAAAAGGCCCACCTTTCAGACATTTAACTATTTCCCCCTAAGATTCACCTTTCTGTCTCTTTCTTTGTCTGTTGGTCACAGATCTGGTCACCAAGCTGAGCCAAAAGTGTTTACTCATGACCTTCTCTTCATTGAGACAATGCTTTTAGTCTTGTCAAACTGGGGGATTTAGGATGGAGAAAAACAGAATACTGATCCTAGGTGTTAAGATGCCTATTTAAGGAATCATTTCAGTGAGCCCAGACTCTTGCCTCTTCCCATACATAGAAAAGCACTAAAATCATTAACTTGAGATGTCTGATTTTTTGTGGTTGGCAGTAATCTTTTGTTTGACTACTTTTTTTTTTTTTTTTAGCAAAATCTCCTATGTATTCTGGTTCCTCCTTAACATCGTTGGAATGGTTCCTCAGAGACATCTTCCCTGGATTTAGTTCTCAGTAATGACCCCAAATAAAACATAATTTTCAATTTTTAGGTTGTACATTTTTTTTTTCAGTAAACAAGTTTCTTCTGATGCATCTGCTTCTGCTGCTGCTAAGTCACTTCAGTCGTGTCTGACTCTGTTCGACCCCATAGATGGCAGCCCACAAGGCTCCCCCGTCCCTGGGATTCTCCAGGCAAGAACACTGGAGTGGGTTGCCATTTCCTTCTCCAGTGCATGAAAGTGAAAAGTCAAAGTGAAGTCGCCCAGTCGTGTCTGACTCTTCACAACCCCATGGACTGCAGCCTACCAGGCTCCTCCGTCCATGGGATTTTCCAGGCAAGAGTACTGGAGTGGGGTGCCATTGCCTTCTCCGTCTGATGCATCTAGAACCTTCCTTAACAGTTATTTCTTTTCCTTTGGCATCTCCCCTGTAGTATGCTCAATGTGTGGGTCTTCTTTAGACTTAAAAATGAATGTAAGAGATTGTTGAGTCCTGCCCCAAGGCCAAAGCTGCGAGGCCTTGCCACAAGGCCACAGAAGCAGAGCCCAGACCCCAGGTCCCCCCAGAAGCTGACTGAGCCCCTTTGTAACTGTTGCCAAAGGCCCCCTGATCATCACAAGCAGGCTTCCTGAACCCCAAATTAGTCAAAGACGCCCCCCCCCCCCCCCCCCCCCCCGGTAATCACTTTTTAACACCCTAAGCTGCCGGGAGCCGGCATATTGCATATTGAGTGCATATTGCATATTGAGTGCAGCACTTTTCAGGATCTGGAATAGCTCAACTGGAATTCTATCACTGCCGGTAGCCAGCGTGAGGAACTCCGCCCATGACAAAGGTCATGAGGAAGGAGGCTCGGCATACGCAAAGGCGGGATCGAGCTTCAGGAGTCCCCCTGGAAATTCTCGAGCAATCTACCCCCAAAACCAGAGTCTGCCTACTTTCTGCTTTGTGCTTTCACCTACACCTCTGACTTTACGGGGGGCTGTCCCCCACTACCTCTCTGAAAAAAGAGTTAGCTTATAGCTCCAGTTAATAATTCCTGGGTGTGACAGTGTTTCAACCTACAAACTCCCTTGGAAGTCCTCTAGCCTGCCTGAATAGGTTTTTCCGGCCACATGTGATTGCTCAGAGCCTCCAAACTGTGAGAGGCATGAGATGTTCTAAACTGTCTAAATACAGATTCCTTTGAGCAGTCTAAAGATTGATTAGAAATTGTATTGGTGAAGGGATTTTCACTTGTTGGGCCAATGTTTGCTGCTAAGTTTCCATATCCCTTACCTGCTGTGTCCCTGGCAGTGTATTGCTTAATATAATTGGTGTAAGTAGTAGCTTTAATGTTTGTAACCTGGGACCCTTGAGTTAATTCTTTTTCTTGTTATAGCCCACCACACCTTTGCTCTGTAGGAATGCAACTTTATCTAATGCTTTTTGGAGGCTGGCGCCTGACTTGAGAATAATCACCTTTAGAGAAAAAGGCCTCCAGGCCAGAAGATGATGCAAATCACCTAAACTTTTGCATATGATAAGTTTGCAGGAAGAAAGCCTGGCTTACTGCATGACTCTACCCCTTCCCCCATTATCCTCTATGCATAACTTAAGGTATAAAAACTACTTTGGAAAATAAAGTGCGGGCCTTGTTCACCGAAACTTGGTCTCACCATGTCGTTCTTTCTCTTACCTTCTGGCTGAATTATTCAGCCTCTTTTCTGCACTAAATTTCCTCACTGAGCTATCCTTATTTCAGCCTCTTTTCTCCACTGAATTTCCTCACTGAGCTATCCTTATTTCAGCCTCTTTTCTTCACTGAATTTTACTGAGCTATCCTCATTCTATTACTCTTTATATCCTTAATTAACATTTAATTAAGCAATTGTTTCCTGATCTTCGCCTACGCCGTCTCTCCTTCGAATACCCTGGATCAGCCGGGGCTGGTCCCCGGCACTAAGTAATCACCTTTATGACAATCTTCCAGCAGGAGTCTGCTTTGTCTTGAGGCTATAAAAATTGGCTACTAACCCATAAAAACTGTTGACTCTCTCTGGTTTGTCAGGAGGTCGGCCCGTTGCACTTGCAGTGCCCACATTATTTCTGCTTTTTGTTCTTAATAAACTCACTCCCTTCTGAAATGCTTGGTGTCTGGAAATTCTTTTCCAACCTGCATTCAGACTGCCTCAACAGAAATCATATTTCACAAACCAGTGGAAGCTTTAGCAGTACCCAGTCAACTCACTCCCACATAATAAAAGTACGTTTTAAACAAATAAAGGAAGTTTCTCCTCTCAGATGTATAATCCTCAAGTTTGGCCTTTAATGAAGTGAGATTATAATGCATTTGCTCCAGTGAAAAGTAAACTCTGTTTTCATTTTTGACAGCAGGGGGGAAAATGATGTCAAATATAATCGAATGTGTAATTTTTTTTCTCCCAAAGGATACATTCTTTCAAATGTATTTATTTGCAAATTCTTGCACATTTTTAATGTCTGACAGGATTGATAAATGAGAGCCTAGGTTTATTTTGCAAATAATTGTATGGTCTACATTATGTTTTAGGAAAAAAATAAAAATTGTCTCTGTGGTATAAACACTGTTTCTCAGAAGCTAGATAAAATTTCATGTTTAGGCTTTTCTTATGATCTGTTCTTAAGGTTTACTTATATTCAGAACAAGGATATTATGCAGAAAGGTTAAAAATTATTCATCTAGTTACCTAAGAAATTTATCTACACTAAGACTGGTGAGGATAAAGGCACATATTCTTTAAAATTAAACTCAACAATGTACTAAGCCACCCTGCAGTTTTGGGCTTGGTTGCTCTTCTGAAGATAGTGTGAGTCTGGCTAAGCTGAGAGAGTCTGCAGCAAGAATGTGAAGCCCAACTTTGGCAGACTAATTCCTCCATCTGGGCTACAAGGCTTTCCCATGTGTAGAACACACCTATGACAACACCCACATAATTTACAATAACCTTACAGAGACAACTAACAATATACTCGGGGCACATCTTATTGAGCATTGCTGTAATGGAAAATTCACTATTTACCCAGAATCAAAAGCTTGGTTCTAGAACCAAAATTCTCATGACCATTGAACAGAGGCATACGTGCGCTTTGTCATGCTTTACCCAAAGGCAGATTTCTGTGCTGTCAAAGTGATGCTGTGGACTTCATCTCCCACTGGCTTGGGAATCATTTGCCATTTTCCTTCCCTAGATTGAGAACTTTTTAATTCCCTCAGCACAAATGTGAATTTCCCTCTGTTTCACCCATGTTAAACATATAATAGTATATTTTTGTGTTTTCTTTAACACTTCTAACAATAAAATAGGTGTAGAAACACCCAGATTAAAATGGGATCCATCAGAGGAAGGAGAAAGAACCCATGTTGGAAACAGCACAAGAGGGAAAGAGCTCCCCTTAGTTCTGTGTATGGATCTGTCCCTGGTGCTCATTGGAACCTTACAAATCTCGAACTTTTGGATGCCTGGATTAAGTGCTTGGCAAAAGAATATGTTTTGGGCACCCTGACAAAGACAATGGGCACACAGAGAGATGAGAAAAATGTATCTGTGTTTGCTATGCTGAACTTGGAAGTTTCATTGCCTTTGGAATAAGTGACTCCTCTTGATCACTTTGCCCAGGTCCAGTCTTCCCCGAGTAAGGTAAAGGTTTCAACATTTGGTGACTGGGCATGTCATTATCACTTATAAGGCTATCTTTTCACTATACAAATGATAAGATTATTACTGCCTGAAAACTGTGCTAAGTTGTTTCAAGATCTTTGAAGCAAAGCTACTGAGTGATTCATGGCATTATTCTTGACCAGTGTGTAATGGTGGAGGCCATGGTAGAAGAAGCCATGGCCTGAGGCCACTTCCCTTTTCTCCCCCTCCCATCGTTTAACTGAGAGGGATTGGAGGAGGGGGTGCTCAGGGGTCCACTAAGACGTTCATGTTCTCCCACGACAAAGTGACTGGGTTCCAAGTGACTTTTCTCTCCCCCCCAAAATTTGCCCTGGTAGCAAACTCATAACACTTTTTCAGGCAGATAGGCAGCCTTTAAAAGTTTTCTGGCAAGGCTGAGAGCCAGGAGATTATTTAGATTTACTATCAGATTATTTAGATTTACTATTTGTCTACAATTATATTCAGAGTAGATATGACTACAGGATTCCTATATAACTGTTAGAAAATGCCACTGCTCTGGCCAACTTTGGATATCTTATTATAAGTATAAAATATTCTTTTTCATTAAGTCATTTCTTATATGTCTTCAAGTTATTATTCTCCATTCTTACAAGAAATAAGAATAGATTTTAATTTTATCCTAACCAAAATGCTTTCTTCTCCCTGAATATAGTTCTTTACAGTTGAATAGCACCAGAGACTGGCAGTTTCTAACTTTCTTTTCCTCTACTTTGATGGTTTATATGGTATAGAGAATAATTACTGCTGTGATAAAGGCACCACCATGACTAGAAATAAAACCTGCTTGATCTTTAGAGTCTTAGTTTAAAGAGACTTCTCTGGGAGTGATAAGCGAAGTGGTCTTCTGGTATAATGATGTTTAATGGTGGAACTGACAGGAAACTAAGATTCAATACAGATTCAGGAAACCTGACTTATGCTAAAAACAAATTTTAATAGGAAAATCTTGAAACTCAAATTTTAAAAACTACAATTGAGATTCATGTTGAGGTTTGATAGAAAACAACAAAATTCTGTAAAGCAATTATCCTTCAATAAAAATTAAATTAAAAAAAGTTACAGCTGAAATATAATCATTCCTTAATAGTTGGTTAATCTCAGAAATTTTATTTTGATCTCTGAACATGTTATTCTCTCACTGTGCCCACCCTTTCTTTGAAAATAAAAATTTCCACATTGTTTAAAACTCTAACCAGTCAATATTCACAATGTATTGATGTGATAAAAGGATGGAAAAATTGCTATGAATGTGATTCTCTTTGAAGATTGAAATTTCTTGAGGAAATGAATCAAAAATTTCCTGAGTTGGAGTTAATATAAAGCAAAATATGTAAACATGGCAAATTTACAGTTAGTTGTACTAAAGATAGCACTTTCAGATTGATGGAAAAGAGACAGCCTCTCTTTCGAGTTGAGGAAAGAGAAATGGACACTGATACATGACAATAAATGAGGAAACTGACAGTTTCAGATGCCTAATAAATACACGAAAAGATGCTCAACATTGCTCCTTATTAGAGAAACGCAAATCAAAACTACAGTGAGATATTTCACAGCACTCAGAATGGCCATCATCAAAAAGGCTACAGACAACAAATGCTGGAGATGGTGTGGAGAAAAGGGAAACCTCTTGCACTGCTGGTGAGGAATGTAAATTGATGCAGCCACTATGAAGAACAGTATGGAGATTCCTTAAAAAACTAGGAATAAAACTACCATGTGACCCAGTAATCCCACTACTGCACATATATACCCTGAGGAAACCATAATTGAAAAAGACACATGTACCCCAATGCTCATTGCAGCACTGTGCATAGCAGATAGAACATAGAAGCAACCTACATGAATTGATAAAAAAAAATGACAGATAAATGGATAAAGAAGTTGTGGCACATATACACAATAGAACATTACTCAGCTATAAAAAGGGATGCATTTGAGTCAGTTCTAATGAGGTAGATGAACCCAGAGCCTATTGTACAGAGTGAAGTAAGTCATAAAGAGAAAGACAAATATAACATACTAATGCATATATATAGAATCTAGAAAAATAGTACTGATGATCCTACTTGCAGAGCAGCAAAGGAGATGCAGGCATGAACAGACTTTTGGACACAGTGGGGGAAAGAGAGGGTGGGGTGATGGGAGAGAATAGCATTGAAACATATACATTACAATATGCAATACAGATAGCCAGTGGCAATTTGCTGTATGATGCAGGGAACCCCAAGCCGATGCTCTGTGATAACACAGAGGGGTGGGATGGGGAGGGCGGTGGGAGGGAGGTTCAAGAGGGAGAAGACATATGTATACATGTGGCCAGTTCACGTTGTTGTATGGCAGAAACCACCACAATATTGGGAAGTAACTACCTCTAATTAAAAATTTAAAGAGAAAATAATGAAAAAAATAAAATGGACAGTTTCATGAAGAGTCAGGGAAGTGGCTGGCACTGTGGGAATTGTCAAGATGTAGTCCCAAGGATGGTTCACAAGAGACAGCCTCCTCCTGTAACTCCCCTGGGGGCTGTTCTCATTGAATTGGACAAGTAAGAGAGGGGAGTGTTACTGCCACCAGCAAGCTAATCCTTTATCAGAGCTAAGAGGAAGAAGGAGCAGAAAGAGTCACCATTATGGCAATCTCCATATCAGGGAACTGTTGCACTCTGTTTATCCTCCAGATCTAGGCTTCATGTTGGAAGTGAGCAGGATTCCTTTTGGAAACACATCATCAGAGGGTCAATTTCTTAAAGGACATAACACCCATGTCAGTTGTGCTGAACAGCCTGTGGCTGTAATAATCAAGGGGAGATCAGGACAGCAGTCACAACATGGTACCTCATAAACTGCACTCAATAAGCAGAGCCACAACCCAAATCAAGGATGTGCTTCTTGTGAATGAATTTCGATTTGTTTTCAATTGAGCTTCTGTTCATGCTTCTCCTTTATCCCCCATGCCCCCTTTTTTTTTGCCTGGCAAAAAAAAAAAAAAAAAAAGAGTGAGCTGGCAGGAATGACAGGATGACAGGGAGAGGGACTGGAACAAAGAGGTGTCACCAGCAGAGAGCACTCCCCACGTCCCTGTCGTTTGTTGAATGTTCACTGCGATTCAATCACTGTGTTTACATTCGGTCGTTTGATCTGTGCAAGATCCTAGGAAGTAAAACAGACTCAGAGAGGATAAGAAAATTCGCCCAAGGTCACGCTGCCGTGTGGTCATGGAACATGCTTTAGGCAGTTTAAATGGTAGACCCACCAACTTTCATGAGGTCTCCTGCCCAGGAAGATGACAGCAGGGGCTCTTTGCCTCACCACTGGGGTGTAGGCAGTGGCCCTTCCAATTGTAGGCAAGTCATCAGCATATATATAACCTGCCTATCAGTTTTTTTTTTTTTTTTAAGTTTTAATTGAAAGATAATTGTTTTACAATGCTGCATTGGTTTCTGCCATACAATATGAATCAGTTATGGGAGAGTGAAAGTTGCTCAGTCATGTCCAACTCTCTGAGACCTCATGGACTGTAGCCCGCCAGGCTCTTCTGTCCATGGAATTCTCCAGGCAAGAACACTGGAGTGGATTGCTATTTCCTTCTCCAGGGGATCTTCCCGACCCAGGATAGAACCCAGGTCTCCTGCATTGTAGGCAGACGCTTTACTGTCTGAGCCACTATATATTCCTGTTATTAGTTAAGAGGGAATCACTTCTAGGTCTCTCATAGATGAAAAGATATTAAGGGTTATGCCCATTCTTGCTACCATCTTAAATTCTAGAAAATCACTACCCTTTGTAATGATGGAGAAAGACCGAATGAGAGTAGAGCCCTTTTATGCAGCTATTCTTAGTTTTCTGTACATCAGGTTATTTGCATTCTCCTTTTTGCTTCTTATGTGGTCAGGTGTGGGTAGTTAACTCTTAGACTAAGTATAGTGAGGAAAGAGAAGGGAGCATCTTTTTTTTTTAATAGCTAGAGGAAAAAGAGAAGGGCAACACAAGAACAATGGCGTATTCTTTTCAGAAACCCAAGATCTTTTTAACTTGTAAATGTGTTCAGTTCATGCATATTCAATCTAATATCACAGTTGCTGACCCTGAAATAGAATTTTGAGGATAGTATTTTACAAATAAGGCAGAAGGCAAGTGATTTCCACCCCCCACCACCCGCCCCCCCCCACCACAATTTGAAAATCACGTACTATTTCAAGACTAGTTTGATTCAAGACTAATATGATTCTTCATATTGAACTTGGGAGGCAGAAGCAAATTGATTGATGCATGTGTAAGTGAGGTGAAAGGGCTAAAACAATTCTGGGCTTAACTGGAAAAATAAAACTATCTTATCCTTAAATGACTAAGTCTTAGAGACATTTCCCATATACATGAAGTAATGGATTTTAAGATGTTATGAAGATTTTAAAATAAGTTGAAATGCTTTTATATAAATTCATCTTAGTATAAACTAGCTTTTAAAAATTATCTTTATTTTATTTGTACTTTAAAAATAACCTTGAGTAATTTTAAAGTATTTTAATTAAAAAATTAAGTATGCCTATTCCAGCTTTCAGTGACATTTAAATGATGAAAACTTGCACCCAACTGACTAAGATTATTCACTTCTCAACGTTGATCTTTGATAATGAACTTTGCAAATTACAGTTTATTTCCTATGTTTGAAGCAGGGATCCCTGCAAGTAACTCCATTTGCATTAAAACATTTAGTATTTTTTTTTTAAAGAAGGTAGGGCAAGGGAGAAAAACTAATAGATTAATATGAGTCTATGAGTCTCTGATTCATTTTTTAAAGAGAATGTTTCCAAAACCTGCTGTATCTTTCCATTCCAGGTTAGACTTTTACAAAGTTAATATTTTTAAGTGCAAAGTTTTAAATAATTTAGAAATGAACATAGAATGAGGTGATGGCAATGTTTTAAATAGAATCCTCAATGGAGAACTTTAAAGATGTCTAATACATATCAGCTAAATTAAGAGTAAGTAAGCTTTTCTAAGCTGTGTTGTGTGCAGAAAGGTTTATTTGACTGAGGAGATAGACTTAATGTGATTCTTCTTAATGAGCCAAGGACTGGATGTGCCCTAAGACTTCCTGCCAGTCCTTTTCTGTGCTCCACAGTTTATGTATGAGCTTGTACCCAAAACAATTGTTGTTGTTTAGGTGTTAAGTCATGTCAGACTCTGTAGCCTGCCAGGCTCCTTTGTCCATGGAATGTCCCAGGCAAGAATATGGAGTAGGTAGCCATTTCCTTCTGCAGAGGATCTTCCCAACCCAAGGATCAAACTTGTGTCTCCTGCATTGGCAGGCGGATTCTCTACCACTGAGCCACCAGGGAAGCCCACCCAAAAGAATGCCCAGGTACTATTTGCAAGTGGGCTTTGCTATATAAATAGCGGAAGGAACACCTTTTGAACTGACATTTTGCAAGTTTCAAAGGGAAGATACTGATAATTTTTTGAGTACCCCTGGGATGTTGTCACTGGTTCCCTTTGGTTTATCCAGTCAGAGAACCAGTTTAACCTATGAAAGGAGTTTCCTCCTCTTCCTAAACCACAGAAAGACCTTCAGGTATTTCTTCTCAGTTTTGACGCTTAACTCACCAACACAGGCTCAGACCAAAGCATTTAGCAAGATGTAGGTTGCTCAAAAGTCTCTCTCAACTGGGAGCAGTTCTGTCCCTCAGAGAGTATTTAGCAATGTCCGTAGAAAAAACTGAGGAAGGGGAGCGCTGCTGGCAACTAGGATAGAGACTGGGGATGAGGCCACACATCTTACAGTGCACAGGACAGCTCCACCACAGAGAATTATCAGCTCTGAAGGGACAATCTCTGGAGGTTAAGAGACCTTGCTGTAGACCAGGGGAAAGCATCAATACAATACACTACCTCACATGGCTAAGGAACAATAACTGAAGGCAAATCCCTCTGGTGCAGAGGTACACAGAAGTACTATGGTACTTCTGCCATAGTGCATGAGTCCTTAGAAGGAGGTTGGGCACATAAACTGCTCTGGTAACTTCTTTTAATGGCCCCATATGTTCAGGTGAAATTTTAAAATTCCATTAGTATCTTTATAGTGAATGCCTTGATTACCATAGACATAGAGAGGAATCATGTGGTAAGAGCCTGTTTTAAAAAGCAGTGGCTGCTTCATTTTTTAAATTTATTTTCTATTGAAGGATAATTGCTTTACAGAATTTTGCTGTTTTGTCAAACTTCAACATGAGTCAGCCATAGGTATACATATATCCCCTCCCTTTTGAACCTCCCTCCCATCTTCCTCCCCATCCCATCCTTCTAGGTTGATACAGAGCCCCTGTTTGAGTTTCCTGAGCCATATAGCAAATTCCCGACGGCTATCTATTTTACATATGGTAATGTGAATTTCCATGTTATTCTTTCCATATATTTCACCCTCTCCTCCCTTCTCCCCATGTCCGTAAGACTATTCTCTATGTCTGTTTCTCCTTTGTTGGCCTGTAAATAAATTCTTCAGTACCATTTTTCTAGATTCTGTACATGTGCATTAGAATACGGTATTTATCTTTCTCTTTCTGACTCACTTCACTCTGTATAATAGGTTCTAGGTTCAACCACCTCATCAGAACTGACTCAAATGCGTTCCTTGTAATGGCTGAGTAATATTCCTTTGTGTGTATGTACCACAACTTCTTTATCCATTTATCTGTTGATGGACATCTAGGTTGCTTCCATATTCTAGCTATTGTAAGTACTGCTGCAATGAACAATGGGATACATGTGTCTCTTTCAATTTTGGTTTCCTCAGGGTACATTCCTCAGGAGTGGGATTGCTGGGTCATATGGTGGTATTTTTTTAAGGAATCTCTGTACCATCTTCCATATATATTTATTTATAGCATGCTATGTAGTTTCATGGGCTTATAATTTTTACAATGATTTTTGAATAGGAAATATATGCAAATAGTTCAAAATTTAAGAGTTACCAAAGAGTTTACAGGAAAAATTAGTAAGTATCTCTTTCCTTCCCTGTTTCTAGTAAGGTCCCCTCCTTCAAGGAAAATCCTATTAACAGTATTTTATTTATGATATTGTTAGTTAGAATAGGGAAACAGGGTCTCAGATGGCAGTCAGAAGAAGTGGCGACTAGAAAAACAAAAAAGTGTACAAAAACGGGAAGCCATAGACTGGAATGGGAACCTCTGGTGAGAAAATATGCCCAACACGTCCCCTTTCCTAAAAGCATACCTGTTTCCCAGAAAGCATGTCCCCTTCCCTGCTGGTCTTGGGCATATGCAGGTTGTTCCCTATCTGCATAGGGTGTAACCTATGAGGTCTCAGGAACCCCTCGGGGGAGGGAACAAGGGATATAAAAGAGGGAAGCCAAACTAGGACAGGGCCACTCCTGTGGGGTGGCCCACTCTTAACGTGTCAAGAGTGTACTGCTTGCACAATAAATCTTGCCTGCTTGAGCTATAACTGTCGGTCATTTCAATTCTTTGCTACGATGAGACAAGAACTGAGGACGAAGGACCAACCAGACAGTATGTATCCTTTGCACTTACAGACATGTGTGTTTATAATGTTAACATTTATTGTTATCTACATGTCCAAACTTATAAGATCTTTAAATACATTATCTCATTTAACCCTCACATCAACTAAGGGTTAGAAAATATATAAGTTAAATATCTGAGTTATATTATGAACAGAATTTTATAGGTCAAAAATAGTCAAATATCAACAAGTCATATGGTTGGATCTAATTTAGGTAAGTGGGAGATTTCCATTTTCTGTAGCAAGGAAGAGAAAGTATCCTGAAAACTTTTCACTGAACTGAGTAGCTGAGTTTTCAATAAGGGGAAATTCCCAGAAGACAAGTATAAATTGGGAAATGAAATCAGCCAGAAATCTGAGGGCTGGAAGTATAACATTCATGAAAAACCAGGAGATAAAGCCTTTGAGCTCATAGAGAAAATGGAGGGTTCACAGGAAATGGAATTAAAACTTTTATAAAAAGCAGGAAACTTTGAGTAACTACAGTCTCAGTTAAAGGGAAATTTAGAGAAAAAAAATCTGTCCTTCAGCATATATAGGCAAGAAAAGAACTTGCCTTTCTTGGTTTTGCCTCCAGGTGGAGGAAACACAAAGAGCTTCCCTAGGAATTCATTACCCTCAGAGGGGGGCATTTTTAGCTACCATATAATAATAATAGAATAATAATAACAATAATACATACAATAATAATAATCCATGCTACCCATATAAAGTGTGAAATTCTAGTTAAGGAAATAGCCTAAAAGGAGTTTGGCCTGGGAATACGCCTGATAGATCTGTCAGAAGCAATCACACAACCACTGTAGAAAGAGTCCTCTTCAACCCAGACCAGAAAAGATACCCACAGGCAAAGTATCACTTACATGAAATAAAGACACAGTAACAAGACACATGGGGGAAGAGGAGATTTAAGATTCAAGACAACAAATAGAACATCTAAACTTGACTTATTTGATCGTTGAAACAGAAGTCTCAATGGGAAAGTCAAACAGCAGTTCCGACACAGATAGTAGAAAATCATTGAAATCAAAGATGAAGCTGAGGAAAGATAACAAAAGGAAATATGGAAAAGAATTTAAGAGACATAAAAGAGAAGCAAGGCTCTTTATGTGGCTAAAACCAATTTCCAAGAATAGTCAATATTTGAAGAAAAATATTGGATGAGGATCTCCAGAACAGTAGAAAGACAAGAATCTTCAGGCTCAGAAAATGAGCTAAGCAGAATAGAAAAATATATTTTATCATAGTGAAACTGCTGAAATGAAAGATAAGATCTTTAAAAACAGCCAGAAAAATAGAAGGTTTTGGTATTTTGGTGGAGATTACTGAGAAAGGGAATATTTTCTGCCATATCAGTAAACGAGGATGTCACAGTCATCCTTGGTGATTGCAGCCACCGAGGATGGAACTCAGGAAGGAAAGAACACTTGTCATCCAGCAGCCATCAGATTGCAGCCACTCCCTTTTGAGCCCCAAGGAAACTCAGGATGTGAAAACAAAGGATACTGGCCCCAGATAGCTGAGCTGCATATCAAAGGAATGATTTCAGTGAGCCCAGACCCTTGCATCTTCATATACATAGAAATACTAAATTCTTTAACTTGGGGTGTCTTGTTTTCTTTCATTAACAATCACCTTTTCATGTTCAGACTACCTGCCTTTGTTGCAAAACTTCTAAACCTGGCTCCCCTCCTTGGAGCAGTTCTCTCAGGGTTACATGAGATGCTATCTCCTAGGTTTGAAGTCCTGATAATTCCCACTGACTAAAGCATAACTCTCAACTTTTAGGTTATGAATACTTTTAAAGTCAACATTACAAATCCAGCAGAGAAAAGTTTTCAACTCACATTTATCAGACTGCAGACCCCACGCACCTTGCAATTGCTCTGTTTTGCTCCCTAGCATTCCTGATTGCTTTTAATCTCCTGCTGTTATTCTCAGTCAACTTGAAATACTTTTATAAATGTTTACTCTGTTCTAATAGCTTTTATTTTTTACTCTCTGCTTTTAAAATTTTAAATATGTCATTTATTCAACAAATATTTACTCAGCAACTGCTGTGTACAAGTCACTATTCTAGTATAAAAAACAAACAAAATTTCTATAAAATAGAATAAAAGTTCAACAAATACTGGTCCTGATATTAGGATGCAGTGATACAGTTTAAGGGTTGGCTAGTATGCTTTCTGACTTTTCAAGCTGAACTGATTGTTAAATTCCTTGCATATCATCTTGGATGTATCCATTTTCACCCAAGTTTGGTGCTTTTTCTTGGAATGATCTTATCAACTCTTATATACCCAGGCTAAGTCTTATTTTCATGGGAATAGGGAGGTACAGAGGTACAGGGCTTCCCTGGTCTGATTGCTTAGATGGTAAAGAATCTGCCTGTAATGCAGGAGACCCAGGTTCAATTCCTGGGTTGGGAAGATCCCCTGGAGAAGGGAATGGCAACCCACTCCAATATTCTTGCCAGGAGAATTCCATGGACAGAGGAACCTGGTGTGCTACAGTCCATGTGGTGGCAAAGAGTTGGACACAATTGAGTGTGTCCAATTTCACTTTCAGGGAGGTACAGATATTATAGTTAGTAAACTTTTGACTCTTTAGTTTAGTGGGATGTAATTTAGTTGGGTTTTTTGGTGAAAACTATTTCTTTTCTTGTCCTTCCACATTTATGTCACATAACAGGAACCCCTGGTTTATTCTGCAAATATACATGATGCTCTATTCCCATCTCTACTTTTTCCAAATGTGGACAAAAAATGTGACTTGCCCTGTCAGTGAACAAGGATGTTTCAGCCATAAAGCCATCAGTCACTGCAACAGCCTCCATTTCCCACTCTTGTGTTGCCCCAAGAGGAATTCAGGATAGAGAAAAACAGGATACTGGCCATAGAGAGTTAAGATGTACATCAAAAGAATGATTTCAGTAAGTCCAGATGCTTGCATCTTCCCATATACAAGAAATCATTAAATTCATCCATCTGAGTTATCTGGGTTTTTTTGTGATTAGCAGTAATCTTTTGATATTCCACTATGTAGTTTTTCCTCCAGTAAAAACTCCTATGTATCCTGGCTCTGCCCTTACCTCTTAGGAACAGTCCCTCAGAGGGACTATCTGAGAGGCTGCCTTCCCAGATTATAGTCCTCCATAAGGCCAGCTCATAAAACTCAGGTTTTCTGAGTACTGAGAACTATTGAGTACTACTGAGAACTACTGAGTACTGAGAACTACTGAGAACTCAGTAATTCTCAGCTTTTAGGTTGTGCATTTTTTTCAGTTGACACAACCATCTTGTCTTTGTAGTATCAAAATAGAAACAAAAAACAGAAGAAATGGGTTTACCAGACTTCTAAGAACATCCAACTAATCTGATCACTAGCCACAAAACAAACAAACAAACAGTGATTCTACCTATCTTTTACCATGTATATGTATATTAGCTTGCATTTGTGTTTATATGGCTTCAAATTCTTTTATAGGTATCATCTTAAAATTCATATATATGTATATATATACCTATGTTTGTAAAAAAATCAAAAGTTAACAGTTCAATCAAAATTACTTAGATTTCTGTTTTTAGGGAGGGTAGTTTAAATTTTATAATTTTGTAGCCCAAGGAGACAGTGGAATTATCAGTCTATAAGTAAAAGTATTAAATTAATTCATTGGTTCCCTTATAAAGCCAAATCAATTATCTAAAAGTAAGTGAGTGAATGAGTGAAAGTCATTCAGTCATGCCTGACTCTTTGCGACCCCATGGAATTCTCCAGGCCAGAATACTGGAGTGGGTAGCCTTTCCCTTTCCCAGGGTATTTTCCCAACCCAGGGATTGAACCCAGATCTCCCACATTGCAGGTGGGTTCTTTACCAGCTGAGCCACAAGGGAAGCCCAAGACTATTGGAGTGGGTAGCCTATCCCTTCACCAGGAGATCTTCCCAACCCTAGGAATAAAACTGGGGTCTCCTGCATTGCAGGCAGATTCTTTACCAACTAAGCTATCAGGGAAGCCCATTTAAAAGTAAATTGTTCTTAATTTTATAAAATGTTTTATTGTGAGTCTATAATACAGTAAAGGTGTGTAATTGTGTAAAATAACAAAAATAAAAGGAATAACCTTGTGCTTATCAGCCAGCTTAAGAAACAGGACATTACTAATACTTGTGAAGGCTACTGTGTGCCTCTCTTGAAGGCAACACCATTATCTCCTTCCTAGAGGCAATCAGGATCCTAAATTTTGTGATAATCTTCCCACTTTTTCTTCATGTTTTAATCACATGCATGTGTCTCAACAATGTCTTGTTTAGATATCCCTGTTATTGAACTATGCGTGAATGGAACTATACTTCTATATTCTGCAGTTTGCTTTTTGACTTCTAAATTTTTTCTGAAATGTTTATGTTGATGCATATAGCTGTAGTTCATTTTTACTATAGCACAGTATTTCACTGTATGATTATATAATGATTTTATCCATTCTAACTTTAATGGACAATTGAGCTGTTTCTAGTGTTTGCTGCTATTATGGACAGTGTTATTCTAAAGCTTGTATGTGTTTCCTGGAGCATGTGTGCAAAGATTTGGAGTAGAACTGCTTAGGCAAAGGGTATATGTACACTCAAGTTGACTTGGAGATAACTTATTCCCCAAAGATGATTATACCAATTTGTGGTCTTACCTGCTCTGAGAAATTCTATCATTCTATGTCCTTCTTATCACTTGGTTTTGTTAGACTTTAATTTTTTCTAGTCTGGTAGCTGTGAAATGGTATATCATTGTTTGAATGTTCACTGACTGTAATGAAGTAGAGAGTCCTTTGATATTTATTGACTGCTCGTGTACCCATGTGACATGATTTTTCAATAAAAAATTGATTTATATTTTTCTATTGATACATGAGGTTGGTATATATTGTAGACACTAGTCCTTTTTTATTTTTTGTTTTGTGAATCACAAATATATTTTCCCAGTTTGTGGTTTGTCTTTTACATTATTTACAGGGTCTTTAAAAAAAATTGATGTACAGTTGATTTACAACGTTATATTAATTTCTGCTACACAGCAAAGTGATTCAGTTGTATATATGTATATATATATATTTACATTTACACACACACATACATATATATACACACACGCAAATACTCTTTTTATTATTCTTTTTCCATTATGGCTTACTATAGGATATTGAATATATTTCCCTGTGTTACACAGTAGGACCTTGCTATTCATCCATTCTACATATAGTATTGGGTTGGTCAAAAGGATCATTTGGGTTTTTCATAGGATGGTATGGAAAAATCCAAATGAACTTTTTGGGCAACACAATAATTTGTATCTGTTAAACCCAAACCCCAAACTCCCAGTCCATATTTCCCCCAACTCCCCTCCCCCTTTGTAAACACAAGTCTTTACAGGGTCTTTTAATGCATAGTTCTTAATAGTGGTGAAGTCAAATTTCTTAATCCTTATTACAGTTTACATAATTTCATTTAAGAAATTAAGACTATGGAAGTTTTTATCCTATATTTTCTTCTAGAACTTCTAATATTTTATTGTCATACTTAAGGCTTAATAAATTAGAAACTGGTTTTTTGTTTTTGCTGTAAGGCTTGAGTTAAGGGTCAGTTTACAATTTTATCCTTATAGATAAGCAATTATTCTAGAACCAGTTATTGAATAGTCTGTTATTTTCCACTAATCCTGAATTTAGTTGTGCCTTATGTCAAGTTTTCTACGTCCATAGATAATTTTCTTATTTTTCCATTCTATTCCATTGCTCTATCCCTGCACCAGTTACACAGTTTTAATTATTACAAATTTTTCTGGTAGGAAAAATCTGCTTGATTCTTTAGGACTCTCTTGGCTCTTTGCTCTTCCATTTAAGTTTTTAAATCATTTTAAAAAATCTGTAATTCCAGTAAATAGGTATAATTTGAGGAAACACTTATATTTTTACAATATTAACTCTTCCAACAGATGAATGTAACATGTATATCCATTTTTTGAGAACTTTTTAAATGTCTTTTGATTCAGTTTTATTATTTTCCCTATAGAAGGCGTGCTTGTTTTTTGCTATGTGTATTTCAAAGTACCATCTATTTTCAATTGCTTGTATAAATAGTATCTTAAAAAAATTGAAGTTTCTGTTTGTTGCTGGTATATAGAAATACAATTGTTTTTTGTGTATAAATCTTATGATGGTTGGATGGCATCACCGACGTGATGGACATGAGTTTGAGTAGGCTCCGGGAGTTGGTGATGGACAGGGAAGCCTGGCGTGCTTCAGTCCATGACTGAGCAGCTGAACTGAACTGAATCTTGTGTAATTTCTATCTTGACAAATTTCCGTGATAATTTCAGTAATTTCTATATCTCTCCTTGTGTTGTCTATGTAGATGACCGTATCATCTATAGATGACATTTTCTCCCCTTCCATTACTTTTCTATCATTTTATCTTTAAAGACCTACAGTACAGTTTGAATACCTATGATAGTGAGTATGCTTATATTGTTCCTTAAAGTGAACACTTTTAGCATTTTACTACTGAATATATATTCTCCTTTTGTACATACTGCTGAATTTGCTGTTTGAACTATATCTTTTCTTTTTCTCCTTGTGTTTTGATATTAAGTTATAACTTATAAAACCAGAGTGGATTACTTCTTTTCACAGTCTTTTCAAGAGTTTATGTGGAATATGAATACTCTTTTCCTTGAAAGAATTAGAATTGTCCTATAGAACAATCTGAGCCTTGTGTTTGATCTATGAGGGAAAAAATGATAAATCTAATTTCTTCAGTGGCTATAGACTAGTTTCTACTTATTGAATTTGCTTTAGTAATTTGACGATTTCACATACTTCAAAAGTTCTGGGCATACAGTTATTTATAATACCCTCTGCTTGATTTCTGCAGTATTTGTATATTTTCCTTTCCCAAAATTATTTATCTGTGACTTTTTCAGTTTTTTCATTTGTCAGTTTTCTTAGTCTTTCTGAAGAAATATATTTTGGCTTTGTTCATTCTGCCTGTTGAATCTTTATTTTCTTTTTCACTCACTTTTGTCTTTATATCTAATTTCTTTCAAGTTATTCTGCTTTTCTAATTTCTTAAAATTGTATATTTAGCTCACTTACTTTCAGATTTTCTTCTTCTCTAACCCAAGTACCCAAGACTATTGGATTATCTTCTCTGCAATCAAAAGTGACTGTTCTCACACAAGAAAAGATGCTTGAGATCACTAATTATCAATGAAATATAAATCAAAACTACAGAGAGGTATCACCGTATGCCAGTCAGAAAGGCCATTATCTAAAAGTCTACAAATAATAAATTCTGGAGGGGGTAAGAGAAAAGGGAACCCTCCTACAGTGTTGGTGGGAGTGTAAATTGGTATAACCACTATGGAGAACAGTACATAGAACAGTACACAAGAACAGAGGGTCCTTAAAAAGCTAAAAATAGAGTTAGCGTATGTTCCAGTAATCCCCCTCCTGGGTATATAACCAGAGAAAAAGTGAAGTGAAAGTGTTAGTCTTTTAGTCATGTCCAACTCTTTGCAATCCCATGTAGTGTAGCCAGTCAGGGTCCTCTGTCCATGGATTCTCCAGGCAAGAATACTGGAGTGGGTAGCCATTCTCTTATTCAGGGGATCTTCCCGACCAAAAGATGGAACTTGGGTCCCTCCTGAATTGCAGATTCTTTACCATCTGAGCCACCAGGGAAGTCCATAACCAGAGAAAACCATAAACCATAATGAAAAAAGATACATGTACCATAATGGTCATTTACAATAGCTAAGACATGGAAGCAACATAAATGTCCAGAAACAGTGGAATGCATAAAGATGAGACACATATACACAATGGAATATTACTCGACCATAAAAATGAAATAATGCCATTTGCAACAACATGGATAGACCTAGAGATGACCATACTAAGTGACGTAGGTCAGACAGAAAAAGACGAATATCATATGATATCACTCTTACGTGGAATATAATTTTTAAAATGATATGATACTTCTTTACAAAACAGAAATAGATCCACAGATTTCGAAAACAAACTTATGGTTACCAAAGGAGAAATATTACCAGAGGGGAAGAGAGGGATAAATTAGGAGTTTGGCATTAATATACACACACTACTATATATAAACTGGATAACCAACAAAGACCTACTATGCAGCACAGGGAACTCTGCTCAATATTCTGTAATAACCTATGTGGGAAAAGAATCTGAAAGAGAATGAATGTATGCATAGGTATAACTGAATCACTGTGTTTACACCTGAAACTAACACAATATTGTAGACCAGCTGCACTCCTATGTAGCTGAAGAAACAACACAACAATGTTTCTTCATTTTGGCAGTGACTTTTTTCTTTTTTTTCCAATTTCCAGTTTTCTCTGTAGTCCCATAACCAACATCACTGTCTCTCTTTAGAGATGGCCAGACAGCCAGTGCTTCCTTTCTCAGTGGTTTGACTCCCAGATCTACAAGGGGGCTTCTTATGAACTCCTGAACATCAGCACCCTCTAATCAGAGATTAATCAGAGATCTGGGTCCCAGCTCTGTAAAGTCCCTTTTCCAAGCTGTTAGATTCCAAGAGCAATCACCTCTTCCTTTCCCCCCTACAGCTTATAAGTAATAGGTAATGCTTGTGGTTACTACCTCTGTTACCTCAGTTTTCCTCAAGTCTCTTTACACAGTTCCTGTATTAATTTTATCTTTTTCCCTGAATGAACCCTGACTGATAAAGTCATACTATATGGGCCAACTAATTCTTCATGAGTCAGTTTTAATATTTTCTATCATTCTAGATTTTGAAACATTACATCTGCTTGAAATTTAGCTTTGTATACTTCAAAATAACTTCTGCTTGATCCTGCAGTTTAGTTATAGCACGCTTTACCCTTTTCACTTTCAGACTTTAAAATATAAAGATATAACATATTCTTTTCATATGAGTATGCTCCAGTTGCATCTCGGAAATTTTTATATATAGTTTTTCATTCATATTTGGTTCTAAGTATTTTAAATTTCTGTGTGGTTCCTTTTACCCATAGATAATTAGAGCATGTGAATTTAAACATGAGTTTAAAAAATTCCCCTTTTGGTAGTTATTATCTAACTTAATTTTCTTGAGGTCAGAGAGTAGGACATGTATAATACAGGGTTTTTTTTTTTTTCCCTCTAATTTTATTTTATTTTTAAACTTTACATAATTGTATTAGTTTTGCCAAATATCAAAATGAATCCGCCACAGGTATACATGTGCTCCCCATCCCGAACCCTCCTCCCTCCTCCCTCCCCATACCATCCCTCTGGGCCGTCCCAGTGCACCAGCCCCCAGCATCCAGCATCATGCATCGAACCTGGACTGGCAACTCGTTTCCTACATGATATTTTACATGTTTCATTGCCATTCTCCCAAATCTTCCCACCCTCTCCCTCTCCCACAGAGTCCATAAGACTGTTCTATACATCAGTGTCTCTTTTGCTGTCTCGTACACCGGGTTATTGTTACCATCTTTCTAAATTCCATATATATGCGTTAGTATACTGTATTTATGTTTTTCCTTCTGGCTTACTTCACTCTGTATAATAGGCTCCAGTTTCATCCACCTAATTAGAACTGATTCAAATGTATTCTTTTTAATGGCTGAGTAATACTCCATTGTGTATATGTACCACAGCTTTCTTATCCATTCATCTGCTGATGGACATCTAGGTTGCTTCCAGGGTTTTGAAATTAAGGAGTTGCTTTATGTCCAGATCATAATGTATTTCGAAAGAATGTTCCATGTGTGCTTGAAAACATATTCTAATAGTGAGCTCAGAATCTGATATATGCACATTAGATCAAGCTTTTTACAAATTCTCATCCTTAGTGATTTCTTGGCCTACTTTTAAAATCAGTTACTGAAATTGATGTGATATATCTTTATTTTGTTTTGTTATATTCACTCATTTGTTTATTCTTTAGATTCCATATATAAGTGAAAACAGAGTATTTGTTTTTCTCTGCCATTTTTTATCTTCTGTTTTTATTTTTTAAATTATTGGAAGTAGGATAACATTTACAGGAGACTTGGAAAATACAAAGCAAGGTTACATATAGTTCCACTATATATTATATTTTTTAAATAGACAAATTAAGAGTTTTAGTTGGAGGTTTAATACCAAACTCTCAAAAATTAATAGAATGAAAATACAGAAAAGTATAAGGATATAGTAGACCTGAAAAGCACTATGAATCTATTCAACATAATTAAGATTTATATAATTTTCATATAACAGTAAGATAGTAATATCACTGTGGAATTATGTTAGAAATGAATATCAAAAGATATTTTAAAATAACCCACATATTTTCAAGTGAAATGTGACATTTACCAAGAGAGACCATTGACTTAGCCATTGAAAGCCTCAATATAGTTAGAAGACTGAAAAACCAGAGAAGGAGATTACAGAGAAAAAAGCATTTAAATGAGAAATAGATGTGATATATCTTTAACTGTGATGGTGGATTTACCTATCCTTGTAATTTTTATTTAAAGCTATGTTTTAGTTATGTATACCTTCAGAATTACATATATTGTCTTGGTGGATTGGGAATTGTATATAATTGTGACCCTCTTTATTTTGAATATTGCTTTGGCCTTAAAGCCTGTTTTGTTTGGTTTCATTTAGCTCTGTCAACTTTGCTTTGGTTAGTATTTGTGTATTTTCTCATCCTTTTACTCTCTGTCTTTCAGTGTCTTTATTTAGTTGATGTATGATGGTAAGAATCCCTTAGAAAAACTGGAGTAGCCCTCATAGTCAACAAGAGAGTCCAAAATGCAGTACTTGGGTGCAATTTCAAAAATGACAGAGTGTAATCCAAGTCTATGCCCCAACCACTAATGCCAAACAAGCTGAAGTTGACAGTTCTATGAAGACCTATAAGACCTTCTAGAACTAACACCAAAAAAAGATGTCCTTTTCATCACAGGGGACTAGAATGCAAAAGTAGGAATTCAAGAGAGAACTTGAGTAACAGGCAAGTTTGACCTTGGAGTACAGAATGAAGCAGGGCAAAGGCTAACAGTTTTGCCAAAAGAAAGCACTGATCATGGCAAACACCCTCTTCCAACAACACAAGAGATGACACTACACATGGGCATCAGCAGATGGTCAACACTGAAATCAGGTGATTATACCCTTTGCAGCCGAAGATGGAGAAGGTCAATACAGTCAGCAGAAACAAGACCAGAAGCTGACTGTGGCTCAGATCATGAACTCCTTATTGCAACATTCAGACTTATATTGAAGAAATTAGAGAAAACCACTAGACCATTCAGGTATGATGTAAATCAAATCCATTATGATTCTACAGAAGTGACAAATAGATTCAAGGGATTCCATCTGACAGACAGAGTGCCTGAAGAACTATGGATGGAGGTTTGTAACATTACACAGGAGGCAGTGATCAAAACCATCCCCAAGAAAAAGAAATGCAAAAAGGCAAAATGGTTGTCTGAGGAGGCCTTACAAATAGTCAAGAAAGAAAGTGAAGCTAAAGGCCAAGGAGAAAAGAAAAGATATACCCACCTGAATGCAGAGTTCCAAAGAATAGCAAAGAGAGATAAGAAAGCCTTCCTAAGTGATCAATGCAAAGAAATACAGGTAAACAATAGAATGGAGATCTAGAAAACAATAGAGATCTCTTCAAGAAAATTAAAGATACCAAGGGAACATTTCATACAAAGGTGGGACAATGGACAGAAAAGGAATGGACCTAACAGAAGCAGAAGATATGAAGAAGAGGTGGCAAGAATACACAGAAGAACTATATAAAAAAGATCGTAATGACCCTGATAACCATGATAGTATGATCACTCACCTAGAGTCAGACATCTTGGAGTCCAAAGTCAAGTGGGCTTTAGGAAGATCACTACGAACAAAGCTAGTGGAGGCTATGAAATTCCAGTTGAGCTATTTTAAATTCTAAAAGATGATGCAGTGAAAGTGCTGCACTCAATATGCCAGCAAATTTGGAAAACTCAGTATTGGCCACAGGACTGGAAAAGGTCAGTTTTCATTCCGGTCCCAAAGAAGGGTAATGCCAAAGATTGTTCAAACTACTGCATAACTGCTCTCATTTCACATGTTAGAAAAACAATACTCAGAATTCTCCAAGCCAGTATTCAACAGTATGTGAACGGAGAACTTCCAGATAGTCAAGCTGGATTTAGAAAAGTCAGGGGAACCAGATATCAAATTGCCAACAGCCACTAAATCATAGAAAAAGCAAGAGAATTCCGGAAAAACATCTACTTTTGCTTCATTGACTGTGCTAAAGCCTTTGACTGTGTGGACCATACAAACTGTGGAAAATTCTTAAAGAGATGGTAATACCAGACCACCTTAACTGCCTCCTGAGAAACATGTATGCTGGTAAAGAAGCAAAAGGTAGAACTGGCCATGGAACAATGGACTGGTTCACATTTAGGAAAGGAGTATGTCAAGGTTGTATACTGTCACCCTGCTTATTTAACTTATATGCAGAGTACATCATGAGAAATGCCAGGCTGGATGAAGCACAAGCTGGAATCAAGATTGCTGGGAGAAATATCAATAACCTCAGATATGCAGATGACACCACCCTTATGGCAGAAAGTGAAGAGGAACTAAAGAGCTTCTTGATGGAGGTGAAAATGCAGAGTAAGAAAGCTGGCTTAAAATTCAACATTCTGAAAACTAAGATCATGGCATCCAGTCCCATCACTTCATGGCAAATAGATGGAGAAACAATGGAAACAGTGAGAGACTTTATTTTCTTGGGCTCCAAAATCACTGCAAATGGTCACTGCAGCTGTGAAATTGAAAGATGCTTGCTCCTTGGAAGAAAAGCAATGACAAACCTAGACAGTGTATTAAAAAGAAGAGACATCACTTTGCCAACAAAGATCCATCTAGTCAAAGCTTTGTTTTTTTCCAGTAGTTATGCATGGATGTAAGAGTTGGATCACAAAGAAGGCTGAGCACCGAAGAATTGACGCTTTTGAAATGTGATGTTGGAAAAGACTCTTGAGAGTCCCTTGGACTGCAAGGAGATCAAACCAGCGAATCCTAAAGGAAATCAACACTGAATATTCATTGGAAAGACTGATGCTGAAGCTTCAATACTTTGGCTACCTGATACAAAGAGGCTACTCATTAGAAAAGACCGTGATGCTGGAAAAGATTGAATGCAGAAGGAGAGGGGATGACAGAGGATGGGATGGTTTGCTGGCATCACCAACTCAATGGACATGAGATTGAGGCAAAAACTGTTTTTACAAACCTGACAGCTATTTCTCTTCATATATGCATTAGTTCTTACATATCCTAATGAAGGACAGTAAGACAATTTGCCATTTTAAAATCTCCTTTAACCTTTATTTGCAATATACTCCACTGAATGACTTCCCTCATAGCTCAGTTGGTAAAGAATCCACCTGCAATGCAGGATACTCTGGATTGATTACTGGTTGGGAAGATCTGCTGGAGAGGGATAGGCTACCCACTCCAGTATTCTTGAGCTTCCCTGGTGTCTCAACTGGTAAAGAATCTGCCTGTAATGTGGGAGACCTGGGTTCAATCCCTGGGTTGGGAAGATCCCCTGGAGAAGGGAAAGGCTACCCACTCCAGTACTGTGACCTGAAGAATTCCATGGACTGTATATAGTCCATGGGGTTGCAAAGACTTGAACACACCTGAGCGACTTTCACACTTTACACACTCTACTGAATAGATATTTATACTTAATTCATTGGATGAGTATCTCTAAAGAAGTTTTTGTTACCTGAATTATTTTCATATTCTTTAATAATGCAATTTGAGTGATCCCTGAAGACTGAGTTAAGACAACCTTCTAAGCCAAACCCCCGGTGACTTAAGAAAAACAGAATTGGTGCCAAGTGTCAACAGGACTCAAGTGTGAAATCACAATAGGGCAAAATGCACTTGCAGGACTGTGGAATCAGCTATGTAATTGTAAACTTCTGTCATATGTCTTACACTTCTGAACTTGTCAATAAAAGTTATATATATATGTATTTAAAGATATAGTGGCTTTATATACGCCTGTAATTTTTCAGAACAAAATGAATTTAACTAGTACACTTAGGGAGATGGCTGTGACAGGGTTATGTCTGTGACAAAAATTGAAAATCAGGATATCTGCCCATTCTCCAAACATAGATATATTCTCAACAGGAGATTGAATGATCTTTCTACACAACCTCTTAGGAATTTACTTCATCACGTAAATTCCCTTATAACATAGGTTTCCCTCACTGTTCAAGTCTAGGACAAAGCCTCAATATTTCTTACCTGATGACAAATACTCTATGGAACTGAGTGAAACTTGGGTAACTGACAAGGTACAAAACAAACCCCGACTTTCCCAATACTCTAGCCACACATGATGCCTTTTGGTGACTGCTATACGAAAACAATGTGTTCATTCTAGTATACTTAACTGGTTCTAAGAATTCAAAATGGGATACATACCTGGACACACACACTATCACAGCCCTATGTGAAGCTTCATCATGGATATCAGAATCTGCAAATATGTTTTGTTTGGGTACTAGGAAGTAGGGGAAATAATTCCTCCATGCTTTGAACACATAGCTCATACTTGACCCAGGCAGTCTGCTAATTATGAAGGAGTTTGTTTTTTACATTTTATAAGTAGGATGTATGAGGACAAGGAAGAAAATCTTACTTTATATCTGCAGAAAAACAAGACTTCAAGGATATATGCAGCATAAGCAGTATGGGGTGGGGTACAGCTGTCTATGGGAAAGCATGACAAGTTTATGTCAGCTCACTATCTCCAGGCATAAACCTTCTTACCATGGTTATATTTTAAGAAACGAATGAATATTTTTTACTAAAGTAAAAGCTGTGTTTCCTGAAAACAAACACAAGCAAATAACATTTCAAAAATGCACAGTTCCAGACACTTCAACTAACTCAATGGCTTAGTAACTAACAACATGTGTTACTGATAGAAATTATAATCACTTTAAACTGATTATTGAGTTATTTTGTCAGAGGCTTGTCATAAAAAACATTTGAATAGTTAGCTATTTTAATTAATTATGTATATATAGAACTAATCTTTAGTTTCAAAAAACAAAAATGGTTTTGTTTATGGCTCCTCATACTTAAACCTTTGTATCTTGGCTGTTCTGTTTACTATGAATCCCTAGGTTCACATGAAAGCCATCTAAAAACTACCTGTGGTCTTGAATCTATGTGCTCTAAATATTTTCACTAGGATTCTTTCTTTTAAAATTTTGCCCACATTTTGCTGGGATCAACAGGAGGCTTTAGGATAAACCCTTTCAACTGGGAGTGTATACGCACTAAAATAGAAATCACTAAAGTTTGACTTTTTTCTGAGGTATGCTGTCCATGGTTTAGGCTGTGTGTCTGTCCTAAATACTAAACATCTAGCTACTGATTTGGGTCATGCAAGCAGAGGCTGGGGTGCAATGCCCTTTGAACAAAGCTGTTATAAGGGGCGTTGTTTCAGGCAACTGTTTAGTGGCCCTATAAAGACCCTAAACATATCTCCTGGCACTCACCAAACAATTATGGGCTGTTTTTCATCTGTCATGTACAACACTGGTTTTAGCAATTGTGGCTATCAACTATTTAGAAAGTCATGCACAGAATATTTGGCATCTTTCCCACAGGAAAACGCATGCATGATGGAGCAAACCGGCACGTAATGCTGGTAAAATTCCTGGAAGGGTTGCTGCTACTGCTGCTAAGTCGCTTCAATCGTGTCCGACTCTGTGCGACCTCATAGACGGCAGCCCACCAGGCCCCACTGTCCCTGGAATTCTCCAGGCAAGAACACTGGAGTGGGTTGCCATTTCCTTCTCCAAGGCGTGAAAGTGAAGTCGCTCAGTCATGTCCGACTCTTACGACCCCATGGACTGCAGCCTACCAGGCTCCTCCATCCATGGGATTTTCCAGGCAAGAGTACTGGAGTGGGGTGCCATTGCCTTCTCCACCTGAAAGGGTTACTTCTACCTAAAAATTATGTCATCTGTTAGTGTATAACAGGGTACCTTCCAGTGAATTCAGCTGAATGAGGTATCATTGTGGACCATTCCCTTGGCTTTGCATTTCCACCCTAGGGAATTATTATAGTGCCTCTTCCTTCCGCACATTTCAAAACTCCAAGTCCACCTGCTTGTATATTTGAAAGAAAGGAAACTGTCCAGAGAGAGCTAAGTCCAAATGGGGATCCCTGAAAAGCTGGTCAATGTTATTCTGAACAGAGAATTAAAAGGTAGTAGAAAGGCCCTTCAGTCTTTGTCCCGTGGTTTTTAGAACTCTGTGCCTTACTGATTATTTCCAAATGACCCAAATTCCTTCCAGAGAAGAAAGTCAACCATGATTTTGTCAAATGCCTTAGCAAGCGTGTCTGTTTCTCCCAGTGAATGCTCCATTCTTTGAAGTATCTAATTCTTTCTACCTGCCTGGAGCTGAGTCTTGCTCACTAAGCACTGGTGGGAGGACTGGTTGCTAAAATGCTATTTGTGCTTCATTGATATGCAGAGTGAAAACCTCTATTTGTGGCATCATCTTGAATCCAAAGAGCAAGGCAGAAGAGCTTGTCTGCATTGAAGAGGGTAAAATAAAGGCCAATTCTCACAGAGAGTCATGGAGAAATACAGAGGGGTATTTATTAATTTACAGGTGACTGGCTTAAGTCCTTTGCCGGTTTTAAAACAACCAAATGCTTCTGAGAGTCCATAATTCAAATGAGTGTCAGAACCCTGCCAGCAGGTTTCAAAGATACAGATTTATTTAACTTTTTTAGTCTTGGAGAAAACAAGAATAAAATCCAGCAGGAGCCTTTTGCTGCAAATTCTATTGTAAAGCACTAATATGACAACAAAGAATACTTCTCTAAACTGTCTCACCTTATTGGAAGCATGGAGGAATTTACTTATATTATCATCTTGAAATAATCAATAGATGTAAAACATGTGTCCTAACAAAAGGAAAGAGCTGAGCTGTTATTCGAATGCTGACAATCATACAGCTTCTATGGGCAGGAGGTAAATATCTGTCTTGCTCATTCTGGACAAATACACCATTTTGCCAATAGATTTCACTTAACTGTGAAATTTCAATGGGAAATTCCCATTTCAATGGGAATCAGAGGTTATTAGAACTAGTGTTTCCTCACCCACACGGTATCTGGAAGACTGCAAATAGCTGGAAAAGAGCTAAATAGAGAGATGGCGTAGAGAAAAAATTCATGGGGAAATATTAGCCTCCGCTGGTGCTTGCTGTCACTAAAATAGACTTATGATGATGACACAAACAATGAGCACAACCTTAAAAGGCACACTTGTCAGAGAGGAAAATACATTAAGTGGATGGTGGGAGAAGGCTACCAACATTCTTCCTAATTATAATTTGATCTGAAATTTTGGCCCAGTCCCCAAACTTGTGTTTTATTTCTAAATTGCAGATGGTTGGGTTTGCCCAGTAGAGATGTGTGATCCAAACTTTACCCTGGTTGCATTCCTCAGGGGTCTTGCCACTGAGTCTTGGTTGAGATGTGGAATAAAGTTCACGGTAAGGTGTCAGAATCTTCCCAGATCCCCAGAATTATGCACACAGTCACTCACCCACACACTCCCTTCCACTACAGAGGTGGGTGGGGCCGTATCCTAGGACCAGCTCCTGGTCTACTGCTTGAGCTGCTGGGCAGGGCAGATGCTCCCCTGGGGGTTGGGGACAACCAGTGTTTTGCCTCAACCATTCGTAACCTCGGGCCTTCCCAGATGGTGCTAGTGGTAAAGAACCCACCTGCCAATGCAAGAGACGTAAGAGACAGGGGCTTTGATCCCTGGGTTGGGAAGATCCCCTGGAGAAGGAAATAGCACCCCAGTCTAGTATTCTTGCCTGGGAAATCCCATGGACAGAAGAGCCTGGCAGGCTACAGTCCATAGGGACACAAAGTCTGACACAATCGAAGAGACTTAGCACATTCATAATCTCTGTACTAGTTATCTAGTTTCTAGATTTTGTTCTTACGGATTTGGGTTCAGTCCTGAATTCACCTTTCCCACAAAACATTCTCTACCCAAGTGATGCCCTCAAAAGCATTTCCAGAACACATCAGCCACCCCTAAGGCCCTTCTTACTTACTGCGTCACCTCACAGAGAGCTACACACACGTCTTAGCTTTAAACCCACTAAGGACCAGTTTTCACTTTCTTAAAGTTCCTATATCCTTACCACTGAATAAATCTCTTAAACATAAAACAATGAAATCAATGTTGTATAAATATTCATGGATTTCACTTTAGAGAATAGATCTTTTTCAAGATAATTTAGGTTTCCTTTAAAATGCTCTACGAACACTGACTTTTTAATGAGGTCCTATGTTCAGTACTTTTATAAAAAGAATAATTATCCTTTAATGGTTTCCTTGTTAAGTCCAGTTTTTTGTATGAAAATTTCCAAGGCAAACTCAGAGGATTTGGAACTCTTTGGAAGGCACCTAAATGCTATAATAATTCATGCTACAGCAAAAATTTTGCCAAAGAAGTAAGGTCTTTCCGTGTGTTAGTCTTCCAATTTGAAATAGAAATCATAATGTTTTACAATTTCTAAGTATATCTAAGCCATACAGTTGGCTCTGTCTCTCAGTTTTAAAGAGGATACTCGATGTTTTGTTTTTTCTCCAAATCTGTGTTCAAATTCCCTGGTTTGTAATGATCTAAACATCTCTCTAAAATTTAGACTAGAGACTGTCTCTCAACTTTGGCACTCCTGACACTTGAACTGGATAGCTGTTTCCCCGGGGACCTCTCCTGTGCATCGTAGGGTGTTTGGTACCACTTCTGGCGTCTGCCCACCAGAAGCCAAGAGCACTCTTCCATCACTCCCCTCCCCCTCCCCCCGGGGACAACAGAAAATGCCCCTACACATTGACTAATGTCCCTGGGGAGAATATTCCTTTTCCCTGTGATCCCCAGATCAGCAGCAATGACATCATCTGTAAACTTATTAAAAACGCAAATTTTAAGCCCACCCTGACCTACTGAAGCAGAATTTCTGGGGCAGTACATGCCAAATGGTCACTGAACAAGCTCTCTAGATGATTTTGACATGCAATAAAGTTTGAGATCCACAGAGGCCCAGACCCAACTAAGTGGGATAGGACCTGGCTTTTGTATGGGTGATTCTGATGATTCTCATACTGATCAGAGCTTGAGAGTCACTAGAGCAAAGGTTCCTAAACTTGTCTGTGCATTAGAATCATGTGGGGCAGTGTGGGGAGGTGGGCAGGGATCTTTTAAAAATTCCAAAGCTCAGGCTAGATTCCAGACCAATTATATTACAATCTCAGGGGTGGGGAGGCTGGGACACCGTCATCAGTATATTTGAAGCTCATGTATTGGCTGCATATTAGACCCAATCAGGGAGCTTTTGAAAACACTTGTGACTGATCCCATTTTCCAACAATTAAATCAGAACTCTTAAGATGGGATTCAAGCATTGGATCTTTTCTTCTGTAAAATACAATGTCCCAGATGATTCCCATGTGCATCCAGGGGCAAAATCTACTGCTCTAGATCTGAACAAGTTTTGAGAGGCAGAATGGTATAATTAGGGAGGCAGACCTTGGATTCCAACTCCCTGGGATTGAATCCCAGCTTTCCCACTTCCTGCTGGACCCTGGACAAGTCACTACTAAGCCCCCACATACTCATTTGTCAATTGGGGAAGATAATAATCATGCTTATCTAGGGGGTGCTTGTGAGAATTACATGGAATGACCCAGCTAAAGCACTCTACATAGTATCCCCTTAGAATAAGCACTCACTAAAATTTGATAATTTTTAAAGCAAAATCTTGAGGAGATTAAACATTAAAAAAGATCTCTTCAGAGATAAATATCTATAGGCAAATATGTAATTCTTATTCCAAGCAAGACAAACCTGTTGGTATCCAGAGTTGTGTTTCTAGCAAATGGAGCTCGGCTACAAATTCTGGAAACTTAATTTCAAATAAGCTATTTCAATACTGCCAACCACCCACCCAGGTATGCAAAGAAGGCATGTGATGAAAACACCCTTGCTTTGCTCCTGTCTTTCATGGTTTTCTGGCATCTACAGAGAATCTGACCATGGCCTCTTTGAGACTGTATGATTAGCGTTAGTTTTACTTCCCCTATGTATCTCCCACTACCCTATGTTCCCCCGTTAGCCTATGTACTCCCCTATTAGCCTTAAGAGCATGCTCTCTTTAATGTTCTCTATCCATTCACTAGCTGTCCCTGTAATTCAAAGATCCCTTGAATCTTTGCAGCCTCTCCCCTGTTCATGAACTTCTGGATGCAGAGGACAAGGTTGATACTTTGGTAGAGGATCATGACATTCACAGAAATGTCTCTCCATAGTAAACATAGCTCGGAACCAGCAGGTTCTAAGACATCGCTATAGATCTTGATGGTTTTCTTCACTGCCTGCACAGGAAGTTTGACATGTGCTAACAACTAACTGAAAACCAGAATTTATTGATAAAATCCCCACAAAAATAAGTTTGTTGATGTATGTGCACAGGTCCTAAAAATAAAGGTAGTTCAAATAAAATCAAGGCAAGCTTTGATAAGGAATCAAGAAGCTTTTGTGTCTCTTTATAATTTTCTTTTGGCTCGCTATTATTTAACAAATTCTGTATTTGTCAGAGAACTCTGCTTCAATGTATCCCCAAGCATGGTAGAATCTGATAGAACTGTGCATAAATCCTGACGCACAACTTATTGTTTACATTTCCTTGGAAGAATTCATCTCTGAGCCTTAGTTTTCTTACCATTTCCCTAACAGAGTTATTATGGGTGTTTCATGAGATAAAGAGTAGGTAACCCAGGTGTCACTGTCACCTCATCCTATAGCTCTTATGGCAATCAGTCTATAGACACAAACAGAAACAGATACAGAGAAGTAGCCATCATGATTTTTCAAATTCTGGAAATTGTTGTCAACATTTAACACACACACTGAAGGATAGAAAATGACAACGATCCCAATGAATCATCAGAGTATAAAAATAATGACCTATATTGAGGCATATTTTTTAAATGGAAAGATTTGTCATTTTGGTCTTATATTTACACAGAAATTAAATCAAGTCTAATTTGCTACCACAGTTTGCTTCTGAGAAACCCCAAAGCCCTCTCCAGGAAGTGATAGAATTCAAATGCTCCAAACAAGAGCAAATGCCTGTAGACACATTTCAGCTTCAGAGCATTCTAATCAGACTGGTCATAAGAATCATTTACATGGTGTCATGTGCTTTGCTAAGTGACTATTCTATTAATTAAATGGTTGAGCAACAAAAGTCCAGCTTTTGGTGTTCATCCTTAGGAACTATTTAGCAGGCTTGATGCTTGGTATAATCCCTTACATGTTTACAAGTGCAGATGAAACTTTTAAGAAGCATTTCAAAGCATGAGTCTGTGCTAAGGATAAGTGGCTAACTGGAGATGGGAGAGTTGGTTATACAACATGAAGCAATTCTCAATAAATATGTAATCTTCAGACCAGCAGCACCAGTTGCAGCTGAAGATTTCTTTAGAAATACATTTTCTTGGGCCCCGCTACAGAACCACAGGAGTGGAGTCCAGCAATCTGTGTTTTAATAAGCTCTCTAGATCATTCTGATGTTCAGTCAAGTTTTAGGGCTGCTCTTTCATGCATTGGAGAAGGAAATGGCAACCCACTCCAGTGTTCTTGCCTGGAGAATCCCAGGGACAGGGGAGCCTGGTGGGCTGCCGTCTATGGGGTCGCACAGAGTTGGACACGACTGAAGTGACTCAGCAGCAGCAGCAGCAGCAATGCAGCCCTACATTTTGGCATTTATTGCCAAGAATAAGTTACAGAGCTTGTAATGAAACAAAAACAGAAAAAAACCTAAAAAAAAAAAAAAAATCAGATGATATCATGTCAAGCCTCTAGATTCTGATTTAGTTAGTTTTAGACCAGGGAATTCATAGTTCCAAAGATGACTCTAGGTGACTTTATTGATTATCTGGTTTGGATGTCATTTTGTGAATTATCAGATTTCAGTGGCTTGCACAGATGGGGAGAGAAGGAAAAACAGAGGAGGGAAGAAGGAAGAAGGAAAAGATAGAGGGAGAGGAAGCAGGAGGGGGAGGTGGGGAGGGAGGGAATGAAATACCTTTTGCTTCTTAAGTCAAAATAGAATGCTTTGATACATCTATTTTTAATATCATTTTCAGGGCTAGGTTTTAAGAATTTGCATTAACAGCAAGCCTTTAAATAGGCCTAAGGTAAAAAGAAATGTTCCCTTTCCCCCTAATTTTTGACTGTTTTTAATGATTATTTAATTTAGCCCTAGTTAACTCTAGGATTTGATTATCATCTTTTTCTAACACACTTGAAATGTTTACCTTGGAGTCAGATACTTTAAGGACTTGTCCAGAATCTTAGGTTTGGAATTAAAAATCAATCCTGTAACAGTTTGGCCTCAACATTCCAGCTACTGCCTAATTCTCTTCATCTTGTACACTGGTAAACTATCCTCCTATGGAGATAATTGAAGGCAAAGCCTTTTAGATTCTTCCTTGGCTGGAATTATCTGCCATTTTCTGACTTTTCCACATCTGATCTCCTTTTGTGCCCGAATAAGAAAACCTCTATCACAGAAAACATCTCCAAATGACAGCCCCAAAAGGTTTTGTGATAAATTTTCAAATATTGTATGGGGGAAAACACTACTCCCCTGTTTTAAAGGAGAGGGGCATCACCTTTTATAACAGTGATTCTAGCATTTGCCTCTGACTATGGAACCAAGGCCACTTTCCAACTCGCTAAGCCAGAGAAGTGGCAAACTCTGACCTACCACTTACTTTTCTATAACTCATGAACTAAGAAATGTTTCTACATTTTTAAATGATTGAAAAATATTATCAGAGCCCAGGCACATTCATTCCAAAGTACAAAAGCAGTATCGAGTGCTGCCATGGTGCTGAGTATTCATGCTACAAAGACTATGTGCATGCTCAGTTGTTAAGTTGTGCCTGACTCTTTGTGACCCCATGGACAGTAGCCCGCCAGACTCCTGTGTCCACAGGATTTTCCAGGCAAGAATACTGAAGTGGGTTGCCATTTCCTACTCCAGGGATCTTTCAGAGCCAAGGGATTGAACCTGCATCTCTCTGTGTATCCTGTATTGGCAGGCAGATTCTTTACCACAGAACCACCTGGGAAGCCCCTACAGAGGTCATTTAACCTACAAAGCTGAAAACATTTCCTATTGGCTCCTTTCAGAGAAAAACATGTTGACCGTTGACGTAGATTCTGAGATCCTGGAAGGATAGACCCCCTGCTATTCATTCCTGGCAGTTGTCTCCCACCTTGAATAACTACCTAACCTCATGATTTTTATTTCATAGGCACAGTTTTTACAATCCACTTTCCTTTTGAAAGAGCTTATTTCTTATTATATTTGATTTTATATTTTAAACAACATTTAGAATAGGAGCTTTGCTGCTGCTGCTGCTGCTAAGTCTCTTCAGTTGTATCCGACTCTGTGCGACCCCACTGACGGCAGCCTACCAGGCTCCTCCGTCCCTGGGATTCTCCAGGCAAGAATACTGGAGTGGGTTGCTATAGGAGCTTTAGTAAGGGTATAAAATAGAGATTTTCCATGGTTGACCCACCTGGTACAAAGTCATAAGTATGGTGAAGGAAGTTGAGGCTTATGGCATAATAAGCATTGGAACTCATTTTTCCCTGGGGTCATTTTTCTCTCTAGCAACTATTTTTTTCTATCATGAATAAATATATGAACAATAGGCTTCTCTATACAAAGCTAAAATGATTTTAAAAACTCCACTTCCAGCTATTTTTGCTCATTTCCTACTTACACGTCATAGTAAGTTCTTATTTTTTCCTTCAAAGAATCCAACAAGAACATTCTTTGAAACAGGTGACTGATAAATGGGAGTATTGACATTTGAATTACATTTAAAATAGAGGGAGAGAAGGTGATGAGGAGAGTATGAATCAGCCTTAGAAAAACAATGGCATTTCCACGTTCTAAAATCACACAAGAAATAAGATTATGAAATAACTGAATATCAACAGCAACTACTTTTCAAAATGGCAGTCAAGCCAAGTCTGACTTTCTTAAATTCAGCTGTTGGTGACAAACATTTTGGTTCCCTTGTTTTCTGAATGTAATGGAAAATGAAGAAAGTAGAGTTCACTGCAACCATTGATGTCGGCTCTCATAAACATCTCTACTTTCCATAGCCAGTATTGTTGGCATCTTTAAGCAGTTACATGAATAATAGCTCATAAGCACGTAACTGCTGTTTCTTTTGCAAACAAAATTACCAAAGAAGGCTCTAGTTTTATAGGCAAATCACATTTTCTTCACACTATTTTTTTGTGTGTACATGCCTTTTTTTATGAGTGACAGAAATCCATTGTTACCATTTCAAATTATATCTCAATCCCAATAATTAGATGACAGAGACAACTGCCACTCAGAATACCATTTACATTCTACTTTTAACAGCTTGCATTTCTTTAAATGTAGGCATTCAAATTGATCTTATTTTTTGACAGGGCAAATGAACACAACTAAAAACACAATAGGAACTTGTGCTGGGCTCCAGATTGAACAAGTGGCAGATGAAAGGTCCACATTTGTGGATTTTGGATGAATGTTTCATGGCCTGCATGCCAAACAACTTTTAGCTGGAGATAAAACAGCAAGAATGGTTCAAGGAAAATGCCACTTTCATCATTGAAAATGATACAACAGCTAAAGTTCACCTAGCGTTTCATATGCAAGGCATTGTGCTCATTGCCTTACATGATTTATCTTGTCTCTTTCTCCGATGCCTTTAATTTTCTAATTTTCAACACTATCGATCCAGTGTTTCATCGAGCAGCATCTCATGGCAGATGGAAACGGATTCAACAGGAACAGGTGAGGAGGATGTAGCCTGCCCTAGTCTAACTCTTCACCTATACAACACCCAGTCACCTGGGGAGAAGCCAGTCTCCAGGATAAGCCTGTTGTGTCTCTAATGTCTAGATTCTACAACAAAGGCTACTAGCATCGCAGAACAGGTGCAAACATTCTTCTGAGTTCTGGGCATTTTCCCCTTCTGAGGCATGATGACATTTCAAGCTGAATTGGTTAACATTGTGAAGGCATAAGGATGTCAACTTATTGGTTCTCAGAGAAGGTTGGAAAGTTGGAATAAATCAATTTCAGGTTTTCATGGACCGTTTGTACCACCTTCCTCTCCCTTCCCTCACCCTACACACACACACACACACACAATTCCAACTTTAGAGCAATGAAAAAAGGAAAATTCCAAGTTGGGACTGTATTAATCACTAACACAGAAAGAGAAAGCTGGTTTTAGAATCTGGTAGAGTTGAGGAGGCTTCACATTTTGTTTTGCTGTTTGAGGCTAAGCATCTGAGGTGAAGACAGACAAAAATCCCTGTGTTTACCTACTCTTAAAAAAACAACAACAAGCTAAACTTATCTTTTGGTATACTACATAATGAGTAATATGAAGCAAAGTGTTATACTGATTTTAAACTTTTTTCAATAACAGAGGCATGGAGTAATTCTGAAGGATTTTCTTAGACTCGTTTTCCTCATGTGTGCCTCTGCTGCTAGAAACGTACTAAGAGAAGTAAATCATTACAGTCAGAACCCGTGTCAAATGTCCTTATATATCAGCTGCCAAGCGACATTCTTTGATTAGCCTAAAGCCCAAAGGGGGTACAAATCAACATGAAAAGTCCTTGGTTTGTCTATTATTCATAAATTCTCGGCTCAAGCTGTCTTCTTGAACTATTTTCTGTTGTATTTTAAAATAGTCAATATGTAAGTGATTACACCATGGCTAAAAGGTCATATATTCATGACAGATATTTTGAATAAAAGAGTTCATAAATATAATTTATGCTTAGTGTTCCTGAGAATTAAATAAGTGGTATCTGAAGTCAGCTGTGAACCAATCCTGAGTAGTCCCTTTCTTTATGAGCAGATAGCTGACATCTAATCACTGAGGAGTAAAAACTGCAATTTACAGGCAAAATATTTCCAAAAGACCAAAAACATATGTAAAATCAATACAATTCAAAAATCCAAAACGTAAACATGAAAAACGCTATCCACTGGATTTGTGAAATTGTATTTGCAAATATTATTGGTATAACTGCATCTCCAATTTATATTGTCTGTAGTGCTTAAACCTTTCAAAAACTGCTCATATTCATGTATCCTTTTAGTCTGTACCACAGCACTATGGAGGAGACAAGACATATCGCTCATCAGAGAAAAGGTCTCATTAGGGTAACAGATTTTATCAAAGTCACAGGACTGTACATGTTGGAGCCATTACAAGAAGTGAAATCATACTCATAACTCATTTTCCTCCCAAGCGTCTTTTTAGTATAGTAAGAAGAACATCGGAATCTCTCAAGAGTCTCTCCTAAAGCTAAAATTTTCAGACGCTGCACCTCAGTTTCCTTGTCTCGATAATGGAGCTAACACTATATGTCCTTGACTAGGTATGTGTTGAGAATCTTCATGTGAAAGGGCTCACCTTTGGGGTCAGAGTTTCAAGTGTAAAGTGAGGACTCCCCTATGCCTAATCAAGTTCGGTTTGCATGATGGAGGATAAGGCTCAGGAGACTGGAGGGCTGGTAGGAAAATCTCCAAACCTAATAATCAAGTCATGGAGGAAAAGTGGAGCCCTCGTCTCCCAAAGGTGAGAAGAGACTGAGGAATGATAAGGACTTGGAGTAGGAAGTTGATGAGTAAAAAGGAATACTCTGTGGGAGCTTGTGTGTCTGTCTTGGAGGCTGGGGCAGAAGTCAAAAATGTCATAAATACATCTATTTTGATAAGAGTTGCAACATGTTATAATTACATTTATATGTTTGTAATAAACCCAAAAGGTCTGGATGCATAGTTTGGGTTCTAAGAAAAAAATAAACTTCCCTTCCTCTTTCCATTTCTCCCTTTCCTATCCCTTTTCTTCCTCTTTTAATATTGGTTGAAGGAGAGTCCTTCCCCTAACTCAACTTAACAATTGGAGCAAAAGAAGAGTTAGAACCGTAATATTTGAGGCATGTTTTGAGACAGTTATGGCAATAGTCACTACAACCAGAGAATTGTCATGATCAAGAGGAAGGCTATATTCAGAGCTGAGTAATCAATTTAGGGTACAAGCCATCTTATACCAGTAGGGACTGCCACAAGACCAATCCAGATAAAAACTTGAAAAACAGAAAAGCTTAAGTCCACAGGGGAGTATTTATGTCATTCAATAAAAATTGAGAATAGGCAGTCCAGAACTGGGTACCAGCTCTGAGTGTCTTTAGAGAACTAGAATCCTCTATCTGCTCCTTCACCTTTGGTGTCTTAGTTGTCTATTGCTGTGCAGCAACGGTACCACAAACTTAACTTAAAACAACCACCTCTATTATCTTACAATTGCTGTAGGTCAGGAGTCAGCAGTCTCGCAAAGGACTTTATAGCTAAGCCATTTCCAATAAAGATGTTGGCCAGAGCTAGGTTCTCATCTGAAAATTAGACTAAGGAAAGGGAATGGCTTCTGAGCATTGGTGTTGGTGGCATTCAGTTCCTTGTGGATTATTTAATGGAGGGTCTCAGTTTTTCACTAGCTGTTGGCTGGAGGCCACTACAGTTTTTTGTTGGTTATTGGTCAGAAAAGAAAGAAAGTGAAGTTGCTCAGTCATGTCCGACTCTTTGCGACCCCATGGACTGTAGCCTACCAGGCTCCTCCCTCCATGGGATTCTCCAGGCAAGAGTACTGGAGTGGGTTACCATTTCCTTCTCCAGGGGATCTTCCCAACCCAGGGATCGAACCCAGGTCCCCCGCATTCCAGGCAGATGCTTTAACCTCTGAGCCACCAGGAAAGGTCATATTGGTCAGAGGTTCCCTCTAATTCCTTGCCACATGTACCTCTCCCAACATGGCCACTCTCTTCACCAAACTTAGTAGGAAAGTCTCTGAGAAAGATGCTACCCTCCTACATAACACAGGGCTTCTCTGATGGCTCAGTGGCTAAAGAATCCTCCTGCCAATGCAGGAGATGCAGGGAATGGGAGTTCAATCCCTGGGTTGGGAAGATCTGCTGGAGAAGGAAATGGTAACCCACTCCTGTATTTTTGCCTGGAGAATCTCATGGACAGAGGAGCCTGGCGGGCTACAATCCATATGGTTGCAAAGAGTGGACACGACTGAGCACATGGCATGTATGTAACACGATCACAGGGGAGACATCCCATTATCTTTGCTATAATCTATCAGAAGCAAGATCCCTTCTACACTCAAGGGGAGAGCATGAACATCAGGAAGTGAGGATCATGGGAGATACTTTATAATCTGCCTGCCACATCTAGCATGGGCACAAGAAGGCTGCTGTATCTCATCACCCCCTGTGTCCTGGGCAGGAAGGAGAAAGGGGAGATGTGACATCAGGAGACGTGCTCTTCCATATCGTCCATCAGAACTGTAATGCGTGTGCGCATGTGCTTAGTCGCTTTACTTGTGTCTGACTCTGGGACCCCGTGGACCGTAGCCCGCCAGGTTCGAGGTCCCTGGGATTCTCCAGGCAAGACTACTGGGGTGGGTTGCCATGCTCTCCCCTCCAGGGGATCTTCCAGACCCAGGGATCGAATCCATAGCTCCTGCATTGCAGGCAGATTCTTCATTGCTGAGTCACTGGGGAAACGGTGATGCGCATCCAGGCCAACTCAAAGGCAGGCCAGGAACTCTCTCTCATGTTTAGCTTCTCCATTTTTTATAATGGAGCCAAGGATGTTGTGTTATATTAATTAGCTAGGATCTCCCACTTACTCCTAAGTAGCAAAGGAAGATTATAATGGCCTGGAATAGTTTGGATAAAGACCAATGGTTTTGAACATGAAAGAAAAGATCCATGTGACTAAGGTTTAGTGATTTCCCAGGTGAGGTTGACGAGACATGAGATGACCACAGTTGTGACACGATTTATTTTTCCTTCATCTCAGACAGATGTGCCCTAGGGAGATGGTGGAGGGGTGGGAAGACTACATATATATGTATGGAATAAGGATGTAAAATAGTGGTATATATTTCCAGGGTACATATATTGGGTTGGTCAATAAGTACATTAGAGATTTTCCATAAATTCTAAAAATCTGCAAGAACTTTGGCCAACCCAATAGAAAACAACCTCTAATTTTCTAAAGCTCCAAAAATAGTACAAATGGGCCTTCATTTGCATTGCATCAGCCTTCTTTTCTAGTGAGAGGATCCTAGTTTTCTCCCAATGTTCTGAAGGGCCTTAAAATTCTTATACAAAAGAAGGCTATAAAAATGGAAAAGGTAATTATTTTAAAAATTGTTTTCAGCTATTATTTATGTAAACTTTGTTTTCATATGTGTGACCTTAACATTTAGCTTTAAGACTTTTTACCTTAATCTTTGGAAAGAATAGCTCTCAATTTAAATGGACCACATTGGGGAAAAAAAAAAAAAAAAATCAATTCTTGCTCTGCTTTAGACCAGAAAGAAATTAACTTGGCTAGAACTTTTCATCACTGTGGTGGCACTGCCTCAAGACCAAGTCTCCTGGGAATTAAATACTTGATAATCATGAAAGAAAATCAAATTATTGTCTCACTGTGTGCTCTTTGGATGTGAAAATTGTTTACACAAAAACCAGGCTCGACCTTGGCTGGAATATTTTTTCTCCTCACTGCACTTATTATTTTTTGATGGAATCAAGTCACATTCTAGCCATATCAAGGTACTCTATGAAACAGGATATTCTGTCAATATGAGAGATGAGGGGCAAACACAAAAGACTCTTGTAATTTGTTTCTCTGCCTTCTTTTTATTAACTTTCTAGAAAGAATATAATAATTTTAAGTGAAGTTCTTTACTTTTCCACTGTAATGAAGTATATCATTATTTGGGCCAGCAGAATGGAATATATTTTCATGTCCTCTGCTTTGTTTATCTAGTATCTTTCTTCTGAAAGTTCAACACTGATTAAAACCCTACTGCTAACACTCTAGGCAACATTCAGACAGTACTGCCCTGGATCTGTTAGACCTGCTAACAGCTTTCTCACAGGTAGGAACAACAAAACAGTTTGAAGTTAAATACTAATATCGCCCACTGTGAGAAGAAATATGTACTTTATGTAAATATGTCACATATTTACATTTTCTATAAGTAAATATCGGAGAAGGCAATGGCACCCCACTCCAGTACTCTTGCCTAGAAAAATCCCATGGACGGAGGAGCCTGGTAGGCTACAGTCCATGGGATCCCTAAGAGTTGGACTTGACTGAGCGACTTCACTTTCACGCATTGGAGAAGGAAATGGCAACCCACTCCAGTGTTCTTGCCTGGAGAATCCCAGGGACGGGGGAGCCTGGTGGGCTACCGTCTATGGGGTCACACAGAGTTGGACATGACTGAAGTGACTTAGCATAGCATAGCATAGCATAAATAAATTTATTCATATAAATATTTTACATTTCTATATTTCTTTATAAATGTATATAACTATGTTATATACATGTTTCCTGCTGCTGCTGCTAAGTTGCTTCAGTCGTGTCCGACTCTGTGTGACCCCATAGACGGCAGCCCACCAGGCTCCACCGTCCCTGGGATTCTCCAGGCAAGAACACTGGAGTGGGGTGCCATTGCCTTCTCCGATATACATGTTTACATAAATATAAAACAAGAGACAAATACTAGTTCATGGAGTTCTTTTAGGGCAGTAAATGGAAGATTTTAGAGTTGCAGGCATAGACTTACTCATTTGGAATTCATGTTATATATGAGGTAAGAGATTTGTTTGCAATAATTTCATACTTTGATGGCTTTTCTTAACTTCTTATTTTTGACATAAACCAGTCAAAAGGATACAAAGGTAAGCTGAACTGTGTGTTGATATTACCTAGTATCAGTTTTCAGCTGGATTCTGGAGACCTTAGTTTCTCTAGCTACTATAGAAGCTCTGTGTTTAAAAAGGGAATAAAAATCAAACCTTAGGCACAAAATGATGGGACTGATTTATCTCAGCAAGTTTAGGAAACATTTCTGACGATGGTACAGCCTCTGCATGAATACCTCTCATAGGATCAGCCACCCCGACCTGGGCAGGTCTTCTAGTGTTCAGCATTGCAGTAGGCTCCCTTCACTCTATGTTTTACATGAGCAATGCCTGTTATAGTGTCTGCTGTAACAAATTACTGTGAATTTAGTGACTTAAAACAACATGTATTCATCATCTTTAGGTCAGAAGTCTGGCATGGATCTCCATGGATTAAAAATCTAGGTGTCAGCAGGCCTGTGTAATCAGTCTGGAGGCGCTAGGCGTGAATTCATTTTCTTGCCTCTTCCAGCTTCTAGAGGCTACCCCCATTCATTCAGTCATGGCCCCCTTATCCCATTTTCAATGCCAGAAACAGTGGTCAAACCCTCCTCACCTGGCATCACGCTCTCCTCCTACCCCTCTTTCACTGTCATAGACCCTTGGGATTATATTAATCCACCTAGATAGTCCAGTCTCCTATCCCGATATTAAAGGCAGCTGATTGGCAACCTGAATTTCAACTGTAACCTTAACGCCTTTGCCATGTAAAGTAGCAAATTCACAGATTCTGGAAATCAGGATGTGAACATCTTCTGGGACCATTATTCTACCTATCAGAGCTCCTAAATAGTGTTTGAAATCAATAGCAGTTTTGATCAACTAGTCACACTGAAGAGCAAAATCACAGGTATAGTACTGATGAAATATGAATTTAGCTGTGTCCGTCAGCCCTGCCCCACATAGAAGCTTAAGAGTGCAGAGGTCAGCCAACTGTCCTTATCTCTTCTCTCCCCTTTTTAATTAATACATCGGCAGGCTCTCTCTGCATTTACTCTCCCCTATGTTATTGCTAAGAATCTTTGAGTCCATGTGACTCAAAGACTGTGAGCTGTTAACCAAAATCTGTTATTTTCTTTCTTGGTCCCCAGACTACTTTTTGCAGCCTCCTTTGAAGTTAGGTGTGGTCATGGGACTAGGTTCTAGCCAGTGGAAGTCAGCCAGTTCCTTACTCAAAATCCCTTATGGCTACCCAGGGGGAAAATGGGGGATAAATTAGGAGTTTGGGATTAACGTATACTCACTACTACATAAATAGACAACCTTTAAATAGCAATATGCTGCCTCTGACCTGGAGTCCCCATCTAGGACTGTTATGAGAAAGGAAGGAACTTGTCTTATAAGCCACTGAATTTTTGGAGTCTCTGTTACTGCCACTCAGTCTATATGGATTGTTTTCTCGTGCACTCCTGCCTTGCTGCACTCTTTTCTGCTTTGCATCTTAAGGCCTCTGCAGCCAAATGCTTCCCGGGCTGTATTTATAACTTTGCTGCCCCTGTTGCCTCCCAGGCTGCTCTCATTTTTCTCCTTTACGGAACTTAGGGTTTGGGTCCCACTAGCCTATACGACATCTTTGTGATTATTAGGAAAAGATGTCTTTTTCTCTGGGTGGGCCAAATAGAAGAGCAACCCTTCAGGCTGATGCATTCTGTGAGTGCACAGCTTGACAAATCAATCAACATTTTAGCAACTCAAAAGGCCCCCCTTCCGCTAGGCAGTTGCTTTCATGCAGCCGAGTGCAGGCCTAATGAGCTACAGGCAGCTGATTTTGGTTCACACTTACTCCTCTGGACACTGTTTCGTACGGCACACAGTGCACAGCTTCCTGCGGAGGCTCCACCAGAACCATCCACAGTGCAGACCTGCTTCTGCTGGTGCCACCTGACTCTCAGGACCTAACCTGAACTCACATTAGGTTATGTAAGCAGGCCCCGGTACCTCTGCTGACTCAAGACATTCATTTTACTGAAATCATCTTTTTCACTCTCCTCTCTAAGGAAGTATCATTTGAAAGAAAAAGATGGGCTTCCAACACTGTGAGCATCCCCTCGGTTATTAGAACCTTAACACAAGCTTTCTCTAAATATTGAGGAATGCCTACACGGAAACAATCAGGATTGGGGAAGCTAATGGGTTCCCTGCTTAAGAGATGGGGCTCCAGACCTGACCTGGACCATTCCTCTCACCTTTATTCCCCAGGGGGACACATGGTTACCACTCTGATCCATTCAATTTCTTTGCTCAGTGATTAGAGCATGTGGTAACTGTACTCCAGCTTGGAGCTAGCTGAATGGTATTTCTGAATTCTGCCTAGCTTCCTACTTTCAAGTACGCATAAACACAGGAAATTTTCCTCATCTATTTACTGATACATTTAGTTTTCTTCTTGGAAACACAAGAAGACTATGTTTTCTGGGCTGTGCTGCGTTTAGGTATAGCCATGTGACTGAGTTCTGACCAGGGAAATGTGGGTTAGAATGATGTGTGTCACCCCTAAGCCAAGAAGAAACCTTATCTTTAAATAAAACTTTCTCCTAGGTAAAGAAATTTTATTCTTCAAATGTAAACACACCCTCTATGGAGACAGGAGTAGATCTGTTTACATTAGAAAGATAAATTTCTCTCCTTCTCTTAGAAGAGATGAGGGGTAGATGTCTAGCCTCCATATAAGCTCCTGGTTTCATAAATTTGGAGTTCATCTTATGGCAAAAAATATCCCTTTTTCATCTGCAGTGTCCATCTTCTCTCATTGGACAACTCTGCATGGGATGAAATGGGGCATAAGGAACTCAGCCCAGTTATTCCTGTAGGCAATAAAAGTATGTTCTCTGATCTAGAAAGCTGGTTTGCTTTCAGGATAAGTACATACCAGATATTTAAAACCACCCCTGTATTTCATTATATTCTCTCTTCCCTGTCTTCTGGCTGGATGTAGGGTGTCTAGTGGGGGACTCCCAGGGCTTAGGGTAAAGCTGAGTTACTGGAAAGGGAGAGTCTGCCTCCGAACATCTACGTGAAGAAGAAGATACCCCTGTTGGACAGTGATGTGAGCAAGACAATTTCCCTCAAAACTTTAAGCCATTGGGATTTTCTCGGTTGGTTGCAAAGCTGACCTAACTTACTTTAACACAAATGGACCTCTCAGATTTCATGGTAACTTGACATCAAAGGCACTGAGTTAATAGAACCCCAAGGGAATGGCTACCCACTCCAGTATTCTGGTCTGGAGAATTCCAAGGACTGTACAGTCCATGGGGTTGCAAAGAGTCAGACACGACTGAGTGACTTTCACTTTCTTTTCATTCAAATTTATATAAATGTTACAATCAATGTATATAGTACTTTTATCCTTAAGGTTATTTCCAGATATTTTATAAAAAATTGGAACCATCTTTAAAATGTTATTTAAAATAGCATAATGTCTATAAACAGTAGAAGACATGTTATATAATAATAATGTGTTATCTTTTAGGACATTGAGATAATAGGTCTATTCCTCCTTCACTTGAATTTAAATATGCAAATGTTCCTTTTGACAGAGAGGTTTAGTGTATTATGTTGTAATGACATTCAGCCTCACTTCAAAATGTAGCTAATTTAGATCATTTCAGAGAAAATGACAACTGTTCCCTTGCTACAAAGAGCATACATGAGATGATTTATAATTTTTACTAACTAAAGTTAATCACTGAGGTTAATAATACTTGATACTTACATAACAGTTTGCTTCTGTATACTGAATGCCTATTATTACAAATGCTTGAAACATCTTTGTGAACCAGGCAGGAGACAAGGGTGTGTGTGTGTGTGCGTGCGCACATCTCCCCACAAGTTCTGTGGAAACTGATGTAGGCATGGAAATGAAGCCAAGGTACAAAGATAGAATTTACTCATATCTACGAGGCTGAAGTAAGAATCTAGCAGTCAGAGCAAGTGTCCAGAGGCAGTAGAGTCTAGGCATGGCCACAAATGAACTCTGAGAATGATATTATAATTCAAAGTAGACTAATCTTGTTGGGTGATCTTGACTACCTTTGCTTCCCTTGGCTCCTACTTTTTTCTTTCCCTTTTTAAAGGACTTCTAAAGTCTCTTCATTAATGCTATGGGCTACCCAATATTCCAAAGCAAACTTTGTTTCCTTGAAGTTGGCCTAATGTTGTTGTGTGTGTGCATGCTCAGTCTTGGCTGACTCTTTGCAGCCCCATGGACTACAGCTTGCCAGGCTCCTCTGTCCATGGAATTTTCCAGGCAAGAAAATTGGAGTGGGTTGCCATTTCCTCCGCCATGAGATTTTCCTGACCCAGGATCGAATCCATGTCTAAGTTGGTTTTTATTCTGGCAACCAAAATCTTGACTATGGCCACAAAATGTTTGGAATTATCATCTTTCAGTTCAGTTCAGTTCAGTCACTCATTTGTATCTGACTCTTTGTGACCCCATGAATTGCAGCACACCAGGCCTCCCTGTCCATCACCAACTCCCAGAGTTCACTCAGACTCACGTCCATTGAGTCCATGATGCCATCCAGCCATCTCATCCTCTGTTGTCCCCTTCTCCTCCTGCCCCCAATCCCTCCCAGCATCAGAGTCTTTTCCAATGAGTCAACTCTTCGCATGAGGTGGCCAAAGTACTGGAGTTTCAGCTTTAGCATCATTCCTTCCAAAGAAATCCCAGGACTGATCTCCTTTAGAATGGGCTGGTTGGGACTATCATCTTTAGTCTAAATAAAAGATTTATGAAAAAAGAAACTTGCTGCCAGAAGAAAGGCTCTAGAGTTAGTTTGAGGAAATTGAGACGCTTCCTAAGATCTGCTTGCCTTTGGGGATATCAGCCCTCACTGTCGATATTCTGCCTCCCAGGCCAGACTGCCAGTGTAAAGCTCTGTTGCTCTTTAATCACAAGGTATTTGATTTCGAGTCACCCTATCAACCTCCGTTGACCTGTCACTTTGTCTGGAAAGTCTTTAAAGGCTTCCTTCCCTCTACTCTGCGATGAGTCTACTCTTTTTGTTGCTCTGATAGCATGCTCTAATACACATCATTGTGCTTAAGACACTGCCCTATGACAGCCACGTTTCTCATAGAGTAGGGAGGGAGTCTGCGTTATTTACTCTGCCCTCCCAGGCCCAGGAATGTAGTAGACAGTGATGGGAATGTAGTAGACACTCAGTGAATGTCAGTTGAGTAAATCATGCAGACTACTGCCCTTAATATGTTCAGAGAAATGCATTGCAAGTTTTTGGATTTTTACTTCTTTTCAGTTTGAAATCTACATCCTTGAGCTGGAAAGCTACATGCTGTGCCACTGTTTCACGTCATTTTTTCCTTAGCCTGGATTGGCACTAAACACTTTTACGTGCTTGCTCTTTCTGGATGTTAGTAACATCATAAGGGCAGGGACTGAATGCATCACGCTACAGCTCAGGGGAATTTGGGGATCATCTATCACAAACTCAAAATTCTTACAACAAGAAAACTGAACCTACATGCTTGTGGTCACACAGGTGGCAGGAACCCACTCTGCCATCCCAAACCTGGTCTCAATTTCTAGCTCCATGCTCTTGCCTCTGTGCTATCTTGTTCTTCCCTAGTAAAGTTGTTTGTGGAGTTGTCAGTGTGATGTTTGGTTTGTCCTGGGGAGGGAAGGCTAGTAACTAACATTTGCTGTTCTCCTACTGCAATTACAGGTGTGATGCTGAACACACTGTGTATCTTATATTGTTTAATTTTTCAATATCCCAATAGAGGTAAGTTTTGTTATCTATATTTTACAGATGAGGAATCTGTAGCTCTGTTGGGGAAATTCCTTAAGGTTACAGAGCTGAGACTCAAATTTGAATCTGTGTGATATCAAAATTATGGTACAATTAGATTATTACACACAGAGTCCTTCCTAATGCAGAGGAATGTGGTAGAAGTGACTTGATCTCTGTCTGGGCTTTTCCACCTCTCCTGACCATATCCTGTATTTGCTTGTTTGAGTTGTGCTTTTTCTTAGTAACATGTTCCCTTCTTTTGTCCTTTTCAGCAGGTCTTCTAAATTAGCTCAGAACTTCCCTCCTCCTGGAAGACTTCCTAGATTACCATTCAGGTTTTCACCACATTCCTATGTTATGCATTCTGTACATGTTAAAGGGAACATTTAGATGCCATGGATTCTATCCTCAAACCTTCAGGCAATACTCTATGCAAATGTATCTCAGAAAAATGTCATTATTAATGTTTAAAAATCTCCAGTAAAAGTGCCTTCATAAATTACTTGCCACCTATTCTAAACTCTCGAATTGCAAATTAAATCTAGATGTAATCTTGGGGATCAATCTACTCTAAGAGTCCTACAGATGAAGAAACAGATCTGGAGAGATTAAGATGACTTGTATAGGATGTGTGTTATACTTAAGTTTAGTAAGTGGTTGAATTAGTTCAAGTTCATTTTAATTTATTTTTAGTGGAATATGGAAGGAAAACCCACTAGTGGTCTAATGATCAGCTGTGTAATATTCCTTCACAGGAAGAAGGACGAGTAAAATCTCCTTTTAGCCTTTTCTTGTTTAGGCCAAGTTGTTTTTGCCTCTCTCTCTCTCACTGTCTTTTCCTCTCCCCTTCTCCACCTCTCCCCCTTCCAACTCTGGTCATGCTTCTTTTCCTAAAGGATTCCAGGTAGCCAGCAAATAGTCACTGTTTCTCCAAGTCCCTGTCCATCCCCCCGCCTCCCCGAGCAGGTATTTCTCAGAAGGTATCTTTGACCCTATTGGAATTTGGGACAGAAGCTCTAGTTAGTAGTAAAAATATGGACACCTGGAATATAAATACAAAATTCCTCAGGAAAATATTAGCAAAATGAATCCAACAACACATGAAAAGAATCATACACTATGATCCAGTTAGATTCATTCCAGAGTCAAAAGAATGGTTCAGCTTGGACTGCAAGGAGATCCAACCAGTCCATTCTGAAGGAGATCAGCCCTGGGATTTCTTTGGAGGGAATGATGCTGAAGCTGAAACTCCAGTATTTGGACACCTCATGCGAAGAGTTGACTCATTGGAAAAGACTCTGATGGTGGGAGGGATTGGGGGCAGGAGGAAAAGGGGACGACAGAGGATGAGATGGCTGGATGGCATCACTGACTCGATGGACATGAGTCTGAGTGAACTCCGGGCATTGGTGATGGACAGGGAGGCCTGGCATGCTGCGATTCATGGGGTCCTGAAGAGTTGGACATGACTGAGCGACTGAACTGAACTGAACTGATGCATTATCAATGTGATATGCCACCACAAAAGAGAAAAACCGCATGATCATCAATAGATGATTAAAAAGCATTTGATAAAATCCAATATCCATTCATGATAAAAACTTGGCCAAAGTGGGTTTAAAGGGAACACATCAACATAATAAAACCATATATGACAAACTGAAAATCAATATAATAACCAGTGATGAAAAAAAAAAAAAAACCAGTGATGAGAAACTGAAAGTCTGCCCACCAAATTCTAGAACAAGACAAGGATGCCCACTCTCGTCACTTTTATTCAACACAGAAATGGAAGTCCTAGCCACAGCAATCAGATAAGAAAAAGAAATAAAAGTTACCCAAGTTGGAAATCACTTCAGATGGTGACTGCAGCCATGAAATTAAAAGATGCTTACTCCTTGGAAGAAGCTATGACAAACCTAGACAGCATGTTAAAAAACAAGGACATTACTTTGCTAACAAATATCCATATAGTCAAAAGCTATGATTTTTGCAGTAGTCATGTATGGATGTGAGAGTTGGACCATAAAGAAGGCTGGGCACTGAAGAATTGATGCTTTTGAACTGTGGTGTTGGAGAAGACTCTTGAGAGTCCCTTGGACTGCAAGGAGATCAAATCTGATAATTCTAAGAGAAATGAACCCTGAATATTCATTGGAAGGACTGATGTTGAAGCTGAACCTCTAATACTTGGGTTACCTCATGCGAAGAGCCGACTCATTAGAAAAGATCCTGATGCTGGGAGAGGTTGAAGGCAGGAGGAGAAGGGGATGACAGAGGATGAGATGGTTGGATGGTATCACTGACTCAATGGACATGAGTTTGAGCAAGCTCTGGGAGATGGTGAAGGATAGGGAAGTGTAGCATAATGCAGCCCATGGGGTTGCAAAGTTGGACACAACTGAGCAAATGAGCAACAGCAACAACAAAAGTTGGAGAAAAGGTAAAATTGTTATTATATGCAGATGACATGATACTATATGTAGAAAACTAAAGATTCCACACAAGAGCTCCTAGAACTAAGTGAATTCAGCAAGGTAGCCAGATACAAGTTTAACATACATGAATCTGTTGCATTTCTTCACACTAACAATGAAATATCAGAAAGAGAAAGTAAAAAAAATTTTTTTTAAAGTCACATCAAAAAATAATATACTTAGGAATTAATCTGACCCAAGAGGTGAAAGACTTATATGCTAAGAACTATAAAACATTGACGAAGGAAACTGAAAATAATTGGAAGAAATGAAAAGATAGTCCATGCTTTTAGATTTGAAGAATTAATGTTGTTAAAATGGCCATATTACCCAAAGCAATCTACAAATTTAATGTGATCCATCTCAAAATCCTGCCAACTATGCATTCCTTTGGGCTTCCCTGATAGCTCAGTTGGTATGGAATCTGTCTGCAATGCAGGAGACCCCAGTTCAGTTCCTGGGTCAGGATGATGTGCTGGGGAAGGGATAGGCTACCCACTCCAGTATTCTTGGGCTTCCCTTGTGGCTTAGCTGGTAAAGAATCTACCTTCAATGCAGGAGACCTGGGCTTGATCCCTGGGTTGGGAAGATCCCCTGGAGAAGGGAAAGGCTACCCAACTCCAGTATTCTTGCCCAGAGAATTCCATGGACTATATAGTCCATGGGGTCACAAAGAGTTGGATGTGACTGAATGACTTTCACTCTCAAAATACCCATAACATTTTTTTTTTCCAGAACTAGAACAAAAAATCCTAAAATTTATATGAAACTGTAAGAGACCCAGAATTGCCAAAGCAATCCTGAAGAAAAAGAACAAAGCTGGAGGCATAAACCTTCCAAGACTTCAGATACTACTACAAAGCTACAGTAATCAAAATAATGTGGTATTGGCATAAAAACAGATATATAGATCAATGAAACAGAGAGTCCAGAAATAAACCACACACCTATGATCAATTTTTGACAAAGGAGGCAACAAAATACAATGGAGAAAAGACAGTCACTTTAGGAAGTGGTGTTGGGAAAGCTGTTTGAATATTCCCTCATACCACACAAAAGTAAACTCAAAATCTCTTAAAGACAGGACACGATAAAGCTTCTAGAAGAGATTGCACATGCATGCTAAGTCACTTCAGTCATGTCCAGTTCTGTACAACTCTATGGACTATAACTTGCCAGGCTATTCTGTCCATGGGATTCTCTAAGCAAGAATAATGGAGTGGGTTGTCATGCCTTTCTCCAGGGAATCTTTCTGACCCAGGGATCGGACTCACTTCTCTTATACCTACCTGCATTGGTAGGTGGGTACCTTACCACCAGCACCACCTGGAAAGCCCCTGAGTCTGTGGTCTCATTTATTTGCTTTTATTTCTTTGGTGACACTGACCTAAGAAAATGTTGCAATAATTTATGTCAGAATATTTTGCCTAGTCTGACATAAATTATTACAATATTTTCTTAGGTCAGTCTCCCAAAAGAAATAAAAGTCAAGAAATGAGACCACAGACTTATAAACTTTTGTACACCAAAAGAAACCATGAACAAAAAGACAATATGCCAACTGGGAGAAAATATTTGCAAATGATGCAACGAACAAGGGCTTAATTTCCAAAATATGCACACAGTTCATACAACTCAGTATCAAAAAAGACCAGAAAACAACCCAATCAAAAAATGGACAGAAGACCTAAATATTAATAGACATTTCTCCAAAGAGGACATACAGATGGCCAATAGGCACATGAAAAGATATGCAACATCATTAATTATTCAGTTCAGTCCAGTCACTCAGTCGTGTCCGACTCTTTGTGACCCCATGAACTGCAGCACGCCAGGCCTCCCTGTCCATCACCAACTCCCGGAGTTCACTCAGACTCACGTCCAGTGAGTCAGTGATGCCATCCAGCCATCTCATCCTCTGTCGTCCCCTTCTCCTCCTGCCCCCAATTCCTCCCAGCATCAGAGTCTTTTCCAATGAGTCAACTCTTCGCATCAGGTAGCCAAAGTACTGGAGTTTCAGCTTTAGCATCATTCCTTCCAAAGAAATCCCAGGGCTGATCTCCTTCAGAATGGACTAGTTGGATCTCCTTGCAGTCCAAGGGACTCTCAAGAGTCTTCTCCAACACATTAATTATTAGAGAAATGCAAATCAAAACTATAATGAGGTACCATCTCACACAGTTTAGAATGGTCATCATCAAAAAGTCTACAAGGATAAAATAGGGGTATGGGATCAACAGATACACACTACTATATAGGAAACAATACAGGTTTACTGTATAGCACATGGAATTATGTTCAATATCTTGTAATAAACACAATGGAAAAGAATCAGAAAAAAAAGAATACATATAACCAAATCGCACCTGAAGTTAACACAATATTGTAAATCAACTGGATTTCAAATATATATATATATATATATATGTATATCGAAATCAATAGGTCCCCAAAATAAATTCTAATGGCAATGATAAACCTAAACCCTTTAGAGAGGATTTTTAAGTGTTTGAATAAAGATATAGGCTCAAGTCTATGATTTCCAGCTTGGTTTTCCAAATATTTACCATGTATTTTGGCTCCAGTTGATTAACATTTGTTTCCTTCTTACATAATTTATAATTTTATCATTATATTATCATAAAATTTCAGTTCAGTCAGTTCAGTGGCTCAGTCATGTCTAACTCATTGTGACCCCATAGGCTGCAGCATGCCAGGCTTCCCAGAGCTTATTCAAACTCTTGTCCATCGAGTTGGTGATGCCATCCAACCATCTTATCCTCTGTCACCCCCTTCTCCTCCTGCCTTCAATCTTTCCCAGCATCAGGGTCTTTTCCAATGAGTCTGTTCTTTGCATCAGGTGGCCAAAGTATTGGAGTTTCAGCTTCAGCATCAGTCCTTCCAATGAATATTCAGGACTGGTCTCCTTTAGGATGGACTGGTTGGATCTCCTTGCAGTCCAAGGGACTCTCAGGAGTCTTCTCCAATGCCACAGTTCAAAAGCATCAATTCTTCAGTGCTCAGCTTTCTTCACCATCCAACTCTCACATCCATACATGACCACTGGAAAAACCATAGCCTTGACTAGACAGACCTTTGTCAACAAAGTAATGTCTCTGCTTTTTAATATGCTGTCTAGGTTGGTCACAGCTTTTCTTCCAAGGAGAAAGTGTCTTTTAATTTCATGGCTGCAGTCACCATCTGCAATGATTTTGGAGGCCAAGAAAATAAAGTCTCTCACTGTTTCCCCATCTATTTGCCATGAAGTGATGGGACTGGATGCCATGATCTTAGTTTTTTAATGTTGAATTTTAAGCTGGCTTTTTCACTTTCCTTTTTTACTTTCATCAGGAGGCTCTTTAGTTCTTCTTCACTTTCTGCCATAAGGGTGGTGTCATCTGCATATCTGAGGTTATTGATATTTCTCCCAGTAATCTTGATTCTAGCTTGTGCTTCATCGAGCCTGGCATTTCGCATGATGTACTCTGCATATAAGTTAAACAAGCAGGGTGACAATATACAGCCTTGACATACTTCCTTCCCAATTTTGAACCAATCTGTTATTCCATGTCCAGTTCTAACTGTTGCTTCTTGACCTGCATACAGATTGCCCGGGAGGCAGGTAAGGCGGTCTGGTATTCCCATCTCTTAAAGAATTTTCCACAGTTTGTTGTGATCCTCAGTCAAAGGCTTTAGCATAGTCAATAAAGCAGAAGTAGATGTTTTACTGAAATTCTCTTTCTTTTTCAATGATCTAACAGACGTTGGAAGTTTGATCTCTGGTTCCTCTGCCTTTTCTAAATCCAGCCCAAATATCTGGAAGTTCACAGTTCATGTACTGTTGAAGCCTGGCTTTGAGAATTTTGAGCATTACTTTGCTAGCGTGTGAGATGAGTGCAATTGTGTGGTAGTTTGAGCATTCTTTGGCATTGCCTTTCTTTGGGATTGGAATGAAAGCTGACCTTTCCCGTCCTGTGGCCACTGCTGAGTTTTCCAATTTGCTGGTATATTGAGTGAAGCACTTTCACAGCATCATTTTTCAGGATTTGAACTAGCTCAACTGGCATTCCATCACCTCCACTAGCTTTGTTCATAGTGATGCTTCCTAAGGCCCACTTGACTTCACATTCCAAGATGTCTGGCTCTAGGTGAGTGATCACACCATCATGGTTATCTGGGTCATGAAGATCTTTTTTGTATAGTTCTTCTGTGTATTCCTGCCTCCTCTTCTTAATATTTTCTGCTTTCATACCATTTATGTCCTTTATTGTGCCCATCTTTGCATGAAATGTTCCCTTGGTATCTCTAATTTTCTTGAAGAGATCTCTAGTGTTTCCCATTCTATTATTTTCCTGTGTTTCTTTGCATTGATCACTGAGGAAGGCTTTCTTATCTCTCCTTGCTATTCTTTGGAACTCTGCATTCAGATGGATATATCTTTCCTTTTCTCCTTTGCCTTTAGCATCTCTTCTTTTCTCAACTATTTGTAAGGCCTTCTTAGACAACCATTTTGCCTTTTTGCATTTCTTTTTTCTTGGGGATGGTCTTGAAACCTGCCTTCTGTACAATGTCACGAACCTCTGTCCATAGTTCATCAGGCACTCTGTCCATCAGATCTAATCCCTTGAATCTATTTGTCACTTCCACTGTATGATCGTAAGGGATTTGATTTAGGTCATACCTGAATGGTCTTGTGGTTTTCCCTACTTTCTTCAAATTAAGTATGAATTGGCAATAAGGAGTCCATAAGATGAGCCACAGTCAGCTCCTGGTCTTGTTTTTGCTGACTGTATAGAGCTTGTCCATCTTTGGCTGCAAAGAATATAATCAATCTGATTTCGGTGTTGACCATCTGGTGATGTCCATGTGTAGAGTCTTCTCTTGTGTTGTTGGAAGAGGGTGTTTGCTATGACCAGTGTACTCTCTTGGCCAAACTCTGTTAGTCTTTGACCTGCTTCGTTTTGTAGTCCATGGCCAAATTTGCCTGTTACTCCAGTTATCTCTTGACTTAAAAATTTAGTGACACATAAAGTTACTAGTCTGTAATCTTCAATTTATATACAGTAAGTCTACCAACTTTTATGGAAAAATATATAGACATCTGTCCAGAATTTCCCTTGGGTGATAATTATTCCTCAGGTATTTTTGACTACAGAAGGGGATGGTTGAAGATTCATTTTCTTCCACATATTCTACCTGGCATATGGTTTCTTATTCTCCTTTGGATTGTCCTGATGGGCTGTCTAGGCAGATTTAAGGAGTCTCCTAGAGTCTCCTTTAAGGTTCCTATATGTATTATTCTAGGTGTAGACATAAAAGAACCTTGAAAACCTTTGTAGTATCAACAACAATGATCGGTCAAATGAGCTCTTTTTTAATGGCTTTCAAAAATCCCAACTGTGAATTCCTAATTGCTTTCTGTATTCAATATGCAGAGGTGGCCCAAAACCATTTGTGTATTCCCACACAAATGGGATGCTCAGTGAATTCTTCCAATGTTAGGGCCCCTAGGGACTAGAACTAAAAGTTACAGATCTTTCACCCTGTGTATGAAGTTGATGCTGTCCTTAAAGACAGAGCACGGGAAGCATGCTTAGGTTGAATAACCTGTCCCTCAGCCAGTGAGAGCTATGATGTGAAATGAGGGGCATCCTCATGCTCTTTCCCCCTCCACCTCCTGCCTCTGCAGTTGAACGTGTCAGGTCACTGGGGCTTCTAATGTTGGCTCAGTCTTGGATGGGAGCAGCCCTGGATCTCAGATGACAAACACATGCTAAGAAACTGTCCTTCTCCTTTTGTCCCCAAACTGAAGTGATACCATGCAAGCAACAGCATTAGGCCTAGATAATACAGATACTAAGGCTTCCCTGGTGGCTGAGATGGTAAAGTGTCTGCCTGCAGTGAGGGAGACCTGAGTCCGATCCCTGGGCTGGGAAGATCCCCTGGAGAAGGAAATGGCAACCCACTCCAGTACTCTTGCCTGGAAAATTCCATGGACTGAGAGGTTCCTCAGAGCCTGGTAGGCTACAGACCATGGGGTTGCAAAGAGTCGGACACGACTGAGCAACTTCACTTCACTTCACTTCAATACAGATACTCCTCCAGGTTCTGGTTAAAACAAGGACTCACACATTAAACGCTATTTTATCTACAGCTCTTGTAGTTTGGGGATAGTCTATCTCTTTAGAGGAGTCCTTCCTTTAATGTGTCATGACAAGGGTGTGCTAGATTTGGTATTCCCTTCTTCTTGGCAGTTTGTAAGGTCCTGAAATGGGATAAAATGAGATGGAGAGCTGGGATGAGAGCCATTGTTCTAGGTAATCTTCCCTGAACTGTCATGTAATTTTTACAATTTTTGGAGCTATAAAATGATTTTAGAAGATATTCTTTGCTTTTTCTTCCTAAGACAGTCCCTCTTCTAAAAAGGGAAATAATGTACATAAAAATAGAGGAAGGGGAATTATTTCCATTTTCTAATTTTTTAATCACTTTGAACCCCAAGAAGAGTCACTTCTGGGTATAGTTTTGCTAGAAATAAGGCCACCTAATGATTTAGTCCTTCTGATAGAAAATGGCCATTCTTTTTTTTTTTTCTAAATGGCCATTCCTTTTGCCCAAGGAGTTTCTGTGAAACATATGAATGGTAAAGAGAAAATAAGAAAAAGATTTGACAAAGCTTCTATGACAGCTCAAATGAGCAGTTTATGAGTTTAAGTAGTAACACATGATAAAGATGTGCGATCTCAGCACAGGCAAGCAAGTAGCAGAAGACTTTCCTGTACACACTGGGCCAACATGAAAGAATTAGACAAGTGTCCTTGAAGCTGACTTCATCTGTCTTAATGAGAAAGAGAGATTATTGTCAAAGTCCAGATAATTTATATGGGGTAGAGAGATCTCTTCATTAATTTCTAACTGCATAGCTAAGGAAAAGAAAATCCCATGAGGGCATTCTCTACAGAATTATGACGAAGAATAAATAGAAAATTCGATACAAATAATTAAACCAAGTAAAGATTTTCTCTAAGCCATACCTGATCCTTATATAAAATCCTTCTGTGCTTTAATCTAAGATTTAAAATCCTCTGTGACTACTGCCGTTCCTTTTTAGTATACTTCTAACTCATCTTGCCACAGCCTCATGTATTATTCATCGCATGCATGCTTTGAGTCAAGGCATGCTGACTGTTAGGAATACGAATAGCAGTAAAGTTTCAGGGCAAATACAATCAGGTGAAGTTGGTCAAGTTAAAAAATAAGTTGCTTCTTTAAATTCTGTTGGTGAACTATCCAATGATTTCTTGAATCTTATATAAGATGACTATATTCCCTTTTAAATAAACAAGGATTTAGCATTGATAGAAAGTGCTTGTGTTTAAAAAGAGTGTTTTTTTTTTTTTTTTTTTTTTTTTAAAGCTTGGTAAGGATCCTGGGCAAATCGCAGAGGCAACTGTAGTATTGCAAAAACACAGCCAGATGAATCCTGAGTTGGGGTGATAGTGTATTCCAGGACACTCCAGCCAGAATGTACGTGCTAAGTTGCTTTGGTTGTGTCTTGTGTCTGACTCTTTGTGACCCTGAAACTGTCTGCCAGTCTCCTCTGCCCATGGGATTCTCTAAGCAAGAATACTGGAGTGGATTGTCATACCCTCCTCCAGGGGATCTTCCTAACCCAGGGATCGAACCCACATCCGATGTCTCCTGCATTGGCAGGTGGGTTCTTTACCACTAGTGCCACCAGAGAAGCCCTTTTTGGGGTCAGCTAAATCAGGCTTCACAGCTGCCAGCTTCCCTCCTCTACCTCAATATTTCCCTACATATAGACTCAGTTAGGAGAAACTGTTCTTCAGCGGGAAGTTGACCAGAAGCTCGACATCAACCCTATTTGGGCCATTGCAAAGGTCCTATGAGGCTTCTTACATGAAAACTGCAACAATTAGAGCAGGAAGAGTCCTCACTTGTCACTTTCCATTCTCTTAAAGATATAATATGGAAATCTCCTCAGTGAAGAACTATCAGTGACATGATAAACACGCTAGTAAGATAGTATCACAGCTAAAATATGGGGTGGGTCTCAATGTTCTAGTGAAGTGTGAAGGCAGTATATCTCAATGTTACAAGTTTGTATAATCCTCTAATTTAAGTTCTTGTTTCCTATAACCCTGGAAATACCTTCAAGATGCCAAATAGGAACCTATCCAGGGAGCAGGACACAAGGATGAAGAATATAAATATTCTAATAAGAGTGAGTGTAAAGTTCTCTTTGTTTCAATTTAAAATTTCAACCATCTGTATGTCTTATTTGGAGAAATGTCTACTTAGATGTTCCAACCATTTTTTGATTGGATTGTTTTTCTTTTTTGATATTGAGTCTCATGAGTTGTTTGTATTTTGGAGAATAATCCCTTGTTAATTGCTTCATTTGCAAATAGTTTTTTTTTTTCCATTCTGAGGGTTGTCTATATGGGAAAAGAATTTAAAAGTGAGTGGACATATGTATAACTGATTCACTTTACTGTATACTTGAATTTTACACAAAATTATAAATCAATTATACTCCAATAAAAATTTTTAAAAATTAAAAACTTATCTAGATCAATTTTTCTCTGTACATGGTTACCTAGGGCCAGAATTGGGGGATTATTATGATCCTTAAATACCAAAGGATGGATAAAAAAATGTCTAGCCTAAGTAGTGAGTGGCTGTACACATGTCTTCCTAGACATCTTATGTTTTTCCTGGTAACACTGAAAATAATTTTAATTCTAACACATCAAAATCAAAGAGCTATAGACACCTAAAGCTTTAACTTTAGAAATGTTTTTCATATGAAATTGCAAATTATTTGCTAATATCGCTAAGAGTCAGACATGACTGAGCGACTTCACTTTCATTTTTCACTTTCATGCATTGGAGAAGGAAATGGCAACCCACTCCAGTGTTCTTGCCTGGAGAATCCCAGGGATGGGGGAGCCTGGTGGGCTGCCGTCTATGGGGTCACACAGAGTCGGACATGACTGAAGTGACTTAGCAGCAGCAGCAGTACTTGACAATCCTCTAAGATCAAAGGATGTCAACAATGAGTGCCCAAGTATTTTCAGACTTCAAGGATTCTTTGTTAGATTCTGCCAAATTCTATTTTTTTCTTTTTCCAACAGCTGCTACCTACAGATTCCACAGCTGTTTCTCTGGTATGCCCACTAGAAAAGTTGCTACTTCCTCCACCTGACCCTAGACTTTAATGAATACTACAGGAACAAATTACATGTCTAATGATAGTGCTGCTTCTCCCAGGTAAGTTTACAACACAACTTTTAATGAACACAATCACAGAGGGATGCCAATCCTACCTTCAGAAAGACAGATTACAGGGAGATGAAGATTATTGTCTAGCCATTTTCCTAACAAAGTGACAAGGAAGTCACATGCACCAGCAGATACCTTGAAGAGATGCTGCTAATTGCCACCCACCATTCACCTAAGGATGCATGACTAACAGACTCAAATGACAATCAATGAGACAGCTGGTGAGAAGGAAGACTCTGAAGACAGATGCCCACCAAATGAGCCTGATGGGTGAACAGAGACATTGACTCTGAGCAGAAGCTAAACAAGCACATTCAGCTGATTCAGATATATATATTTTTTAATTTAGAGTTTTAGGGGTTACAAGTATCTTGCATTCTAGTTGAATACACCAGCACTAGCCTCTGTGAATATTTGGAAACTTTATCTTTTAAAAATATGGTGCTATAAAGCAAACACACAAACTGAATGAAACATGAAACAGTTCTGAATTCACCTTATACAATATTAGGATATTTTTCTGACCCTCGACTCCTTCACTTTTCTGTCCCTCACCATGCGTGGCAAAGTTAGTTGGTGTCCATCCTTTGTATAGAAGACATTGAAACTTTCATTAACTCACTAGGAGACCTTGACCAGGTCACTCTGTTTCTTCATCTGTAATTGCAATCATTGGATGAGACCATCCTTGAGGTTGCATCTATATTCATCATTCAATGACCCCTAGAGAAGAAGGGATCTGTGTGTTGGTTTCTCCTCCTCCTTCCTCTAGGCCACTGAAGGGGCAGGAAGACCTGACACATGTGAGTGATGCTGAGAAGGCAAGACAGGGGGCTACTCCTCACTCATTCTCTACACTCAGATAATGAACAGAAAGGTGTTTGACCCTGCGGGCGAGTGTGGCTCACATCATCATCATCAGACTTACAATCCCATTTGAATCAGACTTTTCTCACATCTCCACTAAACCTAAGATCCAAGGTTTTTAAAATATTGCACTTCAACCTTTAAGTCAGAGCCATGCAGAGAAATAAAATAGCTGAGAAATGTTTCTTTAGGGTAGATTCAAAATGTGGTCTTGGCAGGCATTACTACAAAGATGAAAAGACCCTTCTACCTTGCCATAATTTAACCCTCCAATGTGTAAGCAGAAACATAATCAAGAGTAGACTGGTGGAAAATCTTGTTTTTTGGCTGATTTTTTAGTTTTTAAAAAATGAAGTGAGTTCATCATTTAAATCCATGGGTAATATATTTTTGTAGAAAAGTTAGAAGACAATAAAAATTAAAACAAATAGTAAGGTTGTAAAGATCTCAGGTTCTGGATTATAAAACACTCTAGGCTGGAAAACCTGCACCAATGCCTTATAGCTGTGTGGTCTTGGTCAGGTTACTGAATATCTGTAAATATCACTTTCCTCCCCTGTAGAGAACATAAAATCTCTGTTAGAGGGCTGCTGTGAGGACTACATTTAATAATGCAGTTAAGGCAATTACTGTGTACAGTTCCTGGCAAATAGCAAGTGTGCCGTAGAAGGTGGTGGTTGTTATTAGTCACTATACTTTCACTGATAACTTTTGCTGATCTTTGCCAGTATCATTATAGAATGCTTTCAAAATCCAAGGTTCCGGCATCTACAAGGCTTTTGTACACATGAGTTATTTTTCATTGTCCTAGACATTGACGTAACAAGTGCGACTGACTGTTTTCCAATCCCTTGGAAGGCAAATTTAAATGCCAAACAATTTGGCAGGAGTAGATACTACGCCTCAGAAAATACCACACAGATACTGCCAACTGGTATGTTGATGTCACAAGTGGATACATGTGCCATCTAACAGGATATAAACATTTATTAAATGCCTACTATTTCACGCCCTCACTTGTTTTAACACTGTTCTTCCGTACAAGGTCTCGTTTGACCAGATACTATTTCTCTTTTCCCAAACTCTTCCAAGCACTCTACGCCATAGGCTGAAAAAGTCTTTAACTCTGCAGCAGGAGAGGAAAGATCCTCCATGACCTAACTTTATCATTCTGCTCTCTTTCACAATCTTTAAGTTCTAATCAAAATGACCTTCCTTTGGATTCTTCAGATAGACCTTCCCATATCCCTGTTAATATTCTTGTCTTCTTTTGAATACGTTTTCTTGACCCTTCACCTTTCCGACAAAGCCTACCTATGCCTCAAGTCCAGCGTTCCTCTCCTATTCTCCTTCGCTGCCTTCCACACACTGATTTAATTAGCCATTTCATTATTTTTTTCTTTTTTTTAATTAATTAATTTATTTATTTTACTTTATAATATTGTATTGGTTTTGCCATACATCAACATGAATCCGCCACAGGTATACACGTGTTCCCCATCCTGAATGCCCCTCCCACCTCCCTCCCTGTACCATTCCTCTGGGTCGTCCCAGTGCACCAGCCCCAAGCATCCAGTATCATGCATCAAACCTGGACTGGCGACTCGTTTCACATATGACAATATACATGCTTCAGTGCCATTCTCCCAAATCATCCCACCCTCGCCCTCTCCTACAGAGTCCAAAAGACTGTTTTATACATCTGTGTCTCTTTTGCTGTCTTGCATACAGGGTTATCATTACCTTCTTTCTAAATTCCATATATATGTGTTAGTATACTGTATTGGTGTTTTTCTTTCTGGCTTACTTCACTCTGTATAATAGGCTCCAGTTTCATCCACCTCATTAGAACTGATTCAAATGTATTCTTTTTAATGGCTGAGTAATACTCCATTGGTATATGTACCATAGCTTTCTTATCCATTCGTCTGCTGATGGACGCCAAAGTTGCTTCCATGTCCTGGCTATTGTAAACAGTGCTGCGATGAACGCTGGGGTACACGTGTCTCTTTCCCTTCTGGTTTCCTCAGTGTGTATGCCCAGCAGTGGGATTGCTGGGTCATATGGCAGTTCTAGTCATTTTATTCTGAGCTCTTATGGTATTTGTTATTTCTCCTTCTTTTATAGATTTTTCCTCCTATATTTGTCTCAAGTTTTAAAATAAATGATAAGCCTTTAGGGGAAAGGTCTGTCTGGGAATGTCTACATCTCTCAGATTGTATCTCTCAAAGAAGAAAAACCTCTACACAGGCAAATGTGTGTGAGTGCATGCTAAATTGCTTCAGTCGCATCAGACTCTGTACAATCCTATGGACTATAGCCCACCAGGCTCCTCTGTCCATGGGATTCTCCAGGCAAGAATACTGGAGTGGGTTGGCATGCCCTCCTCCAAGGGATGTTCCCAATCCAGGGATTGAACTTGCGTCTCTTACGTCTCCTGCATTGGCATGTGGATTCTTTACCCCTAGCACCACCATACTTAATTCTACTTGATGATCACGGCAAATTTACTATCTCATGTGGGGAGGCATTGCTAGCTTTACTTTAGCAGATAAGGAAACCACATCTTGAAGAGGGTGAAAGGAGAAGTGTTTTAAGCTACATTAGCTGGCCACACTGACTAAACACAATCTTTGGATTCCTAATCCAGTGGTCCTTCTACTCTATAATGAACTCCATTATAACTCTGTACTATCCTAGGACAGGTGGAGGTATTGATTGAAGGTAAGAACTAATCTCTAAGTTATTTACTACCTTGTTGTTGGTCAATTGCTAAGTCATGTCCAACTCTTAGCAACTCCATGGAGTGCAGCATGCCAGGATTCCCTGTCTTCCGCTGTCTCCCAGAGTTTGCTCAAATTCATGTCCATTGAGTTGGTGATGCTATATAACCATTTCATCCTCTGTCGCCTTCTTCTCCTTTTGCCTTCCATCTTTCCCAGCATTAGAGTCATTTCCAATGAGTTGGCTCTTCTCATCAAGTGGCCAGAGTACTGGAGTTTCAGTTTCAGCATCAGTCCTTCTAATGAATATTCAGGGTTGATTTCCTTTAGGACTGACTGGTTTGATCTCCTTGCAGCCCAAGGGACTCTCAAGAGTCTTCTCCAGCACCACAGTTCAAAAGCACCAGTTCTTTGGCACTCAGAGTTCTTTATGGTCCAACTTTCACATCTGTACATGACTACTGGAAAAACCATAGCTTTGACAATAGAGACCTTTGTTGGCAAAGTGATGTCTCTGGTTTTTAATATGCTGTCCAGGTTTGTCAGAGCACTACTACCTACTTGAAAGCAAAGGACTAAGATACAATGTAGTGTTTGGAAAGGGGCTGGCCTCAACTTATCCCAGCAAATCACAACTGAGATTTAAAATAGAATTGGACAAAGCAGGGCCCCTGCTTGCTTCGTAAGGACTGTATTTTGTATGTATCAGTGATCAAAAGCCCTGTTTATACTAGACAAACCGTAGGTATTTCATGTACTCCCTTTGTGCAATTATGTGTATTTTCAGGAAAGAAAAAAATTCAGTGAAAGTAAACTCAGATCAGTACACTGAGAGGGAGGAAATGATCTTCTGACTATGATAAAAAGAGAGGAAACCACCCCTTGAAATTAATTAGCAAAGAAATATGAAACATGCCTCATATGTTGCAGAATACATTCTGATATTCTAATGACTAGGCATTTGGGTCACTAGCTCCTCCTGCACAAATAAGTTGTCTCTAGAGAACCAGGAAGAAACCTACAGGATAACCCCTATTCACTCCTCAGCGTTTCATATCACCAGGGTTGGCTACATGAGCACATGTCACAGGGACCTAAAAGGGCCCCAAGTTTGGCTTAATGCTTTGTTGTCATCATCTTTAAATTCTTAATTTTAGAAGAAAGGGCCCGCATTTTTACTTTGCTCTGGTTGCTAAATATTATGCAGCCAGTTCTATTTACCATTGTTCCAGGCCTTTGAATGCCTTATAATTCAAGTTTCCTTCTGAGGAGTGTTGGAGGAAATGCCTCTTTTTTGTAGGCCCCACTACAGGAACATTTAGAAGAGACTCTAAGAGAAAAAGACCATGAGACCACAGAAAGGACAACAGTCTCTCTGAGAGTGGATGGCTGGGGAGTCTGGAAAGAATCATATGAGTGGAGTACAGGAAATAAAAAATCTGGGTTTCCTGCAATATACTAAAAAGCATTCGTAACAGAATACAGTAAAAGACTAGAGCTTATGTGTTGTGGGAACCTTCTCATTATATCCACATTGGCCAGAATCTTATTAACATGGTGCGTTTGGCTTTAGCTCTTTATTGTGAAAAGTGAGACAACTTAAAAGCAAAGAAACAAATAATTAAAAGAGTAGGAAATGGACTCCATTAAAAATGTTAAGGGTCTTAGATTATATTGTTAAGAAATGTCTGAACTTTATAGCTTCCAAAGTGTATGAAGAATTATCACTTGGGCAATTATTTTTCTAGTTTTGTAAGGAGACGCTCCCTGGATGGGATGAGACTAAGATTATGGGAAATTTCAATATACTGAATGGCAAGAAGCAAGTTTGTCTTCAACACAAGGGAAGGCAAAGCCATCAGAAAAAAATATTTAAAAGCCATCAGCAAGGTAGCCCAATAGGAGCAACTAGATTGAAAAGGGATGAAGAATAGTTGTGTCATGACTGAAATATAGTTCTCAGTTGTTGACGTGTAGTTTTGAAATGTGCATTCTTCTTATTACAATTATTAGTGAGAAGGAAATCAATACAATCAGTAAGGTTAAGGAAGGGAGAAAAATTACCAGTCTAAGAAGAAGAGAAAGAGAAGCAAAGGGTAACAGTTACTGACATTCAACTGATTACTTGAAAGTACACTGAAATCTCTTGATATTGAGACAAAGTTAGCAAAGTGCTTGAAAATTCCCAAAGTCTCTCTTTTCCCTTTTAAGACCTCTCTGTCTTTCATTTCCCAATGTGCTTCTCTAGAAAGACAGCCTCCACAACCTATCAGAAAGTTGGTGAGTGAGCCTGCTGGTAGCAGCAATTTGGGATTTCTGACTTAAATCCAGGCTGAGAAGAGCACATCTCCTTTCCAGATATACCACCAAGGAGCACAGACTCCATCCCTCCTTTGGTATCTGCTTGTTTAAATTAAAGAGTAATAGATAAACACCTTAGAAAGATAAATGTTCTAGGAAAAGAAAACTAAAGTGTTTGCATTTTGGAGAGAAGTAGAGGGGAAGATAGAGAAAGAAAGACCATGATATATAAAAAAGGTTAACTCAATTCTGTAATTCAACTTATAAATAGATAGAATTGTTTTCATAAGGAAATGAATGGTCATTATCAGTTTGGGCCACTTTGCTTTCCTTCTCTGAATTCTTCCCCTTTCCCTTATGAAAAAGCAGTAATCAAATATGCCCCAAGATGAATCTAGTGAAGGCTTTTATTTTTAAATATTATGGCTGTTAATTATGTGGGGATAACTAAGACACAGAGGGAATGACCTCTGAGAAGAATAACAGATGTGAAATGGATGATGACCGAATGAAAGCCTAAAATAGAAACAAAGCTTAAGATGGAAAATGAAAGATGCAAACTGAATCACAAAATGAAAGTTGGAAATAAATAGAGCACTAATATGATTTTGAAAAGAAACAAAGATGATTGCTTGGGATAAGGTGCTAGAGAATAAGTAACAGATTTATTTGGGGGCTTTATTGTGTATTAAGAGAAGATAGCTCTACTTGCTGGATGTATAAATAAAAAGCACAAGTTTCAAAAGCCTAAGAAATTCATGAATCCTAAAATCAGGTCAATAGTTTACTAAACTTGACTTGATAAAACAATTAAGTTACACCAACTCTTGGCTTTGTCTTCCAAACCCAGTAGGAGTAAGAAATTGCTAGTAACACAATTCTCAATGGATACTTCCAGGTGCTTTACATCTGACATAATTTGAATCTCAGGTACAGCTTAAAGTGGAAATGAAACAATAAGATGAAAGTCAAGATAAGTATCTTTTATTCTCAGCTGCTATATGTTTTGTAAATATGTCCATGGTGGTTGGTTGTTGTTTAGTCACTAAGTCATGTCTGACTCCTTGCAGCCTTATGGACCATAACCTGCCATGGGATTCTCCAGGTATGAATACGGGAGTGGATTGCCAAGCTCTCCTCTGGGGGATCTTCCTGACCCAGGGATCAAACCCACAACTCTTACGTCTTCTGCCTTGGGAGGAGAGTTCTTTACCATTTGTGCCAGCTGGGAAGCCCTAATATCTCTTTTTCTCTGCTGCTTTATACTTTGTAAATATGTTCATGGTGGTACAAAAGCTGAAAAACAAACTCATATTAGGAGTATATTTTTTTAAAAATTTGCATCCTTCAACAGCCTATCTATATGAAGTGATATATTAAGATTTTCAGTCTTTTGTCCTGAAAAAAACACTGTACATATTAAACAAGTGTTTGAATAAATATACTAGGGACTGCTACATGGAGTATCATAAATTGTCTCATTCAGACAAATCCCTTTCTCTGTGTGTGTACATATGAACCTATCCTATGAAAACTACAAAGCATAGTGATGAAACAAAACTATTTTGATGTTTGCTGATTTGAAAGCACTTGGCTCACAGAAATTCTCCAGGATTCGTGTCCAGGATGCCCCTCCCCCTTCTCCTTTTTAGTAATTGTACTCCCCCCTCCCAGATTTAGACACAGGTCCCAAACTAGAGCTGTCATTTTCTGACATGATTCCACTTCCGCATCTGAGGGTGGGAGCCTGTCTCGATTAATCCAATCATCCAAGAATCCACATCTATGCCCTATCCCTGCCCCTCTACAGTCACTGCTTCAGATAGGGGGATAAGAGCCAACTTAGCCAGTTATGTTTCTTTTCCAGGATTTTGGACCTTGAATTGGGGAAAATAGTTCTCTCCTCTCTGGAGCCAGTGTTGTGAGTATGTGAACCTAGAGCCACTAGAAGCCATGGTTTAAATCCTTGTAGAGGTGTTATTCTGAGAGAATGAAGTAAACATGAACACAAAAGAATCCCTCAAGAAATTAGAAGTACTGTATGATCCAGAAAGTCTGTTCCTAAACACAGACTCACAAGAATTGAAAGCAGGAACTCTAACAGATATTTGTATACCAACATTTATAGCAGCATTATTCACAGTAGTTAAAAGATGGTAACAGATACATGGATAAAGAAAATGTGGTATATATACACACAATAGAGTACTATTCATCCATAAAAGGAAGTGGAACTTTGATGTATGTTACCACAGGAATGGGGCTTCCCTGGTGGGTCGGATGGTAAAGAATCTGCCTGCAATGCAGAAGACCTAGGTTCAACCTCTGGGTCAGGAAGATCCCCTGGAGAAGAGAATGGCAACCCATTCTTCAGTATTCTTGCCTGGAGAATTCCATGCACAGAGGAGACTGGTGGGCTACAGTCCATGGAGTCGCAAAGAGTCGGGCATGACTGAGCGACTAACACACTCATGTACACTCACATACACACACACACACACACCCTACAGGAATGAACTCTGAATACACTGTTCTAAATGAAATAAGCCAAAGACAAAGAGACAAATATTGTATGATTTGCATGATTTATATGAAATACCTAGAATAGGCAAATTGAGAGAGAGAAAGTAGAATAGTGGTTACTAAGGAGTGCGGAGGGAAGGAATAGGGCTTATTGTTAACAGGTACAGGTTTTCTGTTTCAACTGGTGCAAAAGGGCTGGAAGTGGTTACTTGTGATGGTTGAGCAAAGTACATATACTCAATGGCTGAAATGTACACTTAAAATGGTAAATTATATATATATATATATAAAACCAACTAAAAAGAAAACGATTAGAGAGGGAGGTTGAGATTGGCTATCAGAGTCAGGTCCTGGCTGAGTTAACCTCAAGTCAGGTCCACCCTGTACTTCATGTGTTTCAGAATCTGCCAGCTCTTTCTTATCTAAGTCGGTACAGGTTAGGTTTCCAGATCTTGAAATCTAGAGTTCTAACACAAACCTGAAGAAAGTCCTCTCATGATTTATATAGACCCAAACCCGTGGACAGAGGAGCCTGGTGGGTCCATAGGGTCACAAAAGAGTTGGAGACAACTTAGTGACTAAGCAACAACAACAAAACCCAAAGACAACCAAACCCTATGCGTGTGTCTATTTCAAACTAAGAGGTTTTCTTCCTTTCAGAATTCATTTCTCTACTTGATTCATTTGCAAGTGGACTCTGTACTCTTTTCTTTGACCAAACACCCTACACACTAGTTCAACGCTCTCTCTATGGAAAGCAAGTCCTTGATGCAACACACAAGACTAATTGGTTATAAGGTTCCCAACTCCATGTACTCATGGCATAAATGTCTAGAAAAATTCCTTCAAAAAATGAGGCCTGATACCTCTCAACTTCTGCCTTGGTTTTTTAAAGTAATTTGTTTTTAATTGGAGGATAATTGCTTTATAAATATTGTATAGGTTTCCCAAACATCAACATGGATCGGCCACAGGTTGTCTTGGGTTTTATACAGTTAAACTTCAAGTCCACATTATTTGGTCCCAAATCTTCCAGGGCACATCTTTGATCTTTTGGCTGTTCTCAGCAATTATTAATACTAGATTCAACCCATTTTAAGCTCACTAAATCACTGCATAAGAGGCTAATATTTTCTTCACCCGTCACTCTCATCTATTGTGCCACAGCCTTCAAAGAGCTATAAATATTAGAAGAAGATGGACTCATCCAATTTTTGTTGCTTTGTTGTTATGCCCTTAAAATTAGCACTTCCATCTCTCATGTAACAGAGTATAATTTAAGCGTACTGACTAGGTGAGGACTTGACAGGAAAAAAAAATAACTAAGAACATTTTCTCTGCCTGCCCTGGGATGAAGAACATCAGTTTTCAAACCTGCCAACCTTTCAAGCTGTTAAATATTTAAAAGCAAAGTATGGTTTAAGATGATATATAATGCATGCCCTAGAATTCTGTTTTTCCCAGCCATGTAGGGTTTATTTGATTCATGAACACATTTGCAAAGCCTTTCTAGGCTCTTAGACTAATAAAGCAGGGGGTCCAGCTGCCAGTGGGGCTTTGGACACAGGTTCCCAGTTCAGAATGAATCTTTTGGGGGCAGCTTTTTTGGTACAAATCCTTGACACCGAAAACAAAAAAGACTTAGATACCAAGCCAGATTTACAGCAAAGTTCTCTGTCACAGTAAGACAATTCCTGCAAAACACTGTTTAAAAAAAGTCACACATTGCATTGTTTTCTAACCAAAGTGATGTAGGTATATTGTCCAAGGCCATGTAAACATTATAATTTTGACACTTTAAAAAAGTTTAATTGCAGATAATTTCAAACATACATAAAAGTGGGAAGAATAGTACAATGAACTCCATGTGTATCTATCAATCAGTAGCTGGTTATGAGAATTTCTGGAGCTGTTATAGATGATGTTGGTGATGGTTGCACAACAGTGTGAGAGTATTAATACCACTGAACTATATGCTTAAAATGGCTACAAATAGTAAATTTTGTTATATCTTGCCATAATGAAAAAGTGACTTCTATAATACATCAAAATTTTACTTTAAAATGTGAGAATGTTAGACTCAACAATTCTACTTTTAAGAATTTAGCTTAAGGAAATAATCAAGTATGCCAAGTAATGTTGAATGTGATATAAGGATATATAACCATTTGAATGGACTGGTTCCAAATTGAGAAAGGAACATGTCAAGGCTGTATATTGTCACCCTGCTTATTTAAGTTATATGCAGAGTACACCATGTGAAATGCCAAGCTGGATGAAACACAAGCTGGAATCAAGATTGCAGGGAGAAATATTAATAACCTCAGAGAGGCAGATGACAACACCCTTATGGCAGAAAGTGAAGAGGAATTGAAGAACCTCTTGATCAAGGTGAAAGAGGAGACTGAAAAAGCTGGCTTAAAACTCAACATTTAAAAAACTAAGATCATGGGATCTGGTCCCATCACTTCATGGCAAATAGATGGGGAAACAATGGAAACAGAGAGAGAATTTATTTTCTTGGGTTCTAAAATCACTGCAGATGGTGACTGCAGCCATGAAATTAAAAGACACTTGTTCTTTGGAAGAAAAGCAATGACAAATCTAGACATTGTATTAAGAAGCAGAGGCATTACTTTGGCTACAAAAATCTGAATAGTCAAAGCTATGGTTTTTGCACTAGTCATATATGGATGTGAAAGCTGGACAAGGTACATATACACAATGGAGTATTACTCAGCCATTAAAAAGAATACATTTGAATCAGTTCTAATGAGGTGGATGAAACTGGAGCCTATTATACAGAGTGAAGTAAGCCAGAAGGAAAAACATCAATACAGTATACTAACGCATATATATGGAATTTAGAAAGATGGTAACAATAACCCGGTGTACGAGACAGCAAAAGAGACACTGATGTATAGAACAGTCTTATGGACTCTGTGGGAGAGGGAGAGGGTGGGAAGATTTGGGAGAATGGCAATGAAACATGTAAAATATCATGTAGGAAACGAGTTGCCAGTCCAGGTTCGATGCACGATGCTGGATGCTTGGGGCTGGTGCACTGGGACGGCCCAGAGGGATGGTATGGGGAGGGAGGAGGGAGGAGGGTTCGGGATGGGGAACACATGTATACCTGTGGTGGATTCATTTTGATATTTGGCAAAACTAATACAATTATGTAAAGTTTAAAAATAAAATAAAATTGGAAGAATAAAAAAAAAAAAAGAAAAAGAAACTGAGGCCAAAAAAGATTAAATAACTTTCCACAATCACACAGCTAGTAAGTGACTGGGCTATAATTTGAAGGTTTGTGTGTTTGACTCCCGAACCCAAGCCTTTATTAATTTGTTGCCCTCATGGTAAGGAGGAAAATATTAGGTCAAAATATAAAATGACTGACACTGTACAATTTTTACTTTACATATGGCAATTTACTGTGTTTTAACCCAATAAAAAAAAGTTTAAAACTAAAAAAAATAAAAATAAAAAAAAAAAAAAAAGAAAGCTGGACAATAAAAAAGGCTGAGCACCAAAGAATTGATGTTTTTGAACTGTGGTATTGGAGATGATGCTTGAGAGTCCCTTGGACAGCAAGGAGATCAAACCAGTCAATCCTAAAGGAAATCAATCCTGAATATTCATTGCAAGGACTGATGTTGAAGCTGAATCTCCAATACTTCGGCTACCCAATGCGAAGAACTGACTCATTTGAAAAGACCCTGATGCTGGGAAAGATTAAAGGCAGAAGGAGAAGAGGATGACAGAGAATGAGATGGTTGTTTGGCATCAATGACTCAATGGACATGAGTTTGAGAAAGCTCCAGGAGATGGTGAAGGACAGGGAAGCTTGGCGTGCTGTAGTCCATGGGGTCGCTAAGAGTCGGATACGACTGAGCGACTTCACTTTCACTTTTCACTTTCATGCATTGGAGAAGGAAATGGCAACCCACTCCAGTGTTCTTGCCTGGAGAATCCCAGGGACAGGGGAGCCTCGTGGGCTGCCGTCTATGGGGTCGCACAGAATCGGACACGACTGAAATGACTTAGCAGCAGCAGCAGCAGCAGCAGCAGCAGCAGAACATGGAAGCAACCTAGATATCCATTGACAGATGTATAAAGAATTTGTGGTACATATATCACAATGGAATATTACTCAGCCATAAAAAGGAATGCATTTGAGTCAGCTCTGATGAGATGAATGAACCTAGAACCTATTATACAGAGTGAAGTGAGTCAGAAAGAGAAAGATAAATATCATATTCTAATGCACATATACGGAATCTAGAAAAATGGTACTGAAGAATTTATTTACAGGGCAACAATGGACAAACAGACATAGAGAATAGACTTATGGACATGGAGAGAGGGGAGGAGAGGGTGAGATGTATGGAAAAAGTAACATGGAAACTTACATTACCGTATGTAAAATAGATAGCCAACAGGAATTTGCTGTGTGGCTCAGGAAACTCAAACAGGGGCTCTGTATCAACCTAGAGGGGTGGGATAGGGAGGGAGATGGGAGGGAGTTTCAAAAGGGAAGGGATATATGTATACCTATGGCTGATTCATGTTGAGGTTTGACAGAAAACAACAAAATCCTGTAAAGCAATAATCCTTCAATAAAAAAATAAATTAAAAAAACTCAGTTTTAAGATTTTCTTCCCCCACTCTATGTAATCCCTTTGAGTTGTCCCCAAACTTTCAAAAGGTCATGACACCCTTGTCCGCTGGTGGAGTGGAGATTAAAGTTTGAATGTGGGACAAGAGAAGGAAAGCCTGGACTCCCTGCCATAGTTCTGAGGCCAGAACAGCAATAAACACCTTATGCACAGGAAGGTGGATATTTAAGTCACAGAGAGTGCCTGGGGGCAAAGGGATTGGAGGGCCAGAGCATAGCAGAAAATAAGGAGCTAGTGCAAGTATTGTAGAGGAGCAGATCTCAGTGGAGGGATAGATTAAATACCCAAGTATACTAGAAGAAAGTAACTTATAGAGAAGCACAGAAGGAGGCTAAGCCCATCATTAAGTGGATTTCCAGGTGGTAACAATTACAAACTGTTAGAAAAGATTCATACCATCCAGAGAAATGAGACTATACAATTGGATGGCTTTCATATTTTTACTTTCTGTACTTCCATAATTTTTAACAATGAGAATACTGTAATTTCATAATGAAACTTATTCAGTGTAAATAGGAGAATATTGAGGCATGTACAATACAAATTACTAAGTAGTTAAGTCATTTAGCTGTTAACTTGGAATGAGCCTGCAATTAAGATCTGCCACTATAAATTTATCAATCAATCATGATATACACTTTGTGCAAAGTATGAACATACTACAGAGTTTAATTTGGAAAGCCATGTGCAATTTTAGAGATGATTGCAGGTTGCTACACTTCATAAACTATCACTTGCCATTGTTAAAGGGGCAGGCTTCTGATTCAACATTTTGAAGGTTTGGGATAAAATGTACTTTTAAAGTGCTTTTACAATATATAAGTTGGGATAGCACTGGACTGAGACAATATAATTAATATTTCTTTAAGAGGATGATTTCAGATCAGATCAGATCAGTCGCTCAGTTGTGTCCGACTCTTTGCAACCCCATGAATCGTAGGACGCCAGGCCTCCCTGTCCATCACCAACTCCCGGAGTTCACCCAGACTCACGTCCATCGAGTCGGTGATGCCATCCAGCCATCTCATCCTCTGTCGTCCCCTTCTCCTCTTGCCCCCAATCCCTCCCAGCATCAGAGCCTTTTCCAATGAGTCAACTCTTAGCATGAGGTGGCCAAGAGGATGATTTAGAGCACTCTTAAATAAAGAGCCCTTAATGCTCTCTTACCAAGTTCTGTGGCATATATCCTTTCCCCCTGGAGCATATTCTCTCTGGTAGGGAGCACTGCAGAGTGAAATGAACACTAAAATGAGGACCAGATGAGTGCTAAAGAGACCAGAGTTTAGGGTCTGAATCCAGACCTCCTATTCTTTTTTTTTTTCTAATTTTATTTTATTTTTAAACTTTACATAATTGTATTAGTTTTGCCAAATATCAAAATGAATCCGCCACAGGTATACATGTGTTCCCCATCCCGAACCCTCCTCCCTCCTCCCTCCCCATACCATCCCTCTGGGCCGTACCAGTGCACTAGCCCCAAGCATCCAGCATCGTGCATCGAACCTGGACTGGCAGACCTCCTATTCTTCAAGCGAATTCACCTTTCTCAATGGAGATTCTACATCTGTGAAGTGGCAGGAAGTAGGGTGGCTGCAAGAAATCTTTCTAAGATTTCTTTTAGCTCAAAAATTTTATAATTCTATGAGCCATGGAAAAGTACTATAGAATATAGTGCAGAGATCAGCTGGATTAGAATCACAAGACAAAAACACTACAAGATTATGAATCAGGATTTTGAGTTGCAAACAGCAGAATTTATCAAGAGTATTACGTAGCTGAATGAATCTTCAGGAGAGCCCAAAAGGCAGGTGTAGATGTTACCAGACAAGGGACCACATAACCAGAAAGAACAAACCATATATCCTGGAGGATAGCTGCAGCGTATATATCATTCCTGCCACCTGCCACTAGATGCCGATTATGCTCAGCGCTCAACAACCTAAGCTGCAGAAACAGATGCTGTTGTATTTTGCCAGATGATAGATTTCACTGGGCCCAGACACGTCCTCTTGTTCTTCTCATCTGCATCCAAGCCTCTTGTAGGTACATCTAATTACCAGAACCTAGGTTGCATATTCACAACCCACATGAGATGCTGGGGAAAGTCTGTTTTTAAGTTTTCCTTAGAAAGACAGATTCAAAATGTGAGAATGTATCAAAATACAGAGAAGGCAATTAAAAAAGATTGGACAGGACTAATAGCAAGAAATGCAGTTTCTAAGTAATAAATCTTACATATCCTACAGCAAAAGACGGGTTTAGCACTTGCTATTAAAATTTATTCTCATCTATTGATGAACACAGGTTGTTTCCATAGTGTGATGATTATGAATATGGGAATACAGACCTCTTTGAGATATTTATTTAGTTTGCTTTGAATATATATTCAGTAGTGGGATTGCTGGATCACATGGTAGTTTCTCCTATTCTGTAGGCTGCCTTTTCATGAATAAAGAAAAATGTGTATATACATACAATAGTATATTACTCAGCCATAAACAGGAAATCCTGCCATTTGTTATGACATTGATGACCTTGGAAGGCATTATGGTAAGTGAAATTAATTAGACAGCAGAGAATGACAAATAATGCATGGTATCACGTTTATGTGGAATATTAAGAGAAAAGCTGATTTCATAGAAACAGTGAAATGGTGGTTTCCAGGGACTAGGGGATGGAGAAAGTGGGGAAAGGTGGGTTAAGAGGTAGAAATTTCCAGTTACAAGTTTTGAGGATCTAATGTACACCATGGTGACTACAGTTAATACAGTATCACATACTCAAAATTTACTGACAGTAAGTCTTAAGCATTCTTACCACACAAGTTAACTGCATGAGGTGACAGATAAGTGTGTTAGATAATTTTATTGTGGCAATCATTTCACACAATGTGTATGCGTATCTACATATCAACTTATCACACTGTATATTCTAAATATATAGTTTTATCAATTATTCAATAAAGCTAAGAAAAATCTTCTTTTCTTTAGAACTTCACTGTCATATTGATCAGAGGGTAGCTGTAAACAGAAGTCATTTCAGCTAGTTGAAGCAGACTGAGATTTAATTTAGAGATCAGTGCCTGCACAATCATTGTGAGGGTTAGGGGGCAGACTCAGCTGAGCTTTCAGAAATGACCACAAGACCACAGAAACAGCCTAAAGGACTGCTGCTTCTGCCTTCCTGCTGTCAGGAGGCCAGGGAATCTTCTCCAGCTCCTTCCTGGCTCCCAGATGAGCTTTCCTATGATCTATGCCACCAAAATAGCTGCCCTGCTGTCTCTTGACACCCAACAAACTAGGACTGAAAGGCTGCAATGTATATTACAGCTTCTAGAGGAAAAGCCCTCATGATGGTGCTTGACAGCACAAAGCAGTTCAACTTGTCTGCCTTCCTCATCATGTTCAGGTGTTTGTTCTGGGAAAACGCTGGGTCACTGACAGAACCAGAACCGTAGCTCATGGTAAAGCAAGTGACTGCCACATTTTGTTGAGGCTTAGCCAGGTGGTCAAAGTTGTTCTTTCCCATGAACTTCTCCTCATTAATTTCTAAGGAAGTCAGTCCTCTACATTGACATTCTGGATTCCTGATCAATTAAGGAAGTTGCCCAGAGCTACTCAGCTAGAAAATGGAAAAACTGAATTTGAACCTAGATTTTATCTCCACATACAGCACTCTTTCACACTCTAGGTGTGACTGTTGCTGCTAAGTCGCTTCAGTCATGTCTGATTCTGTGCAACCCGAGACGGCAGCCCATCAGGCTCCCCCGTCCCTGGGATTCTCCAGGCAAGAACACTGGAGTGGGTTTCCATTTCCTTCTCCAATGCATGAGAGAGAAAAGTGAAAGTGAAGTTGCTCAGTCATGTCCAACTCTTCACGACCCCATGGACTGTAGCCCACCAGGCTCCTCCGTCCATGGGATTTTCCAGGTAAGAGTACTGGAGTGGGGTGCCATCAAGCCTTACACAACCCCAATCCCAGCTACATTAATACTCCTTTCTCATCTCTGTGCTCCCAGTCCTGCTGGCCCTCCCCTCCCCACTCTAAGCCACAGAGGTATCCACAGAACCAGGCTTTCTCTGTTCATTATAAACTCATGCTCAGCAAGTCCTCTGTTGCTTTATTATGAAGCAGTCCTGGCCTTCTCCTTAAAATGTCCATTCAGAACATCAGCCACTTCCCTCCAGGCCCTATCTCACCCCAGCCCCATTTCTAAGCAGACAACCCCCACCACTATCTTCCCCAGACCCTCAGGCTGTCAAATTTTGTCCATAATAACTAACTTCCCATTTGCACTCTTGATAAGGCTACAAGTTTCCCAATTGTCTCTAGGAATTTAAGTTCCTTTGCCAAAAACTCTGGGACCTTACATTACAGCCTTAAACTAGTTTGAAAACTTTTTAATTTTTTTAAACGTTTGCCTTTCCATTCAAAATATCTTTTTCTGTCCACTGGCCTGACCACTGTTCCCCAAACTAGTCATATCCCTCCTTATGTCCTTGCCTCTGCTTTGGGTTTTGTCAGACATGGAATGTCTCTGAGACTCTTTTTCCATGAGTAAAATGGGGATAAGGAAAGTTCCTATTGCATAGGAAACTGTGACTGAGTTAATGCTAATGAAGTACTAAAGACAGTATCAGGCAGTTGTCAGTGGGACCTGTGTTACTTGTTGACAAGCTAACTCAAGTGTCTCTTCTTTAATAAAGTCTCCACCTTTCTGAACTAAAAGAACACGTTGTCTACCATCTCATGGCAATAAACCCAAGGTGTGGGTTTGTTTCTGCTGATGGTATTGTATCTGACATTGTTGAGTTCTTAGGCTGTTTAACTCTGTAACCTTTTAGCTTTTAAGTTTCCCAACTAAATGTGAAGTTCTCAAAGAGCAGAGGCCACATCTTTTCTTTTTTTAAAATGTACTCCACACTCATAACTCCTTATCTAGCTCAGGGACCTGTATATAGTAAGCACTTAATAAATGTATGGCTGCTTTTCACTGTACTTGTGCATGCTCAGTCATGTCCGATTCTTTGCAACCTCATAGACTGTAGCTCACCAGGCTCCTCTATCCACGGAATTTCCCAGGCAAGAATATTGAAGTGGGTTGCCATTTCCTACTTCAGGGGATCTTCCCAACCCAGGGATTGAACTCGGATCTCCCACATTGGCAGGTGGATTTTTTACCACTGAGCCACCTGGGGAAGCTTTCCATTACAGGATCTTAATTCTGAATAAGGTTGGTGAAACAAGAAACAAAACACAAGGTATTTTTCTCAAGTGTACATTTACTAGGGGATATATGCATATGGTCATGCATATAGATGCATTTTCATATTTACAAAACTCCTATATAAATATCTATGTGTATCTTCCTTATATATAATTACATGCCTTTGTGTGTACATGTGTGTGTTGCTGCTGCTAAGTTGCTTCTGTCGTGTCCGACTCTGCGACCCCATAGACGGCAGCCCACCAGGCTCCCCTGTCCCTGGGATTCTCCAGGCAAGAACACTGGAGTGGGCTGCCATTTCCTTCTCCAGTGCAGGAAAGTGAAAAGTGAAAGTGAAGTCGCTCAGTTGTGTCTGACTCCTAGCGACCCCATGGACTGCAGCCTACCAGGCTCCTCCAGCCATGGGATTAGATCCTATATTATTAACACCATATTGCGAAACTAAAGCATAGTAAAAATAAAATGACTTGCCTATGTTGCAGGGCTGGAATTTCTACCTTCAAAGCACCTCAGTTAGCACTGCCTCTTGATACTTTAGGTATATTATTCTGCTCCCATTTAATTCAAACATTTCTAAGCCCTGCACTGTTCTGAGCAGTCAATAATTAAACTAATTAATCAGTTTGTTTTTTTTTTAAATTAAAAACACAAAATCACTAGATCTGACACTAAACATAAAATCTCTAGAAAGCAAAGAAAATACTAGCAAAGTTAATAAATAACCCCTTATTACTACATAGCTAAGCTTCATTCACATGGTTGTTACCTGAATAAACATTCCATTCAAACTACAAAGTAAAATGTGAAGTTTCATACCTTCAGAATTCAGACTCTGATCGGCATAACCACTTTTCAAAGAATTTAATTCACTCTGAAGAAAGGCTATGTTTGTCTGTGCTTCTAAAAGATCTTTATTAACTTTATGATTTTCCATTGATAAGTGTGACACACCTTAGTTAATTAGCCTATTACACACAGATACACCTTAACCGTTCATTAGCACGTGGCATGTCTTTCTTTCTCTTTACCTCAGTCTTGGGCCCCAGCTTGGATCACGAGGGAGGATACATAGGCTCTTAGGACGTACATTCATTAGTTTTATTTGCTGATATTAATTTGGTGATGTTCCTGTTGTAGTGCAACATAATTTTTGATAGCAAAAATTACAGTGAATCCACTGCTATTTGGATGTGTGATTTCAAACACCTTTCCTGATAGTTTGAGACAACTTACCATGGCTAGGCTGTAGAGAAAGGGTTGGACAGCACCCAACAAAGTGCTAAATTACAACTAATTACACCCTAGGAATTAGCATCTTGTTCAAACAAGATGGTGGAGTAGAAGGACATGTGCTTATCTTCTCCTGCAAGAACACCAAAACTACAACTCGCTGATGAACAACCATGGATAGAAGAATGTTCAGTTCAGTTGCTCAGTCGTGTCTGACTCTTTGTGACCCCATGGACCACAGCATGCCAGGTCTCCCTATCCATCACCAACTCCTGGAGTTTCCCCAAACTCATGTCCATTGAGTCAGTGACGCCATCCAACCATCTCATCCTCTGTTGTCCCCTTCTCCTCCCACCCTCAATCTTTCCCAGCATCAGGGTCTTTTCCAATGAGTCAGGTCTTCACATCAGGTAGCCAAAGTATTGGAGTTTCAGCTTCAACATCAGTCCTTCCAATGAACACCCAAGACTGATCTCCTTTAGGATGGACTGGTTGGATCGCCTTGCAGTCCAAGGGACTCTGAAGAGTCTTCTCCAACACCACAGTTCAAAAGCATCAATCCTTCAGTGAATGGCTTTCTTTATAGTCCAACTCTCACATCCATACATGACCACTGGAAAAACCATAGCCTTGACTAGATGGACCTTTGTTGGCAAAGTAATGTGTCTGCTTTTTAATATGCTGTCTAGGTTGGTCATAACTTTCCTTCCAAGGAGTAAGTGTCTTTTAATTTCATGGATGCAATCACCATCTGCAGTGATTTTGGAGCCCAGAAAAATAACTATGCCCAACCACTAATGCTGAAGACCCTGAAGTTGAGCAGTTCTATGAAGACCTACAAGACCTTCTAGAAATAAAACCCTAAAAAGATGTCCTTTTCATCATAGGGTACTGGAATGCAAAAGTAGGAAGTCAAGAGATACCTGGAGTAACAGGCAAATTTGGCCTTGGAGTACAAAATGAAGCAGGGCAAAGGCTAACAGAGCTTTACCAAGAGGATGCTCTGGTCATAGCAAACACCCTCTTCCAACAACACAAGAGAAGACTCTACACATGGACATCACCAGATGGCCAATACCAAAATCAGATTGATTATATTCTTTGCAGCCAAAGATGGAGAACCTCTATACAGTCAGCAAAAACAAGACCAGGAGCTGACTGTGGCCCAGACTGTGAATTCTTTATTGCCAAATTCAGACTTAAACTGAAGAAAGAAGGGAAAACCACTAGACTATTCAGGTATGACGTAAATCAAATGCCTTATGATTATACAGTGGAAGTGACAAATAGATTCAAGGGATTAGATGTGATAGAGTTCCTGAAGAACTACGGACGGAGGTTTGCAGCATTGTATGGGAGGTGGTGACCAAGACCATCCACCCCCAAAAAAGAAATGCAAAAAGGCAAAATGGTTGTCTTAGGAGGCCTTACAAATAGCTAAGAACAGAAGAGAAGCAAAAGGCAAAGGAGAAAAGGAAAGACATACTCATCTGAACATAGAGTTCCAAAGAATAGCAAGCAGAGACAAGAAAGCCTTCCTCAGGGATCAATGCAAAGAAAAAGAGGAAAACAATATAATGAGAAAGACTAGAGATCTCTTTAAGAAAATTAAAGATACCAAGGGAACATTTCATGCAAAGACAGGCACAATAAAGGACAGAAATGGTATGGTCCTGACAGAAGCAGAAGATATTAAGAAGAGGCAAGAAAACACAGAAGAACTGTACAAAAAAGATCTTCACGACCCAGATAACCACGATGGTGTGATCACTCACCTAGAGCCAGACATCCTGGAATGCAAAGTCAAGTGGGCCTTAGGAAGCATCACTACAAAGCTAGCAGAGGTGATGGAATTCCAGTTGCGCTATTTCCAGTCCTAAAAAATGATGCTGTGAAAGTGCAATATGCCAGCAAATTTGGAAAACTCAGCAGTGGCCACAGGACTGGAAAAGGTCAGTTTTCATTCCAACTCCAAAGAAAGGCAAGGCCAAAGAATGTTCAAACTACTGCACAATTGCACTCATTTCACATGCTAGCAAAGTAATGCTCAAAATTCTCCAAGCTAGGCTTCAACAGTACATGAACTGAGAACTTCCATATATTTAAGCTGGATTTAGAAAAGGCAGAGGAACCAGAGATCAAATTGCCAACATCCATTAGCTCATAGATAAAGCTAGAGATTTCCAGAAAAACATCTACTTCTGCTTTATTGACTATGCCAAAGCCTTTGTGTGGATCACAACAAACTGTGGAAAATTCTTAAAGAGACGGGAATACCAGACCACCTGACCTACCTCCTGAGAAATCTGTATGCAGGTCAAGAAGCAACAGTTATCAGAAATTCAGAGGTGCTCAATTCCTTGTAAAATCTCTTGACATACAGTTTTTCTGTGTTCTGGATAATTTCCAGTAATCCGTACTCCCTAAAATGCAGTAAAAAAAAAAAAAAAAGAAAAAGAATGATCAGAAGAAGCAACAGTTAAAACTGGACATGGCCTGGCTATTATAAACAGTGCTGCAATGAACATTGGGGTACACGTGTCTCTTTCAATTCTGGTTTCCTCAGTGTGTATGCCCAGCAATGGGATTGCTGGGTCAGAGTGAAGTAAGCCAGAAAGAAAAACACCAATACAGTATGCTGCTGCTACTGCTGCTAAGTCGCTTCAGTCCTGTCTGACTCTGTGCGACTTCATAGATGGCTGCCCTCCAGGCTCCCCCATCCCTGGGATTCTCCAGGCAAGAATACTGGAGTGGGTTGCCTTTTCCTTCTCCAATGCATGAAAGTGAAAAGTGAAAGTGAAGTCGCTCAGTCGTGTCCGACTCTTCAAGACCCCAGGGACTGCAGCCTACCAGGCTCCTCTGTCCATGGGATCTTCCAGGCAAGAGTACTGGAGTGGGGTGCCATTGCCTTCTCCGCCAATACAGTATACTAACGCATATATATGGAATTTAGAAAGACGGTAACAATAATCCTGTATACAACACAGCAAAAGAGACACTGATGTATAGAACAGTCTTTTGGACTCTGTGGGAGAGGGAAAGGGTGGGATAATTTGGGAGAATGGCATTGAAACATGTATAATATCATATATGAAACGAGTCACCAGTCCAGGTTCGATGCATGATACTGGATGCTTGGGGCTGGTGCACTGGGATGACCCAGAGGGATGGTACGGGGAGGGAGGAGGGAGGAGGGTTCAGAATGGGGAACACGTGTATACCTGTGGTGGATTCATGTTGATATATGGCAAAACCAATACAATATTGTAAAGTTAAAAAAAAAAAAAAAAACTGGACATGAAACAACAGACTGATTCCAAATTGGGAAAGGAGTACGTATAGGCTGTATATTGTCACCCTGCTTATTTAACTTCTACGCAGAGTACATCATGTGAAATGCTGGGCTGAATGAAACACAAGCTGAAATCAAGATTGCTGGGAGAAATATCAATAACCTCAGATATGCAGATGACACCACTCTTACGGCAGAAAGTGAAGAGGAACTGAAGAGCCTCTTGATGCAAGTGAAAGAGGAGAGTGAAAAAGCTGGCTTAAAACTCAATGTTCAAAACAGCAAGATCATGGCATCTAGTCCCATTACTTCATGGCAAATACAGAAACAATAGAAACAATGAGAGACTTTATTTTCTTGGGCTCCAAAATCATTCCAGATGGTAATTGCAGCCATGAAATTAAAAGACACTTGCTCCTTGGAAGAAAAACTGTGATCAATCTGAACAGCATATTAAAAAGCAGAGACTGTACTTTGCCAACAAAGGTCTGTCTAGTCGAAGCTTTGGTTTTTTTCAGTAGTCATGAATGGATGTGAGAGTTGGACTATAAAGAAAGCTGAGCACCGAAGAATTGTTGCTTTTGAACTGTGGTGTTGGAGGAGACCTCTGAAAGTCCCTTGGACAGCAAGGAGATCTGACCAGTCAACCCTAAAGGAAATCAGTCCTGAATATTCATTGGAAGGACTGATGCTGAAGCTGAAACTGCAATACTTTGGCCATCTGATGCGAAGAACTGACTCATTAGAAAAGACCCTGATGCTGGGAAAGACTGAAGGCAGGAGGAGAAGCAGGTGACAGAGGATGAGATGGTTGCGTGGCATCACCAACTCAATGGAGATGAGTTTGAGCAAGCTCCAGGAGTTGGTGAAGGACAGGGAAGCCTGGTGTGCTGCAGTCCATGGGGTTGTAGAGTCGGACACGACTGAGTGACTGAACTGAACTGAACACCCTGGGAAACAGCTTTACCTCCCAGGGGGAAAGGGGGAATACTTATGTCATCGGGCTTCTCTGGCTCAGACAGTAAAGAATATGCTGGCAATGTGGGAGACCTGGGTTCAACTCCTGGGTCAGAAAGATTCCCTGGAGAAGGGAATGATTATCCACTCCAGTATTATTGCCTGGAGAATCCCAGGGACAGAGGAGCCTGGTGGGCTACAGTCCATGGGGTCGCAAAGAGTCCGACGTGACATGCTCTCCAGTTTAGATCATGGACACTGGTGGAGAACTCATCCTTGTTAAGGGTTATGTAGGGGAGAATTCAGCTAGGCTTAGTGGCATCAGGCAGTCATCAACAGTCAAAATACCATTTCACATCTAGAACCTCTCTTTCTCCCAGAAAACACGCACAGTATTACATGTACTGTCGATACCGGTGGCACTCTTTTCTGGAAGCAAGCAGATTGAGCTCAGGTCATCTCGTTAGTCCTCCCTTCCTAGGTGCAGTAGCATTCCTTCAGATAGAAGGATACCATCAGTTAGTGATTTTCCAGCTGCTTTGGGAATGAAAGCTGGAATATATACTTTCTTTTCACTTATGTCATCATGATCTGTTATTTCTGTGGACTTCAAGCAAAAATTCAAAGATTTGTTTCAGAGTTTCAAGTGAAGATGCTTTAAGAATAGTCGAAGAATGACCTTAAATAACCAAACCGTAATCATTAAGCTCTCTAATACGGGAACTACTGCTTTAAAAATATACATTTGCCTATAACTTTTATATAAATATGGAATCAGGTAAATATGAGCAGCAAATTCCATTTTATTCTCCCCCCCTCACCCACTCTTTGCATTTGCTTGTTATAGAGCATGCAATTCAGTGGAGCACATTTATATCCAAACCTTGACTGGAGCTGGAAACCCTAGGGCACCATTTCTTTACAGAATGCCAGGTCTTCCCTTACATAGATTATGAAAGAGATTCTCAAATTTGAGTGTGTGCTGAAATCACCTATGTGCTGGTGTTAGTCGCTCAGTCGTGTGTGACTCTTTGCAACCCCAATGGACTGCAGCCTGACAGGCTCCTCTGTCCATGGAATTTTCCAGGCAAGAATACTGGAGTGGTTTGACACTCCCTTCTCTCGGGGATCTTCCCAACCCAGGGGTCGAACCGGGGTCTCCTACATTGCAGGCAGATTCTTTACCATCTGAGCCACCAGGGAAACACACTGCTGTGTACCCATCCCAAAGCCTGTGACTAAGCCAGTCATCAGTGGGGCCTCAGAGTCTGCATTTTTAACACATTTCCAGGTGATGCTGCTGTTGGCCTGAGGACCACACTTTGACAAACATGTGATTCTAGTATTGCTTAGCTAAGTGAATGTTATACAATTAAAATTCTGTCTCAGTATCCATGGAGGATTCTGTGAGCCCTGCGGGTACAAGTCAGTGGATGCTCAAGTCCCCTGTGGTGCAGCACAAAGAATACAATTGACCCTTGAACACAACAGATTTGAACTGTACTGGTCCACATGTACGTAGATTTTTTTTTCAGTAAACATACAGACAGCCTCCTCTGGATTCTCACCTTGAGATTCAAATAACTGTAGGTCAAAATTTCTATATCTGGTTGGTTGAATTTGTGAAATGTTGTGAGAGGAAGAGCCAAACTGCATGTCACTTGAGTTTTCCTGGTAAGTGAGCATGTCGTCATATCAGAGCATTTAATAGCAGTAACAATTGATTGAATCTTATGCAGCACAGTTTGAGAATTAAGGATTGTTGATCTGTTTAGCCGCATTCAAACTCCTTAGTCTGTGCCTGAAAGGTGCAAAGTACATTTTTATTTACCAAAAGAAAGAACATAAGGTAGTTGAGGGAATTCTGGATGTGGCGTCAGAAAGTTTGTATATAAATTCCAGCTCCACTTCTTGTGAACATCAATCCTGAACAAGTGACCTCTGCCTTATCCTCCACACCTTGGTTTCTTGTCACCAAACCGGGGATGATGCCATCTCTCCTGAGGACCTCCCCTTCTTACAGGGATCAAGTTACATGTTTGCAAAAGTAACTTGCCAACTGGGAAATGATCAATGAGGCGAATTCTATTCTATTCAGCAAAAAGTAAGTTCAGCCTTGATTAGCATGTTTCCAAACAAGTGTGACAAAAAATATTGCAAAAGCATTAATTTGTCCCTACATTAAATAATTGTTGACTATATAGAAAACGTTTTAGAAGTAACAAGCATCTGTAATTTGTTAATTACATTACATACCTAATCTTAAAATTTTTAGTATCAATAATTTGATTTTTCTTAATCCATGTATTGCCAGTGAGTTTTCTACTGTTTTAATAAAGTTGTTTTACACAGTACTTTATAATTTCCCAATGCTTTCTCTCTTAAGTCATTTAATCTCCAAAATCACCTAGTGAGGGAGGCAGTATTCTTCCCCTCCAGCCGGTCCTACTTCTCGTAGTGCCCCTGGCTTCCCTGCTGCTCTAGGGGTAACAAATCCATTGTTGAGTCTCATGACTCATCTCGTGATGGCTATGGGCATCCAGCATTTGAGCATGTGACATGGCTCAAGCTCTGGGTGAATAAATTTCTAACATTTCTAAAGCCCAACACCTTTCCTTCTACTCAGTATCTTCTCTTGTTGTCGTAACAACTCACATTCCTAAACATTTGGGAAACTCTAGAGAGGTAAAAGGAGCTTTTGGGTTTTCTTTTCCATGGTCAATCTAGTGCACTCATCTTTCTCTGTGGTCTCTTAGAAGAGCTGCTCTGGACTCTCAGCATTCTAAATATCCCCAAATGGCTCTGAGTGTTTCTGGAGACTTGGTTCTGAGAATTTCCCCTCCTCCAATTCACAGATGTTTTCTGTTGCCTATTATCCTGACACCTAAATTTGAGGACCACCACAGAGGCACATGGCCCACACAAGGAACTGTGGCATCAGATCAGCTGGTATTCTTCACGAAGAATCTCAGCAGAAAAATAAGACCCAGGGAGTGAAGAATAAATCCAACTGGTCAGGCCCCTCAAAATCAGTTCTCAGACTATCTCATCTTAGTGACATGTCCTCCTTTTAGGGCCTAACATTGTCCCTACTCTGGAAACAAAGGAAATGATAAAGGTTCAAACAGTACTCTTGTACTGTTACAAGAGTACAGAGCTTGTAAGTGGCAGAGCTACAATATAGTGAAGACTCTAAACCCCATGTATTCCCACAATGCTACACTTCTGTATGGAGAGATGCTCTAATCTGTGATTACTGATAAGGACCAGATTTTTTTTTTTTTTTTTACTTTACAATATTGTATTAGTTTTGCCATATATCAACATGAATCTGCCACGGGTGTACCCGAGTTCCCCATCCTGAACCCCCCTTCCACCATCCCTCTGGGTCATCCCTGTGCACCAGCCCCAAGCATCCTGTATCCTGCATCAAACCTGAACTGGTGATTAATTTCATATATGATATTATACATGTTTCAATGCCATTCTCCCAAATCATCCCACCCTCTCCCTTTCCCACAGAGTCCAAAAAGACTGTTGTATATATCTGTATCTCTTTTGCTGTAAGGACCAGATCTTAAGACATGAATGAGACAGAAGGGATCTGAGGCTCAAGAGGCTTTTTAGTTCCTCTTCACTTTCTGCCATAAGGGTGGTGTCATCTACGTATCTGAGGTTATTGCTATTTCTCCTGGCAATCTTGATTCCAGCTTGTGCTTCTTCCAGCCCAGCGTTTCTCATGATGTACTCTGCAAAGAAGTTAAATAAGCAGGGTGACAATATACAGCCTTGACGTACTCCTTTTCCTATTTGGAACCAGTCTGTTGTTCCATGTCCAGTTCTAACTGTTGCTTCCTGACCTGCATATAGGTTTCTCAAGAGTCAGGTCAGGTAGTCTGCTATTCCCATCTCTTGAAGGATTTTTCACAGTTTATTGTGATCCACACAGTCAAAGGCTTTGGCATAGTCAATAAAGCAGAAATAGATGCTTTTCTGGAACTCTCTTGCTTTTTCAATGATCCAGCGGATGTTGGCAATTTGATCTCCAGTTCCTTTGCCTTTTCTAAAACCAGCTTGAACATCTGGAAGTTCACAGTTCACATATTGCTGAAGCCTGGCTTGGAGAATTTTGAGCATTACTTTATTAGTGTGTGAGATGTATTCTAATTAGGTTCCATCAAATTTCTAGCTCCTCCCTCTCTCTGGTTGGATTTCCAATCCTCAGTCTACTGGTTCTGGTTACACTCAGCTGCTGTTCTGAAGAGTTAGGTTGGGAGAAGGGCGAGAAGTTTTGTTCTTGATCTCATCTCCTCTTTTCTTAAGCAGTCTTCTCAAAGGGATATTTTGGTACTATTGATGTCATTTGACTGAAGTCATTTAACCTCTCTAAAAATCCAATTTCCTTAGCTCTAAAATGAGTAGATTATTTCTAGGGACCTTTTAAAAACTCAAGCTCAAAGGATCTTGAGGAGACTACAACAATCTGCAGAGCATCTTATGTCACATAACTTAAATTTTGGGTTTTAAAAACCAAAACAATTTTATATGAGAATAATTTTTCTTTGTCTTTCCTGATTTTATGGATGACCACTACCCCTCATTTTTGACTGTCTTAATATTAATAAGAGCTAAATTTTGAGTATTTACCATGTGCTGGTTACATACATTTGTACTATATGCAGTAATTTATGCAGTGCTCACTACAATTCTATGGTATTTCTACTTTTGCCTGTTTTATTGATGAGGAAGCAAGAGCAAAGAGATGTTAAGTAAGTTGACCCAAGGCCACAGAGGTAGTGAGCAGCAAAACTGGGATTAGAAACCAGGAAGTTTGGTTCCAGAGCCTGTGCTCTTAAATTGCTATCCTTTCCACTTTAAAAATGTGCATTCTGATGGTCAGATGCTTGTCTAGAGTTTCAAAGAAGAAATTATGGAGAAACTCTAATATTCTTGCCCAGGAAAACACAGTGAACGAGCCAACACTCATTTCTTATTTTACGATGTCCCTCACATACAGACACACATTCTCAGAGTGACATGCTCTCCAGTTTAGATCATGGACACTGGTGGAGAACTCATCCTTGTTAAGGGTTATGTAGGGGAGAATTCAGCTAGGCTTAGTGGCATCAGGCAGTCATCAACAGTCAAAATACCATTTCACATCTAGAACCTCTCTTTCTCCCAGAACACACGCACAGTATTACACGTACTGTCGATACCGGTGGCACTCTTTTCTGGAAGCAAGCAGATTGAGCTCAGGTCATCTCATTAGTCCTCCCTTCCTAGGTGCAGTAGCATTCCTTCAGACAGAAGGATACCATCAGTTAGTGATTTTCCAGCTGCTTTGGGAATGAGGCAGCTTCAGGACTAAAAAGATGAAACCCCACTGACAACAGGCAATGAAACGTGGCTAGCCTGACTGTCAATGTTTCCTCTGTTTCTAGTAATAGAGTCCTGAGATGAGACCACCACTTCCCTTTTCTTTTTTCCAGAGAGAAGTAAGGGATGCTGGGGTTAGTGCTTGAGAAGGTCTGAAAGGACTATTTGTGTCTTACATACACAATCTCTGCTGCACATGCTTCTGGAGAGGCCATGAAAAGTCTGGACGGAGTCACAGACGAGCTCAGATTTTCTCTCATCCTCCCCATGTAGTGGAGAAAAAGTTTTGGGATACAAGGTAGGGACAGAATAATGAACAGGAATAGCTAAGTATACTAAGGAATATTCTCTAATCCTGGAGAACCAGGACCCATGAGCAACCTCATCATATAATCTGTTATGAGGTCGCCAATGATTTTGTGATGTGTCAAAGGTTAGCTGTCTCAGTGAGCAGGACATTATGCAGGCAGTTTCATCATCCTTCTACTTCCACTCACAGTATTAAGCCTGGTTAAAAATAACACAAGGTATTGCTACCTGTGATAGAGCAACAGTTCCAGGGCAGGCAAAAAAGGATTCACGGAGCTCTCTGTGAACTGAAACAGTAGAGGGGCCCGTTCCCCACTTTGCATTCTGTTTTAAATCATATAGGCAGTCAGTCATGTTTTCTATTGCATATTCTGCTCAGATTGGAAAGCACAGGAAACAAATATGACAACAACAATTCAGTGGGATCAGTTTCAAATTGATCCTGCCAATGAATTTCCTCCCAGCCCCCCACAATTCTGGTTTCCTTTGGCTTCCTATTAGTTGTATAATAATAAAAATCAAAAAGCATATATTTCATTCTTTTCTTGCTGAGACCAGATGTTCCACAAACTGAAACAAAAAAACTCTTACAAACAGGTGAGAGGGATAATGAATGAAAATATTTCCAATAAGGACGTGGAAGCTATTCTAATTAACATCAAACAGTACTCAATAATTGTAACCAGGCAGCAATAAACAAAAGCACAGCAGGTCAGATGAAAAAAAAAAAAGAATAATGGCGAGCAAGTACATAAGAAATAATTACCACGTCACCTATGAAGAAAAGTTATGACCAACCTAGACAACATATTAAAAAGCAGAGACATTACTTTGCCAACAAAGGTCCATCTAGTCATGTATGGATGTGAGAGTTGGACTATAAAGAAAGCTGAGCACTGAAGAATGATGCTTTTGAATTGTGGTGTTGGAGAAGACTCTTGAGAGTCCCTTGAACTGCAAGGAGATCCAACCAGTCCATCCTAAAGGAGATCAGTCCTGAGTGTTCATTGGAAGGACTGATGCTGAAGCTGAAGCTCCAATACTTTAGCCACCTGATGCGAAGAGTTGACTCATGGGAAAAGACCCTGATGCTGGGAATGTTTGAAGGCAGGAGGAGAAGGGGGTGACAGAGGATGAGATGATTAGATGGCATCACCGACTCAATGGATATGAATTTGAGTAAACTCCAGGAGTTGGTGATGGACAGGGAAGCCTAGCGTACTACAGTCCATGGGGTCACAAAGAGTCGGACACGACTCAGCAACTGAACAGACTGAACTGAACTGGATGCTCTTGCATGATGTAAGAGTCTAGGCCCTTCCTGGAGACGCCTAATCTAAGGGTCCAGGCATCTGATATTAAAAAATTTCCAAGGAGCTTGCTTTACTCTTTTGTTGGACAGCCAGTGCTCTAAGTTTCCCAAGTATGATACTTAGTTTGAAGGGAAACAGTGATAACCACTAGTTTAGCCTCTTATACCATCCAAGAAGTATCCATCAGACTAGAGCCGGCTGTTGGAACCTGGACTGAGTTTGAAAGTATATCAAGTCATTAAACAGGCTTTTCCCTCAGCTTTGAGGCACATACTGGCTAGGTTTTGAAGTGTTTCAAAAGGTAGAATGGGTTATTGTCTCCAAATGGTTTTCCTTTGTATCATCCAGAATATGAATGACCCTACCTTACCCACTGTCACTCAAATCTTCTTGGACTCAACTCTGAATCCTCTATTTAGTCCCTTGGTCCTGCTGCTTCTACCTCTCAAAAGGCTCTCAATTATCTCTCCTCTGTTGTCCCAAGAGTTGCCTTAGTTCAGGTTCTCCTGACTTCCTGTCTGTGTTCCTATAGCAGCCTCCTGATTTGGTGTTCCTGAATCCTGTTTTATTTCCCTCTAGTCCATGCTCCATATATTGGATCATTCCACTTTCCCCAATTAAAATTCTTTCATAACTTTCCCCTGCCCCCAGAGCCAAAGCCAAGTTTAGCACACAAAGTCTTAATTGGTCCCAAGTGTTTAAATCCCACATAATATAATAAGAAATATAGCTGTATGGGAGAAGATTCTGGCACATGGGAGCGCCCCCAGCTCCCATTGCTCATTACCCTATCAGTGCTAATGTGTAGTTTCTAAATATTATGTTAAATATGAACACATGCTTCTTCATCCTCAAGTCTGTGGATTAGACTCAGTCCAAAGTTAGTCATTTTGTACTCTGCTTTAGACCTTGACTCTATCTGAATATTACAGATGTCCAGGAATTTAACTGCCTTTTAAACCACTTATAAATACACATTATTTAGAGTCAACTCTATACTTGCTGGTTAGAGCAGAGCAGAAACCCCTGCTATCCTGCCTTTTTGTTCAAAAGCCATTTTTAGTTCATCACATGATAAAGTCCAGCTTGAACACAGTATCATTACCTTTGTGATGTTTTATTTCACAAACGTTCTTTTCATCTCTCTCTCTCGTTTAATACTTCCCTATAGTAGGAAGACAATGAGTGGTCTCTTCCAAGAGGAATGTAGACTCCTTCACATAAAAACAGATGGACCAAAAGTGTCCATGAAGGGCTCAAGACAGTAAGGTCAGAGGACCACTTGGGAAGGAAAGTGGAAGAAAGAATTTAGGGATGGTGCTCATGTAGGGGAGCATGAATTCAGCTAACTGATACCCATCAGTGATGCCTTACAGGACAATTCAAAGCTGACTTCCACATGTAAAGCTTCCCAAGCAAGCTCTAATCCTAATGTCCTCAGAGACTTTGATTTGAGCTGAAGGTAGATACACTGGTTCTCTTCACATTTTTCCAGGATCACCCTTTACCTTCCAAATCTCATTTAGCATATTGTTTACCTAAGAACATCTGAAATTTCTATATTCTTAATCTGTTTTTGCTTGTGGTCCTGAAGAAGCTACGCTTTTCCTAGAAAAAATACATGCAAACAAAGTTTTGTACAACTTACTTATCAGTTTGTTTTTCCATAGCATCAACCCCCTAAGCTATACTATGTAAGGACACTTAACTATAGAATACTCTGATTTATCCCCCCAAACAGTGGTTCCCTGTGAAAAACAAAATCTTAGTGAACAAAAATGTAAGCATTTCTTACTTCACCTCTCTTACTTAGACCAGCACCTAAGTAGGTCAAACACCGCTAAATTTCATAGTATATCCTATTTTTACATTGTTTCCAGAAATAAAGATCTCTTGTTTGTAGATTCTTGTCCAAAGTTTCTGGTTTAGGAACACCTGAAATGATCATTTAGATGGCTCTAGCACAGAGAAGGCAATGGCACCCCACTCCAATACTCTTGCCTAGAAAATCCCATGGACAGAGGAGCCTGGTAGGCTGCAGACCATGGGGTCGCGAAGAGTCAGACACGACTGAGCGACTTCACTTTCACTTTTTCCTTTCATGCATTGGAGGACATGGCAACCCACTCCAGTGTTCTTGCCTGGAGAATCCCAGGGATGGGGGAGCCTGGTGGGCCACCGTCTATGGGGTCGCACAGAGTTGGACATGACTGAAACGACTTAGCAGCAGCAGCACATGTTTCCAGAGAAGTAACATGGTGTCTCTCATCAGGTGTTTCCTGAATTGACCCCGTCATGCTTCACTCTCGACCTTTCAGCTCTTTACTGCTGAACCCTCAGCTCAGAGTCTAAGGCCCAGTGGTGATGACTCGGAAAATCACTTTTATCAGTTCACCCAATGGTGTCAGACCCTAGGAAATTAGTTATACATCCCCCAAAGACAGATCAACACATCACAGAATGCTAGATGTATCTATCAGTCAAGTGGATTAGAATGCTGTGTCTTCTTCCCACCAGATAGCCAACTTGAGAAACCAAACAAAGACCAGAAAGTTGCATGGGAAACTCAGGGAAGGTGTAAGGGCTGGATTGCCTGATGGGCGGCCAGGATGCCTCGCCTACTTGTTCAGTTCCATTCAGTTGCTCAGTCGTGGACTGCAGCAGGCCACGCCTCCCTGTCCATCATCAACTCCTGGAACCCACTCAAACTCATGTCCATTGCGTCGGTGATGCCATCCAACCATCTCATCCCCTGTCATCCCCTTCTCCTCCTGCTTTCAATCTTTCCCAGCATCGAGGTCTTTTCCAATGAGTTGGTTCTTTGCATTAGGTAGCCAAAGTATTGGAGTTTCAGCTTCAGCATCAGTCCTTCCAAGGAATATTCAGGACTGATTTCCTTTAGGATTGAATGGTTTCCCCCAACCCCCATCCCATCGTGGGAAGGTAGCTGCCAGGGAGAAGCCAACCAGAGAAATGTCTTTATTAAAGCATGAAATCTGTATCTGTTTCTAATGTTTCCAACATAACTATATAAGAACATTATTGATGACATACCCATAATAGTAATTAACTTTTTGATGTTATCTTCAATTTTTTTCCTTCTTATATTCATTTGAATTCCAGATACCAGCTCTATTTGCATCCTCCCCTCTGAGCTCCCATAAAGAATGATGTAAAAATGACAGTCTTTAGAGATGGAGTGGGATTGCTTTTTAAAACTCTTTATATCCTTGCTAAAAAGGAATACCTGATTCTGATTGTGTCTCTGATTCTAAATCAGTATGTGTGAAATATAGATATAGGGAAACATATTTAATACCAAGGAAGGAATCAAATTCCAGCATGTAAAAAATTCTCCGAGACAGTTGTCTCAGTTTCAACAAACAAATGGAAATTTAGAGAGAAAAATAGGGGAAATGGAAAGGCAGTTTAAGAGGTATATTGTAAGGGTTCAGGCTGAGCCTCCTCAACGTTGTGTTACATTCTCATGAAGGTTATTTTGAGCTAAAGCCAATCAAGACCCTCTGGCTTCTAGAGAAGCTACTGCCCCTCCCTCAGTTGATTGAAAGAATTTAAGTTGGGGATTTTTCCCAGGAAAGAGTTACTGCCAAAGAAATTTTATCTAAGTGGTCTTTTTTGTATGGTGGGGTCAACATCTAATTACCAAACATCTTCTCTTATCATCCTTTGAATGACTCTCATGTCGTCGGAAGCCCTAGGCCCCTACCCCATTCCTTAGCTCAGGATGGTATACATACCTCATTTGCCTTCCTGTCTCTGAAACTTTCATGTATGTTGGGGTCTTTGATCCTCTCAGTGAGGTTCCTGTATACATGAAATTTTCCAAACTTTTGGACAAAAATTTTCCTTCTATTACTCTGTCTCATGTCAATTTAATTCTTGGATCAGCCAGAAGAACCTAGAGGGTGGAAGAATCTTTTCTTCCTCCCTAACAGTATCAGCCAGGCACAATGCATAGATTTTGTTTCAAACATGCTTCAAAATGTATTATGTAAGCCTCATGGTAACTACGAAGCAAAATCTAGAATAGATACACAAAAGATAAAGAGAAAATAGAGCATCAGTTCAGTTCAGTCGCTCAGTCATGTTTGACTCTTTGTGACCCCATGAATCGCAGCACGCCAGGCCTCCCTGTCCATCACCAACTCCCGGAGTTCACTCAGACTCACATCCATTGAGTCAGTGATGCTATCCAGCCATCTCATCTTCTGTCGTCCCCTTCTCCTCTTGCCCCCAATCCCTCCCAGCATCAGAGTCTTTTCCAATGAGTCAACTCTTTGCATCAGGTGGCCAAAGTACTGGAGTTTCAGCTTCAGCATCATTCCTTCCAAAGAAATCCCAGGGCTGATCTCCTTCAGAATGGACTGGTTGGATCTCCTTGCAGTCCAGGGGACTCTCAAGAATCTTCTCCAACACCACAGTTCAAAAGCATCAATTCTTTGGCGCTCAGCCTTCTTCACGGTCCAACTCTCACATCCATACATGACCACAGGAAAAACCATAGCCTTGACTAGATGAACCTTTGTTGGCAAAGTAATGTCTCTGCTTTTGAATATGCTATCTAGGTTGATCATAACTTTCCTTCCAAGGAGTAAGCGTCTTTTAATTTCATGGCTACAGTCATCATCTGCAGTGATTTTGGAGCCCAAAAATATAAAGTCTGACACTGTTTCCACTGTTTCCCCATCTATTTCCCATGAAGTGATGGGACCAGGTGCCATGATCTTCGTTTTCTGAATGTTGAGCTTTAAGCCAAATTTTTCACTTTCTACTTTCACTTTTATCAAGAGGCTTTTGAGTTCCTCTTCACTTTCTGCCATAGGGTGGTGTCATCTGCATATCTGAGGCTATTGATATTTCTCCCGGCAATCTTGATTCCAGCTTGTGCTTCTTCCAGTCGAGCGTTTCTCATGATGTACTCTGCATATAAGTTAAATAAACAGGGTGACAATATACAGCCTTGACATACTCCTTTTCCTATTTGGAACCAGTCTGTTGTTCCATGTCCAGTTCTAACTGTTGCTTACTGATCTGCAACAGGTCTTTAGGTCTCAAGAGGCAGATCGGGTGGTCTTGTATTCCCATCTCTTTCAGAATTTTCCACAGTTTATTGTGATCTACACAGTCAAAGGCTTTGGCATACTCAATAAAGCAGAAATAGATGTTTTTCTGGAACTCTCTTGCTTTTTCCATGATCCAGCGGATGTTGGCAATTTGATCTCTGGTTCCTCTGCCTTTTCTAAAACCTGCTTGAACATCAGGAAGTTCACGGTTCGCATATTGCTGAAGCCTGGCTTGGAGAATTTTGAGCATTACTTTACTAGCGTGTGAGATGAGTGCAATTGTGCGGTAGTTTGAGCATTCTTTGGCATTGCCTTTCTTTGGGATTGGAATGAAAACTGATCTTTTCCAGTCCTGTGGCCACTGCTGAGTTTTCCAAATTTGCTGGCATATTGAGGGCAGCACTTTCACAGCGCCATCTTTCAGGATTTGAAATAGCTCAACTGGAATTCCATCACTTCCACTAGCTTTGTTCGTAGCAATGCTTTCTAAGGCCCACTTGACTTCACCTTCCAGGATGTCTGGCTGTAGGTCAGTGATCACACCACTGTGATTATCTGGGTCGTGAAGATCTTTTTTGTACAGTTCTTCTGTGTATTCTTGCAACCTCTTCTTAATATCTTCTGCTTCTGTTAGGTCCATACATACCATTTCTGTCCTTTAGCGAGCCCATCTTTGCATGAAATGATCCCTTGATATCTCTAATTTTCTTGAAGAGATCTCTAGTCTTTCCCATTCTGTTGTTTTCCTCTATTTCTTTGCATTGATCGCTAAAGAAGGTTTTCTTATCTCTTCTTGCTATTCTTTGGAACTCTGCATTCAGATGCTTATATCTTTCCTTTTCTCCTTTGCTTTTCACTTCTCTTCTTTTCACAGGTATTTGTAAGGCCTCCCCAGACAGCCATTTTGCTTTTTTGCCTTTCTTTTCCATGGGGATGGTCTTGATCCCTGTCTCTTGTACAATGTCATGAACCTCATTCCCTAGTTCATCAGGCACTCTATCTATCAGATCTAGGCCCTTAGATCTATTTCTCACTTCCACTGTATAATCATAAGGGATTTGATTTAGGTCATACCTGAATGGTCTAGTGGTTTTCCCTACTTTCTTCAATTTCAGTCTGAATTTGGCAATAAGGAGTTCATGATCTGAGCCACAGTCGGCTCCTCGTCTTGTTTTTTGCTGACCGTATAGAGCTTCTCCATCTTTGGCTGCAAAGAACATAATCAATTTGATTTCGGTGTTGACCATCAGGTGATGTTCATGTATAGAGTCTTCCCTTGTGTTGTTGGAAGAGGGTGTTTGCTATGACCAGTGCATTTTCTTGGCAAAACTCTATTAGTCTTTGCCCTGCTTCATTCCATATTTCAAGGCCAAATTTTCCTGTTACTCCAGGTGTTTCTTGACTTCCTACTTTTGCATTCCAGTCCCCTATAATGAAAAGGACATCTTTTTGGGGTGTTAGTTCTACAAGGTCTTGTAGGTCTTCATAGAACCGTTCAACTTCAGCTTCTTCAGCATTACTGGTTGGGGCGTAGACTTGGATTACTGTGATATTGAATGGTTTGCCTTGGAAACGAACAGAGATCATTCTGTCGTTTTTGAGATTGCATCCAAGTACTACATTTCAGATCTTTTGTTGACCATGATGGCTACTCCATTTCTTCTGAGGGATTCCTGCCCACAGTAGTAGATATAATGGTCATCTGAGTTAAATTCACCCATTCCCGTCCATTTCAGTTTGCTGATTCCTAGAATGTCGACATTCACTCTTGCCATCTCTTGTTTGACCACTTGCAATTTGCCTTGATTCACGGACCTGACATTCCAGGTTCCTATGCAATATTGCTCTTTACAACATCGGACCTTGCTTCTATCACCAGTTACATCCACAACTGGGTATTGTTTTTGCTTTGGCTCCATCCCTTCATTCTTTCTGGAGTATTTCTCCACTGATGTCCAGTAGCATATTGGTCACAAGCGGCTGCGACCGGCGCACTAAGTGCAGGCGGCTGCGACCGGCGCACTAAGCACGGCCGAGAGGAAATATCCCACAGTCCGAGGCCAGGGGCAGAAGTGGGAGGACCCCATGCCGGAAGGGCGGCAGCCAAGAGGAGTTACTCCACGTCCGAGGTCAGGGGCAGCAGCCCAGAGTGCCAGGCTGCTACGGCGCAGGAGCGGCGGAGAGGAGCTACCCCGCGTCGGAGGTCGGGGGCGGTGACGAGAGGAGTTACCCAGCGTCCGAGGTCAGGGCCGGCGGCCGGGAGGAGCTACCCCATGCCCCCACGCCCGAGGCCAGGGGCGGTGGCTGGGAGGACCAACCCCACGTCCAAGGAGCCTGACTGCAGGGGCGCAGGAGGGCCTAGAGGAGCTATCCCATGTTGAAGGTCAAGAAGGGCAGCGGTGAGGAGATACCCCTCGTCCAAGGTAAGGAGCAGCGGCTGCACTTTGCTGGAGCAGCTGTGAAGAGATACCCCACGCCCAAGGTAAGAGAAACCTAAGTAAGACAATAGGTGTTGCAAGAGGGCATCAGAGGGCAGACACACTGAAACCATACTCACAGAAAACTAGTCAATCTAATCACACTAGGACCACAGCCTTGTCTAACTCAATGAAACTAAGCCATGCCCGTGGAGCAACCCAAGATGGGAGGGTCATGGTGGAGAGATCTGACAGAATGTGGTCCACTGGAGAAGGGAATGGCAAACCACTTCAGTATTCTTGCCTTGAGAACCCCATGAACAGTATGAAGTAGAGCATACCACCATAAAAATCACCAGTGTACACAGGTGGGCAGAGATGGAGTAGGGGTGGGGGACGATGGAAACACAAAACCACCAGAAAACAATAAGATAGCACTAATAAGTTTTTGTATATCAATAATAACTAAATGTAAGTCAGGTTAGAGTCACCAATTAAAACGCAGAGTGGCTAGATGGCTTACAAAAACAAAAACAAAAACCAAGACCCAACTGTATGCTGCCTACAAGAGACTCACTTTAAGGACACACATAGGCTCAAAATAAAGGGGTAGAAAGAGATATTCCATGCAGTTGGAAACTAAAAGAAGGCAGGGGCATATATACTTATATCACACAAAATAGAATAAGCCAAAAATGGAAAGAAGAGACAAAATGGTCACTATATATCGGTAAAGGGGTAAATTCACCGAGACAACTTTCTGTAAATGTATATACACCCATTATAAGAGCATCTAAACATATTAAGCAAATACTAACAAATCAAGAGACAATGGACAACAGCACAATAATAGCAGGGGATTTCAATACCCTATTTTGAGCAATGGATAGACCATCCAGACAGAAATCAATAAGGAAATAGGTTTGAACCACATATTAGACCAAATGGCTCTAACAGAAATGTATAGAACATCCCGGCCCATCCCTCAGAAGCTGGGTGCATGTTCTGAAGTACATGTGAACACTCTTAAGTACACTTTAATAAATTTAATCCTATAAATAATGTTGAGCAAAGCAGAATAAATATCATACCATTCCACTTCAACAAAATTAAAATCAGGATAGGGTTACCTTTGGTGGGAAGGTCACTGGAGGAGGTGGTTCTTCTCGGGTGCTGGTGCCATTCTGCTTAAGAGCATCCTAGTTACATAGATAAATTTTTTTTTTGAGAATTCAATCTGTAAACTTATGATTTATATGCTTTATGTTATGCAATAAAATAGTTGCATTTGGAATAATCTGCCCGTTTTTATTTGATCATACTAAGGAACTGCCAAAGTTTTCTTTGTTGATAATACTGGAGTTTTATTTTTAAAAGTCTTGCATTTTAGAGATACATATCAAAATATGTGTGGATGAAATATGATGTTCAGATAAGCTTTAATAGTGAGGAAGGGGACCTCCCTGGTGGTCCAGTGTATAGGGCTCCACAATCCCAATACAGGGGACCCCGGGTCAATCCCTGGTCAGGAAACTAGGGTCCCACATAACATAACTAAGCCTGTTAACAATTATGAAGACCCAGCACAGCCATGATAAATAATATAAAAATCTTTAAAAAGACACTTAAAAAGTGAAGGCATGAAGCAGAGAAGTTGGAGTTTAGATTGGTCATGTGCTGATAATTAAAGGCAGGTGATGGTTACATGTAGTACATTAAGCTATCCCTCATGTATTTTTGAAAGTTTCCACACAGAAAGGAACTGTAAAGATGCCTTTAGACATCTTGTTGTGTTAGTTGCTCAGTCGTGTCCAACTTTTTGTGATCCCACGGTCTGTATCCCACCAGGCTCCTTTGTCCCTGGGATTCTCCAGGCAAGAATACTGGCGTGGTTTGCCATTCTCTTCTCCAGGGGATCTTCCCAACCCATGGATCAAACCCAGGTTTCCCACATTACAGGCAGATTCTTTACTGTCTGAGCCACTGGAGACTTCTTGAGACACCTCCTCTTGCCTGTTCCTTCTCTCTGTACTGTCTGGGACTTCACCTCTCTCCTTCTCTCATTCTGCCCCACCTTGTAGACTGGACATCTTATCCTATTTCCTTTCTGATGCAATGCAGCTCACCTGGGCTCTCTCCATCTGAGCACAAGCTCATCCAGAAGCCCACTGAGAGCTCAGTTTCCAACAGAAGTTTTAAAAATTATTGAAAAAGATGAGTCTTTTCCAGGAAGGAGAATCCTACTCTAACTGCTGAGAAAAACAATTTCTCATAGTAGTTTTTTTCATTCTTTGTTCATTCTCAATTCTCTCTCCCTTCCTCTGCAAACAATGCACATGTAGGTAGGATTTAAGACACTCTGGCATCTTGAAATATTTGAGAAGTATTGTTAATAGCATCATGAACATAGTTGGTAACATTTTCCCAGGGTAAGCTACTTCTGATCGCTAGTCTAAACCATTTTGTGAAGATCCTCACAAGCGTTCATGTCAGAGATCATCTCTGAAATTGTTTCCAACTCTTACAGTACATCTTTTGGAGCCTTCAATTCCCTCCACACTGGCTATAATTGTTGAATTTCCCTTGGAGAAATTTTAGATGTGTGGGAAGGACGGAGGGAGAGAAAGCACTTAAAAATAGTCCATGGACTGACTGGGAATTTCTATTAACACCACATAGGAAGACACAGAAATAACAAGAAGCAGGTTTAAGACCAAATGAAGTGAAGTGAAGTGAAGTCGCTCAGTCATGTCCGACTCTTTGTGACCCTGTGGACGGTAGCCCACCAGGCTCCTCCATCCATGGGATTCTCCAGGCAAGAACACTGGAGTGGGTTGCCATTTCCTTCTCCAGGGGATCTTCCCGACCCAGGGATTGAACCCAGGTCTCCTGCATTGCAGGCAGACGCTTTACCCTCTGAGCCACCAGGGAAACCTTAAGACCAAATGGGAAGGAGGCAAAACATCCAAATGAGCTTGAATTTGTTTTCCAGGAATGGTACAGGATAGATTACTTGAATTGGTCTCAAAGCATACCTTTCTGGCCTAGAAACAGAGCACACAAACTGGAGTTTGATTTAGGAATTAATAAAAAGATGCGATTTGGGGGAAATTAAACCATTTTATCAACCTCTGTGCAAGTCGGGACTACAGTGCATTCCATCACCCTCCCGGCTTATGGGCTTCTAGTCCAGTATCACAGTGACAGCCACTCACTCAGCTGGGAGCCTTCAGTGCCACTGGACTCCCTGCCCAACCCCAGTCCATGTCAGCTCTGCAGCCCGCCTCTGCCATGGGTACTTCTGCTGTTTTCCCCACCTTTTAGATTACCCTCACTTATAGGGACTCTTGACTTTTCTGAGCAAACATCTGCACAGGCCATCTGCATCCACCACCAAGACTATAACACAAGTTTTTTGTTTTTTTTTTAAAGAAACCTTCCTAATGTCCAAGGCACCAGTTTAGGTGACTGCAGGATTCTTTGGAAAAACCATTTTGCCTCTAGAAAATCTGGACAGAAATCATTGTGATACAGGTAGACTCAAGAGTTGGGGACAGGTATGAGACCAAAAGGATCATCTTCAGATTCTAGAATCTTCTTACACCTCTGTACTGCTTACAATTAAGCATCCACACAAAGGCATTAATATCTGAGAATAATCCGACTGTTTTAGACAAAGTTATAGCAGCCTGGGGACTTGGAAGACATCTGACCCCACATTCATGTCACTTTGAATCAACAGGCAAAAAGACCCCCCCGAAGATGAAGGAAAACTAATCTGGTGGTCACTAGCAACTGTGCTTTAGGACAACCTGCGTATTCACGTGGAAGCCAAGAGATGAGAGGCTCAGCTCAACAGTCTTAATGGCCCTTGAAAAAGAGTAAGGGCTTAGCACATGGTGAGAAGGATTAGCCCACACAATCCTGTGTTGCCCTCGATGAGGTAGGTATACATGCAGTATGGGTATTATGTTCAGAGCATGGGTTCTGGTCAGATTGCCAGAGTCTGCTTAACTTTCTTTGTAAGATAGATCAAATGGTGCTTGTGCCATTGGCTACTGTGATGAATAAATGAGTTAGTACGTGTAAGTTCTCAGAACAAGGCTTCACAGTCAGCACTCAATGTCAGTTATTTCAGATTGAGGGTGTAAATACACAAGAACACGGATAATCCTGGTGTGCTGTTCAAAAGACATTCAAAGTTTTAAGGAAGTGTGGTAGAGACTGCTTTTGACCTGCAGATCAGAACTCATGTTTTTGGAGCATAGTGATAAGGCCTCACGTGGCAGAGGAAGAGTTGTGTGGCACGACATTTATAGCACTAGACTTGAGGGAAAGAGACCTAGGTTTAAGTCCTGGGTCATTGCCAGCTCTGTAACCTGGAATCAGCTATTTTTATCCTTTTGGACTTGTGAGAATTATAGTTGCTTCTAGCTGAGAACTATGGTTTGATGCCAAGAAGTACTTTCATCACTGTTTCTTTGATTAGGTGCATATTAGGGCTTTAAAGAAGTGTCATTTTGGGCCCCCTACCTACATTCTCCACTTTTTAAATCACCTGGACTTCTTTAGCCATGTTTATGCTAGATTCAAGTCAGAAGTTCAAGAACTCCCCAAAAAGAAACTGACACTAACAGAATTTGACCCGTATCTCTCTTAAGATGCCCAGATCTCTGCCTTTTATCTCCCTTAACAATGTTTACAATGATGAATATATCCTGAGTAGGTTTTTGTCCTCTCTCAGAAAGATTTTGTAGATACCCAGTCACACTACTCACTGGTTCCCTTACTCCAGCCTCCCACACTTCCAGACAGGCTGCAGGCAGTGGCCATGGAACAGAAGCGCGCTGACCTCTGTGAGGACTAGGGACATGACTCTGGCTGCCTAAGCACCCCATTGCCACCTGCTAGGCAAAAGCACAACTGTGAAAAGGAATTAAATTAACCCAACATTAGGGCTGGCAGATCTAAGAAAAAATTTAAGCTGATGAGCTAAATTTTGTATAAAACATGACTTCAAGAATAAACTCTACAGGGCTTTTATAACTACCTTTCTGAAATCATTAAAAAAAGAAAACCCAACCCTGACATACATCGGTATTTTCTCCAACTAATTCCCTTGAAGAGGCAGTTCTCATTATCAATTCAAAACTTAAACTGACACATTTACCAGAAAGGAAAAATGAAACTCCAAAGACATTATCATGCAAATTAAGTCTTAGAGCTCTGCAGTTGTAAAAAAAAAAAAAAAAGTTCACTTGTGTATTACCATCTTAGCATTTTCATGTAAGTCACAGATTAATAAAATAGGACTGACTTATAGAAAAATAAAATCAGGCAGGGCTATCATTTTTTTCCAGTAACATAAGTGGATACTGAAAATTTTAAGAGCTGACATACTATTTAAAGTCAAAACCTGAGGTATGCATAGCATCTGTTCTTCAGGTTTTAATACATATTATTTCAGGGAAAATGCCCTAAGAAGCCCCAAATCCTTTATTCATGAAGATTCTACATACTTGGTAAGAGAAATTCAAACTAATTCAACAGATCTAGGTAGAATCTAAATAGTACTAGGTATTGTAAAGACATCAAAGATAAATAAGGTGAAGATTCTGCCATCGAGGAGAGGGAGAAGATAGACAAATAACTGAAATATGTTACTGAGTCCAAGGTCATGTTACTTGCTGCACCACAGGACAATAAGTCGAGAGATGAGTTGTTGGGACAACAAATAGCAACGTTATTCAGAAAGCCAGCAGACCAAGAAGATTGGTGGACTAGTGTCCCAAAGAACCATTTAGTCTGAATTAGAATTCAGACAGCTTTTATACTAAAGAATGAAGTCGCTCAGTTGTGTCTGACTCTCTGTGATCCCATGGACTAGAGCCTTCCAGGGTCCTTCATCCATGGGATTTTCCAGGCAAAAGTACTGGAATGGGTTGCCATTTCCTTCTCAGGGGATCTTCCTGACTCAGGGATTGAACCCAGATCTCCCACATTGCAGGCAGACTCTTTACCATCTGAGCCACCAAGGAAGCCCTAAATAGTAGGGCTAATAGTAGGCTTAAGGGTATTAGTATAATACCCTTTTTTATACGAAAAGGGGAATGAATAAAGTCAAGCTTTTCCTGGTTCAAGACAGCCTCCAGAGGGAATGTGTTAGTTTCTCCCTTCCTGCAGTTATTCCCAGATGGCCTGGTCAAAATGTTTCCTGTGAGCTGAACAAAAGTATTTTAACTTAATGCTCATTTTCTGGGGACAGGGTTCCCAGAGATGGGCCATTATGTGTAATTCAACCTTACAGGCAACATCTCTTTCGTGATTAACTTGTAATAGAGTAGAATACAAGGGTTCTCCCCTCTTACAAAGTAAAGTGATAAATATCATAAGAGGTACCAACAAAATGCTTGTAGGTGGTTGTGTTAGAGAGACTAGATCAGGGATATAAAGGGTTTTGTGTTGGGGGGGAAAAAAAGATGTTATTTCAGCTCAGTTTGGAAAAAAATGGGTTAGGGCAGCAAACAAGTGCATGGGAAGAGGCTTTTTCAGGTCACTGGCGTAAGCAAAAGCCTAGAGGTGTCAGATGGAGTAGCAGCCCACTTGGCTTAAGGGTGGGACCATCCTGGGCACCTCTGCTCAAGGGCTGAATATCTCCTGGATTAGGGGTGCTCTGCAGAGTGCTGGCTGCTAGAGATAGCCTGAAGTTACTCTTTATTCTAGACACACTGTTCCTCCTGGAATTCTATGTCACTGTTGAGAAGTTAACCATCTTTAATTAAAATAACCCAAGTTGAACACTGGATGAAAAATGACTAGAAAATAAGATACTGAAGGTGTGAGGAAAGAGAGAACGGGTGGAGATAGGTAACAGTAGTAGGGACCTAAGTCCACAGACTGGGCAGGGGGTTCCTTTAAAGAAGACCCTCACGCCCTCCTCAGGGAATGGGTGGCAACTTCCCATCAAGGAATAGATGATAATCATTTCAGGTTTTCCAGGCCGCCTGTCCTCTGTTCCATCTACTCAGCTCTGTTATTGGATTACAGGAACGTAGACAAGGCATAAATGAACAAACACAAACAGGTTCCAAGAAAATTTTACTTATAAAATGGGTGGCAGGCCGGATTTGGCTCCTGGGCCATCATTTGCTGACTTTTTCAGGTGATTAGCAAGGAGGAATAGGCATACTATGATACTGGGTAGAGATAAGGAAACTAAAGCCTTCTTTAATCATATTGGTGTCATCCACACACATCCAAATACTGTAATCATGAGACAAGCAGTCAAGCACGGGCTGGGACCCGAAAAGGGAGTGATGAGGCAATGAATAAACTAATGAGTATCTCAGCCATCAAGCTACCAGCAGTGAGAGCCAAGACTGACATTAAGACACTCAATTTTTTTTTTTTTTCCTGCAATCTCAAATGTAGAGATATCCAAGGCACAGGAAACATAGGATGCCATTTCCCTAACAGTTAACTCAAAGTTGCATTCCAGGAATATAAGGAAATTGAGAAGAGCCAGCAGCAGGCTCTCTCATTTGGGAAAATGGCTTCTTTTTTAAAATGACTTGATGACTTGAGCCCCTCTCACTTCCTGTAAAGGCCAGGAGCTAGTTCTGGGCTTCACACATACTGTGAAGAAGAGTGTCATCTGCCAATCAAACCCCACCTCTGAAGGGGCAGATTGGCAGGCTCAGTGGATACACGTCCTTCTCCTTTTAACGATACTCTGGAGGGATGGACACAGCCTTCAGGCATTTCCATCAGGCAAGTAGTTAAAAGGATCACACAGAGCATGAGAATCACCACAGCTGGCAAGACAGGAATAGTTGCCACCTATTTGAACTCGCTAATTTGCCTACAACTGACAGAAGAATACTTGTCAAGGAGACTTATTTGGCACCGTCAATCTCTAAGAGGATTTCTGTCATTTGGCCTTTTGCCCTGTTGATTAAGAGCAGTGTGGAGCACAGCTCTCACACATTTGTCATCTCAAACCATTTCTTGTTTCACTGAGTAATAATAATCATTCACATCTCAGCTGCTCTGTGCTCAGTGGGATTCCAGCCCACTCTGCTAACAGCGGTGGGAGGCACTGTTAAGTTTTCAGAGTTGCCCTTCCAAAGAGGCTGAAAATCCCAGCTCAGGATCCCAGGACCAGTCAACGTCACCAAGTCCTGCATCTTTCCCATTGTCATCAAGGAGGAAACTCAAGTTTAAGGCCTGGGAATGCTCATCTTAATGGGGAACAGGGAATCTTCATAAACAGTCAGCCCAGGAGAGAAAGAGATCCAAAGCTTAAACACTGAAGCTTGAGATACAGTTTCTGATTCAACAAGGACCTTGTTCGAGGACCTTCTGGGCCTTATTCCAGGCCTAACTTCTCACTATTGACTGCTTGCTGTTTTCATGTATAAAACATGGAAACATGGTTATGATCTGTTCAATGTTAGCTATGGAACACTGATTCGGAGTCAGACATAGTGTCTCTTAAGACCCTTGAACAATTGCCCTAGTTTTACAGATAAGGGAGTTCAACCCTGGAGAAGCTGGGGCACTTGCCCAAGACCACACACCACCAGAGGCTTGGATTTAGGCCCGGGCGTGTCTGGCCTCAAAGGCCGGGCTCTGATCTAGGCATGGGCTACTGGGCCCTGAGGAGTCTACTCAGTGACCTCAGCTTTCCTCCTGGGAAGGGAGAAGCCACAGGGTGAGTGCACCCACAGAGAGGCAGACAGGGGGCCTGGCATCTGAGTGGAGGAAGGAGGCACCATAAAAGTATGTTAACAACACTTATAACACAATGAAGTGTGTGCTAGCAAGCTCTTTTTAAGAGAGAATAAAACTTGCATCTATATAGTTTACACTCACGGGAACGTCTGCGGTTTGCAAATTGCTTTCATTCACAACATCTCCTTTCATGTGCATGGCAACCCTGAAAGGGCAGCAAGACAAGTACTATTTCCATTTGGAAAAAAGTTTCTAAAAGGTTAGGACACTAATGTCACATGCCTAATACACGGAAGAAGAACCCAATAGAAGCCTCTTTCTGGTTCCGAGTACAAATTTGTCCTCTAACATCAGGATGCTTCAGTTCTGTTAGTCAATCATAGATCTGCAGAGAAATTTCTGCAGATTTCAGGTTTTCACCTCTGGTTCCTGAGAGATGGCATCTGCTTGTACCATAGTCCTACACCCAAGGAAGCTAGCAAAACTCAAACACTGGAGCACTGGAGTATAAATGTGCTGTTTACTAGTAAGCAGAAGCTGGCTTTAATTGGTAAAAAGTAGGAAATCTGACTATACTATACCTTCTAAAGGGGGTAACTTTAATGCTGAAACAAAAAAACAGAAATAGCAGTACAAGAAGCTTTTTTTTTTTTTTTAAAGTTGGTGGAGGAGGTGAGCAAAGGGCTTAGCCAGAGGCTCTGGACAGGAATATAGTGATTTACCTTTACAGTGCCTCATGTCACAGAGAAAAGCAGGGGGAGCCAGAAAGTACAAATGAGGAGGGTGGGCACGCACAAATGTATACTACATTAAAAAGGACCAAAGAAAATGGAAGGAACCAAAACCAGACAAAAGAAGAACTGAACCTGTACCACTAACTGTAGCAACCATGTGTGAGGGAAAAAAATAAGTTGCTAAATGCTTGCCATCATATAATCCTGTTATTCTCCTGGCCTAAAGATATAGCATATTAAAAAACAGCATAAAGACAGCATATTAAAAAGCAGAGCTATCACTTTGCCAACAAAATTCCGTCTAGTCAAAGCTATGGTTTTTCCAGTAGTCATGTATAGATGTGAGAGTTGGCCCATAAAGAAAGCTGAGTGCCGAAGAATTGATGCTTTTGAACTGTGGTGTTGGAGAAGATTCTTGAGAGTCCCTTGGACTGCAAGGAGATCCAAGCAGTCCATCCTAAAGGAAAGCAGCCCTGAATATTCATTGGAAGGACTGATGCTGAAGCTGAAACTCCATTGCTTTGGCCACCTGATGGGAAGAGTTGACTCACTGGAAAAGACTCTGATGCTGGGAAAGATTGAAGGCAGGATGAGCAGGGGACGACAGAGGATGAGATGGCTGGATGGCATCACTGACTCAATGGACATGAGTTTGAGCAAGCTCAGGGAGTTGGTGATGGACAAGGAGTCCTGGTGTGCTGCAGTCTGTGGGGTCACAAAGAGTCGGATGTGACTGAGCGACTGAGCTGAAAGATACAGCACCAAAAGAGAAGAACCCACATAGAGCAGAGAGGGCCAGGAGGAGTATGAAAAAGGAGAGTCGAATCCTGGAGACTCAGGGAAAAGACAAGGAATGCTATTCAGTTTGAAGGATCAACTCTCCTAAAAGATGAGGCATTATTTCTCCATTGCTTTCTGTATTATTTTTATTCAGTAAGCTTGGTATGAAGGGCTGGGGGAGGACTTTTGACAGCCCTAGCTGTCAGTCCCTCTGTTGACAGCTGCTATTTTTTCCTCCTGCTATTTCACTCCTTCCCAGTGGCTCCCTCCACTGCAGGTGAATGAGCTGAGTGGTTCCACCCCCGCAGTGCGGCTGCTCCCTCCTCACACCTGAGCTACTGCTCTTGGGAGCATTTGCTGCAGTTCTGGTGGAGCAAACACAAGTCCTGCCAGAAGAGAAGCCCAGGTCAGAGTTTTCACATGGCCTGAGCAGGGATGGCAGGCTGCCATCTGAAGTGAGCAGTTTGAATTCAGTAACTATTGTAGAAATTGGCAGCAAACTGTGAGATCAAACACAGGGTGGGCGCTCTTTACCGTCTTGCATGTTGAGAGCAAAGACTAGCACCTGCCTTGTGAGCTTCAACTTTTTGCACAAAGGATCCAGATCAGTGTAATAATAAACAGTGACATACTAGGTTCTCCCCTGTAATTACTAAAGTCACTAAATTTCAAAACATTTTAGGTTTCAAAATGCACAAGAACTCACACACCTGTCAAAGGTTTTCAATGATCTATCCTTACTAAATCCAGTTTGTTTTGAAATGTCATAAGCCCAGGGTTTTTTGTTTTGTTTTTATTTAACCTGAAATTCCTTTTTTAGACTCTCTCCACAATTGTGCAATCCACTTAAAGAAATGACATGGATATTGTCATTCCTTCCTAAATCTTAGAGTAAATAGTTCTGGAAGATGCTTCAAAGCAGGGCATCGATAGCTTCATGCTAGCTCTCTCAAGTAAGTACTCATCCTGACCACTTCCGCCCTCCTACCCCCCCACCCCTGCCCCTGCCACACACACAAGAAAAATCATGAACAAGACAAATCCAGCTCTTTGCTGTGAATCCTCCAATATTTGCCAAACTGATAAGCTCTCCTACACTCCTCTTTCTGAATTCATCCTGACAAAAATTGCAAGCAAAAACATCCAAACATAGAACACTCCCTGGCTTTTTTTGTTTTTCTTAGCTCAAGAACATGTACTTTTCAGGCAACAAATTCCAAGTACCCCTTATGATTTTTTCATTGCATTTTTGAAGACTTGCAGATACAGCTGCACTTCATTTGCAACTTTCCACTTCCTTGTTGTAAATAACTTTCCAAAACTAAACTAAGAACAGCATTTACTGATTCCCAAAAATGTATACAGGATAATAACACAATATCAACTGGAATTACGCTAAAATTATTATACATCAGTCATTATAGCATAAACACTTTGAGTACTAGAGGAGGAAATACATTACAATAAAGCCACCTTATCTTGCTCGCTGACAAAGAGCCACGAACGAAAACTCGCTTTGAATTCTGGGACTGATTTTGTATAGAAGTGGTTTTGGTCTGCGGACTAGCGCTACAAACATCACCTGGGAACTTGTTAGAGATGACAATCCTCCAGCCTTACCCCAGTCTTACCTAGGTAAGGAGGGGCTTTCAATCACTTTAATAAGCTGCCCAGGTGGTTATGATACACACTCAAGTTTGAAACCACTGGTGTTACAGCCCTGGAGCGAAACTGAAGTTAAGTAGAAACACCTGTCACTTAAACAGTCTCCCATCCCATGACTCTCATTTTTTCAATGAAGTTTTTAGTTTCAGAACAGTTTGATATCCACAAAATGTTGCAAAGATGGTACAGAGAGCTTCTACACACCCCATCACCAGTTTCCCCTATTGCTATATGTTGCATTAGTGCCATACAATTGTCACAATTAATGAACCCATATTGACACATTATCAAGGAGCTAAAGTCTGTATTTTATCTGTGTTTCCTTAAATTTTGCCTGATGTCTTTTTTCTGATCTACAGTCCCATCCTGGATATGGTGCATTTAATGATCACACCACCTTAGGCTCCTCTTGGCTGTGATAGTTCCTCAAACATTTTTTGGTTTCGGTGACCTTGACTGTTTTTGAGTACTGGCTAATTATATGAAGAATGTTCCTCAAATGGGATTTGTCTGATGTTTTCCTCATGATTAGATTGGGATTATGGATTTGGGGAATGAAGACCACAGTGACAATCTCATCATATCTTGTCAAAGATACAAATTACCAGCAACAAATCACCTTATGATGGATAATGTTAATTTTGATCACCTGGCTGAGATAGCATTGGTCAGGTTTCTCCGGCATAAAGATATTCATTTTTCCTCCTTTCCTTGCTATATTCTTTGGAAGTCAGTCTCGATGGACAGCCCACATTTAAGAGTAGGCAATTATGCTCCACCTCCTTGAGAGTGGAGTATCTACATAAACCAGCATCAGAATTTTGGACCTGAAAAAATAAATAAGACCAGTTTTGATAACTGTGTCATGTGTTGACTGTTGAGATCCTAACACCCAGCAGTAGATACACATTCTCTTCCATTCTTCCTGTCCTATTTGTCAGCCATGGTGCCTGGAGGGGCTCATCCAAACCCACGTGGAAACATGTCTAGTGACTGTATGTTTCTGTATTGCTGACAACTATCCCATCCACTGGTCTTCCATATTTCCAGAATGACAGAGCATAACTAAGTAGCCCTAAAATTGTCTCCCCATGCCATCTTCCTCACTCCAGCTCTGACTCCTGCTTACCTGTAAATAAATAGGAACAATAATAAACCAACTACTGTAAGTTGGCAATATTCTGCTCCATAGCCTAAGTTCACTTTCTCTCTTCTTAATGGTTTAATGCTCTACCTTTGTCTTCTCTATCATTCATCAATTTCCTTCTGGTCCTATACTTTTTTTGTGAATCTTTTTCCCCAATCCTAGACATGTTTAGCTCATATGACTAATAATACCATACTTTTATAAAGAATCAGATTAAAATAATTTTTAAAATCCCTAACACTTCTTTTCAATATAGGGGACTGGAATGCAAAAGTAGGAAGTCAAGAAGTACCTGGAGTAACAGGAAAATTTGGCCTTGTAATACGGAATGAAGCAGGGCAAAGACTAATAGAGTTTTGCCAAGAAAATGCACTGGTCATAGCAAACAACCTCTTCCAACAATTCAAGAGAAGACTCTATACGTGGACATCACCAGATGGTCAACACCGAAATCAGATTGATTATATTCTTTGCAGCCAAAGATGGAGAAGCTCTATACAGTCAGCAAAAACAAGACCAGGAGCTGACTGTGGCTCAGACCATGAACTCCTTATTGCCAAATTCAGACTTAAATTGAAGAAAGTAGGGAAAACCACTAGACTGTTCAGATATGACCTAAATCAAATCCCTTATGATTATACGGTGGAAGTGAGAAATAGATTTAAGGGCCTAGATCTGATAGAGTGCCTGATGAACTGTGGACTGAGGTTTGTGACATTGTACAGGAGACAGGCATCAAGACAATCCCCATGGAAAAGAAAGGCAAAAAAGCAAAATGGCTGTCTGGGGAGGCCTTACAAATATCTGTGAAAAGAAGAGAAGCAAAAAGCAAAGGAGAAAAGGAAGGATATAAGCATCTGAATGCAGAGTTCCAAAGAATAGCAAGAAGAGATAAGAAAGCCTTCTTTAGCGATCAATGCAAAGAAATAGAGGAAAACAACAGAATGGGAAAGACTAGAGATCTCTTCAAGAAAATTAGAGATACCAAGGGAACATTTCATGCAAAGATGGGCTTGATAAAGGACAGAAATGGTATGGAGCTAACAGAAGCAGAAGATATTAAGAAGAGGTGGCAAGAATATACAGAAGAACTGTACAAAAAAGTTCTTCATGACACAGATAATCACGATGGTGTGATCACTCACATAGAGCCAGACATCCTGGAATGCGAAGTCAAGTGGGCCTTAGGAAGCATCACTACGAACAAAGCTAGTGGAGGTGATGGAATTCCAGTTGAGCTATTCCAAATCCTGAAAGATGATGCTGTGAAAGTGCTGCACTCAATATGCCAGCAAATTTGGAAAACTCAGCAGTGGCCACAGGACTGGAAAAGGTCAGTTTTCATTCCAATCCCAAAGAAAGGCAATGCTAAAGAATGCTCAAACTACCACACAATTGCACTCATCTCACATGCTAGTAAAGTAATGCTCAAAATTCTCCAAGCCAGGCTTCAGCAATATGTGAAGCGTGAACTTCCTGATGTTCAAGCTGGTTTTAGAAAAGGCAGAGGAACCAGAGATCAAATTGCCAACATCCACTGGATCATGGAAAAAGCAAGAGAGTTCCAGAAAAACATCTATTTCTGCTTTATTGAGTATGCCAAAGCCTTTGACTGTGTGGATCACAATAAACTGTGGAAAATTCTGAAAGAGATGGGAATACCAGACCACCTGATCTGCCTCTTGAGAAATCTGTATGCAGGTCAGGGAGCAACAGTTAGAACTGGACATGGAACAACAGACTGGTTCCAAATAGGAAAAGGAGTACGTCAAGGCTGTATATTGTCACCCTGCTTATTTAACTTATATGCAGAGTACATTATGAGAAACTCTGGGCTGGAAGAAACACAAGCTGGAATCAAGATTGCCGGGAGAAATATCAATAACCTCAGATATGCAGATGACACCCCCCTCATGGCAGAAAGTGAAGAGGAACTCAAAAGCCTCTTGATGAAAGTGAAAGTGGAGAGTGAAAAAGTTGGCTTAAAGCTCAACATTCAGAAAACGAAGATCATGGCATCTGGTCCCATCACTTCATGGGAAATAGATGGGGAAATAGTGGAAACAGTGTCAGACTTTATTTTTTTGGGCTCCAAAATCACTGCAGATGGTGACTGCAGCCATGAAATTAAAAGACGCTTACTCCTTGGGAGGAAAGTTATGACCAACCTAGATAGCATATTCAAAAGCAGAGACATTACTTTACCAACAAAGGTCCATCTAGTCAAGGCTATGGTTTTTCCTGTGTTCATGTATGGATGTGAGAGTTGGACTGTGAAGAAGGCTAAGCGCCGAAGAATTGATGCTTTTGAACTGTGGTGTTGGAGAAGACTCTTGAGAGTCCCTTGGACTGCAAGGAGACCCAACCAGTCCATTCTCAAAGAGATAAGCCCTGGGATTTCTTTGGAAGGAATGATGCTAAAGCTGAAACTCCAGTACTTTGGCCACCTCGTGTGAAGAATTGACTCATTGGAAAAGACTCTGATGCTGGAAGGGATTGGGGGCAGGAGGAGAAGGGGACGACAGAGGATGAAATGGCTGGATGGCATCACTGACTCGATGGACGTGAGTCTGAGTGAACTCCGGGATTTGGTGATGGACAGGGAGGCCTGGCGTGCTGCTATTCAAGGGGTCGCAAAGAGACATGACTGAGCAGCTGAACTGAACTGAAGTGAACGTTCATTGAAAGTACTGGGCATCAAGATTTCATGACTAATTTTATCCTTATAGGAGACTCTGATGTAGGTAATATCATTATCCCCATTTATAGATGGAAGAAATGATGCTAAATGATAATACTGATACACTATGGCTCAGAAAAGAAGCAGTGGTGCAGGTGTAAGCTGGGCTTAGGTGGGAAGATTATATGTATGTCTGTCTACATATCAGTCTCTTCCTTGCTCTTGTTTCTTTTCTTCTCTCTTCAGATTTCTTCTTTTTCTTCCTCTTCTCCTATCTACCTTCTCTCTCTCCTAATTAATAACTGCAAACATATTTCTCAACACTTTCTATGTCTAGGCCATATGTACTGTCAGCTGGGGGTAGAGTAATTTCACAGAAATGACTCTTAACTTCAGTGGGCTTATATTCTAGTTGGACTCTAGGTCACTGGTGCTTTTTTGTTTTCATTTTTACTTTTTATTACTTCTAGTTCTCTTTCTAAAAAGAAGGCATAGGCAGCACATTATTCCATGTATCCATAAAAGAGGTATACACAGTGAATGATCCAGGAGTTCAGAAGACAGGTCCTTGTTGCAGTAGTGAGAAAATGTTTCTTATACAAAGTAGAATTTGAGATAGCTAAAGAAAGGAAATGTGATGATGTCCTTCCCAGTTACCTGTGTATCTAATAGGATCTGCATTTTTGGAGTAAAGTTTCTTGGGAAGCTTTTGTAAAATGTTCCAGACTTCCTCCTTTTCCTCATATCCTCTCTATAGGGTAAAGCGATGGTAGGTATTGCTTATGGTTGGAGGTTGGGTATTTGTGGCCAGAAAAGAATTTGGCTTTAAATCGTTAGAATTCTTAGAATAAGAATAAACTCATAGTGAAAATAAAGATTTCACCCACTACCAAAGTTTTTTTTTTTTTTTTTTTAATATGAAAAGTCCTAATACTTTAGTGTAGGCTTTAACACAAATACTCTTCTCCTTACATGCATAGGTTTGACACTGTCCAAGTAACAACTCCTTTGCCTTTTCCTTTTGTGACCTACAGCGAGAAAGAGAAGCCCCAATGAAAATGCTTTACCATATGTCCTGGAGCCAACCAGATGGATTCAGATAAAGGCTTGTTTGGTAACAGATATAAAAACTTTGCATACAGTGAGCTGGTGGGTAGGAAAATGAGACATGTCTATAATTGCTCTTGTATGTGTAAGAAAATGGCAGCATTTAACCTTTCCTATCTTATCCTACCTGATTAGAACTTTCAATTTCAGGATGTTTAAAATGTGCCACTTTTCAGTGCATAACAGATCTGAAATCTTGGGCAAATGTCACTTACTAATCATTATTTTCCTGCGCTGCTTCTAAAGCTATTGAATTTTCCCTGTTGTGCCAAATTCCCTTTGCAATTAAATAATTTAGAGAAAGAACTCTCAGCGAAGTCACATGGATACTCAAATCCACATAAGACTTGATGTTTATAAAAGCATTCTATTACTGATATGAATTCATACATTCTAAAAATTTTGTTTCTTTAATCATTGCCTTGGTTTAACACGTTGTTCTTAGCATGGTATTGTAATTTTAAAATGTGACTGTGTAATCCCAGGATTAATATCTCTGTCTCTCCCGCTAAAATGTAAGAACTGTGAGAACAGGGTTCTATTCAGTTTGCCTGCCATTGTATCCTAGAACTTAGCATAGTACCTGACATGAAGTGAGTATTCAATAACTGTCGGACACGACTGAGCAACTGAACTGAACTGAACTATCTGCTGAGTGAATAATGAGAACCAGCTAGAAAGATCACATGTAATGAATATTAAAGATATTTAAATATTGTTGTTGCTCAGTCACTAAGTTGTGTCCCACTCTTTGCGACCCCATGGACTGCAGCATGCCAGACTCTGTACTATCTCCTGGAGTATGCTCAAATTCGTGTCCATTAAGTCAGTGATGCTATCTAACCATCTCATCCTCTGCCACTCCCTTCTCCTTTTGCTTTCAATATTCATTGACATATCACAGAAATATAAACTAAATAATCTATAAGGAGACACTGCTGTGAGGGAACAAGACAGTTGGTACTGGGCCTTGATGGAGAGAAAGAATTGTCACAGTTGGGTTGTTTAAAGTGTGAATTCTAAGTGAACACAGGAACTCTCTTAGAAAGAGGTTAATGGTGAAGATCTTGGTCACCATTTCCAACATGTGGAGCTTTCCTCCCACACATCCAAGTAATTTTCCAACCCCAACTGGGGGTCTAAAATTCAAATCAATTCTGGCACTATCTACCCAGAGATAGTGTCAGATTCCACAGGTTAAGAGCTCAGTCCCACCAGCTCTCTTCACTTCAGGGGCCAATGGCAAGTCCAGATTGTTACCTGTACTTCTGACCGACTGGAGGAGGTTCTCAGGACCCACTCCTTGGGTTTGATTAATTTGCTCACAGAATTCAGGAAAACAGTTTAGTCACTAGATCATTACCTTATTGGATTATTACAAAGGATGTTAAAGGACACAAATCAACACTCAGATGAAGAGATACAGAGGGTGAAGTTCCAAGCAAAGGAGTGTCTATCCTGGTGGTGTTTGGGACTTGGCACAGTGGCATATGGAAAGCATTCTAGTTCACTGACCTGGAAGCTCTCTCAAACATATTCTTTTGGGGTTTTATGAAAGTTTCATTACATAGGCATCACTGATTAAATCATTGGCCATTGCCAATTGATTCAACCTCCAGTCCCTCCCCTACTTCTGGAGATGAGGAGAGTGGAATTGGAAGTTCCAACCCACTAAGCACATGGTTGGTTATCCTGGCAATCAGCTCCCATCTTTAGCTGGGTTGGATCTTCCCTTGTAGCTCAGTCGGTAAAGAATCTGCCTGCAATGCAGGAGGGAGAAGGAAATGACAACCCACTCCAGTGTTCTTGCCTGGAGAATCCCATGGACGGAGAAGCCTGGTAGGCTGCAGTCCATGGGGTCGCACAGAGTCAGACACGACTGTAGCGACTTAGCAGCAGCAGCAGCAGCAGCAGCAGGAGACCCAGGTTTAATTCTTTGGTCGGGAAGATCCCCTGGAGAAGGAAATGGCAACGACTCCAGTATTCTTGCCCGAAGAGTCCCATGAACAGAGGAGCCTGGCAGGCTATAGGCCACGGGGTTGCAAGAGTCGGACACAACTCAGTGACTAAACCACCACCAAGAATCAGCTCATTAACAGAAGACACCTTTGTGGTAGTATCCCAGGAAAATACAAAGGGTTTAGGAGCTCTGTGCCAAGAAAAGTGAACAAAGACCAAACATACGTATCTTAATATAAATCATATTACAACAGCCCATAGCTGCCAATAGGTAGTAACACAAGTGAGAAGAAGAAGGTGCTACAGAGGACCAGTATCTTCACAGGGGCCAGCGCTCAGGCCAGTTTACACGCATCCTATTATTAGGTCAAGTTAGACATGTTCCAAATAAAGTTGAGAATAATGCACAAAGGGCAACAGCAAAAGACGAATCTAGCCATTGATGAATTGTGACGTCTACTTACTAGTTTTAGACTAACAGCTTGAGATTTTAAGTAGCAAGTGCCCACAATGGTATTTTTATCCACTCAAGCCCTTAGCTCAATAAAAAAATAAACAAAAACTCCTACATTTAAAAAGTTTGCCTCCTTTAGTATTTCATTTAAATGATTTCCAGGAAGTGTGAAATTCTGAACATTCACTTGAAACTTAGTATTTCCAGTGAAATATGACATTATGGGAAACAGGAAAGCAATTAAACATTTTGGATGATGACTCGTACCCTTAGGATTTATGCAAATATAGCATCTCTTATTACCTACCATAAGTGATATGTATATCATATTTGCTATGAAACCAGTCCAAGAGAGCTATTATTTATCACGCTAGTTATAAAGTTTGCACCTTTTATTTATGAGTAGATATGGGTAAAATTGAATTATGCATTGTTTTTCTAGTCCCCGATGATAAACTCTGTTAGCCTGCTTTAGGCACATAGAACAGAGCAAAATCCAAATCAAAAACAAAGTCTGGCTTTTGCAGCTCTAGGGAGAAACCAGAACTTCTGCTGGTTTTAAAAATGTAATTCTGAATGTAAATTAGAATATCAGGAAACAGTATAGATAAGATTCTAGCTGAATGGGACCTCAGAAATGGACCAGTTCAATTCCCTTATCTTACACTGGAGGAGACTGAGGCTCTGAGAAATCTGACCTTTTTAATTTCATACAATTTAGTTAATGTAAAAATGAAGGGAAAATTGAGAGAGTAGCATTGACATATGTATATTACCATGTGTAAAATAGATAGCTGGTAGGAAATAGCAGTGTAGTGCAGGGAGCTTAGCTTGGTGCTCCATGATGACCTAGAGGTGCAGGATGCAGGGGTGGGTAAGTAAGTAAGTAAGTGTCAGTCGCTTCAGTCGTGCCCGACTCTGCAACCCCATGGACTGCAGCCCACCAGGCTTCTCTGTCCATGAGATTTTCCAGGCAAGGATACTAGAGTGGGTTGCCATTTCCTTCTCCAGGGGATATTCCCAACCCAGTGATCAAACCCGGGTCTCCTGCATTGCAGGTGGATTCTTTACTGACTGAGCTACAAGGGAGGGAGGCTCAAAAGAGAGGGAGTGTATGTATGCTGCTGCTGCTGCTAAGTCGCTTCAGTCATGTCCGACTCTGTGGACCCCATAGACGGCAGCCCACCAGGCTCCCCCGTCCCTGGGATTCTCAAGGCAAGAACACTGGAGTGGGTTGCCATTTCCTTCTCCAACACATGAAAGTGAAAAGTGAAAGTGAAGTCACTCAGTTGTGTCTGACTCTTCAAGACCCCATGGACTGCAGCCCACCAGGCTCCTCCGCCCAAGGGATTTTCCAGGCAAGAGTACTGGAGTGGGGTACCATTGCCTTCTCTGGAGTATATGTATACACACAGCTGATTCATTTTGTTGTGTAGCAGAAAGTAACACAACATTGTAAAGCAATTATACTCCAATTAAAAATAAATAATACATTAAAAAAAAACAAAGGGAAAAGAGTCAACCATTATAAGTCAAATGCTAACATTATAAATGTTGACGAAACTAAAGCTTTAGCTCTTAAACAATATTTAAGTCCTAGAAAAAGGCTTACCTACTTATAAATTACCTACTTAAAATTTAAGTCCTAGAAAAAGGTTTACCTACTTAAAATGTATCAAGAATACTGATATAACTTAATTTTAATGCAATGAAAAATTTACATGTTTTCTCATCAATCATTAAAATAAGATTTTATCCATGTAGGTTAGTGTAATAGAATAATAGCTTCCTAAAGATATTTACACCCTGAAACCAGAATCTGTAATGATATTACCTTACATGGTAAAAGGGACTTTGCAAATGTCAAGGATCTTAAGATGGAGAGGTTATCTGGGCTCACTAATATCTGCTTGGGCCCAGTGTAATCACAAGAATCCTTAAGAGAAGGAGGCAAAAGGGTGAAAGTCAGAGAAGATATGACAACAGTAGTGGAGAGAAGAGGGGAAGAAAGAAGAAGAGAGAGGGAAAAGGAGCGAAAGAGGCAGAGGGGAGGGGTGAAGGGGGGAGGCGGATGAAGTCAAAGAATGAAGGTGGACTCTAGAGGCTTGGAAAAGGCAAGGAAACAGATTTTCCCTAGCACTGCCAGAAAAAAAAAAAAAAACGCAGCCCTGCCAACTCATTTTGGAGCTCTACGCCAAATTCTGGAGTGGGCTGCCATTCTCTCCTCCATGGGATCTTCCCAATGAGGGATTGAACCAGTATCTCTTATGGTTCTTTACCACTAGCGCCACCTGGTAAGTTAGAACTTGGAAGCAGAGGTCTTTATGGAAGCTGAAGGCACCGGAGCCTGACGTCCACCTTCTTGGACTCACTTATCATCTCCTCCCACGAGGCCCTGCTGCTCTCCAGAGCACTCTGAAAGAGCAGGATCTGAGGGCTCTCCCTGCAGGACTCGTACAAACCTATCCCAGTTCCCTTCACTGTCTCAGAGAAGCTTTAAACTGCTCTCTTCTTTCAATGGGCACCCTTTTTCCCTCTCCCAAATTTTGGAGACCAAGTATGCAAATTCTTTAGTTAGAGAAAGGCTTAACCTTTTCCTCTCCTTTTCCTATATATTTTGAAGAGAAGAAAATGTGTTATGAATCAGCCTGGAAGAGATTTAATTTTTAGCATTTGTTTCTTATCCATATCCAATCAATCCCTTCAGTGCTAATTGCTTATATTGGCTGCACTGGTCACTGAGCCCAGGAACTGAGGGCGCAAGTCTACCTGGCCTACCTGGTGAGGTACCCCATCCTTTACTTCTCAGCTGCCACTACCCTTTTTTCAGTCTTCAACAGTACAGTCTCCTGGACTTTCAAAATAACTTGCTTTAGGGCTTTCTTATTATAGCTCATATCTGCAACCTAACCTTAAATAGGGGTGAGGTGTAGCTTTCAAAATTTGCAGTAATACTGTAGCCCCTAGCCATACACAGTTGTCAACATACACCTAATCCAATTAAAAAGTTCACTTTTTTCAGTCTTACTAATCATATTTCAAGAACTCAGTAGCTACTGAGTGGCAAATGACCACCATGATGAATAGTGCAAATACAGAACAATCTCCATTATCACAGAAAGTTTTACTGGGCAGTCCTGTTCTTAAACAGAAATCTGTGTATGTCTATGCTTCTCAGTTTAATATTTCTATTTGCCTAAAAGGAAACCTACACAGTTTGTAGGTAGTATAAATCCTCTGTGCTTACCCTTACCTCTTTATTTAGTGTCATCGTCCCTTAAATAAATTGTTCCCTTTCTGCTGGAAACCACCTTCTTTCTCTGCTCCTGTCCTGCCACTTAGCATTCAAGTCTCAGCTCACCTTTCATTCCCCACGAAGCCTTGGCTGAGTCTGACTTTTATGTCTGCTTGTCTCTCACTAGGAATTATGCTAATTGACCTTAAATAACATTTCTACTCTGTTTGAACATTTATCTCTCAGTAACTTGTAAGCTTCTTGATGACAGGAATATGTCTTATTTGTGTACATACAATTACATAGTCAAATATTACTCTAAATCTCCTTATTTAGAATTCTTTTAAAATGGATTTGCTCTATCTATGGAATTGGAAGGGAGCAACGCTGAATATTCATTGGAAGGACTAGTACTGAAGCTGAAGCTCCGATACTTTGACCTCCTGAGCGAAGAGCTGACTCATTGGAAAAGACCCTGATGCTGGGAAATATCGAGGACAAAAGGAGCAGGGGGTGACAGAGGATGAGATGGTTGGATGGCATCACTGACTCAATGGACACAAGTTTGAGCAGGCTCTGGGAGATAGTCAGGGACCCGGAAGCCTGGCGTGCTGCAGTTAATGGGGTTGCAAAGAGTTAGACACAACTTTGAGACTGAACAACAACAACCTTTCCAAAAGGCTGCCCAGTCACTTATAAAATGTAAACTTGCATTCTGAAGAAAGGGTAGACATATATATATGATAAATCATAATTCTTTTCAAAAAGGTTATGTTGACATAGAGTCACTGGCTGGATCACTAGGTTTCCAACTATTTATGATTATTATTGAGAGACAAGCTCTGTAGCACAGATATAACTTTATGTACCAGTCATGCTAAAGAACCTGTCAGAAAAATTTTCCACATAAAACAATTCAAAGGGTTCAATGCACCAATCTACTTTATTCAACCAAATTGCTTCCCTATTTATAGAGAAACACTGAGTTTAACTTATCAGTGCAAATATCAGTTTTGCTCACCAAGAAATCTTGATAAAATCCCTGGCCTCCAAGGAATGATATTTTCTTTTTGTTGTTATTCTTGTGTTCATAATGGCAGGAATTGATTGATTGATCAATTTTGATTGTAATATAGTTGATTTATAATGTGCCAATCTTTGCTGTACAACAAAGTGACTCAATTATATGCATATATAATATATTCTGTTTTAAATTTCTTTTCCATATGATTTATCACAAGATATTGAATATAGCTCCCTGTGCTTCCCTGGTGGCTCAGTGCTAAAGAATCTGTCTACCAATGTAGGAGATGCAGGTTGGAAAGATCCCCTGGAGAAGGAAGTGGCAACCCACTCCAGTGTTCTTGCCTAGGAAATCCCATGAACAGAAAGAGCCTGGCGGGCTACCGTCCATGGGGTCACAAAAGAATCAGACACAACTTATCAGCTAAACAACAAGGTGTACATTATGGTCTCCTTGTTTATCCATTTTAATTGTTATAGTTTGCATTTACCAATCTCCAACTACCAGACCATCCCTCTCCCCTCCCACCACCTTTGGCAACCACAAGTCTGCTCTCTATGTCTATGAGTCTGTTTCTGTTTTATAAATAGATTCATATGTATCATATTTTAGATTCCATATATAAGTGATATCATAAGGTATTTACCTTTCTCTAGTCTCTAGTTGCATCCATGTTGCTGTAAATGGCATTATTTTCTTCTATTCTATGCCAGTGTAGTATTTCATTTGGAGAAGGCAAAGGCACCCCACTCCAGTACTCCTGCCTGGAAAATCCCATGGACGGAGGAGCCTGGAAGGCTGCAGTCCATGGAGTCGCTGAGGGTTGGACACGACTGAGCGACTTCCCTTTCACTTTTCACTTACATGCATTGGAGAAGGAAATGGCAACCCACTCCAGTGTTCTTGCCTGGAGAATCCCAGGGACGGGGGAGCCTGGTGGGCTGCCGTCTATGGGGTCACACAGAGTCGGACACGACTGAAGGGACTTAGCAGCAGCAGCAGCAGTATTTCATTGTATATATGTACCACATCTTCTTTATCCATTCATCTGTCAAAGGATATCTAGGTTGTGTCCATGTCTGGTCTACTGTGAATAGTGCTGCTATGAACATAGCGGTGCATGTATCTTTTTTTTTTTTTCATGTATCTTTTTGAATTACAGTTTTGTCCAGGTTTATTTCTAGGGGTGGGATTGCTGGATTATGTGGTAATTCTATTTTTAGTTTTCTGAGGAACCTCCATACTGTTCTCCACAGTGGCTGTACCAACTTACCAAGACTGTAGGAGGGTTCCCTTGTCTCCACACCCTCTCCAGCATTTGTTATTTGTAGACATTTTCATGAAGACCATTGTGACTGGTATGAGGTGGTACCTCGTTGTTTTGATTTGCATTTCTCTAATAAGGAGCGATATTGAGCATCTTTTCATGTGCCTACTAGCCTTCTATTTGGAGAAATGTCTATTAAGGTCTTCTGTTCATGGCTAATTTTTCTATGAAAAGGGTGCATTATACACTGGGGAAAGTGGAGAAGTTGGTGCTGATTTTCTTTATATCTAAGGGATTTAACTTGAACATATCTGGAATTTAGAATTAAGTATTCAATGGTCGAACCATGCTGAATACCCATAAAAGGATAAATCTAAGTTTCACTGTTTCTCAAGTGACAGGTCCTGTTATAAATTCCCTTTGCAAAATAATGACTCTGGAGCCTTTGGGACCTGCTGCAAAGGTTCCACCTCTCTCAGGGGGCCGTTTCTTGCCTCCCCTTCTCCCAAACCACTGATATTACTGTTAGAAAAAAATACAAAAATTGATTTTATATTTAAACTTTGCCAACAAAACTGACTGGGATAAAAAAAAAAGTATTCTCAATCAACATAAACTCCTCCACATTTGTTAAGTACTTGCATACAAACCATTTTCTATGTGTTCCTTCAACAAATCTTGTTGTGCCTCGAGGCATTATTTAGGGGCTCTGAGAGGAGGGCTACTGAGTAACACTTGACTGGACTGTTGTTCTCTCAGGCGCTGTTTCCTACTTGGGGAGTGGATAATGGATTAAATAGACAAGACAGATTTAGATTCTGATAAATAGCATGAGGCAAAGGTAGTGAGTGAAATCACTATGGTCTGCTTTAGACTGTGTGGTCGGGGAAGGCTTCTGGTAACAGACTGTGCTGAGCGGAGAGCTGAATCATGCAGTGTCACATCAGGTCTGAGGGCTGCTCTATCTGTTCCATGTGATAGTATTTGAAGGTGGGGCCATTGGGAGGGACGTCATAAATGATTAGCTCCTCCATGGAAGGGATTAATGAATACCCTATAAAAGAGAGCCCATGAAGAGCCTCCATCATGTGAGGACACATGGAGGAGACGGAACTTATGAACATGGATGTGAGGTTTCATCAAACTCTCTGAATTGCATCAAAAGCTGAAATCTGTGAGAAATCTGTGAGAAATCTCTCCCAAACTGTGAGAAATGAACATCTGTTGTTATTAGCCATCCAGTCTGTGGTATTTTTGTTATAGCAGCCTGAATGGGCTAAGACAGGGACCAAAGCTCAAGGCAGAGGAGAACACTGGTGTGAAGGCATTAAGAAAGGAATGTGCTCCAGGAAGGAAGGAAAGCAGATGTAAGTGAGGAAAGGCGGGAGGAGAGGCAAGAGTGATGATGAGAGCCTGGCATGGATTTCCAGTGTAGTAGGAGAAACTGGCAGCCTCTAAGCAAGGCTACAACAGAATTTCCTTTTCCAGATTATCACTTAATAGTCTACTTAATAGTACTACTTAATAGTACTTAAGGTCTGCTGATGCTAAGTCGCTTCAGTCGTGTCCGACTCTGTGCAACCCCATAGACAGAAGCCCACCAGGCTCCTCCGTCCCTGGGATTCTCCAGGCAAGAACATTGGAGTAGGTTGCCATTTCCTTCTCCAGCTTAAGGTCTACTTAATAGTAACTAAGCCCTGTAAAAAGTAGAAGCATGGAGACATGTGAAGGTGTCTGGCCTCTGTCAACCAGGCCAGAGGAATACCCTGGGCAGTCAGCGGTAGAGAAGCTGGGGAAGAGCTAGAGCGAGAAAATGAGAGCACCACTGGCCCAGATGCCAGAGCTGTGGGGAGACGCTGGATCTGCCATGGAGGTGGAATTGACAGACACAATCTCAAACTGGCTAGGGAGTGTGAATGACAGAATGATTTAGGGGGACCTTCTAACTTCTAGCTTGAATAGTTTCATGGATGGAAGAACATTTGCTAAGATGGAATAAAGTGTGCAAGTTGGGGATCTTGGGAGGAAAAAATTAATTGTACAACAGCCCAGTGAGATGGGTGCTATTATTTCCTCCACATTATAGATGAAAGAGTAGAGCCTTAAAGAGCTTGTTCAGAGTCGCATAGGTAGCAGCACAGTGAGAGTAATCCCAGAGAGGTGGGCTCCTGAGCCTGCCCTGCCAGCCAGCACTGCCTTGGCTCACCACTGTTGCTTGCATTCCAGCAGTGAAAATTCTTGGGAAATTCTTGATGCTCGTAAGGTTTGTAGAAAAGGAAAGGTAAACTGGGAGTTCTAACAAAGTGGATATGAATCCTTTTCTTGTGAATAATTTTCCAGCAGTTTTGGGCACTAGTGATGTTGGGGCTTCCTTGGTAACTCAGTAAGTAAAGAATCTGCCTGCAATGCAGGAGACCCGAGTTTGATCCCTGGGTCAGGAAGATCCACTCCAGGATTCTTGCCTGGAGAGTCCCATGGACAGAGGAGCCTGGCAGGCTACAGTCCATGGGGTCACAAAGAGTCAGACACGACTGAATGACTAACACACACACATATGTGCATGCGTGCACACACACACACACACACACACACACACAAACACACTGGTGATATTAATGCCAGCTGTGCTAAGATAACATTGGCCAAGTGTGCCTAGATTCCTGATGCTTGAACAAAGAATTCCAGGAAAATACAACCAAAGGGGAATGAAAAATAAGTAACGTCTGCTTTGTTATTAAGTTCAAGTGCTGGCTTTCCTTTAGGACTGTCTAATTTCCATGAGGGTTAATATTATACCTTTTCCCACTTGCCCTAGGCCTTTCCTCTTACAGGATATTAAACATGACAACCACACCTGTCCTTCTGTGATAACATGAGCAAGTGAGAGGCTCAATCAAGCACGTTTTCCCAGCACTATGCTCCAGGAAATTTCTGTGCTCAGAATAACTTGAAGATTGCTCTGAAGATGGCTTATCTTGCTCACTGGGATCCAGTGCCTCTGCTTGCAGCTCCAAAGGGATTCTGTGTGATCTCATGAGCTGCCACTAGCAGTTACCTTCGCTCGGGTGTGGGGGTGGCATTTGACATAAGAACACTGCAGAACAAGAGAGTTAACAGTGCAATTAACAAACCGGATTACCTTTTAAAAATAGGGTCTACTTTTATATTTATTCCTGAGTTGCAAAGAGTTTCACATTTGAGATGTTGCTCTTTTTACTGATGAAAGCCTAAAAATAAATTGCCTGGTTCTCCTGGGGATACATTCCTTGTATTCTCCTTGGTGATTTAACCTGCCTTTCAAAGCTAAGTCTATGAAGCAGGGCCATGCTAAAGAGTGATGCTTACATGTTCTTGGTGTGAAGTAAACCCTGGGGATTAGATGAAGTTAGCTGTATATTGTCACCATGCTTATTTAACTTATATGCAGAGTACATCATGTGAAATGCAGGGCTGGATGAAACACAAGCTGGAATCAAGATTGCTGGGAGAAATATCAATAACCTCAGATATGCAGATGACACCACATTATGGCAGAAAGTGAAGAGGAATTAAAGAGCCTCTTAATGAAAGTGAAAGACAAGAGTGAAAAAGCTGGCTTAAAACTCAACATTCCAAAAACAAAGATCATGGCTTCTGGTCCCATCACTTCATGGCAAATAGAGGGTGAAACAATGGAAACAGTAAGAGACTTTATTTTCTTGAGCTCCAAAATCACTGTGGACAGTGCCTGCAGCCATGAAATTAAAAGACACTTGCTCCTTGGAAGAAAAGTTATGACAAACCTATACTGTATATTGAAAAGCAGAGCCATTACTTTACCTACAAATGTCCAAATAGTCAAAGCTATGGTTTTCCCAGCAGTCATGTATGGATGTGAGAGGTGGACAATAAAAAAGGCTGAGCACCGAAGAATTGATGCCTTTGAACTATGGTGCTGAAGAAGACTCTTGAGAGTCCCTTGGACTGCAAGGAGATCAAACCAGCCAGTCCTAAAGGAGATCAACCCTGAATACTCATCGGAAGGACTGATGCTGAATTCCAGTAGTTTGGATACCTGATGTGAAGAGACAACTAATTGGAAAAGACTCTGATACTGGGAAAGATTGAAGACAGGAGGAAAAGGGGATGACAAAGGATGAAGTGGTTGAATGGCAACACTGACTCAATGGATATGAGTTGAGTAAACTCTGGGAGATGGTGAAGGACAGGGAAGCCTGGTGTGCTGTAGTCCATGGGATCACAAAGAGACAGACATTAGTAAGCAACTGAATAGCAAAGTGGTATTTAGCTCATTCAAATACTTACTTTTAGCAAATCCTGAGAATGCTGAACTTCAGCTCTTAATCTAGTTTGTAAAGGTTTGCATTCAAAGTAGGGAGTTTGGAAGAGATCATCTGTAAATGAGCTCTGTACCTGGTTTGTACCCTAAGAATTCCAGGTTTTCTTTCTGTGCTATTCAGGGTGGTGAATTCCAGTCTTTTGTAAAGAAATCAAGGCCAAATCTCTGAGCAAGTTTTCTGGCTTTGGAGAGACTGCTTTGCTATCTTGGCCTGGAGTTATTTGAGGGGCAAAAAGGCTGAAATAGGACTTATTTGTTTGTTATGGATTTGGTCAGTTTTTGCTAAAATAATTTTTTTTATTTTCTTCCTTTATTTTTTTCTGTAGTTTTTAAAGAGCCTCTGGTGAAAGATAGTTACATCTCTTAATTCCTTTCATTTTAAATTCATATTGAAGGCTTCGTAGAGATGAATGTCCCTAAAATGGGTTTTTCCACAGAGTAGTCTGTGGGGCTCAGGTGCTGTCAGCCTGTTCTGTGTGGACAAGGCGGAGCAGAGGGGGAAGTCAATGTGGAACCAACGTTATGGTGGCTGGCGGCAATCAGGCAAGCAGCAAACCCAAACGCCTGTGATGCTGTGGCTTGTCACCAGAGGCAACAAGTGGATGCTAACAGCTTGGTGTTAGCATCAGAAACACAAGTGACTCGGATGAGACATGCAGGCAGGGCAATGAGGAGAAAGACACGCACGGAAGACATGACACAGACTGTGTGATGGCTGCAGGAATGGGGCCATGAGAGCAGAAAGAGGAATAGCTCGTGAATGGACCATCTGTCCTGGAAATCCTTCCAACATGGTTGAGATGGTTATACTTTGAACACAAGATATTTTATCTTGGTTCTCAGATACAGTGATGGAAATGTCATCAAAGAGGCTGAGCCACAGTCGTTTCCAGCAAGAGTGGCTTCTGGCTAAAAGCAAGAGCAACCAGGGTCCTGTCTGCAACATGGATGAGCTCTCTCTGCACAGGGTCAGTGGGGAAGATGATAACTGTGGTTGTGTTCAAACACGGTGTAAGCATAGGATTTCCAATGTTAGAAAGTAAAAGATGAAACCTATCATTTGAAAAAAGGTTAGTTTAGATAATGACTTTAAGAAGTCCACAGTCTGGAAGGTGACACATGGCCCTGGTCCCTAAGCTGGGGGTGGACAAAATCTCCATGAGAAATGGTAGTGGTGCCTTATGTGAAATTCATCAAGGTCATCTTTCCTGAGTCAGTTGCATCGATTGACTTTCCATCTAGAAAAGCAGCTGGCACGTAGGCTTAGGCTGACTAAGACCTGACCAAATTTCTGGTCCAGTGTTTTTCTGACACAAGTTGTCACATCTCTCCTGATCACTTCATTGACAGCAATTTGTAGACATAAAAACAGATATCTGAGATGACCCTCCAGTGAAAATCATGCTCAAGACAAGACACCCATTAGCATGACACACCTTGGAACAATGAGGTCTCAGTCGAAAACAGGTGGCACATACTGACAGGACTCATGTAAATGAGACCATAATGAAGGGATTTCTTATAGATGGCTGGGAAGATTCAAATGAACCAAAAAAGAACGCTGAGCAGCCTAGGGTGGAGTACAAGTGGGCAGGCCGAAGGAGACAAGAGGAGAGAGTGCTATTACTGGAGTCCAGTCTGAGCTGGAACTGTGGAAGAGGGCTGTTCCAACCACAGCAATAGGACAGTTCTCAACCAGGGGCAGTTTCTCCCATGGATGTTGGCAACGTCGGGAAACATTATTGGTTCAGACTGAGACATCGGGGAGATGGAATTGCTACTGGCATCTAGAAAGAACAGGTCAGGGATGCTGCCAAACATCCTATGATGCACAGGACAGACCCCACAACAAAGAAATATTTATCCCCAAATGTCAACAGTGCCAAGGTTAAGAAACCCTGTGATGGAGGAACACAGGCACTGAAAGAACGATGGCTGGGCAGAGAGTAAAGGCGGATGGATGACCAATCTCCTTCTCACTCCCCTTTCTTACCACTTGCCATTGCCTCCATTGGTTGAACCGATAGGAAGCTAATAGGGAGCTGGGGATCCCAGATGATGTGATCTATAGCAGTCAGCCTCCAGGGCCTTGAAAGAATGGAGAGTATTTCTGGAGAGACACATGGAGAATAACTGCACAGCCTTCAATTAACTTCTAAGTGTTAATACTTGAAAATGAGTACAGTCAAGGCCATAAAAAATAAACAGAAAACACTATCACTTGATAATCTCTGAGTGATAAGAGTATAAGTTTTATAACAAGAATGTGATTAAAAATGCTGAACAAGGAAAAGTCAGAGAGCAAAAAAGGAGCTTGGAAATTAAAAAATGGAATAGCAAAAATGAAAACTTTTATACTAGTGGTACTCTTTTTGGCCTGGAGACCAGTGAAAATGCTGATTTTCTTGTCTAGGTTGATGCTGAGCAAAACATACAGCATATAGAACACAGCAAGCTCAAAGGCTGGAAGACAGAGAGGCTGCGAGAACACAATCCATGTTAACAAAGTATTGGGCAAGATCATTGGACTAATTCGCGTCATACAAGGACTGATTTTATCTTGTTCTTCAAATCCAGGGTGACCTCACTTCATCATTGGATAAAGTATATTCTTGTACAGTTTCTTTATTTAACCTCTAAAGTCATATAAAAGTATATAGGGAGGCTCTTAGAGCACAAGGCTAAACTACCAATTCCTCTTAGTTCCCATATCTTTGAGAAGGTTCTGAGAGCTGGTATAAAAGTAAGGAAAGGATTTTGTTTGCCTGAGGACCTCATACACTTTCTGGGAGAGACAATGACTAGACAAGTTGAGATTCCTGACCTCTTGGACCAATATTCTCAATGACTCTGGGGTAAGGTATGGGGGAGATAAGCCATTAGCTTCCCAAGTAGACTATGGAAGGGAATAAAGTTGAGTTAAACAGCTGCATTCACTCAGATTTTCTCTTTATTTGGTCCTAAGGAATATGTGTCATTTTCTTCAGGAGACAGAGCTATAACAAATGCACTGATCAAGAGAATGAGATGATAAGTCATAGACTGGATAAAAATATTTGCAAAAGACATACTGTTAAAGGATTGCTATCCAAAATAAATAAAGAACTCCTGAAACTCAACAATAAGAAAACAAACAACCCAATTAAAAAATGAGTCTAAGGCTTTAACAGACATCTCATTAATGAGATACACAGATGGCAAAAAAGCATAAGAAAAGATGGACACAACATATGGCATATGGTGCAGAGTGCATGCACTCACATCTGACTCTTTATGACCCCATGGGTGTAGCCCGTCAGGCTCCTCTGTCCAGGGAATTCTCCAGGCAAGAATACTGGAGTGAGTTGCCCCTTTCTATGCTAGGAGATCTTTTCGACCCAGGGATTGAACCTGTGTCTCTGGAGTCTCCGGCATTGGCAAGTGGATTTTTTATTTATTTATTTTTTACACCACTATGGTGCCTGGGAAGCCCAACATATGTCATAAGGGGACTGCAAATTAAAATAACAGTGAGATGCCACTACACACCTATTAGAAAGGCCAAAATGCAGAACACTGACAACACCAAATGCTGGTGAGGATGTGGAGCAACAGGAACTTTCATTCATTGTTGGTGGGAATGAAAACTAATATAGACACTTAGGAAGAAAGTTTGGTGACTTCTTGCAAAACAAATACCTGATCTCCTCCAAAAAGCTATATTCCTTAAATGTAGCAAGCAGATTTGCTCTGCTGTGGTTCCTGAAAAAAGATGCAGCATGAGTTGTGGGGGACTCATTCTTCCATAGTTTTAGCATGGAAATTATTGACTTTGAATAAGAACAGCTGCGACCACCATGGTAGAAAACAGCAGAAACAGGTTTCACAGATACTGTCACCACCAAAGGTCACACAGCATTAAGGGTCATGTAGGCTGAAGAGAGACAGTGAACTAATGCTGCAGGTCAGAAGAAGAGGTGAGTTGGCAGGGCTGCCACACACATGTTGGTTGTCCATGCTCAAGGACACGCAGCCAAGGGAATTAGAACATGCTTGAAATCCAGTTCCTCTCTTCATCTGCTTGGAGAAAGAGCAACTTTTACTAATTTGCACAAAGATCATATCCCACAAAATGGGACAGAGACACTGGCAATGTTGTGATCTTTCCTTAGCACCTTTCAATCAGAGTGCAGGCTCTAGGGGCTGGTGTTCTGGCAGTTTTGCTCATGGAGAGAGAGCAAACCCTAAACCAGAGATTTGGGGTTTAATACGTGTTACTGTTACTCCCTGATAGCTCATCGGGTAAATAATCTGCCTGCAATGCAGGAGACCCAGAGACACAGGCTCGATCCCTGGGTCAGGAAGAACCCCTGGAGAAGGAAATGGCAACCCACTCCAGTATTCTTGCCTGGATATCCCCATGGATAGAGGAGCCTGGTAGGCTACAGTCCAAAGGGTTGCAAAGAGTCAGACACAACTGAGCGACTAAGCGTACACACTGTTACTCTAGGATAATCCCTGTGAGGATGCTTGGGGAAATGTAGGTCACATATATTAGATATTAATTTAGGTTGAAATGTTCATTTATACTTTTGCAAAAGAACTTTAATATGTACAGAACTTAGTTTTTAAAAAGTGTAATCTAAGGTGACTTTCCAGATAAGAATGTGTATTTTTATTTCCCATCGTTCATTCCTTCCCCTTTTTTATTTAAGAGTACCATGACATTAACTGTATGTGGGAAGTTATTTAATCCACTTTCAAAGAGCTTTTATTACACGATTTTGAAGTGCAGAATAGTACCCTTTATTTAAAACATTCAGGACATTATGTAGGTCTAGAAGAGAAAAAAAAATAGGTTTTTTTTAAAGCAAAGGTACTAAATATATCAATTTACTTTCAATAATGTTACATGCTACCTATTCAGTTTGTTTTGTGAAACACACACACACCTTAAATGTTATGTGTTAATCAGACCCCTGTTCAATATGAAAATGATTTGGGCATAAACATTTCATAATAGGAAGTTATGATTGAATGATATCTCCTGACTTGCTCTGTAGAACAGATAATCAAGTTGTCTTTCAAAGATTAAACCTGCAGTGAATGTTTTACTAGGGAAATAAGTGAAATTGATTATATATTCTAGGTAAAAAAAGGAAAGACACTATAATTACTTTCAATCTCTTCGTAAAATGTTTTTCCATTAGCAGAGATTTTCAAAACTGTTAGAAAATGCAGAAAATCAGAGCAAGAGCACATTAATCATAGAAATTCGAAGTGGAAGAGCCCTGTTCAGTTGGTCCACCCCCATCTTGCCAAGATGGTGCCTCACCCACACTATTCAGTCCAACTTAAAGGGACCAGAGTGATAAGCCTCTCGCCCCACTTCCCTGAAGGAAATCCTGAACTACTTTGCTGGGTTTTGGAAGATAATGGGGGTTTTAAGCAAGACTTGAAAATAATCATGTTCTAAAATGGCTAGTCTTCAAATCATCTTTGATCCAAATATCATTCAGATGCAATTCTTTATACAGTGCTTCTTCTACTGCCCTGTCTGTCACCAGACCAAAGTACAAGTACCTGCTTATGTCAAGCACTGCCCACACTTGGAGATACGGCCTTTAAAGGGCTGTTAAGTTAAAATTGAGCCATTAGGGCATTCTAATGAACCCCACTAGGGTTCTAATCCAATCTGACTGGTGTCCTTCATAGAAGAGGAAATCTGGACACACAAAGACCTACCAGGCATGCACACACACACGGAAGAAAGGCCATGCGAAGACACAAGGAAAATATGACCATTTTTAAGTCAAGAAGAGAGGCCTCAGAAGAAACTAAACCTGACAACACCTTGACTTGGACTTCTGGCCTCCTGAGCAGTGAGAAGACAAATGTCTATGGTCTGTGTTATGACATACCTAGCAAACTAATATAGTCATCATGTGGTCCCTATGTATATGTAATCAGAAGAGAGTCATAGAAACCAGTCAACGGAAAGAAGCCTGAGATTTAGACTGTCACCTTAGCTCTTGTAAGAGAAATAAAATCAGGCTGCCTAAGCATGCCACTGAACGCTGTGTGCAGATCTTTCCTGATATGTAGGCTGTGCCTCCAAAGCTTGCTTCGTGTGTGTATAGAAACAATGCCCAGACTCAGTAAGTCAACAGCGACTAATCACTATGACAAATTCATGTGGAATAAATCGACAAAGTCAGAAGATCTTTAAATATACCTCTAGCATCTTTGGCTTTGTCTGTAAAAAGTTGAAAGACAAGGTAGCATGGGCAATGTTTTCTTTAAAGATTCCAACTGAGTATAATTATCCTGCATCACATTCTCTACATTCTCAGTCTTCGACTCCTCCTTGAAAGAAATAGAAGAATTAGAAATAAATACCTGTGGTGGATTCATTTTGATATTTGGCAAAACTAATACAATTATGTAAAGTTTAAAAATAAAATTAAAAAAAAGAAATAAATAATTATCTACTTTGTTAATGCTGAAGAGGCAGATGTGATGTCCTAAACTTTGGTCATATAAAAATAAGAGAGTTCCAGTGAAGGATAGAGGGAATTGAAGGGGGGAAAAGTATGCTTGGCTATGAACTCTCAAACCTAATAGAGCAATGACAGTAGTTGAGATAGAACACAGCCTACAGTGCTGACTTGATGAAGATACTATTCCAAGTCCTTTTCATATATAAGTTCATCCGATTCCAACAACTACTTTATGATGTAGGCACTATTGTTATTTTCATTTCTGAATGGCGAAGTTGAAGTGCAGAGGGATGAAAACTTTAGCCAATGTCACACAGCTGAATGAGGTAGATGAAACTGGAGCCTATTATACAGAGTGAAGTAAGCCAGAAAGAAAAACACCAATACAGTATACTAAGGCATATATATGGAATTTAGAAAGATGGTAACGTTAACCCTGTATGCGAGACAGCAAAACAGACACAGATGTATAGAACAGTCTTTTGGACTCTGTGGGAGAGGGAAAGGGTGGGATGATTTGGGAGAATGCCACTGAAACATGTAAATTATCACATGTGAAATGAATCGCCAGTCCAGGTTTGATGCATGATACAGGGTGCTCAGGGCTGGTGCACTGGGATGACCCAGAGGGATGCGATACCAGGGAAGTGGGAGGGGGGTTCAGGATGGGGAACACATGTACACCCATGGCAGATTCATGTTGATGTATGGCAAAACCAATACAATATTGTAAAGTAAATAAATAAAACTAAAAAAAAAAAAAAAAAAGAAAGAAAGAACCAGGACTTGGTTTATGACTGGTTCCTGAGTCCTTGCTTCTAATCACTGGCCATGCTGCCTCTCTAGAACACTAGTTTGTGTACAAAGCTATGTGTATCAAAGTGTTTTACAACAGTGTTTAGAATGAGAAAAATTGGAAGCAAAATAGACATTAACCAATATGGTATTGCTGCTGCTGCTGCTAAGTCACTTCAGTCATGTCCGACTCTGTGCGACCCCAGAGATGACAGCCGACCAGGCTCCCCCGTCTCTGGGATTCTCCAGGAAAGAACACTGGAGTGGGTTGCCATTTCCTTCTCCAAAGCAAAAAGTGAAAAGTGAAAGTAAAGTCCCTCAGTCGTGTCCGACTCTTAGCGACCCCATGGACTGCAGCCTACCAGGCTCCTCCATCCATGGGATCTTCTAGGCAAGAGTACAGGAGTAGGGTGCCATTGCCTTCTCCGAATATGGTGTCCAGTTCACTTCAGTCGCTCAGTCATGTTTGACTCTTTGTGACCCCATGAATTGCAGCACGCCAGGTCTCCCTGTCCATCACCAACTCCCAGAGTTCACTCAGACTCACGTCCATCGAGTCAGTGATGCCATCCAGCCATCTCATCCTCTGTCGTCCCCTTCTCCTCCTGCCCCCAATCCCTCCCAGCATCAGAGTCTTTTCCAATGAGTCAACTCTTCACATGAGGTGGCCAAAGTACTGGAGTTTCAGCTTTAGCATCATTCCTTCCAAAGAAATCCCAGGGCTGATCTCCTCTTCAGAATGGACTGGTTGGATCTCCTTGCAGTCCAAGGGACTCTCAAGAGTCTTCTCCAACACCACAGTTCAAAAGCATCAATTCTTTGGCACTCAGCCTCCTTCACAGTCCAACTCTCACATCCATACATGACCACAGGAAAAACCATAGCCTTGACTTTGTTGGCAAAGTAACGTCTCTGTTTTTGAATATGCTATCTAGGTTGGACATAACTTTCCTTCCAAGGAGTAAGTGTCTTTTAATTTCATGGCTGCTGTCACCATCTGCAGTGACTTTGGAGCCCAAAAAAAATAAAGTCTGACACTGTTTCCCCATCTATTTCCCATGAAGTGATGGGACCAGATGCCATGATCTTCATTTTCTGAATGTTGAACTTTAAGCCAACTTTTTAACTCTCCACTTTCATTTTCCTCAAGAGGCTTTTTATTTCATCTTAACTTTCTGCCATAAGGGTGGTGTCATCTGCATATCTGAGGTTATTGATATTTCTCCCAGCAATCTTGATTCCAGCTTGTGCTTCTTCCAGCCTAGTATTCATCATGATGTATTCTGCATATAAGTTAAATAAGCAGGGTGACAATATACAGCCTTGACGAACTCCTTTTCCTATTTGGAACCAGTGTGTTGTTCCATGTCCAGTTCTAACTGTTGCTTCCTCACCTGCATACAGGTTTCTTAAGAGGCGGGTCAGGTGGTCTGGTATTCCCATCTCTTTCAGAATTTTCCACAGTTTATTATGATCCACACAGTCAAAGGCTTTGGCATAGTCAATGAAGCAGAAATAGATGTTTTTCTGGAACTCTCTTGCTTTTTCCATGATCCAGCGGATGTTGGCAATTTGATCTCTGGTTCCTCTGCCTTTTCTAAAACCAGCTTGAACATCAGGAAGTTCACGGTTCACATATTGCTGAAGCCTGACTTGGAAAATTTTGAGCATTACTTTACTAGCGTGTGAGATGAGTGCAATTGTGAGGTAGTTTGAGCATTCTTTGGCATTGCCTTTCTTTGGGATTGGAATGAAAACTGACCTTTTCCAGTCCTGTGGCCACTGCTGAGTTTTCCAAATTTGCTGGCATATTGAGTGTAGCACTTTCACAGCATCATCTTTCAGGATTTGAAATAGCTCAACTGGAATTCTGTCACCTCCACTAGCTTTGTTCATAGCGATGCTTTCTAAGGCCCACTTGATTTCACATTCCAGGATGTCTGGCTCTAGGTCAGTGATCACACCATCGTGATTATCTGGAACGTGAAGAAGTTTTTTGTACAGTTCTTCTGTGTATTCTTGCCACCTCTTCTTGATATATTCTGCTTCTGTTAGGTCCATACCATTTCTGCAAATTTGGCCTTGGAATATGGAATGAAGCAGGGTGAAGACTAATAGAGTTTTGCCAAGAAAATGCACTGGTCATAGCAAACACCCTCTTCCAACAACACAAGAGAAGACTCTACACATGGACATCACCAGATGGTCAAGACCAAAATCAGATTGATTATATTCTTTGCAGCCAAAGCTGGAGCAGCTCTATAGAGTCAACAAAAACAAGACCAGGAGCTGACTGTGGCTCAGATCATGAACTCCTTATTACCAGATTCAGACTTAAATTGAAGAAAGTAGGGAAAACCACTAGACTGTTCAGATATGACCTAAATCAAATCCCTTATGATTATACAGTGGAAGTGAGAAATAGTTTTAAGGGCCTAGATCTGATAGATAGAGTGCTTGATGAACTATGGATGGAGGTTCGTGATATTGTACAGGAGACAGGCATCAAGACCATCCCCATGGAAAAGAAATGCAAAAAAGCAAAATGGCTGTCTGGGGAGGCCTTACAAATAGCTGTGAAAAGAAGAAAAGCGAAAAGCAAAGGAGAAAAGGAAAGATATAAGCATCTGAATGTAGAGTTCCAAAGAATAGCAAGAAGAGATAAGAAAGCCTTCCTCAGTGATCAATGCAAAGAAATAGAGGAATATGGTATTAGGTAAATGAAATTCGTCAGAATAATGTTTTGGATTTGTAATTAATATATATTCTATGTGGCAATAATTGGAGACCCTGTGAATGTTCTTTTTCCCAATAACCTTTGACTCTGTTGTTTTAGAAGTCATTAATAATTCTTGCTTATCATGCATGCATGCTAAGTCACATCAGTCGTATCCAACTCTTTGCAAACCAATGGAATGTAGCCCCCCAGGTTCCTTTGATCATGGGATTCTCCAGGCAAGAATATTGGAGTGGGTTGCCACTCTCTCCTCCAAGGGATCTTCCTGGCCCATGGATTGAACCCACGTCTCTGAAGTCTCTTGCATTAGCAGGTATATGGCCAGGTGGGTTCCAAGCACTGACAAGGAGAAGGCAGTGAGGTAAGGGAGAAAGAACACAGGATTCTGAAATAGAGGAGGCCTGGATTTCAATCTCATCTCTGTCACTGACTAGTTGGGTTATTTTGAAGATTTTATTTCACTTTGAACTTCACCTAAAAATAGGAAAAATAAGAATTTGTCCCATAAGGTATGTAAAATGGAATCAGAAATTATGTAAAAGGTTAAAAAACTACAACTATATCTGCATCTATAGCAAGCCATCCACCCATTCACCTAGCCTGCTAGAATTACCTCATTTCTATCCATTTCTAATAGGATAGGTGCCAGGATCCAGCGTGAGGAACTCTGCCCGTGGCAAAGGTCATAAGGAAGGAGGCTCGGCGTACGCAAAGGCGGGATCGAGCCTCAGGAGTCCCCCTGGAAATTCTTGAGCATCTACCCCCAAAACCAGAGTCTGCCTACTTTACTGCGTTGTGCTCTCACCTACACCTCTGACTTTATGGGGGGCTGTCCTGGGTGTGACAAGAGTGTTTTAGTTCACAACCGTGAAAGGCATGAGATGTTCCAAACTGTCTGAATACAGATTCCTTTGAGCAGTTAAAAGATTGATCAGAAATTGTATTGGTGAAGGGTTTTTCACTTGTTGGGCCAATGTTTGCTGCTAAGTCTCCATATCCCTTACCTACTGTGTCCCTGGCAGTGTATTGATTAATATAATTGGTGTAAGTAGTAGCTTTAATGTTTGTAACCTGGGACCCTTGAGTTAATTCTTTTTCTTGTTATAGCCCACCACACCTTTGCCCTATAGGAATGCAACTTTATCTAATGCTTTTGGAGGGTGGCGCCTGACTAGTCACCTTTAGAGAAAAATAAGTTTTCTGAAGAAAGGGTCTTAAAATGTTAACAGGCCTCCGGGCCAGAAGATGATGCAAATCACCTAAACTTTTGCATATGATAAGTTTGCAGGAAGAAAGCCTGGCTTACTGCATGACTCTACCCCTTCCCCCATTATCCTCTATGCATAACTTAAGGTATAAAACTACTTTGGAAAATAAAGTGTGGGCCTTGTTCACCGAAACTTGGTCTCCCCATGTCGTTCTTTCTCTCACCTTCTGGCTGAATTATTCAGCCTCTTTTCTCCACTGAATTTCCTCACTGAGCTATCCTTATTTAACCACTCTTTATAGCTTTAATTAACATTTAAATAAGCTGTTGTTTGCTGATCGCCCGAAGCCGGCTCCCCTTCGAATTCCCTGGATCCACCGGGGCTGGACCCCGGCAGTATAGGATGAATTTTTAGGTTTTTTACATACTGAGTACCTATAGTATAGATATATAGGCACCTGATCCCATTACTTTATGGCAAATAGATGGAGGGAAAGTGGAAACAGTGACAGACTTTATTTTCTTGGGCTCCAAAATCCCTGTGGTTGGTGACTATAGCCATGAAATTAAAAGATGTTTGCTCCTTGGGAGAAAAGCTATAACAAACCTAGATTCAAAACCAGGGATATCACTTTGCCAACAAAGGTCCATGTGGTCAAAATTATGTACAGATGTGAGAAGTGGATCATAAAGAAGGCTAAGTGCCAAAGAATTGATGCTTTTAAACTGGTGCTGGAGAAGACTCTTTAGAGTCACTTGGACAGCAAGGAGAACAAACCAGTCAATCCTAAAGGAAATCAACCCTGAATATTCATTGGAAGGGCTTATGCTGAAGCTCTAATACTTTGGTCATGTGCTGTGAAGAATGAACTCATTGGAAAAGACCCTGATGCTGGGAAAGACTGAGGGCAAGAGAAGTGAGTGGCAGAGGTTAGATAGTATCACTGACTCAATGGGCCTGAGCAGTAATGGTTAGATAGCAGATGGTTAGATAGCATCACTGACTCAATGGGCCTGCATAGTAATAGATACTTAAGTAGTAATAGACACTCTAAGCATTTAGAATATTTCCACATATATTTTATTATTGCACTTTCTAAACAATCCTCTAGGGTAACAGAGGAATACGGAATAAAGCAGGGCAAAGACTAATACAGTTTTGCCAAGAAAATGCACTGGTTATAGCAAACACCCTCTTCCAACAACACAAGAGAAGACTTTACACATGGACATCACCAGATGGTCAATACCGAAATCAGATTGATTATATTCTTTGCAGCCAAAGATGGAGAAGCTCTATAGAGTCAACAAGAACAAGACCAGGAGCTGACTGTGGCTCAGATCATGAACTCCTTATTGCCAAATTCAGACTGAAATTGAAGAAAGTAGGGAAAACCACTAGACCATTCAGGTATGACCTAAATCAAATCCCTTATGATTATACAGTGGAAGTGAGAAATAGATTTAAGGGCCTAGATCTGATAGATAGAGTGCTTGATGAACTATGGATGGAGGTTCGTGATATTGTACAGGAGACAGGCATCAAGACCATCCCCATGGAAAAGAAATGCAGAAAAGCAAAATGGCTGTCTGGGGAGGCCTTACAAATAGCTGTGAAAAGAAGAAAAGTGAAAAGCAAAGGATGCTGGGGTCCAGCCCCGGTGGATCCAGGGAATTCGAAGCGGGGACGTCGTCGGCGAGGATCAGGAAACAACTGCTTAATTAAATGTTAATTAAGGATATAAAGAGTAATAGAATAAGGACAGCTCAGTGAGGAAATTCAGTGGAGAAAAGAGGCCGAATAATTCAGCCAGAAGGTGAGAGAAAGAACGACATGGGGAGACCAAGTTTCGGTGAACAAGGCCCGCACTTTATTTTCCAAAGTAGTTTTTGTACCTTAAGTTATGCATAGAGGATAATGGGGGAAGGGGTAGAGTCATGCAGTAAGCCAGGCTTTCTTCCTGCAAACTTATCATATGCAAAAGTTTAGGTGATTTGCATCATCTTCTGGCCCGGAGGCCTGTTAACATTTTAAGACCCTTTCTTCAGAAAATTTATTTTTCTCTAAAGGTGACTAGTCAGGCGCCACCCTCCAAAAGCATTAAAGTTGCATTCCTATAGGGCAAAGGTGTGGTGGGCTATAACAAGAAAAAGAATTAACTCAAGGGTCCCAGGTTACAAACATTAAAGCTACTACTTACACCAATTATATTAAGCAATACACTGCCAGGGACACAGCAGGTAAGGGATATGGAAACTTAGCAGCAAACATTGGCCTAACAAATGAAAAACCCTTCACCAATACAATTTCTAATCAATCTTTTAACTGCTCAAAGGAATCTGTATTTAGACAGTTTAGAACATCTCATGCCTCTCACAGTTGGGAGGCTCTGAGCAATCACATGTGGCTGGAAAAACCTATCCAGGCAGGCTAGAGGACTTCCAAAGGGGTTTGTAGGTTGAAACACTGTCACACCCAGGAATTATTAACTGGAGCTGTAAGCTAACTCTTTTTTCAGAGACAGGTAGTGGGGGACAGCCCCCCGTAAAGTCAGAGGTGTATGTGAAAGCACAAAGCAGAAAGTAGGCAGACTCTGGTTTGGGGGGTAGATGCTTGAGAAATTTCCAGGGGGACTCCTGAGGCTCGATCCCACCTTTGCGTATGCCAAGCCTCCTTCCTCATGACCTTTGTCATGGGTGGAGCTCCCCACGCTGGCTCCCGGCAGTGATAGAATTCTAGTTGAGCTATTCCATATCCTGAAAGATGATGCTATGGAAAGTGCTGCACTCAATATGCAATATGAACTCGATATGCAATATGAAGGCTCCTGGCAAAAGGAGAAAAGGAAATATATAAGCATCTGAATGCAGAGTTCCAAAGAAAAGCAAGAAGAGATAAGAAAGGCTTCCTAAGTAAACAATGCAAAGAAATAGAGGAAAACAACAGAATGGGAAAGACTAGAGATCTCTTCAAGAAAATTAGAGATACCAAGGGAACATTTCATGCAAAGATGGGCTTGATAAAGGACAGAAATGGTATGGACCTAACAGAAACAGTAGTATTAAGAAGAGGTGGCAGGAATACACAGAGAACTGTACAAAAAAGATCTTCACGATCCAGATAATCATGATGGTGTGATCACTGACCTAGAGCCAGACATCCTGGAATGTGAAGTCAAGTGGGCCTTAGAAAGCATCACTATGAAGAAAGCTAGTGGAGGTGATGGAATTCCAGTTGAGCTATTTCAAATCCTGAAAGATGATGCTGTGAAAGTGCTACACTCAATATGCCAGCAAATTTGGAAGACTCAGCAGTGGCTACAGGACTGGAAAAGGTCAGTTTTCATTCCAATCCCAAAGAAAGGCAATGCCAAAGAATGCTCAAACTACTGCACAATTGCACTCATCTCACACGCTAGTAAAGTAATGCTCAAAATTCTCCAAGCCAGGCTTCAGCAATACGTGAACCATGAACTTCCTGATGTTCAAGCTGACTTTAGAAAAGGCAGAGGAACCAGAGACCAAATTGCCAACATCCGTTGGATCACTGAAAAAGCAAGAGAGTTCCAGAAAAACATCTATTTCTGCTTTATTTAGTATGCCAAAGCCTTTGACTGTGTGGATCACAATAAACTGTGGAAAATTCTGAAAGAGATGGGAATACCAGACCACCTGACCTGCTTCTTGAGAAACCTGTATGCAGGTGAGGAAGCAACAGTTAGAACTGGACATGGAACAACACACTGATTCCAAATAGGAAAAGGAGTACGTCAAGGCTGTTCATTGTCACTCTGCTTATTTAACTTATATGCAGAGTACATCATGATAAATACTAGGCTGGAAGAAGCACAAGCTGGAATCAATATTGCTGGGAGAAATATCAGTAACCTCAGATATGCAGATGACACCACCCTTATGGCAGAATGTGAAGAGGAACTAAAAAGCCTCTTGATGAAAGTGAAAGTGGAGAGTGAAAAAGTTGGCTTAAAACTCAACATTCAGAAAACGAAGATCATAGCATCTGGTCCCATCACTTCATGGCAGATAGATGGGGAAACAGTGGAAACTGTGTCAGACTTTATTTTTTTGGGCTCCAAAGTCACTGCAGATGGTGACTGCAGCCATGAAATTAAAAGACGCTTACTCCTTGGAAGGAAAGTTATGACCAACCTAGATAGCATATTCAAAAGCAGAGACATTACTTTGCCAACAAAGGTCCATCTAGTCATGGCTATGGATGTGAGAATTGGACTGTAAAGAAGGCTGAGCGCCGAAGAATTGATGCTTTTGAACTGTGGTGTTGGAGAAGACTCTTGAGAGTCCCTTGGACTGCAAGGAGATCCAACCAGTCCATTCTGAAGGAGATCAGCCCTGGGATTTCTTTGGAAGGAATGATGCTAAAGCTGAAACTCCAGTACTTTGGCCACCTCATGTGAAGAGTTGACTCATTGGAAAAGACTCTGATGCTGGGAGGGATTGGGGGCAGGAGAAGAAGGGGACGACAGAGGATGAAATGGCTGGATGGCATCAGTAACTTGATGGATGTGGGTCTGGGTGAACTCCGGGAGTTGGTGATGGACAGGGAGGCCTGGCATGCTGCGATTCATGGGGTTGCAAAGAGTCGGACATGACTGAGTGACTGAACTGAACTGAACTGAGGGTCACAGATGGGGAAGTTGAGGCTCAGAGGAATCAACTAAGTGATTAATGTCTACATCTCGTGGCAGAGCCAGGAATTGGGAAGAAGGTCCTCTTTTAGTGCTTTGTTATTATATTTTTGCTGAATTACATGGATTTCACCTAAGGTTTAGGTTTTCTTCTTAGTCTACCTTCAGAAAGACCTTGTTAAACAGTTAGCACAAAATAAGACTTTCAGGCACAGAATGCTGGCACTGAGGAATGATAACATGATTCTCATCAATTTAATCATAAAAAATATAAAACAGACTCATATTGAAAGTGTAAAAGAAATAATCATTTTGCCAACACATTTAATTTATGTGGAAAATATGTGCTTTGCTAATTGGCTGATTAATCACATCAAATGATTATAAGATTAAAATAATAATTTGTAAAAAAGAGTGGCAGCTCTCAAACAGAAATAAATTAAATTGCTTCTCATTAAATTATAATATGTATTACTTTTGCTTCTTAGTAAATTACATATTAACACAACTCATTTTATTGAAAGAATGGGCTGAAATTTGCTATTTCTGTTAATATGTTTATCTCAGCTTATGACTACAAGGTGATTAGTTTAACATGCATTTTAAATCTCCATTTTTTAATATTTCCAAAAATATCATATATTTTACTGGCCTCCTAGCCTATGAGCTCCAAGTGAGGTTTAGACTTCCTTTTTATATGCAAAGTGTTTTGGTATGAACCCTCATTGTCTTCCTGGCATAAATTAGTCTCTTTAGGTGTTCATCTCAACCACTAATTTCCAGAAGTTTCCCAGAGCAGTGCCCTAACAGTCCTTCATTTTTCATGTTCTCTGGTTTGTCCTCTTGCTGCCAAGCCACCTCCTCTGGGGCAGATGACCCCCATGTTATGAACTCACTCCGAGGCCCATCTGTCTACTCCTGATCACCAGTGATAATTTCAGTTCCCCTGCATCCCACTGAGACTAAATCATACTGTTACTAAGAGTTTACTGAAAACTTAGGAACCAGAGAAACGCAGCTTAGACTGCTGCTAGAAGTCCAGTACTCTTGCCTGGAAAATGCCATGGACAGAGGAGCCTGGTAAGCTACAGTCCATGGGGTCTCGAAGAGTCGGGCATGACTGAGCGACTTTACTTTCACTTTTCACTCTCATGCATTCCAGAAGGAAATGGCAACCCACTCCAGTACTCTTGCCTAGAGAATCCCAGGGACAGAGGGGCCTGGTGGGCTGCTGTCTATGGGGTCGCACAGGGTCAGACATGACTGAAGCGACTTAGCAGCATAGCAGCAGCAGAAGTCTTATGCTAAGAGCCCATAAGCCTCCCTTTGGGTTTCCTAGCAGGTCTTTATGTGGTAGGGCTGTCAGCTCTATTCTCATCAACAGGAGGCTTCAGGCATTTCTACACCTACAAATGGCAGAGTAGACCCAACAGCCTCTGATGCAGAGAAAAGCAGGCAGTCTTTTGTACCTAAGGCTCAGCTTCCTTCCTGTTATAGGGTGATAGACACTGGGACTATCCATTGCCTTCAAAGGAAAAAGTTCCAAACCCATGGATAAGGAACAAAGCGTCATGGCCCATAGCATATTTCCCTGGTTGTGACTCATTCAACCTCGAATTAGAAGGGACACCAACAATCCAGGGTTGGTGGTGCTTTATCAACTCAGTCCCATTCCTTTTCCCAGTGCTTTCTGCAACATAAAGCAAAGAGGAGAATTGTCTATCTCTTTTGTTAGAGTCTCAGTTCCTGGGAGAAAACATGTACACAGAAATAATTTACATCTTCCAATGACACAATGCATTTCAGACTTGGGGAAATTTCTGATTCTAAGAGGCCTAATTTTTACTATTAACTTCATTTCTAAACAGAATTCTGAATGCCAGTATCTCCGTTTAGGTCAATTCCCAAAAACACTGTAATAGGTACTTCTTCATGGAATGAATTCCAGTATCTACTCCAGAATATTAAAATAACCTATATTCTCTTGAATAGCTTTCCATCTTCAAATCTCTTCAGATATACTTTTTATTTAGGTGGATAGGTCATTTCAGTCATTGTTTCAATGCTGCTACTTTAAATGTTTGCAAAATTTATTCAATAACTATTTCAAATGAGGTAGAAATCCTTTTGTGCTATCAAGAAAATAATTAAGGCCACATGGGTCAGCTTTTTTTTTTTTAAATTGAAGTATAGTTAATTTACAATGTTGTGTGAGTTTCAGCAAAGTGTACAGCAAAGTGATTCAGTTATAGTGTATATATATTCTTTTTTTATATTATTTTCCACTATAGTTTATTACAAGATACTGAATGTACAACAGGACCTTGGTGCTATACAATAGGACCTTGTTGTGTAGGGTCAGCTTTTTAAATACAAAGAAATATCAACTATTCTTTTGATAGGTTAAAGTAGGAATGGAGAACACACAACTTTATCAGACATAAGTAAAACAGACTCCAGGTCTATACTGTGCGGGAAGAAGAGAAGAGAAATCAATGAGAAATAACGTGAAAGTAAGGAGAAAGAAAAAAGCAAAAGGTAGTGATATTATTAAATGGAGATTAAAGCATAAAGTGGGAGAAAATACACACACAAACACCCTATACATTAAAACATGTCACATAACCAAGACTGCCGCAGTTGTAAAAGGAGATGGGAAGGAGGACACGTTGAGATAAAGAAATAGAAACAGGAGCTCATGGATGATGGGGATCTTATTTCCTAGTATGTGTCCTCTAAAGACTTAGAGGTCCTTCAAAAACAAAACAAAAAAGCAAACCATATGTACAAATAAGAACAATAGCTAAAATAATTTAAATCACAATTGATTATGATCCCAGATCCTCAAACCAGTACTCATTCTATTTACAAAAAAATTCTTTAAATCTAAAATTGTATTTCTAAACCTATATTTTAGGCCAATTTCTCCTCAGTAAAAATTGATAAGATTTTGCAATATCCTTCAAGGGAAATTACTCTTTTCTCCAGAGAGCTAATCTGCTTATTTTGGGAAACCAAATTAGGTATTCTACAGCCACTTTAATATTTTTAGCACAGAGGCCTGTAGCTGAACATTTTCTAAACTTTAACTTTCTCTCTCTAAGTAGTTCTGCACTTAAACCATTAAAACAAAATAGACTTCAGAATCTGACAAAGCCAGACTGAAATCTGACTTTCATTTATTAGGAATAAGAATTTACCCATTTTTAACCTAAGATTTTTGTTTGTTTGGTTGGTTTGGTTTGTTTTTGCTCTTGTTTTGTAAATGGGAATGATGTAAAGATTGAATGAGATAATGTATATAAACTGCCCAGCCCAGCACAGGATGTGTCTTTATTAAGATCCTTTGTTCTTTGCCGCCCACATGAGATGTTATTTAAATCATGGGGCCCTTTAAGAAGCAAATTATCATTCAGTGTTAAGGACGCCACATCCTTTTACAGTAACAGTAACTCACACTTGTACTGCTCTCCTGTGTGTGAAAACCTGTTCTAAGTGCTCATTTAATTCTTACAGCATACTATGAGGCAGACATTATTATGATCCCTGTTTTATAGATGATGAAACCCAGAGAGAAAGGTTAAACAACTTGCCAAGACCCTGTAAGTTAGCAAGAATGGGGAGCTAGAATTCCAACTCAACTGCCTAGATTCAGAATCTGTGTTCTCATTTTACAAGCAAAATGCACAAGACCTAGTCCAAAGAGCTTACCATCTGCTGCTGATCTTAATGCATTCTTGAAAAATAAAGCTAGAAAGTTTATAGAATTCATTTTCCAAAAACTTGCCTTAATTTAATACAAAGGACATTATTTGATCTCCATCTGCATATGAGGACATGTCTTGAGAAAATAGAGTTTTAAATATAGGAAGCCTGATATTTTACAGGACTTACCTTTATCATTTCAAATCTTTGGAAAAGTATAGGAAGCTCTGTTGTGGGATAATATTATACAAACCAAAGAGTAGTTATAAGATTCTGTGCCCATGATTTTTAGCAAAAAATTATACATTGAAATAGCCTAGGAAGTTAAGCAAGGCTGCAGAAATGAGCACCAGAGAGAATTCTCCTCTTCATTCCTTCATCTGCTCAAATTTTTATATACCTCATTTATTCATCCAGTAAGTATGTACTGGTTGCCTATGCTGATGCTATGAGCCTGGGAGAGATATATCTTCTGGTAGAACTTTCATTCTAATTAGAAAAGACAGACAGTAATCAAGGATATAGTGTTGGGTTACACGTTAAAGTTTCCATCTTTTTAAAATCCCATGCATTTGCCCTCCTCTCCCATCTGTTCTCTTATGGTACCACAAATACTGATATTCCTCCACATGACATGACAAAGTAGAAACAAGATAGAAAGAAATCCCTGACCTACCAGCTAGATGAAGATTCTTAGATGTTCCTCCAAGAAACCAGATAATCTGAGCTTGGGGAATAGAGACTGAGAAAATTCAAGGGCTACTCAGATGAGAGAGAGTAGAGAGGACCTTGAAATGGGAGCAGGAAAGAAAAGCTTTGGTCATGAGATCCATGTAGCGTGGAAGAAAGATCATAGAGGATATGTAAGTCAGTGTAAAATTCTTAACAACATGTACACAGAGCCCTGTATGCCTGGGACATAGTAGGAAAGGCATACAGTAGGAATGCAATAATCATTAGCTACTCTAATTGCTGTCCTTTACATTATTTTTCTATTTGGTTATGACCAGTCCCTTTACTACCAGGAGTCCAGATTCTCCTCCATAGGTGATTCTAGACTGCAGCTACATGCCCCTAGGCCTCTCAACTGTCTCTTCCTGTCTTTGTCTTGCCCACTACACTCCTGGTACTCACTCTTTAAGCTTCTAGAATAACCAGCCAAGTGCTTGGATTTTTATCTCCTTTCATGGATACAGTAAGGCCCTCCGTAATCTCCTTAGTCCTGCTGTCACTAGAGCTCTGGATCTCTTCTCATCACATGAATGGTCTATGCTTGTGTCTACACAAAAATAGGTAGTACATCTTCACTCGGCAATAAAAAGCCCTCATTTTAATACTTTGTCTTCACAAATTTAAATCTACTTGCATAAATGCAACTTATATATAGTAGGCACAAAACCCACCACAGTGATAAGGACTGCTCAATTCATACTTCTGAGCTATATAAGTACAACCCAAAATAAGAACTGACACTATAGCCACTGCCTTTGTCCTTCATGACAGCATTTGGGGTCTTTTTTCTGGGTCTCTGGGGAAGACCTAGCAGAGCCCAAGATGAAATAGTCTAATGCCTTGATTATTATCTAAGTGGCTGTTATGGGCTGATCGCATCCCCTTCTCTCAATTCAGATATTGAAGCCCGAACTCTTAGCACCTCAGAATGTGACTGTATTTAGAGAGAGGACCTATGAAGAGGTGATTAAATTAAAGTAGGCATTAAAGTGGGCCCTGATCCAATCTGAGTGGTGTCCTTAGAAGATGAGAAGATTTGAACACAGAAAGACACAGCAGGGGTGTGCATGCACAGAGAAAAGACCACAGGAGAACACAGCGATGAAGAACCTATCTGCAAGCCAAGGAAGGAGGTCTCAGGAGAACTCAAACCTACCAACACCTTGATTTTGGACTTCTAGCCTCCAGAATTATAAGAAAATAAACCTCAGTTGTTTAAGCCATCCAGTCTGTGGTACTTTGTTATAGCAGCCCTAGCAAATCAAAACAGTACGTTAGTGAGCGAGTTGGATCAATGCTGACAAGACCTATTGGTAAGAAGTGGATATATAGAATTTTCTGGAAAAGTCATTCATAAAGGAAACATGGTACAGAAAAGCTAAGGAAAATGTTGGCAGACCAGAACTCAAGGGATAGGTCTTCCAACTTACAGTTGTGGGACTGAGTATAGTTTATTTAACTTTCATAAACTTCACTTCCACATCTTTAAATAGGCATCATATTTCCCAAGGAGGTTATGAAGGTTAAGTCAAATAGGAAAATGCCCAGGACATTGTTCTACTTTTATTTGTTGTTCAGTCTCTAAGTCGTGTCTGCCTCTTTGTGACCCCATTAACTGTAGGATTCCCTGTCCTTCACCACCTCCCAGAGTTTGCTCAGACTCATGTGTTTTGAGTCAGTATTGACTTACTGTCAATACTGTGACTCAGTGTATTGATGTCACCCAAACATCTTATCCTCTGTCGCCCCCTTTTCCTCATGCCTTCAATCTCCCCCAGCATCAGGATCTTTTCCAATGAGTTGGCTCTTCGTATCGGGTGGCCAAACCATTGGAGCTTCAGCTTCAGCATCAGCCCTTCCAATGAATATTCAGGGCTGATTTCCTTTAGGATTGACTGGTTTAATCTCCTTATTGTTCAAGGGACTCTCAAGAATCTTCTCCACCACCACAGTTTGAAAGTATAGATACTCAACTAATAATGTCTCCTGTCTTTTCCTTCAAAGAGGCTCAGACAGCTGAATGCCAGCTAAACAACATTTAAGCTGTGGTTGACCTTGTTCCACTGGATCTTGTAGCTGTAACTAACTATACACTTGAAATCAGCTTGTATTCTGCTTCAGCTGCTTGAGAGCTACTGGAGTCAACAAAATCTTTTCCCCAAGACTTATAATGTACAAAATATTGAAAGCTGGGAAAATATGTAATATATCAAAGATGGTTCTGGTTTCCCTAAGCCACTGAAGGGCCAGAGGCATATCTCTTTCTGTTTGTGCTGGGAATTCTTCCAAATTGCAGTAAGGTTCAGTCTCAACCACTCAAAAGCTAATGTCCAATCCTAGCACATTGTACAGCTCTCCACCACAAGCCAATCAATTGGCTCATCGTTATTATTTAATATCTGTCTTGGTCCATGGTAGGCAATTTGTTATATACCAACCAAGTACTGTGGTCCCTATTAAAAGTGCAAATTGCTTTTTCTTCCAATTTATAGGAAAAAAAATAAGAAGTGTTTAAAGTTTAGTGTTTTTTTGGATTTAAATTTAATGTACTTAGGGTTTGGAGAGAGTACCTGTCAGGAAGTCATTATTGTGCTGAGGTTTGACTCACACATCTATTTCTGTACTAATTTTCCATCAAGGAACAAAATAGTCTTTTCCTTACAGTGCCAATCAGCCTACCCCCCAAATCCATCTGTCAGGTATCATTTCCCATTTATGTCTTTATATAGGATTTCCTGTCATTGCTATATGATGGAACCCTAAATTACTGTCTAAAAGTACACATCTATATGTCATTGCTTTCCATCACTTTCATCATTGATGGAAAATTGATCTTCAAGAGAAAAGAACTTTTCCACAAACATCTGAATAAATGAAAACTATTTTAATTACATATCATTTAATTACATGCATTTAAAAATAACTTTTATGTCTTATTTTCTCAATTTAAAGCCTAGAAAAACTTTAATAATTTTAAACAAACTAATGGAAGGCAATAAGATAAGAAATATTCCTTGTTCTTCCAAGTTCTAAATCATTAAAATGTTGACCATTTAAACATCTGTAATTTTGCATGTTAAATGGCTGTGGGCTTAAGAAATCTTCTTAGGGTCTCTAATTGAATTTGCTGGGAAAGGCAGTAATTGAGTAGCAATTATAGAACTCCAACTGGAACTTTGTCAAAAGTAGCTCTCCACTCTAGGATGCAGGTAAGAAACAAAATGCAATATGGCAGGAAGACTTATTTAAAAGATGGCTACCAGGATGCTCACTGACTCAGAAGATTGATATTCACAACATCCTAGAAAGACAAAACAGAGCTCTTACTGAAGGATACTTGGACTAGTTAAATTATTCTTTCAAAAGTGCAAAGAACCAATCATTCACATAGCATCCGAGCTGGGTGAGTCTCCCCTATGTGCATGCTTCACTAGCAAGTAAAGCTAATGTAAATTAAAGCCAATGAAGCTTGGATGAACTGGTGGAAGAGGATCCAACCTTAGAGAAATGGGGAAATATCCTCAAACATCTTCCTGCTCATCGTGTATTCATGGTGAACACTGGTGGTGTCTCTCCACACCTCTGACACAATGTTCATATATGTAATGTTCATATATGATGAAACTGTGCATTAGTACGTAGAATCCAAACATACATGCATGGTAAAGTGGGCAATCCCATGCATAGGTAGGGATAATATCTTTGTGAAAATAAGGCCATTCATTTTCATTCTCCCTGAAATTTATGCCCATTTGCAGATTTATAGCTCTTTAGATCCTCAGGACAACAGAAATGCTGAGGAGAGACAGAGATAGAGAATCAGATCAGATCAGTTACTCAGTCATGTCCAACTCTTTGCAACCCCATGAATCACAACACACCAGGCCTCCCTGTCCATCACTAACTCCCGGAGTTCACTCAGACTCACGTCCATTGAGTCAGTGATACCATCCAGCCATCTCATCCTCTGTCGTCCCCTTCTCCTCTTGCCCTCAATCCCTCCCAGCATCAGAGTCTTTTCCAATGAGTCAACTCTTCGTATGAGGTGGCCAAAGTACTGGAGTTTCAGCTTTAGCATCATTCCTTCCAAAGAAATCCCAGGGCTGATCTCCTTCAGAACGGACTGGTTGGATCTCCCTGCAGTCCAAGGGACTCTCAAGAGTCTTCTCCAACACCACAGTTCAAAAGCATCAATTCTTCAGTGCTCAGCTTTCTTCACAGTCCAACTCTCACATCCATACATGACCACAGGAAAAACCATAGCCTTGACTAGACGGACCTTTGTTGGCAAAGTAACATCTCTGCTTTTGAATATGCTATCTAGGTTGGTCATAACTTTCCTTCCAAGGAGTAAGCGTCTTTTAATTTCATGGCTGTAGTCACCATCTGCAGTGATTTTGGAGCCCAGAAAAATAAAGTCTGACACTGTTTCCACTGTTTCCCCATCTATTTCACATGAAGTGATGGGACCGGATGCCATGATCTTCGTTTTCTGAATGTTGAGCTTTAAGCCAACTTTTTCACTCTCCACTTTCACTTTCATCAAGAGGCTTTTGAGTTCCTCTTCACTTTCTGCCATAAGGGTGGTGTCATCTGCATATCTGAGGTTATTGATATTTCTCCCGGCAATAGGTTTGCTAAATTCCTCTAAACCCTTCTTTAACATAACAAGGTCCAAGACTCAGTTTATAAAATCTGTCCAACCCAAAATGTAGAGAAAATATCCCTCTTGCCTCTAGGTCATAAAACTCATGATACAAAGGAGATAGGACTTGTAGTGAGTGCACAAGACTGCTGTTTTTTCTATTCCTGGGAGATTGAAGGAAGTTAGAAAAAGAAGATGAGATGAGGAGAGGTAAGGTAAGATACAATAAGACAAGGTAATTTAGAAAACGAAGATCATGGCATCTGGTCCCATCACTTCATGTGAAATAGATGGGGAAACAGTGGAAACAGTGTCAGACTTTATTTTTCTGGGCTCCAAAATCACACCAGGCCTCCCTGTCCATCACCAACTCTCGGAGTTCACCCCAACCCATGTCCATTGAGTCAGTGATGCCATCCAACCATCTCATCCTCTGTTGTCCCCTTCTCCTCCTGTCCTCAATATTTCCCAGCAGTGTAGTTTGACAGAAAAAAAGCATGCCCAAGCATTCCCTGACAGTTGCCCTTACTGCACACTCTTGGTTTGAGTGTGGCCCGGTGAGACACAGGAAGCCCTGCAGCTCCAGAGTGGAAGTAATGGGAAGTGGAGAGAGCTCTGAGCTGGTGGTGAGTTCCCCACAGTGAAGATGGAGCAGAATTGGGGGAAACCTCTAACACCCATGAGAGCTGAACTGAGGCTGCGTTGACAAAGAGGGCCAGAGTGGCCAGACATTGTTCTGCCGGCTGCAGACAGCAGCTGACAATGTCAGCAGTACTAGCCCTTGCTGGGTGGACCGAGGACACAGTCCCAGAGCTACAAGCCGCTGGAGGATACTACCCCCAATGACCTAAACTCTTCCCTCCAGCACCGGGCTACGCTGCCACACATGTTCACATTTACCCAAGTATTCATCAGAAAGAAGCTGGAGAAGGGGACAGAGGAAACAAAAGTTTGGATCAATTTTTTTTTTTTCTTGTTTTCTTCCTTCTACTCTAGGACTGCAGTTTGTAAGGAAACCAAGTTAAGCCTCGAGAAAATAAGAGAGCCCCATCTTCTCTGCATAACAGTGTAAAAACAATTGAAGTTGTACTGTTTCTTTGTATCTACAAACATACAAACACAAATATAATATCAAAGTGGCTAGCTATTCCCTGAAAACAGGACAGGTCATGGGTCACTTGTGTCTGGGGATGGCCTTAGATTAACAAAGCATACTGAGCTTACCACAATTGATTTTCTAAATCCTCTCCTGCTTTTGAAATATCAGCTCTGCCCTTCCCACGCTCCCTGAGTATGTATTATATATTTCCCAATAGATCTGCTTGGCTAGATAATTTTACCAAATGAGTTACTACCTTATGGAAGTATGTTTGCATCCCAAGAAATTAACTACTCAGGCATTTTCTGAGTTCCAGGTTAAAGAAAAACACACAAAAGTACTGCATGGCACCATGTAAAAACAGGAAGGGAAAAGATATATCTCTCTGTTTTAAACTAAATATTCATGGTCCACAACCCGGTTCTGGCTCTCATGTTCCCTTTTAAAGAAATCCTACTTTCTCCAAAACATTTTGGCAAAGCTGGTGAATAAATAAATCATTGTTCTCTGCAACGGGGATAAATAAAACCAAGGACATTATCAACATAGGTTTCCTTTCCCCCCATGACATTGTGGGAAGGTACAAGGAATCCTTATGGGTATCATGAGGAAGAAATCAGGAATCAGGAGTTAGATTTGTTGTGGCCTCTCCTGATGGAATATTTTGAGATGCTGTTAAAAATATACTTTCTCTAGATTATTTGCTGTTTTGGTGAGAAATGAATTCGGAAGTGCCATCTTGGCAGTTTTAGCACTAAGTTTTTTCCTTCAAAATTGTTCCAGGCATCATCATGTATTTCTTAACAAAAGGCCCTGAAAATTGAAGAAGGTCCATGCCATATGGGCAGATGCACTGTAGCAAGTTCCGAGAGGCCTGTGTTCCAGACCATCTTCATCCTACTTATAAGTCACTTTGTAAAGCCTCCTGAATTGTAAAATAACCCATTTACCTCAACAGGTAATTCTGAGGTTCTAAATAAAATTGAGAACTCAGATCAAGCAGGGTGTCTTGTTTTTATAGTGAAAAGTAAAAGTGTCAGTCACTCAGTTGTGTTTGACTCTTTGTGACCCTATGGACTGTAGCCTGCCAGGCTCCTCTGTCCATGGGATTCTCCAGGCAAAAATACTGGAGTGGGTTGCAATTCCTTTTTCCAGAGGATCTTCCTGACCCAGGGACTGAACCTGGGTCTCCTGCATTACAGGCAGATTCTTTACCATCTGAGCCACAAGGGACATCCTCTTGATTATATAGCAGTCTTTCTAAAGATTTTCTTCAATGGAAGAACATAGATTGGACTGAGTATACTTAATCATTCCTCCATCCCCACATCAACAATCTTTTAAAAAACATAACTTTTGGTACTACTTGCACTTATACATCAAAGCATAGAATAAGTCATTTCCAAGATGTGAAAATGTGAGCAAATTGGACTAGCTGAGAAGTAAGAGAGAAGAAATGATCCATTTAGAGGAAATAGCTCCTTTAGAGTGCTCTCATTGTCCCTAAACTCCTCCCAAGTATTCTAAGTCTGACTGGCATTAACAGTACAATTTGATTGAGTTTTATTTGGCTCAAATTGCTGTTTTGGTAGCCTTACTGCCCAACAGCTGCTCATCTAATCCAGAAAAAGAAAAAGCCAAAACTCACTGAAGAGCCATTTCCTTGCTTCATTTTATTCATGTGCTACTGGCAATTGAATTACATTTTCAAAATATTTCATATGCAGAAAAGTTTAGAACATTCAATAAAGCCAGCTGTGGAAGACAAAGTCAGATTAAAGCCACAGCAAGGCACAAGAGATTTATTTTGATTGGAAAGGTCACCCCTGGCAATGGCATTTTTTTTAAACTGATTTGCCCCTCTTCTGTAAGTATACTGTTGTTTCAGTAAGTAAATGTGACATTCTGAGCAAAGCCACTGAGCTTTTCCTGACAGTGCCACCTGGAAATACTACCCCTCTACTGATTTAGGTAGGCTTCCAGTCACTGCCTTTCCGTAGCAGTAGCAGATACGTGCATGTGTGGGAAGTCTCTTCAGTCCTGTCTGACTCACTGCGACCCTATGGACTGTAGCCCACCAGGCTCCTCTATCCAAGAGCTTTTCCAGGCAAGAATACTGGAGTGGGTTGCTGTGCCCTCCTGCAGGGGATCTTCCCGACCCAGGCACTGAACCCATGTCTCTTACGTCTCCTGCAATTGCAGGCGGGTTCTTTACCACTAGTGCCGCCTGGGAAGCCCCAGCTTCCCTTTAAGAAACCCATTGGCCTAGATGAAAATAGAAACTTGCTTACTTGATTTCCAACTGAATTCTGCCAAAGATCACAGCAGAGAGTAAGCACAGCAGGGCTCGCTAATCTGGAGTCCCAAGGATAGTAACCATGTGTATGTCAGCACCACATAACTCCAGGGAGCATCAAGCATCCTCTTATATTCCTGTGCTGTTTCTCTAGTGTTCCTATCATCGTGCATTTTTCTCAGAAGAGAGTCCATAACTTCCATCAGACTTCTAAAATTATTCCTGACATCAAAAATTAAGGATATTCATCAGGTTCCAAGAAAAAGAATAGAAAATATCTTGTCTTTGTATCTGATTTCTATTTTTTTCTATATTATGCAAAAGAGACAATGCTGCAAAGTGGCTTCTTTGCGTTTATGTTAAAAGCTTTGATTTATCATTAATCAAGATTATTCAGAGGCAAATTATGCATGTCTGCATTTGTCAGTCTTCTCTGCCTATTTTATTTCTGACTATCTTCACTAACTGATTATATGCTTGTCTACCAGAGGGTATACAGAAGGTAATGAGGTGAATATATTACTTATTCATTCTGCTAAAAAGCTGGGTGAAGAAGATATAATAATATAATCTAATATAATCTATTGGTTTTCAATGAGAAACTATTATTTGACATTTTCAATTTTCTTGTTGTTTACATCTCTTTTACCACTGATAATTGAAGGTCAACCTTGCAGTGAGATAGGTATGTATTACCCCACACAACACAAGTATTTTTCTTTCCTGCTTATCCAACTGTATGATCTTCCAAAAACTTTTTGGAAAAGAAAACACTATCTATCAAATGTACAGAAATGACTGACGAGTGATATTCTGTGAAATCAAGTACAGAAACAAATAGGTTGTATGTGTGTTGGAATAGCGGGGTGGAGGGGGGTGGGTCAGAAAACATCAAACGTTCAGCCCAGAGACGAAGTGACCAGTAGTTATTCGATAGTAATTATCTTCCTGGTGAGTATGAGCAGTCTCTTCTCCACATTCTGATACAAAAGACATAGAAAATTTGCTCATTCACACTAAACAAATGGCACTGGAATCTACATGCACTGCAACAATGTAGAAGATCATTACAGCTCAGGCAAAAGGAATTCAATCACCTCGTGGAGATAATGAAAGAGCTGCACACTTTTAATCAGATATTGATTGATTACTGTAATATTCTCCTATAACAGTAGCTGTGGGCATAAGAAGTAGGGGAAGAATGGAAGAGATTTTCAGGAGGATATAAAGTAAATAAATCTTTGAGACTTGAAAACTGCAAAACAGCTCAACTGATACTTTAAAAGCCTGATTTTTACTTTTGCAGCCTATAATGAAGTCCGTTCTTATTGATTATTGGGCAGCCGACAGAGTATAAGAATTTGTGGATGGTTCTCCAGTGTTAATAAATGTCCTTGTTTACTAGATTTCCTGCCAGCTATCCCAACCATTTAGTTTTATTAGTGGCTCAAACAGCAAAGTCTTAAAACTACAAGTTCCATTTTATTTTATATTCCAAGTTGTGTGTGGAATGGGCTTCCCTTGTAGCTCAGCTGGTAAAGAATCTATCTGCAATGTAGGAGACCCTGATTTGATCCTGGGTGGGGAAGATTCCCTGGAGAAGGGATAGACTACCCACTCCAGTATTCTTGGGCTTCCCTCATGGCTCAGATGGTAAAGAATCTGCCTGCAATGCTGGAGACCTGGGTTTGATCCCTGGATTGGGAAGATCCCCTGGAGGAGGGCAGGGCAACGCACTCCAGTATTCTTTCCTGAAGAATCCCCATGGACAGAGGAGCCTGGCAGGTTACACTCCACAGGGCTGCAAAGAGTTGAGCACGACTGAGTGATTAAGCACATACATAAACTGTGTGTAGCTGTCATATAATCGTGTTACTAAAGTGAAAAGTGAAGTCGCTGAGTCGTGTCTGACTCCCTGTGACCCCATGGACTGTAGCCTATCAGGCCCCTCCATCCATGGGATTCTCCAGGCAAGAAGACTGGAGTGGGTTGCCATTTCCTTCTCCAGGGGATCTTCCCGACCCAGGGATTGAATGCAGGTCTCCTGCATTGCATGCAGATACTTTAACCTCTGAGCCACCAGGGAAGCCCCTAACTTTAGATGAAATCTACATTTCTTGCTTTGCAGAACGTGCAGCATAATGTGTATGGACTTGTAATAACTGTTATAGATGAAGAAAAAGTCCTGGAATGGTCTTTTACATCTCTATTCTGAGTTTTCACTAGTTGGTGAGACTTTTCTGCATGTCTCTGAGGACAAGTGAATCAGCATGACTATGTTAATAATAAGAGATCAATTCCATTTTGCAAATGTTTACAGAACATATTAAAAATGCATGAACACATTTTACATTACTTTGAGATATTGTATGTTTTTCTTGTTTATCTTTTTGAAATGTGTTTCTATTTAATTTTCCCACAGAAATTCTTATTTAAATATCATACTTTTATGATTAAAATATTTAATTGATCATTTGTAGTTCTTTCCAAAATATGCTAATAAATTGAAATGATATTTTTCTGTGACAGGAAAAGCTCATTAAATGTTGAAACATTCTTTCAGATTCAGCTATCATTAAAATTATTGCTATTATATAATAGGTCAAAAGAAAGTAAAAATTTCCAGAAATGGGCTATTTAATGAGCAAAATAAGACTATATTTTTTCCACTTAGCTCCTGCATCCATGAATGGATACCAGTTATTGGTAGAATAACACAGAGCTCAAGATCCACTATTTTTACTTTTGTTTTATAAATAAATACTTTGAGGAATCTTGTTCATATCTGTTTTTTTAATACTAATGTTATTCAAGTAAATGAATTCCTTTTCAGTTAAATACTAAAAATCATAAAATGATCCACCCTGCAGAAACAATTTAATCCTATCCTCCTTCAGTTTTCTTGAAAGCAAAGAATTAGGAGCCACCTGACTTTCAAAAAGATCTTGTTACTCGATGATTTGAGTTATTCATTTTCTCAATTTCTGGGAAGATTACCAAGAAGACTTTTCTAAGACTTATGAAATGCTCATTAATTATACATTTTAAAAAATTTAGAGGCAAGACATTTTTCATGGCCAATGCAGTTAGTCAAATCAGACTTAGAAAAAAATTCAGAGAAAGTCAGAAAAAGGTTGACTTTAATATATGCATCAATGAATATTATAAAATCTACTAAGAAATAGATTGTATTGTACAAAGTATTTATTTGGGTTATCCAGTGATTGCATATGAAACCACCTTAAAACTTAATGGATTTAAATGGCAACACTTTATCTTTTCCATGATTCTGTGGGTTAACTAGACAGTTCTCCTGCTTCACATGAGATACTAGGATAGCTAAAACGTTCAAAATGACCTCACTCACATGACTGGTGGTTGGTACTCGTCAAAGGTTGGGAGGTTAGATGTGGCTGTTGGCCAGGGACCCCAGCTCTTAATAGAAGCCTCTCTATGTCTCTGCTTGGACTTCTCATAGCAAAGCTGTTCCTAAACGAAGCTTCAGGAAGACAAGCCCCAGGGTACAAGCACTTATTAAGACTTGTATCATTCTCACTAATGTCTCATTGGCTGAAACTGACCACTAAAAGCTAAGCACTCCTTGCCTACTGTGGTCGAAATGGTGGAGCAGGAAGACCCTGAGCTCACTCCTACCATGGGCACACCAAAATTACAATATTTACAGAGTAACTACATATGAGAATGACTGGAAGACTAGCAGAAAAGACTTCTAGAACAAAATATATAAAGAAGTAACTACAGTGACACAGGTAGGAAAGGCAGAGGTCAGTCAAGACCCCGATCCTCAGGTGGTGACCCACAAGCAGGAAGATAATCACAGCTGCAGAGGTTCTACCAAAGAAAAGAGGGGTCCAAATCCCACATTGTTCTCCCCAGACTGGGAGTCCTACACCAGGAAGATGGGACTAGAAATCAACTACAAGGAAAAAAAAAAAAAAAAAAAATCCTACCAAGCACATGGAATCTAAACAACATGCTGCTAAAGAACCAGTGGGTCACTCACCTAAGTAGTCAAAGGGGCAATTAAAAAAATACCTGAAGACAAGTGAGAATGAAAACACAACCATTCAAAATATATGGGGTGCAGCAAAAGCAGTCCTAAGAGGAAAGTCTAGAGCCATACAAGCCTACCTCAAGAAACAAGAAAAATCTCAAATAAACCACCTAACTTTACACCTAAAGGAAGCAGAAAAAGAAAAACAAACAAAACCCAAAGTAAGTAGAAGGAAAGAAATAATGAAAAACAAAGCAGAAATAAATGAAATAGAGACCAAAAAAAGAGAGAAGCTCAATTAAAGTAGGATCTGGTTCTTTGATAAGCCTCTAGCCAGACTCATCAAGAAAAAATGAGAGAGGGCCCAAATAAATAAAATCAGGAACAAAAGAGGAGATATTACTACAAAATCCACAGAAATACAAAGGATCAAAAGAGATTACCATGAACAATTTTTATGCCAGTAGAAAGGACAACCTAGGAGAAACTGATAAATTCCTAGAACTTATTCTATTATTCTCAAACTATCCCAAAATATTGAAAGAGGAGAAGTGCTTTGAAATTCATTCTACAAGCAAGCATTTCTCTGATACCAAGATCAGACAAAGACACCATAAAGAAAAGAAAGTTACAAGCCAATATCATCAATGAACTCAGATGCAAAAATCCTCAACAAAACATTAGCAAACTGAATTCAACAATATATGAAAAGATAATTCACTATGATGTTTTGGGATTTTCCCCAGGATACAAGAGTGATCCAATATCAGTAGATCAATTAATGTAATACACCACATTAACAAAAAAAAGGATAAAAATCATATGATCATCACAATAGGTATAGAAAAAGGTTTTGAAAAATTTCAACATCCATTTACAAAAAAATTCTCAGCGGAGTGGGTGGAGAGGGAACGTACCTCAACATTACAAAGACCGTGTATGACAAACCAAGGGAGGGAAGAATATACTATAGGGAAAAGACAACCTTTTCAATGAGTGGTGGGGGGAAAACTGGACTATTATATGGAAAATAGTCCAACTGGATTACTTTCTCACACCATATGTAAAAATAAACTAAAAATGGATCAAATACTTAAGTGTAATATCTGAAACTATAAAAATTCTAGAAAAAACATAGGCACAAAGCTCTTTGACGGAGGTCTAGCAATATTTTTTTGAGTATATCTCCTCAGGCGAGGGAAACAACAGCAAATATAAACAAATGGAACTACATCAAACTAAAAAGCTTTAATACATAAAGAAAACTATTAGTAAAATAAAAAGACAGCCTACTGAATGAGACAAGATATTTGCAAATGATATATCTGGTAAAGCGTTAATACCTAAAATACAAAAAGAACTCACACAACTCAACTTCAAAAAACAAAAAGCCTCATTAGAAAATGAACAGAGGAAAAGATATTTTTCCAAAGAAGACATACAGATATCATAGACATGAGAAGATGCTCAATAGTCTTTTGATTGATAGGGAAATCAATTGATTGCTAATCAATACCACAATGAGATATCACCTCATACTTATAAAAATGGCTATTATCCAAAAGACAACAAATAACAATTGTTGGTGAAGATGTGGAGAAAAAGGAGCCCTCAAGCATTGTTGATGGAATTGTAAATCGATACAGCCACTATGGAAAATGTATGAGGTTTCCTCAAAAATTAAAAATAGAGCTGCCATATCATCTAACAACTTCACTTCTGGGAATTTACCCAGAGAATACAAAAACACTTGTTTGAAAAGACATATGCACTCCAATGTTCATAGCAGCATTATTTACAATAGTTAAGGTACAGAAGCAACCAAGTGTCCATCAACAGATGAATGGATGAAGACGTGGTACACACACACAATGAAAAATTAGCCACAAAAATTAAGTTACAAATGGTGATTTGTAACAATATGGATGGAACTGGAGACTATTATGGGAAGTGCATAAGTCAGACAGAGAAAGATACATACCAAGTTGTCCCACTGGTATGTGGAATCTAAAAAACAAAACAGCAAAATAAAGCAAAATGAAAGACTCATAGGTACAGCAACCAAATGAGTAGTCTCCAGGAGGTAGGGGGAAGGGCCTTCTCCTTGTGGCCTTGTTTTATCACTAAGTTGTGTCTGATTCTTTTGTGACCCTGTGGACTGTAGCCCACAAGACTCCTCTGTCCAGTGGACTTCCCCAGGCAAGAATACTGGCTGCTGCTGCTGCTGCTAAGTCACTTCAGTCGTGTGTGACTCTGTGCGACCCCAGAGATGGCAGCCCACCAGGCTCCCCTGTCCCTGGGATTCTCCAGGCAAGAACACTGGAGTGGGTTGCCATTTCCTTCTCCAGTGCATCAAAGTGAAAAGTGAAAGTGAAGTCACTCAGTCGTGTCCGACTCTTAGTGACACCATGGACTGCAGCCCCAGGCTCCTCCATCCATGGGATTTTCGAGGCAAGAGTACTGGAGTGAGGTGCCATTGCCTTCTCCAAGAATACTGCAGTGGATTGCTATTTCCTTCTCCAGGGGATCATCCCTGGCCCAGGAATCAAACTCCCGTCTCCTGCATTGGCAGATGGATTCTTTACCACTGAGCCAGCAAGGAAGTCCAGGGGGAAGGGAGGGTGGATCAAACAGATGAAGAGGATTAAGAGGAACAAATCTCCAGTTACATAATAAATAAGTCATGGGATTGTAATAAATAGCACAGGGAATACAGTCAAATAATATTGCTGGAACTTTGTGTGGGGACAGATGGTAACTAGACTTATGGTGTTGATCATTTCATAATGTATACAAATGTAAAATTATTGTGTAGTACTCCTGAAACTAACATAATAGTAGTGTGTGTTAGTCGCTCAGTCATGTTCAACTCTTTGCAACCACGTGGACTGTAGCCCACCACACACCTTTGTTTATGGAATTCTCCAAGCAAGAATACTGGAGTGGATAGCTATTCCCTTCTCCAGGGAATCTTCCCAACCCAGGGATCAAACCTAGGTCTCCTACATTGCAAGCAGATTCCTTACCGTCTGAGCCACCAGGGAAGCCCCCATGGAGGCCATAGTTTTACTCCTGAAACCAACATAATATTGTATGTCAACTATGTTTCAATTAAAAAAAGAGAGAACTAAATACTACTTAAAAACCACCTCTTAAACCAATAGCCAAGCCCAGAGTCAACACAGAAAAGGAAAGACTATAAAGCAGTCAGAATATTGGGAAGCATGATTTATTGGTGGGCCACTGAAGGAACAGTGTATCATAGAACTTTTTAAAATAGAAAAAGTATTCAAGAAAGTTTAAGTTTTTGTACAAATAATATCCTTTTGACACTGTAAATGTTTAACTCTATTCTCCTCTTACTTGTGTGGTCTCTGAAAAAAAGTCTCATGTAATTCTTCTCCTTGTCCCTCTGTAAGTAAGCTATTTTTATTTTTTCCTTCTCTGGCTTCTGTCAGGATTTTCTCTTTGTCTTTAATTTTATGAAGCTTGAATATGATATTGTTGAGTGTCAATTTTTTTTTATATTTACCATGTTTATTGTTCTCTGAGCTTCCTGGATCTGTTGGTAGGTACCTGTCTTTAAATTTAGAAAGTTCTCAGCTGCTATTATTTCAAATATGCCTTCTGTTCCTTTCCCCTCATTTTCCTTCTAGTGCTCCTATTATATATATGTTAAACCTTATGCTGTTGTCCCCCCGTTCTTGGATATTCTGTTCTGCTTTTCTTACTGTTTTCTCTTTGATCTTCAGTTTGGGAAGTGTCTACTGAGATAGTCTCAGTCTCAGAGGTATTTTCCTCAGTGATGTCTAGTCCACTAATAAGCCCATCAAAGGCATTCTTCATATCTGTAACAGTGGTTTTTATATCTAGCATTTGTTTTTAGTTCTTTCTTATAATTTTCATTTTTTGCTTACATTGCCCATCTGTTCTTGCATGCTACCTACTTTATCCATTACATTCTTTAGCATATTAATAGCAGTTATTTTACATTCCTTGTCTGATAATTCAACGTCCTTGTCATACCTATTTCTGATGATTGCTCCATCTCTTCAAGTTGTGTTTTCCTTTCCTATTGGTATGCTTTGTAATTTTTTCTTGATAGCCAGACATGATATACTGGGTAAAGGAGCTGAGGTAGCTAGGCCCTTAGCATGAGGTCTTATGTTTCTCTGGCTAGGGGTTAGGCAGTGCTTATTGTTTGTTATAGCTGTGTGTCAGAGGCTAAAATTTCCTCTAGAGTCTTTGCTTTTATTTCTTTTGTTGTCTTTTTACACCCCAGAGATTCATTAAATAGCATCTGAGGCTTGCAGTTCATTTTAGCTCTATTACTATGCTGAAGCCCTGCTGATACGGTGTTAAGTTGTCATTGAATGAACCTGAGTTGGACATTTCCTTTTCCTCAAGTGGGTTAGGCTTTGGTGAAAACCCAGTCCACTACATTCTGATCAACTAATTTCCTTTGATGGCAGGCCTGGCTGTGGAGAGCTCTGGATGCATTTCCAGAACATATTTCCCCTCCTCCTGCTGGGTCTTCACTGTGAGAACCAAGGCTTCTGGGTGTAAAGCTCAAAAAAAGTGCCCCCCACCCAAATATTGGATCCCTCAGTGTGGACTAACTGTGAAGTCAGTCCACACTGAGCCTCAAGCAGTTCATCAATTACAGTCTAAAGTGTTACTACAATTACTGGCCCCAAATGATAGCCTTTTCCCCCAGCTTTGCTGCCTGTAAGCTATGGTTCTATGTATCTGCCTGTTTGTCCAGTTTGGGGGCCAATATTTTGCCTCGGACCTCAATTCTCTGATGGATCTAAGAAGAGTTGTTGGTTTTTATTTTCTTCAGCTTTCTTCTTATTGTAAGAACTTCTAAGCACTTTACATGTTGAACTGAAAACAGGAGGTCCTTAAAATAATATTAATTTTCCATTGATTTATTTTCATGCAGATGCTGTGTAGCTAAAATTATAAGTTATTGTGAAGCAAGCTGTAAGATAAAAGACTTGGATTTTCCTCAGTAAATGTGTATGCATGAGTTTGGCTTTTAGAAATAATTCAGAAATCACTCCATTAATTTTTTAGATACAAATGATAAAATGTTACTTACATATTAAATGAACAATCAAGATACATATTACTAAAAAGTAATCACTTCTAAAAATATTTTGTGTTAATAGGAAATAAAAATATTAAACATTTCATAAAGTAACATAAGAGGATTGTAATGACTATGATTACTACATGATATGATTTGATAATATAGGTTTTAGGTACCTCATTGAAAACCTCACACCTTTGTTAAAAGAAATCATCTATAATTTGAATATGTGGTTTTATCCAGTATAATTTGAAAGGTCTAATAATCCATTAAACCTTACAGTTGAAATTAGAAGTAGAGCATCATTAATCTGTTCCATTTTGACTATTTGAAGTTACTTTTCTTTTCAGCCAATAAAAAAGAGATGAGTATAGAGAAAACCTGAAACAAAATTGTTTGCATATAATTACAAGATATGAGATTAGGCAAGATAAGAAAAAAATAAAATAAATCATTCTAGAATTCACTGTCAAAAGAACTGCATGTTCTGACAGGGGATAGAAGAGATGGGGTTGCTAAATATTTGCCAATACGCTCTCTACCCATATTCTATGTTCTACACTATATTTAATTTCAGAACCTCCCAACAAGGACCAAAACATCCTAATTCCAAGGTAACTTTTCACCATTTTCAGAAAAACTCTAAGGCCAGCAAAATGAGAATGCCTTGTCATATGTTTATACGTCAGTAGAGGAGGCTTCTTCAAACACCAGTATCCAAAATGATCCTTTGTTTAGGGTCCTAGGTGTCTCTACTTCCAAGGGCAATATATTAAAGTAGGATTTAGAATAGATGAGGGCTTCCCAGGTGGCTCAGTGATGAAGAATTGCCTGTCAATGCAGGAGCCGCAGGAGACATGGGTTCGATTCCTGGGTGGGGAAGATCCCCTGGAGAAGGAAATGGTAACCCACTCCAATATTTTTGCTGGATAATCCCATGGACAAAGGAGGCTGACAAGCTACAGTCCATGGGGTCAGAAAAGAGCTGGACACAACTGAGCACACACACAGTAGGACAGACTTTTTGTAAAAAGAGAGAGAAAGCCAATTATCCAAGGAGTAGAAAACTACTTCTCCCAGCCTACAAAAAGCTGGGAAAGTATATGAATGGAATTTGTGAATAAGCAAAATGATCCCCTTAACACCACAGAGCCCATATACCCTGAAAAAGTCTTTGTATATTTTCAGAGATACATGTTCACCAATTTGGTGACCAAGAGCCCACTTCCATATTTTTTAAACGGATATGCAGAAGCTCATAGAAGTTAAATGGCCTGCCCAGCCCTTCACAACCACTTGGTGGAGGAGGTGGGACTAGAAGTTAGGTTTTCCATCTCCCAAACAGTGTTTTTCCAGCACACTGTTATTCTCATTTTATCTATGACAGAACTAGGTTCCAAGTCCAAAGATGTTAAGCATCCTGACCAAGATCTCTGTAATCTGGGGCAGAATTAGGGTTAGGAAAAACTTCACGTACTCATAGATCCTTCATCCTTCAATTGTCTAAATTATACACTTAACCTATTGTTAAAATATCAGTTTGGAAGGAGTTAACATTAAATTATGAGTCATTTATCTCTCAGTGTGCATAAGGTAGGTTTCTATCAGAGAAATAAAAAGAAAGAGACAGTGCCTTTGTATCAGTTACAGTACAGTCAGAGGAGCAGACTCACTATGAGTGATGCGATTCTCCAGAGTACTCTGCTCTGGCATGGCAGCTAGGACCGTTGGATATGGTGGAGTCTGGAGGACTGGAGTAATTGAATCAACCAGAGTCTCTCTGCTGCCCTGAGATAAATACATTACATGAGTAAGAGATAAAACTTGGTTATTTTAAGCACATGGCATTTGGGGGAGTGTTTCTTGCATAGCATAACCTTGTCTACCCTGAGTAATGTAGAAAGCAGGGCAATTATCTAGACATTTAAATTAAATAATATTCTCTAGTCAAGTGAATGACATCCTTAGGAATGTCCAGAGTGGGATAATAGCAGTAAGGAACAATTTGAAGAATGTTGGCTAGGTCAGTGTAATCCCCAAACGTCTGCATTGTCTCATCCTTCCCTTCAGTGTCTAAAATTTCATCTTGAAGTTGGGAATCAGTCTCAAGTTATCCATTTAAATAAGGCAAAAAACCCTGGGATAAGTAATGTATAAATGATCAGATGTTTGCATGCTCCAGTGAATGTGTTTTTCCAGTCCATTTCCAGGATGAATCAGGGTAGCACAACAGTTATGCTGGAGATAAACTCAGAAGGTTTTCCTGGCATATATCTCAGAAAAGAAATATGTGCATGAGGGAAATTATGGAGGCTGTTTAATTATGGAAACAATTACTGAAATCCATCCTGACTTACTATTACAACAAGCCCAACCAATTAAAAGGACTACTGTAAGTACAGCCTCAGCAACTAGCTCAAGAACACTTGATAAGTTATAGCAAAGCTCCTATCTGACTCCCATATCAGGACTTTAGCCACCATACCCTGATACTACTTTGCCAGTTCTAAGACAAGGTGCCATGCACCACTGAAGAGAAAGAGGCAACAAAACAGACACCCATGAAGGAGAAGAAATGAGGACCCAAGAGGTAAAGAGTGAATCCCTTCCTGAGATCCAGTCTCATGCCTATCAACAGGTAACATCAGAGAGCCTTGTATCCTTTCTTTTGTTAGAGTCGGTTTAGGTTTATTTCTCTTACTTACCATCAAGAGGGTCATAACTTAATGCTTGATTCCTAGCTCCATGGCTCTGTTTGAATTGGGAAATTTACAAGCAAGTTTCCTTTCTATCAACATTTGTCTTTTCTCAGGTTTGAGTAACAAGCAGCCAGACCTGAGTTTGGTAACGGTTTTCCTCTCTGCATAAAAAAGTTCTTCATCAATTCATTCTTCTCTGCAAGACAAGGAAGTTCCCATATCCCTTTACAGTTGTACTCGTGCTTCTGTTGTTGTTGCTGTTGTTATTGTTAAGGAATGAAATGAATGAAGTTGTATCCACAAGTGGATCAGACAGCAGTACCAAGATGGTGGAAGGTTATCAAAATTTAAATTAAACTAGGAGGAATTGGAAGCAAGACTTGATAATCATGAGGAGACAGAAAGCATCCATTCCTTCCTAGGAATCCCAGGATCCTTGGAAATATATCAGGGCACAGCAATATTTGAACTCAAGTCATTTTATCTGGACATAAAAATAAAGGATATAATCTAAGGACTTTAGGACCACCCAGCAGGGGCCATCTGTCTAGATTTCTATGTGGGTCTTATGTGTCATTTCCCTTGACGAAGCCATGAGAACAACAGAGTTTTACTCTGAAACGAATGAAGCTAAAGTCCAGGGCCCTACATTTGCCTAGGTATCTTCAAGACTCTGGGAGGGATCCTCTCAACATTTTTGTTCAGTCATGAGCTTGGCAGGCTCTACAGTCTATGGGATTGCAATGAGTCAGTTGTGACAAGGCACAGTGCTACATGCTTCTGTAAACTCTGCACGGCACTGATATTTGGACTGTATTTACTTAAGATCACTGCCCCTTTCTCCTCTGACTAGTTTTGGGGTCTTACTTCCCATTGTGTCATACGGGATTGAGGTGATGATGGGGCTCAGGATATACTACCCCAAAATACGGCACCTTGGCATATTGAATATTGTTAAGTTGTAGGAGTCTAAGCAAATGGAAGAAGCAGGGCAGTTATTCTGACCCCACCCTCTCCTTCTTCCCTAAACCAAGTCATAAAACCCTCAAGTGAGAGGTGACCTCTCTATACCTTGAGGAAAGGAGTATCTTAATCTCTAAAATAACAAAGGAACATGAAAAAGAACCCTAACAAGCAGGCCTTACTAAATTTCCCTCAGTCTAATACAATTACCTCCCATTAGTTAACTGCCGTATTCTCCCATGACTGTCCACTCTTCATGGAACCTAGCATTAAATACTCACATCTTAGGGTCTTCATTTCCTTATGAAGGTTCCTGCTTCACATAAAACTTATATTAAACAAAATTTTATGTTTTTATTCTATTAACCTGTCTTTATCAGTTTAATTTGCAGATACAAGCAGGGACCTTAAGAGGGTGGAGGAAAACTACCCTCTTGTATAATGACCATGGACAATTTTGGGATCCAGCTGTGGGGAAGTTGAGTTGGGGTACATTTAGTTTGTGTGTGGTGGGATGTATTCGTGTGATTCTAATCACTTCCATGCACAGAAACAGGAGTCATAGCTTTCAGGAACCTTCTACCCTGCTGCTTTACCTGGCATCATATGACAGAAGTGAGGAGTGAGATCATATGGGAATAATAGTATTCCCTCCTCATAGTATCAGGAGCAGATGATAAGGAGAAGAAACAAGCACTGAAGTTCACCTATGGAAAGTTCTTCCACTGATCACATGTGGGAAATTGTCAGCAGAGCACCCTTAATACCAACAGACAGTGGAAGCTCTCTCTCATTAGGAATGCAGCACAGATACACAAGATTTGTGTTTCTTTTTTGATGGAAATTGTAGGATACACAATTGCTCAGAATTCCTTTGTTTGCAAGGCACAAACCTGTAGCAGCCCAACAAAAAGTGAGTATGTCTGTGAAAAGTTGCAGATCTATGGATCTTAACTAGCAATAATTTCAAAAGCAAACTTTGATCAACCCTGTAAAGAAAAGATTGAATTATATTTCTATTGTCTCTGAAGAAAATAGTACAGAGTTTACAGAGCATTGTCATAAAAATGACTGTAAAATGGTGACCAAAAGAATGTTGAAACATTATACAGAAATGTTGAGAAGTAAATATTTTAGAGTTTTAATCTAGTGTTTTAGTTGTGGTATTTGTCAGCTTTTGTTGTGATTTCTTATCTCATGCTGAAATATTCATGTTTATGTCTAATTTTGTATTATTTTCATTAAAGACAATGTCTTTAATTGTATAAGCTTCAGATTCTACAAAGCTGAACAGTCCCTAAATAGGAAGCAAAGACAATTTACAAGACTTACTTTCATTGCTCCAATTACACTTTAAGCCTATTTCCTATACTATGCCTTGTGGAAATGCCTCTTTCTTTCAAATGTGTTGCTGTCAAAGAAAATGAAATTAATAAAATTAAATCAAAGGAAAGTCTAAGACTGTAGTTTGAATTGGAAAGGAATTACTGATCTTGAAACAGAATCACAAGAGGTTTTGTATATATGTGTATTATTTAGTGCAAAGGATTATTTTTAAGAACACAAATCATGTAGGTAAATGTATATTTGTGATCACTTGTGGTTCTTTTGTTAGACTAATAATTAGTTTTAATTTCATATTCAAAATAATGAATGACAATATGCTTGAAATGTAACTGGGCAGTTCTTGCAATATACACCGGAGGAACAGACAATGCATTCTGTAGGTTCTGATCATCCATGTTTGTTATTTTTATCAGTTTACTCTGCAGGCTTCTATAAAGGAATGAATGACTTTTAAGAAATAGTAAATAGGGAAAAACCTACATGTATTAGTTAGAGGAAACAAATCATTAATCCCATTTTCATTTTAGCAAACACAAGTCATCATCATTTACGTGATAAAAATTACCTGAGCTGCATGAGATAGTATTTCACACTGAACTGATACGATTCCAAGCCAGAACAAAGACTTTTAATAGCTTACACAGATTATCACCGTCTAAGTACCATATGTTCAGAATATTACCAAAAATGGAAAAAGTTTTTTTGGAGCCCCAGGAATAAAACAATGGCCAAATCATTCATTTAAGATGCATTTTGTGTGTTTTTTCACTGCTGTGTTCCTAGACAGCACCTGATACACTACAGATGCTCAATAAATAAGGCTCATCGTGTGGCTGTACAACAGACTGAGGTACATCATAGTTCACATGAATGGCACTCCCTAGAATTGTGTTATGTTCAACCTATGCGACCAAACTTGGTGGCCCTAAAAATTACTTGTTGAATGAATGGATGGATGAATTAAATATAGTGAAAGTCTTCCATTCGTCACCTCTGTACTAGGCACTGAGGAAAGGCAAAAGAATAAGACAGTCACTCCCCAATTAGCAGGGAGAGGCAGAGCAATTAGAGCATAATAAAATGTTATACCTGCTAATATGGACAGATGAAAATTTCCATGGCAGTGATTAAATCTGCCTAAGGAGGTTAAGGAGTCTTCCCAGAGTCGGTTATATTTGAGTTGGGTAAAGGGTTTTTGCTAGGCAAAAAAAGAAAAGGAAAGGGACTTTCAGAGAGAAAGAACAGCCTGAGCCGAAGCCTGCAGCTGTGAAAAGACAGACTGGGAACCAGTGTGCAGTGAGTGTGGTGTGGTTCAGATGGAGACATTATCGGAAGTGGCAGAAGATACAGCTAGAAAAATTAGTTCTGAAATATAAAGGGATTGTAATCTCATTTATCTCTGAATTCCCTAAAGCACTTAACACAGTGCCTAATACATAATCAGTGCTCAGAGGCTTAATATGATGGATAGATGCATGTAAACCTGAGCAAGCTTTTCAGCCTGGCTCAACGCTGTTACAATCCGTAATAACCTCATATCCTCATCTAATGTTAATGTACTGCTTTTTACGATGCTCAGAAAACAGTCTGTCCACTGACACTTTGAAATAGAAACATCTTTGACTATATGTGCATAAACCTGACTTGGGGCTTCTGAGGTGACTCAGTGGAAAAGAATCTGCATGCCAATACAGAATGCAAGAGATGCAAGAGACATGGGCTCAATCCCTGGATCAGGAAGATCCCCCGGAGAAGGAAATGGTAACCTACTCCAGTATTCTTGCCTGGGAAATTCCATGGACAGAGGAGCCTGGTGGGCTACAGTCCATGGAGTCACAAAAGAGTCAGACACGACCTAGCAACAACAGCAAACCTGACTTGCTAGAAGAGCTTGTCACCCCTCAGTTAATAATAAATGCCCACTGAAAATATAGTTTATTTTATAATACCTCCCTTGTAAGAATTTGTAATAAATCTTTTCTTTGATAATGTCTAAAAAGGAATGTTCCTCTCTGGTTCAAAATCTTGTTACAATATAGAAAAACAAACTCTCAGATTCTTGTTGGTGCCTAAGTTATGCTGAATAGCTCATTAATACATTACTAATTTTCATACATATCATATTAAGACTCAAACCCAGTGAGAGATTTTGGTAGTAAAATGTAAAGATTCCAAGAAAGAAAACAGAAATTCACCTAAGTTGAAACTGAAAAAAAAAAAAGGGGAACTGCAAGGGGAATCACATGACAAGCAGCCCCATTTTGAGGAGTACTCACCTCTCTGCTGGGCCTGAGACTCGCCACCCTACCATAGGACTCCACACCGCTGAAGGCATCAATAAGGAAGATCTAGAATAATAAGCTTTTGGCTGCCTGGTGGAAGCGCTTTCATCTTTATGGGCTGGAGGCTCGCTCATCCTACTGAGAATGGTGAAGTTCCTTCTATAACTCAAGCAAAGCAGCAGGGACCAGTGGAACCCCAGTGGCATGAAATAAACCAAAAATGATACTGCAAAGCCTCCCAAGTTTCACTGGAATTACAGTTCACAAAAGTAGGCCAGGATCTGCAGGACAAACCTAAATAGGTTGACTACCAGATAAAATAAAAATTTTAAGTAGGATCTAGAGTTTTCTAACATAATAGCTGAAAGGTGCTAGCTTTAATTTTTAAAAATCTCTGTCTTACCAAGAACCAGGCAAATCATAACCTAAATGTGAGAAGACAGCCACGGACACCAACACTGACCTGCATCTGCTGTTGGAATTACCTAACAAGCACTTTAAAGCAACAATTACAAAAATGATTCAGTAAGCAATTACAAATTATTTTGAAACAAATGAACATAGAGAAAAGTCTTAAAAAGAAACAAAAAAATTATTTTAAAAGAACCAAATTATAGAACCAAGAAGAAAAAAAAAAATCACGCCAGAAAAATATAAATTCTCTACCACTAGTCTCAGGAGTAGAGCAGAAATGACAGAAGATTCAATTGCTGAACTTGAGAACATATCAGTAGGTTTTATCCAATATGAACAACAGAGATAAACCAGACTGGAAAAAAGTAAATCACAACTCAGGAAACTGTGGAACAATAGTGAAAGATGCAACATTCATATCACTAGAATCTTAGGAGGAGAGGGGTAAAGAAATGGAGCTAAAGTATTCAAATAAATAACAGATAAAACTTTCCAAATCTGTTTAAAGATTTAAAATCACAGGTCTAAAAAGGTGGACAAGCCTCAAATATAATAAACCTAAAGAAATCTGGGGAAAGCAGCTAGAGAGAAATGGAACATTAGCTATAAGAAATACAAATTCAAATGTCAGTGGATTTATAATCAGAAAACATATAGGCCGGATGGAAGTGACATAATATTTTTCCAGTGCTAAACGAAAAGAACTGTTAACTTATGATTAACAGTTAACAGTTTTTTGATACCCATAAAAACTGTCATTCAGGATTCAGGGAAATAAAATCCATATTTATAATGTTTGTTCACCCTTAGCAACTGATAGAGATATTAGACAGAAAATTCACAAGGATAAAGAACTGAACAATACAATCAACCAACAGGATATAATTGACATATTCTTCATCCAACAACTGCAGAATATACGTTTTTTCCCCCAAGTATTCATGGACTATTCACCAAGACAGTACATATCCTGGGATGAAACAAACCTCAAAGCATTTCAAATAATTCAGATTGTACAGTGTATGTTCTCTGACAAAAGCGAAAATTAAGACAAATCTCTAAACAATTACATCTTAAACAAAAATGTCTCTAAATAACTCCTATGTTAAAGAATAAGCCTCAAAGAAAATAAAAGCATACATACAATTGAATAAATATGAAAACACAACATAAAATATATGGAATGTATCTAAAGTAGTGCTGAGAAGGAAATGTATAGCCCTAAGTGTTAAATTAAAAGAGAAAACAGATCTAAAATCAATAATCTAAGTTACTGCTTCAAGAAACTAGAAAAAATTCAAAGAAAAAGAAATAGTAAGAGCAAAAATAATACCAATGAACTTGATAACAAGAAAACAAGAGAAGAAATTAATAAAGAGAAAAAACTGGTTTCTTGAAAAAAATGAATAGAATTGATAGACTTCCAGCAAGTCTAACAAATATAAGATGAGAAAAAGACACAAACCATTGATATCAAAACTAAAACAAGAGATATGACTGAAGACTCTGTAGCTATTAGAAGAAATACTATGAACAATTATGATTATAAATTCAAGAGCTTAGAAGAAATAGAACAACTCCTCAAAAATACAAACTAGCAAAATTAAAGCAAGATAAAATGGATAATCTGAATACTCTTATAACCATCAAAGAAACTTCATTTAGAATTAAAAATCTACTGAAAAGAAAGCTCCAGGTCCAGATGGTTTCACTAAATAATTCTATCAAACATTTAAAGAATTAACATGAATTTTACACAATGTACTTCCCACAAACAGAAGAGGAGGTATTACTTCCCAACTCATTTTATGAGATCAATATTACCTTGCTACCTAAAGCAGACAAAGATAATAATAAACTAATATCTAACAAAGATAATAATAGACTAATAAATTAACAAAGAAAACTAATAAACCAATATCTCTCATGAACTTAGAAACCAAAATCCTCAATAAAATATTAGCAAATCAAATTCAACAATGTAGAAGAAGAATTATACATCATGGCCAAGTGGGTTTTATTCCAGGTATGCAAGATTGGTTCAACATTTAAAAATCAACCAACATAAACTATCACCTCTATCAGATAAAGAAGAAAAACAATATGATTATATCAATTGACATGGCAAAAGCACTTTACATTTCTGGTCCATACCAGTGTTAATAGATAAAGCTGATAAAATCTGTATCAAAAGGAAAGAAATGTGTTATTTTATTCACCTCTATAGTTTTATTATAGGAAATAAATTTTAGGTAAATATCACAGGTAAGAAATTTCCATTTTTTTAAATAATGAATATAATATGAGCACCAACAAAGAAATATTCTTTGGCACAATAATAAAGTCACAGCTTTCAAGTGGTCCGAAATGCCCAACTCACAGCTTTGGGCATGAGGGACTTACTATGAGCTCTTATTGAGGGTTTGAAATAGTTCAGATGTTACTTCAAATCCCAGATTCACTATGTACCTCTTGTGTTATCAAGAGACTCATCCTCTGTAAATCTTAATTTTCTAATCTACAAAATAGGAACAGTTATATCTATTTCTTATAACAGCTGTTATAAGAGCTAAAAATTTATAGATAAAAAATTATAGCTAAATCTACTGTTGGATGATCAAGAGTATAAACAACAAATGAGATCCCAAAACAGAGCCATCTCAGTGGGGTTAGTCAAGCATCTTTCATACAATTATTTTTACATGTATTCTCCTTTCATTTCCATCTTATTCTGTTTTTCTTTTCTAGAACTAGGGATAGACATTGCAACATAAAGGAAGTATAGAAGCAAAAGACAGGCAAGAGAGAGCTGGTGAAAAAAAAGCTATCTACCAGAATCATGAGCTTAGATTGCTCATGGTACTTTGAAATGTCATGGTCTCTTACAGACTTAAAAGAATGAACTTGTGGTTACCAGGGAGGAAAGCTGCAGGGAAGGGATAGTTAGGGAGTTTGGGATCGACATGCAATAATACATATTGCTGTATTTAAAATGGATAACCAACAAGGTCCTACTTGCTGCGCTGTCTCAACAGCATGGGAAACTCTGCTCAGTGCTATGTGGCAGCCTGGATAGGTGGGCAGTTTGGGGAAGAATTGATACATATATATGTATGGCTGAATCCCTTCACTGTCTACCTTAAACTATCACAATATTGTTAATTGGTTATATTCCAAAATAAAATAAAAAGTTTTTAAGGAGAGAGAAAATCATGTTCTCTTGTTCTTCTCTTTTGAGGTTAAATTTCTCAGGTTTTCCCTGGTTTCTCATTGTGGCAGACACAGGAAGTTGTTCACCCAATAAGCATTCTCCCTCTTCCTCATTACCAGAACTCTGATTTTGTACAGGACAACAATGAGCCAAATTAAAGATATGTTCTTCCTCCTACCTCCCTGCAGATTGAGCCAGAACTGATAGTAAAGTCTTCGAGTTTAATTTCAGCTGTGCAGCTAGAACTTGCAGACAAGGCTTTCCTACTGTCCTCAGTTCTGGCCAATGAGATTTAAGTAAATACCTATTGGGTGGTCCTAAGAGGAAAAAAAAAAATTTTTTTTTCTATTTAAAACAAGACATGTTGAGCTGGCATGCACCTTTTCCCTTTAGCACTCCCATACTTTTTTTTGCTGCCTGAAATGCAGTTATAATGCCTAGAAGTAGAGATGCCATCTCACAGCCAAGGAAACAAAAGCCACACTTCAATAGATGGGATGGGGGAGCAGGATTTAGATTATGTGCCTCTGATATAGTCCTACCTGATATTTTTGTGAAGCTTAAGTTCCTGTCCTCTTTTCATGTGGATGGCTGCTGTCCTGGAGATTTTGTGTATCTGAGAAGCACCCAGAACCAAGAATGATTGACTTCAGCCCAGAGGAATGAAGAAATCTCTAAATCTGTCTCTTAAAGCTCTTGCTTTACATCACTGTTCATGCTTCAACTGCAATATCAGTTTCTCTACAGAATTCATGCTTTACCATTCACCTTTCACTCTTTCCTATAATTGAGGTCAAATATATTCACCTTGTTTTCTATATTATAGCCTCTTTTTTCTGTATTCAAGTCCTTCAAGCCACATAAATAGCTACTAAATTACTTTCTCCTCTTCTTGGTTATAACTCACAAAGCTGCAAACACACAGCCGTGATCCATCCCCGCCAATACTGCTATTTACTATAAGGAAGAGAAATCTCTGTGGGGACCATCAGGGAAGATCAGATCAGATCACATCCGTCGCTCAGTCGTGTCCGACTCTTTGCGACCCCATGAATCACAACTTGTCTGCAATTCAACCACTGATATTAAACTCCAAGATTTCACTAGAATTTTCCGTTCAGCCCAATCAGTGGCTCCAAGAATTTGTCACATCACCCCACTAACGAGAGATCACACTCTAGATTCACAATGGTAACTTTTCATTTTTATGTATATTCTACTTTTTAGAAAAGTTCAAACTCCCTTAACTGTATAAAAATTCATAAAATTGCTGACCTCAATTTGTTCCAATGTGTCTAAGCTTTCCAGGTGGTACTAATGGTAAAGAATCCACCTGCCAATGCAAGAGAAGCTAGTTCGATCACTGGGTCGGGAAGATCCCCTGGAGAAGGAAATGTCAACCCACTCCAGTATTCTTGCCTGGAGAATCCCATGGACAGAGGAGCCTGGTGGGCTACAGTCCAGGGGGTCAAAAGAGTCAGACACGACTGAGTGACTGCACAAGCAGGCTAAGTTTAGGTTCCCACAAAAGTAGAGTGTGAGGCAGGAAGATGGGTACAGGTTTGCTTTTCTTTCTTTCTTTTTTTTTTTTTTGAGGTGTGTGGTGGGAGGTGATACCAGGAAGCAGCAGCAAAGGGCAGAGAAGACTAAGATTGAGACAGAGAAGGCAGAAAGCCCAGATGTAGATTTGTGACTGAGCTAGTTGCCACCTTTTCACCCTCTGAGAAACCATCCGTCTGAAGGACAGGATGCTAGGCACTTAGTTACATTTGGAGGGTTTCTCCTGGAAAAATCTCCTGAGGCCCAGGTCCTGTCTGTATGCTGAGGGAGCCCCCAGAGGCAGTAGTGAAGCATGAGAGAGGAGAGGCTCTGTGGGATCCTGAGATGGATGGTTCACAGTGCATAGGAACTGTTTACAGCAGCTGCAGCTGGAGTCAGAGCTGAGGCAGCCTGGGGCCCCTTGAGTCTCTGCTTTTGCATTTTCCAAACATAATCCAAATAGATAAGATGCTTTCAGTGGCTATTCTATCTATCAAATTATTGGTGATAAATAATCAATAAAAAATTTCAAAAGTCCCAGGATATTAAAAAAATTTAATTAAAATTAGTGAAATTCTATTGTAGTGGAAAGTTCACAGTACCATTTAAACTGCTTTATCCTAATACAGTGTATTAAAAATCTAAACCATCTTTGAGCAAGAAATTAGATAAGGCAAATTTTCTGTCTCCTCTTAGGAATTTTACACATTTCACTTCTTCTCATCTTTGTTATTGACTCATCTTATACATTCTTGTTTTAAGGGCTCTTCATGGCCAGTATTTCGTTTTGAATCACAGCCTTCTTAGGAATGAACTTTTGCCTGGTCTAAATCTAGACAAGACTGTCTATAATGGGGTCACCTGACTTAGGTCTGTTTGCAGATGTGTAGGAAGGTAAAGCTAAGAAATACTCTCAGGGAGAATTTATCTTCATGAATATGAAAAGGAGCCAGAGACTGGGGCTTGATTGAGGTCCTATCTAGAATTCCCTGGAAAGCAGAATCTGAGGTTCAAAATCAGATTGGCATGGCGAAGGTCAGGAAATAATGGGAAATGAAGTAGAGAAAGATGGGACTCAATGGACTGGACGTGTTACAATGCCAGTCACGACTCTTCAGCATAACTTCCCAACAAAGAGACACGGCTGACTGCTCTGCAAGCAGTTTCCTCGGCAAGCCAGTCTTCTTTAAGTGTAATCTCTTTAGCCTGCTCCTGAAAGGGAGCCAAAAAGGGGAGGACCATGTGGTCCATCACAATGCCCATCCCAGGTAATAGGGCTGTAGGGCAGGAGACCACAGGAAGGCAAGCAGAGAGCTGAGCGGAGAGCAGCCATTGTTAGGCATCCCATGGCCCTGTCTTAAGGAAGCGTGGAGCCCCTGCTACTGGCAACCTCAGGGCTACACTGTGCACTTTCCTTCCCAGAGCATGTGTGCTCAGCTTCTCCATACCTTCTGTGATTTCCCTAGACATCCATGCATCCTCAGTCATGTCTGATTCTTTGTGACCCTATGGGTCATAGCCCGCCAGTCTCTTCTATCCAGGGATTCTCCACGCAAGCATACTGGAGTAGATTGCCATTTCCTACCCGGGTGGATCTTTCCAACCCAGGGATCGAACCTGTGTCTCCAGCATCTCCTGCACTGCAGGCAGATTCTTTACCTGCTGAGCCAACAGGGCTTCTGGATTGACCCAGGTGTTGTCCACTATCTTTCCTACCACGATTCCCCAATGTGCCTTCTTAAGAGAGCCGGAGTCTTGTCTTTCTCCCTTGCAAACAGAACAGATTGGGAGGAAGAGGAGGGAATAAAATTTAAAGTAAAAACTTCTAGAAATCTGCCTTATGCGACTGAATCTAATTCTTGTTAAAAATTTAAAAAGATAGCTTAGAATTCCTGGAAATGTCAGTGGAGTTTGAAAATTAGCTTATCTGGACAGCTGACTTATTATTATTATTTAGTTGATCTAGTTGGTTTCTTCCAGGATTTATAGACCTGAATGTCTTCTCTCTGATGGTTTTAAAACCCTGTTATTATCTATTGCATTAAAACTGTCACTCCAATGTTGCTAACAACACTGTTAATAAAGATACAATAACCCAAACATAAATTTAAGTATATAATGATACTGAAAGCATTAAAAAGCTTATTTGCATTTTGTGTTGCTTCTGCATATAAATGTCAACCCTGCCAAGTAAATTTATATAAGCAGTTGAGAGAACACGCCCTTGTTCTCCCTGAAGAAAATCCATTCAGAAGGCCCTTATTTCACACTCTGAATTTCGGTATGCCAGTACCTAACAACCCTCCCAGTCATAATCTCCCAGAAAGTATGACAATTAGCATCCAGCCTCCAAGCATCTTCAATCAAGACTGGCTTCTGTTCTGAAATCCTGGCACAGATTCCACTCTAACCAGGCTCTCACAAGAATCTCCTGGGGATCCAGGAAACTTCAGTGGAGACAAAAACCAATGGATGTGCTTATAAAACATGAGCAGATTTGGACACTCACTGTAAGGTCGGGAGCAGGAGCAGGAAACTAAATATTTAACAAGTGTATCAGGTGACTCTATAAATATTATTTTTTAAAGCCTGTTTTTGAAGGTACTTTTTTTTTTTTTTTAGTGAGTTAAGTTTTATTTGGGGCAAAATGAGGACTGCAGGAGGCAGCATCTCAGATAGCTCTGAGAGACTGCTCCAAAGCAGCAGTGGGGGAAGGTCAATACACAAGGTTTTGGTGAAGGGGGAGTTCAATGCCATGAAGCACTCATTTTACCAGTTTTTTGTTTGTCACAAGGATCTGAAGTCACCATGGAGGGATTTAGTGCTTCTCTAGATATGAGAAGATGCAAGGATTGAGATAATAAAATCTGCTCCTAAAAACATCCAACTATCTAAAGACCTGTCCCACCAGATTCCCTGGAGCACAGAGTTCCTCACTCCACCCTGAACTCCCTCAGGGGTTGCTGAAGGCCAGCAGCTGCAGCAGCAGGGGGTTCAGGCTCCAGAGGCAGAAGGCAGATGCCTTCGTTGTTCAGTCTTTGATGATGCTCTTGGTAAGTGCTAACTTGTAATTGACACATCCCCACTGTGGTCATAAATCCGACCATACTTTGGGGGGCATTTCATGACCATTTTGTCCCATGTTGCTGGGAAGGCTTGTTCCCAGTTCTGAAGAAGGTTTTTTTTGATAGACCAGTCAATGTGCTATTACTGGACCAAGTCTTAATAGTCAAAGATCTCTGGACACCTGTCTTCTGTTATGGTCCAGGAAAGTATTCCCTTTGTTGCATCTTCCCACATCTAGAGTTATACTATTACAATCATTGATCATATATCAAGCTATACTTTTGATCAACTGCTTCAAGTCTAGCTAACATTATTTTCATTGGAGGCTCAGTCATACACTTGGTGATATAAGAAACAATAATCTTAATGAAACAGGCAAAATACAAATAGTAGTTAATGACATTAGTGGAATTAAAGTAAATAGTTTAGCCATGAGCCTCCCACACCCAAACCAGTTTTTTTAAAAGATTGTCAAGACTAGGGAATGGGTCGCTTAAAGCAGAAGTCTGATTTTTCATATTCATCAAATGTATTACATTAAAGGATTTATCAGGTATGAAAATATAGCATTCATTTTGAATTATAGCACAGATATCTCCCTGAGATGCTATAAGATGTCAAGGGCCTTGCAATTAAGTAGTACTGCCTTTCTCATCATCAGTTCAGTTCCGTGCAGTCACTCAGTCATGTTCAACTCTTTGTGACCTCATGGACTGCAGCACACCAGGACTCCTGGTCCAGTCCAACACCAACTCCCAGAGTTTACTCAAACTCATGTCCATTGAGTCGGTGAAGCCATCTGACCATCTCATCCTCTGTCATCCCCTTCTCTTCCCACCTTCAATTTTTCCCAGCATTAGGGCCTTTTCAAATGAGTCAGTTCTTCACATGAGGTGGCCAAAGCATTGGAGTTTCAGCTTCAGCATCAGTCCTTCCAATGAACATTCAGGACTGATTTCCTTTAGGATGGACTGTTTGGATCTCCTTGCAGTCCAAGGGACTCTCAAGAGTCTTCTGCAACACCATAGTTCAAAAACATCAATTCTTCAGTGCTCAGCTTTCTTTATAGTCCAACTCTCACATCCACACATGACTACTGGAAAAACCATAGCCTTGACTAGACGGACCTTTGTTGGCAAAGTAATGCCTCTGCTTTTTAGTAAGCTGTCTGGGTTGGTCATAACTTTTCTTCCAATGAGCAAGTGTCTTTTAATTTTGATGGCTGCAGTCACCATTTGCAGTGATTTTGGAGCCCAAGAAAAAGTCTCTCACTGTTTCCATTGTTTCCACACCTATTTGTCATGAAGTGATGGGGCCAGATGCCATGATCTTAGTTTTCTGAATGTTGAGCTTTAAGCCAACTTTTTCACTCTCCTCTTTCACTTTTATCAAGAGGCTCTTTAGTTTTCCTTTGCTTTCTGCCATAAAGGTGGTGTCATCTGTATATCTGAGGTTATTGAAATTTCTCCCAGCAATCTTGATTCCAGCTTGTGCTTCATCCAGTCCAGCATTTCTCATGATGTACTCTGCATATAAGTTAAATAAGGAGGGTAACAATATACAGCCTTGTCATACTCCTTTCCCAGTTTGGAACCAGTCTGTTTTTCATTTCCGGTTCTAATTCTTGCTTCTTGACCTGCATACAGGTTTCTCAGGAGGCAGGTCAGGAGGTCTGGTATTCCCATCTGTTGAAGAATTTTCCACAGCTTCTTGTGATCCACACAGTAAAAGGCTTTGGCATAGTCAATAAAGCAGAAATAGATGTTTTTCTGGCACTCTCTTGCTTTTATGATGATCCAACAGATGTTGGCAATTTGATCTCTGGTTCCTCTGCTTTTTCTAAATCATAGCGATCTCATCATTCAATAGGCTAATAGCCCAGTTAGCATCATTTAAAGCTTATGAAAGTTGTTAAGGCTTCAATATGGCCAATTACATCCTCCAACCCCAACGAAGGTGCACACACACACATAAAAGCTGCTAAATGGTCATACCAGTAGAATGCAGATCTTTGACCCATTGGGATCATACCAATGGTAGATTGGTTAGGGTTACCTCTAATTTGTTAACTGTATGACCTTAAAGTCATGAGAAACCCAGGCTACACCTTTGTATCCATCCCTGTAAATGTCAAGGCCATAAATTAGTGCCACAAATCCACTGAGCTCCATACCAATCACTCTCTCTAAGGGTAATGATAGTCATAGTTCATAAAGTACCCAGCCTTGTCTCATAATTACCAGGTTGATCATTTTTAGTATGAATTAACCATTTCCAATATAGAGGAGCTTTTAAATTTAAATGATCATAGCCGGTGTTAACCATACAGATCCTCCCCCTAACTGTGAGAGTTTCCTTTTAATAGATGAGAGGTTAATTTTTTTATTGAGATTTAGCTCATCACTCCAATTGAGTTTGAATGACCCTAAGAGAAAAAGCTATGGCCAGAATTAGAGCAGGTATTATTGATTGGCCAGGTGAGAGGATCACATCTAGTAATATCATAAATAGACAGAACAGGACTGAACTCTCGTCTAAAATAAATTTCCTAAGGAGTATCCAATCAGAGCCCTAGAAAATAGAAATCCACCCAGGTAACCCAGAAGTACCAGACACAGGTAATTGGCCACAACCCAACAATTGGATTGAATTTTAAACTAGCATAGAATTGTGTCCATGGTAGAAAACATTTGATTGATAGGCATAGGTCCAAGGAATCAAGAAAACATTATAAATGATCATAGAAGTCAGATTAGCATCTTGGGCAAGCTGCCTACTTCTGATGTCGTCTTCATCTTGTCCTATTGTAGTTTCCTCTGTTTGAGCATTGTTTTAAGGTGAGTTTGAGGTCAGCAGGCCTCTCTATAGACCAGTCCGGCTTAGGGGCCTTTGGAAGTGAGAGTTAACCCAGGAGTCAATTTCCCTTCAGTTTCATTGGGTATGAGCTAGTTAAGAGTACCTGATAGAAAGGTCCTTCCACCCAGGTTGGAGACAATTCCTTAAATTATGTCTTCTTCTGGTCTTGGTTGCAGGTCATGCATGAGGCACCTGATCTTCAACCAAAGACAGATTACTGAGATAAGTTTCAGAAACAACCCTAGAGTGTCCCAAATTCATCTGCACTCCCCGAGGAGGTGGATGGGCACAAGGGGCCTCTGCTGGTACCAAGGCTCCATTTCCTCATGGAGTCCAGTTGAAGTAAGGAAGTCTACCATGGGTCACTTCGTTGGTCACCGTAACTGTCGACTAAAAAACATGTACAACTTGAGAGTTGCAAGTTAAGTTTTATTGGGGGCAAAATGAGGAATGCAGCCCAGGAGGCAGCACCTCAAACAGCTCTGAGAGACTGCTCCCTCTGCAGGTACTCAAAAGAGAATGATAAAATCACAAGAACTATCCAGTAGTGTGGGGTGTGTGTGTGTGTGTGTGTGTGTGTGTGTGTGTGTGTGTGTGTGTTGAGAGGAGAGGGAGATGGTGAGAGAGAAGAGAGCAAAAAACCACTCACACTGATGCTTAAGAACAGTGACCATAAAAATCAGAAAACAGTACTAGTCTCATATCTACCATCAATACACTAAAATGAATTTCACACTTAATATCTTCTTTAGGAGGTTTCTTCATCTGCAAAAATAGACAAAACTTATATCCTACCCAACTCAAGTGTTCTAAAGATTTTAAAAGGTAATAGATATTAGAGGTGAGCATCATCTTATTTTTTAAAATTTAAGAAAGCTGTGGTGCATATACACAATGGAGTATTACTAAGCCATTAAAAAGAATACATTTGAATCAGTTCTAATGAGGTGGATGAAACTGGAACCTATTATACAGAGTGAAGTAAGCCAGAAAGAAAAACACCAATACAGTATACTAACGCATATATATGGAATTTAGAAAAATGGTAACAATAACCCTGTATACGAGACAGCAAAAGAGACACTGATGTATAAATCAGTCTTATGGACTCTGTGGGAGAGGGAGAGGGTGGGGAGATTTGGGAGAATGGCATTGAAACATGTATAATATCATGTATGAAACGAGTCACCAGTCCAGGTTCGATGCACGGTACTGGATGCTTGGGGCTGGTGCACTGGGACGACCCAGAGGGAGGGTAGGGGAGGGAGGAGGGTGGAGGGTTCAGGATGGGGAACGCGGGTATGCCTGTGGCGGATTCATTTCGATACTTGGCAAAACTAATACAATATTGTAAAGTTTAAAAATAAAATTAAATTAAAAAAAATTTACAGATAAAATTTTTTGTGAAGAACCGAATATAAACTTCTATTATTACCAAGGGAAAATTTATTAAGGAAAAGATTCTTCATATTCAAAAAGTTTCTCTTTCAAGCACTTCAGTGATGACACATATAGCAGCCACTCCCCTGATACACACCTGAACGCAGGGGAGTGCTGGTGAGGCCTGGCCCAGAGATGGGCTATGCCCCTCATGCATGCTGAAGGACCACCTGGCGAGGACTTGAAGCAGAGGTGGGACTGAGAACAATGGCGACTCCTCAGAGCAGCGCCTGTGTGGGACAGGCAGGAGCCTGGGGCCTTCACACCAGGAGCCCAGGTCCCGAAGACCTGCTGTGGAGGTTCGGAGTGGGCATATACCTGACAGCTTTTCCTACCCCCTCTTCTCTGAGTGTGATACGGTGGTTCAGAGTAGAATGGGAGAGCAAGCAGGAGCAGCAGCCCAGACAGATTCAATTTGAGTTCTAGAAATCCTCTGAGACACTAGAATACAAAAGGAGAACTTTGGAATGTGTCTCAGGCCACGCTGTGGGAGGCTGGTAAATTTCAAGTCTAATTGTGAAAGTAGGCTGCAGTTGTCCTCACTGTCTGGTGAGGTCTAGGCTCTCTGGATTGCATGTACAAAATCAGATGCACTTACAGAAGCTAGAGCTGGATCCACAATTTATCTTAGGAAGGCATCTGCTTTGCAAAAACATTTTGACTAGAGCTCAAGGTAGAAGGCAAATTTATCATCCTTCCTCTGAAAATGAGGATGTTGCTTGACTCTACGTCCCCAGAGGAGGGATACATTGCTCTTAGTAATATACAGAGAGAGTAATATGGTGCCCTCTCTACTGTGCAGAAGAGAAGGAGTGATAACAACAGGGAAGAGACTAGGGTACCAGCAAGACGGTGGAAACTACACTTGTGAGATGTCAATTCTTCTGAGGATTCCCACACCAGCAGCACTAGATCCCACCACCGTGCACACAAATTGTCAGTAATATCCTCCAGATTCATCAGGGCTTAGTGTGAGGGAATTCTGTAGGGCAAACTGAGAGGGGAGATGAGTTTCTCATAGGAGTCAGAAGATGAAGACAGAAGAACTAATCAAGGAAGTCAGCAATCAAGAAGACCCCTAGGTATGAGCAGAAATTTTAGACAGGGTCTCAGACTACCCAGTCTATACAGTAAGGGAATTCAAGGTTATTCCACCCAGATTTCAGGAATGAGGGAAGTCTTAGCTGATTTATGAGTTACCCAGGGTTTCAAAATTCGTAATTAAAAGACAGGCAAATTGAATTCAACAATAGTTTGAAAAATTAATCTCCAGGACTAAATAGACTTTTATCCAGGAATATAAAGTGGTTTAATATTGGGGAATCAATTAACAGTATACCAAATGATCTAACTGGGAGCGAAAGAGGCAGGTGTTTTCAACTCTCTCTAAAAAACAATCAGGTTTCTGTTACTTAGCAGGAAAAAGTGACAGATAACGGTAGACATTTTACAGCTTCTATCACAAAATATGATGTCAAAAAATTGAGATCGATTTATGTTAAAGATACTAATCATAGCATTATTGGTATAAGCTAAAAACTGCATAAGGTGGAAGTCTAACAATTTCTAAATGGCTAAATGAATTATGGAACATTCATACAATGGGATTCCATGCTGCCATTACAACTGTGCCTTGAAGAATATTGAGTGCCATGGAGAGAAAAGGAAGATATAAAAATTGACCCTAGTGTAATTTTTCCTTTCTTCCAAGTTCCCTCATGGGAAGAAATTCTCTGCCCTCCTCAGGATCCCTGAAGATTCCAGTTTGTGGTGGGGAAGATGGGATACTGCCCATGTCTGGCTGTCACCCTTCTCTCTGAATAATAGGTCTCATTTTGTTTTCAGTAGCTGTTTGTTTTCTCTCATCTCAGCTTTACTCGTGGAAGATGATGAATCTCCGTCAGTCTACAAATACTATGCCTGAGGCTACTGGGTAGAGCAGAATTGGTCTGAACACCTGAGAGGTAACTGAGACGTACTGTGGCACCTCACAATGTAGAAAACAACTTTTACTGAAAAATTAGGCATCACCATTATATCACTGCGATGCAGTTTTGCATCTGCAAACCAACTGCAGTAAACTTATTATCAGCCTAAACGTACTGAAAACTGGATGCATGGCAGATACTCTTCTAAGCCTTTTCCTGTATCATCTCCATTGAATTCTCAAAACAATCCTGTAATGTAAGGGGCATTATAATTGCCATTTGATAGAAACACAAAGTGGAAAGTTTTAGGATTGAGAGCAATGTCAAATAGAGCCATAGTTATAACCCCTGATATGCTGGTTCCCAATGAAGTATATTGGAAGGGCTGCTGCTGCTGCTGCCGCTAAGTCCCTTCAGTCGTGTCCGACTCTGTTCGACCCCATAGATGGCAGCCCACCAGGCCCTGCCGTCCCTGGGATTCTCCAGGCAAGAACACTGGAGTGGGTTGCCATTTCCTCCTCCAATGCATGAAAGTGAAAAGTGAAAGTGAAGTTGCTCAGTCGTGTCTGACTCTTAGCAACCCCATGGACTACAGCCTACCAGGCTCCTCCGTCCATGGGATTTTCCAGGCAAGAGTACTGGAGTGGGTTGCCATTGCCTTTTCCGATTGGAATGGCTAGAAGTTTATAAAATTGATGAGAAAGCTGGAGAACTAGATTTAGTGATGGGCAGCCCCCTCAGTGTTAAGATGCAGAAACTACTGCGAGCATCTTTTGGGCATCAGTGCCAGAATCAATCTATTTCAACCATTTTCAGACACTCTATTCAAATCACAATTCCAACTAGTTAAGTTGGGTCACATGCCTGCCTTTTGATTCAAGTCAAACAGGGCATCTGATTAATTGTCTCACATTCTGTACCCAGTGAATAACAGCTAATTCTCCCAAACAATTCAGGTTTTCCTTCAGTTCAGTTCAGTAGCTCAGTCATGTCCAACTTTGCAACCCCATAGACTGCAGCACTCCAGGCTTCCCTGTCCATCACCAACTCCCGGAGCTTACTCAAACTCATGTCCATTGAGTTGGTGTTGCCATCCAACCATCTCATCCTCTGCCGTCCCCTTCTCCCTTTTGCCTTCAATCAAAAAAGGAGTATGCCAAGGCTATATATTGTCACTGTACTTATTAAACTTACATGCAGAGTATATTATGCAAAATGGCAGGCTGGATGAAGCACAAGCTGGAATCAACATTGCTGGGAGAAATATCAGTAACCTCAGATATGCAGATGACACCACCCTTATGGCAGAACATGAAGAAGAACTAAAGGGCCTCTTGATGAAAGTGAAAGAGGAGAGTGAAAGAGTTGGCTTAAAACTCAACATTCAGAAAACTAAGATCATGGTATCTGGTCCCATCACTTCATGGCAAATAGATGGGGAAGCAATGGAAAAAGTGACAGACTTTATTTTGGGGGCTCCAAAATCACTGCAGATGGTGATTGCAGCCATGAAATTAAAAGATGCTTGCTCCTTGGAGAAAAGCTATGGCAAACCTAAACAGCATATTAAAAAGCAGACATTACTTTGCCAAGAAATGTCCATCTAGTCAAGGCTATGGTTTTTCCAGTTGTCATGTATGGATGTGAGGGTTGGACTATAAAGAAAGCTGAATGCCGAAGAATTGATAGTTTTGAAATGTGGTGTTGGAGAAAACCCTTGAGAGTCCCTTGGACTGCAAGGAGATCCAACCAGTCAATCCTAAAGGAGATCAGTCCTGAATAGTCATTGGAAGGACTGATGCTGAAGCTGAAACTCCAATATTTTGGCCACCTGATGCAAAGAACTGACTCATTTGAAAAGGCTTTGATGCTGGGAAAGATTGAAGATGGGAGGAGAAGGGGACAACAGAGACCTTTCTTAGAGAAATAAAAAAGGGAATGATGCTGAGTAGTCAAGTAAACAAGGTCACTTACCACCATTTATAAATATTCCCTTGGCCACTCTTCAACCAGGAACTCTTCACAGTACTCTTGCTCCTGTCTGTTGGCATTTGAAGCCAGAAGGCAGGAGAGCAGTGAGGCCCTCATTTTCACCCTCTGGATTCCTCTCCTCACTCTGATGTCTCTTCTGGGCACAACACCTCTAATTCCCTTTTTCAGCTGCCTGTCAGAGGAAAATTGAAGTTTCCTATTATTTTCCTTTCTAGGCTAAGCTGAGGCCTCTGCTTGCATTCCAGAAAAGCCTAACTTTGCACAAACAGTCATTAAAGTGTTTTCCTGAACCAAAAAACCTTTAACAGATGTACTCACTCTTAATAACAAAATAGTCCCAATTTTTCTTTTTAGTGAAAATAGCCATTTTCCCCTTGCCATCCAGTTTTACATTTTTTAACACAAAGGGCAGACAAGATCAAATAACTAGACAGTAAAACACCAAGAAGCTTTGTCTTAAGAGATCATTTTTTTAGCTAGTCCCAGATCAATATATTTGGCAGAGGTTTCTTTCTCTACAAAGAATCTCCATAAGAAGGAGCTTCACAAGGAATATTGTCCTCTTCCTTCTGAGAACAGTGTGTTTTCACTTGCAATGTATGCCACACTAAAGTAACCAGATGAGGCCAGAGGTGGATTCACTCACACTAAGCCCCACATCAGCAAACCAAAACTGAAGCTTCTATGCTGAGCTCTCCCAGAAGAGGAAGGTCTAAGTCTACCAATCAGCATTGGCCTGCTCCATACAAGTTATCTGACCGGCTCCAAGACCTCTCTTCTCCATGTAAAGAGGGTAACCTGCTTTGACCAACTAGCAAATGCCCAGGATAACTTGCTTCTTTCTGTTCACTTGGGTCTGTAAAAATTTCACGTTTAGAACAGCTCTTTTGAAGGTCCTTTCTATTTACTAGACTAGATGTTGCTCAATTCATGAAAATAAAGGCGACTAGGTTAGTAAATTGTGGAAAATTTTTGTAACACCCATAAGTTTAAATTTCATGGTCTTAAGAGTTCACAGGCCCTGGTATAATACAGCTATACTGATAATGGTATATCATAAATTATATATCTATATTTCTACATTATATCAGAGCTTGTGAACCATACAAAATAGATAAATAATTTCACAGTATTGTGAGATACATATATATATTTCAATTATTATTATCTTCTCTTATAATTGGGCTTCCCAGGTAGCGCTAGTGGTAAAGAACCTGCCTGCCAATGCAGGAGGCATACAAGACATGAGTCTGACCCCTGGATTGGGAAGATCCCCTCCAGGAGGACATGGCAACCCACTCCAGTATTCATGCCTGGAGAATCCCATGGACAGAGGAGCCTGGCGGGCTATAGTCTATGGGATGGCAAAGAGTCAGACATGACTGAAATGACTTAGCATGCACACAGGCATAGTTATAATTATGATTAATAATTTATGATATCTTACATATCTCACACTGACATAATTTATTGTACCTCAAATTTCATATATCTATTTCTGCTTTATGGACTATGCCAAAGCCTTTGACTGTGTGGATCACAATAAACTGTGGAAAATTCTGAAAGAGATGGGAATACCAGACCACCTAACCCACCTCTTGAGAAACCTATATGCAGGTCAGGAAGCAACAGTTAGAACTGGACATGGAACAACAGACTGGTTCCAAATAGGAAAAGGAGTACGTCAAGACTGTATATTGTCACCCTGCTTATTTAACTTCTATGCAGAGTACATCAGGAGAAACGCTGGGCTGGAAGAAGCACAAGCTGGAATCAAGATTGCTGGCAGAAATATCAATAACCTCAGATATGCAGATGACACCACCCTTATGGCAGAAAGTGAAGAGGAACTAAAAAGCCTCTTGATGAAAGTGAAAGTGGAGAGTGAAAAAGTTGGCTTAAAGCTCAACATTCAGAAAACTAAGATCATGGCATCCAGTCCCATCAATTCATGGCAAATAGATGGGGAAACAGTGGAAACAGTGTTAGACTTAATTTTTGGGGGCTCCAGAATCACTGCAGATGGTGACTGCAGCCATGAAATTAAAAGATGCTTACTCCTTGGAAGGAAAGTTATGACCAACCTAGATAGCATATTAAAAAGCAGAGACATTACTTTGTCAACAAAGTTCCGTCTAGTCAAGGCTTTGGTTTTTTCAGTAGTCATGTATAGATGTGAAAGTTGGACTATAAAGAAAGCTGAGCGCAGAAGAATTGATGCTTTTGGTGTTGGAGAAGACTCTTGAGAGTCCCTTGGACTGCAAGCAGATCCAACCAGTCAATCCTAAAGGAAATCAGTCCTGGGTGTTCATTGGAAGGACTGATGCTGAAGCTGAAACTCCAAATATTTTGGCTACCCGATGCAAAGAGCTGACTCATTTGAAAAGACCCTGATGTTGGGAAAGATTGAAGGCAGGAGGAGAAGGGAATGACAGAGGATGAGATGGTTAGATGGCATCACCGACTCAATGGACATGAGTTTGGGTAAACTCCGGGAGTTGGTGATGGATAGGGAGGCTTGGCATGCTGCGGTTCATGGGGTCTCAAAGAGTCGAACGTGACTGAGCAGCTGAACTGAACTGAATATCATAGTCATGCCTTATACATCACAATTATATATATATAATTTTATTTGTATATATATTTCTTTAAATATTTCTGTCTGACTTTATTTTTGGCTCAAACCTCTCATCTGCCTAATGCAGAAAATTTAATATAGTTATTTTCAAGTGAGCTCTGTCAATTTCTGTGTTTTCTCAGGCAGTGCTGTTCTAAGACTGCCTCACACTTTCTACCAGTGTTGATACCTGGTTCAAGGCTTATTGAACACCTTGGCACAGCTTCTGCCTGTTCGGTATGTTCTCTTTCTCAAGAGATAACCAGCCTCCTCTGCTCTTCCTTTTGAGCTGACTAGCAGCAGCAGTGAGTCCAGCGGAGCAGTCGGCTTTGCCTTGGCTTTTCAGTCACTCCCCAGGGTAACTCAGCACATTCTCTCTGTCCTGGATTATATCCATGGCCAGTTTGAGGGTCTCATGGAAGGCTGTCCATTCTGCTTCCCTTTGGAACAGACTACTTCAGGACACCACACTGGATGCCCCTGACATCCCTGGCAACCATGACTAAACTGAGGCCCCACCCCACTGGGGCACAGGAAATGAGCCTGCTGCTGCTGCTGCTAAGTCACTTCAGTCGTTTCCGACTCTGTGCGACCCCATAGACGGCAGCCCACCAGGCTCCCTCGTCCCTGGGATTCTCCAGGCAAGAACACTGGAGTGGGGTGCCATTTCTTTCTCCAATGCATGAAAGTGAGAAGTGAAAGTGAAGTCGCTCAGTCGTGTCCGACTCTTAGCGACCCCATGGACTGCAGCCCACCAGGCTCCTCTGTCCATGGGATTTTCCAGGCAAGAGTACTGGAGTGGGGTGCCATTGCCTTCTCCGGGAAATGAGCCTGAGAACCATCAAAACGCAGCCCAAGCTCACCTTGAGGGCTGTGTTGCCATCTCTTTCGCTTTCAGTTCTGCACCTCCCTCCACAGTTAGGCAGGAGGAATAGGGGAGGCAGGGAGGCAGAGGGCAAACTGGAATCTAAATGCTCTTGGAATCTTCATCCAGTCCATAAACAGGGGCATGAGAAGGAGAAAATGTTTCCAACCAATACTATGACTTTTCCAATCTTGCTGTGTTCAAGACTTAAAAAGTACTTTTGTACTCTGGTTCTTTTGTTGATAATCCCTAAATAGAGAAATGTCACAGGATAAATACAGAGTATAAGAAAGAATATATCCAATGATGATACTTGACATATTAAGCCATATGCTTATAAGTGGAGTTTCCCTTGTAGCTTAGTCAGTAAAGAATCTGCCTACAATGCAGGAGACCAGAGTTAAATTCCTGGTTTGGGAAAATCCCAGAGAAGGAAATGGCAACCCACTCCAGTATTCTTGCTTGGAGAATCCCATGGGCAGAGGAGCCCAGCAGACTACAGTCCATGGGGTCACAGAGTTGGACGTGACTGAGCAGCTAAACCACCACCACCATGCTTATAAGTATGAACCTGTGTGTAATGCCAAATATGGGTGTACTGTGTTATTATATAATATAGAGACTACAATTCTAAGTTCAATAAATAAAAGGTAAACTAGACTATGAGTCTAATTTAATGGACAATTAATTTAACCAATAAACATACCTACATAGAAAAATTTTGGCTATTGGGTTATACACTTAAAGGTTAAAAACTGTTCAGTCGCATCCGAATTTTTGCAACCCTGTGGATTGCAGCACTCCAGGCTTCCCTGTCCTTCACTATCTCCTGAAGTTTGCTCAAACTCATGTTTATTGAGTCAATGATTTCATCCAACCATCTCATCCTCTGTCACTGCCTTCTCCTTCTGTTATCAATCTTTCCCAGCAGCAGGGTCTTTTCCAATGAGTTGGCTCTTCCCATTAGGTGGCCAAAGTATTGGAGCTTCAGCTTCAGCATCAGTCCTTCCAATGATTATTCATGGTTGATTTCCTGTATGACTGACTGGTTTGATCTCCTTGCTCTCCAAGGACTCTCAAGAATCTTCTCCAGCACCACAATTCAAAAACATCAGTTTTTCGGTTCTCAGCCTTCTTTATGGTCCAACTCTCACATCCTTTTGTGACTACTGGAAAAACCATAGCTTTGACTATACAGACCTTTGTCGGCAAAATGATGTCTCTGCTTTTGGATATGCTGTCTAGGTTTGCCACAGCTTTTCTTCCAAAGAGCAAGCATCTTTTAATTTCATGACTGCAGTCACTGTGACAGTGATTTTGGAGCCCAAGAAAATAAAGTCTGTCACTGTTTCCATTGTTTCCCCATCTATTTGCCACGAAGTTATGGGATCAGATAACACGATCTTCGTTTTTGGAATGTTGAGTTTTAAGCCACCTTTTTCAGTGTCCTCTTTCACCTTCATCAAGAGGCTCTTTACTTCTTCTTCATTTTCTGCCATAATGGTGGTGTCATCTGCATATCTGAGGTTATTGATATTTCTCCTGACAGTCTTAATTCCAGCTTGTGCTTCATCCAGGCTTGCATTTCACATGATGTAATCTGCAAATAAGTTAAATAAGCAGGGTGACAATATATGGCCTTCACATATGCCTTTCCCAATTTTGAACCAGTTCATTGTTCTATGTCTGGTTCTAAGTTGCTTCTTGACCTGATATGGTAATTTTTATATTCCTCTTGATGCTTTCTATATTTTCTAAATTCTGTGTTCAGATTATATATATATATATATATATATATATTCCTTTAGAGCCATAAAATAAGTGAATCATAATAGTTTTTGCTGTGTTGAACTTATAGTTACCAAAGGGGAAAGAAAGGTGGGGGAGAATGATAAACTGGGAGTTTGAGTTTTACATATACACACTGCTATATGTAAAATAGATAACCAACAAGGACCTACTGGATAGCACAGAGAGCTCTGGTCAATATTCTATAAAAGCCTAAATGGGGAAAGAATTTTAAAAAGAATAGATATATGTAGAACTGAATCACTTTGCTATACACTTGAAACTAATACAACATTGTAAACCAGCTATGCTGCTAAGCGGCTTCAGTCGTGTCCGACTCTGTGCAACCCCATAGACGGCAGCCCACCAGGCTCCCCCGTCCCTGGGATTCTCCAGGCAAGAACACTGGAGTGGGTTGCCATTTCCTTCTCCAATGCAGGAAAGTGAAAAGTGAAAGGGAAGCCGCTCAGTTTTGTCCGACTCTCCGAGACCCCATGGACTGCAGCCCACCAGGCTCCTCCATCCATGGATTTTCCAAGCAAGAGTACTGGAGTGGGCTGCCGTTGCCTTCTCCGAAACCAGCTATAGTCCAGTATAAAAAATTAAAACAATAAATAAAATTAAAAACTTAAAGTCACGTTGAAAGAATTTGCTGTGTTGGACATAGAAATAGACCACTATATCCACGTACCATGGCATTCCATCACATTTAATAAAAATTAGAAGAAAATAATTAATAAAAATGTAGGGATAGATGAAGCAACTTTTTCCAGAAAACCTATTATTTTCTTTTTTTTAATTATAAACTTTTGGCTTTATTTCCTGTGTTATATAACATATCCTTTAGATTGTTCTTTATACATAACAGTTTGTACCTCTTTTTAAAATTTGTTTATTCTTAATTGGAGGATAATTGCTTTATAATATTGTGTTGGTTTCTGCCATACATCAACATGAATCAACCATAGGTATACATATGTCCCCTCCCGCTGAACCTTCTTCCCACCTCCCACCCCAGCCCACCCCTCTAGGTTGTCACACAGCACTGGTTTGAGCTGTGTCATACAGCAAATTCCCACTGGCTATAGAATCCCCTATTTTGCATATGGTAATGTATATGTTTCCATGCTACCCTCCCAGTTCATCCCACCCTCTCCCTCCCCCACCTTGTGCACAATTCTAACAAAAACTGCTCAGGTTACAAACACAGATTGCTTTTACACAATATTTTGAGGTATTCATTAGGCAGGCTTGTATTGCAATCCCATTCAGGAATTAAGGCAAATTTGCTAAATTATTACATGTTGTTTCATTTTCATACAGTACTTTCTGGTACCAATTTTTGTGTTATTCCTGTAAAACAGAGTCTTCAAATTAGATTTGACTTTATAAATTCTGACCTACTCTTTACTGTCTGCACAGAAAGGACACTAGGGAAACTGTCAGCCAGGAGAGGAACTGGCTACAGATGGAGCCACAGAGGCCAAGAGGTGTTAGGCATCCCGGGAAGCATAGAGAGGAGGTGGCCGTGGAGACTGGGGGCCTGCCCAGTTAGCAGTCTGCTTCTCCACTCACCTGCCTTTCATGTCTTTGTGTATATGATTTTTGATAAATATTTTAGAGACAGTGTATTTAAAAGATATTACATTTAAAAGACAGATTGCCTGGTAGGCCACAGTTTGAAAACAAAACAGAACTAAACAGCAATATGGTAGTTCGGCAATAGACTTGGGGAGCATTTGGATTGATTCCTGGAAGCATAAGTCTGTGTCCAAAAGACTGATTAACTACCAATCTCTAGTAGCAGATTAATTCACTTTAGTTTATTGCCTCCCAAGACCTGACAGGTGAAGAATAAAGAGTTTATATCCTAATCCGGACCAGGTGTCTGACAGGGCTCCTGATTCTAGAAGGAAATCTTCCTTCACAGGTTTTATTGCTGATCTTGGTACACAAAACCTTTGATACCTTTGGTAACAGAATATCAAGTAAAATTCCTGGTGTCTTAGTCCATCTGGATTGCTATAACAAAATACCACACAATGGGTAGCTTATAAACAATAGGAATTCTAGGTTCTGGAGACTGTGAAGGCCAAGGAGTTTAAATGTCTGGTGAAAGACTCCTGCCTCATTGATGGCTGTCTTCTCATTGTAACCTCATGTGGTTAGAAGGGCCAAGCAAGCTCTCTGGGGTCTCTAAATCCTGCTAAACTCACTTATCACATTGATATATTGGATGTCACTTGCTTAAAACCACTCCAGCATAGACAGTCTGATATATTTGTAATTTAAGTAATTGTGAACAGTTGGTTAGCCTTTGAGGTGGTTCTAATCACAAATATACACACCAGAGGTTAACAAGCCTCTACAATGTCCTCATCAGAAGTCCTAACCCAATTACCATTAAGTGTTTCTAATCCTTTTATCTGGGTCCTCCTTATCAAGTCTATAAATCAGTCTGAATGTGAGAATTAGTGTTTCTTATTGAATCATTGGTTCAATGAACTGTATTTAAGGTATATGGATTGGTTTAAAATACTATACTGATATTTTCATCATTTCATGAAGGTAGCATAAGAAACTGAAAAGTCCGAAAGCCTCCTGCTGCTGCTGCTAAGTCACTTCAGTCATGTCTGACTCTGTGCGACCCCATAGACGGAGGCCCACCAGGCCCTGCCGTCCCTGGGATTCTCCAGGCAAGAACACTGGAGTGGGTTGCAATTTCCTTCTACCATGCATGAATGTGAAGTTTCTCAGTAGTGTCTGACTCTTCACGACCCCATGGACTACAGCCTACCAGGCTCCTCCGTCCATGGGATTTTCCAGGCAAGAATACTAAAGTGGGTTGCCATTGCCTTCTCCGCTGCAAGCCTCCTACTTTAGGAGTAATTCTTTAGGTCTCGAATTCCATTTCATCCCACATCCACCCATTAATGAAATGTCTGTTTCCTAAGCCAATCAAAAGTTCACTCAACCTTCTTAAAACATCACCATTTTCCACTGGAGAGAATCTTTCAGCAACTGCTTAATGAAGTACTAAAGGGACATGGAACAGAAATTCAGAGTTCACAGAAAATAGTGACTTTTGCTCTGGGGCATGTTATTCACCTCACTGATAGTAAATATTTGTGCTATAACAGAATTTTGTTGAGGACTTGCCTTCACTGTAATGTGCCATCTAGTAAGAAAATTGTGGGAGGAGAGAACTATAGTGTTACCCACTCCACTTAATAGAAGGTACTTACATGTATAAGCAAACACAGATACAAATCAGGATAACTGTGAAGAGCTAAACAATACATGATTTGGCTCTTTTCAAAGCACATATTCTCATCTCAAAAACAGTGGCAGGACACTATGTCCCATGCTAAACTTTGGATTATCCACAAATTATATGATTTACCCCTTGATGACTCATTTCTGACAACTATCCTAGTAGCAATTGCCTTATAAAATTTTAAACCCTAATTCAGTTTTGCGTAACAGTGACTTATTAAGCCAGAAATTATAGAAGAAATTAACACTGATAGAAATTATAGAAGAAATGAAGCCAGCACCCTCGATAACAATGTTCTCTTTAAAGGGAACATGTTCTCTTTAAAGCAGAGACTATGAATCACCTTTTTTGAAGACTTTTTGCATCATGTTCCTCTTACAGGCAGATTAACTTGACATTGATTTTCCTCATATCCGTGCTGACTTGCAACACTAATTAAAACAATATTTAAAGTTTTATTGAGTTTTCTCATTAGATTATCCACCCAGAGGCAAAGGCAGTAACGATCTACTTATTTTCCAGAGCATGAGGTTGAAATGCTATAAAGAGACTCAAAGTTGATTTAGAAATGGGGGAATAGAGGAGAGATGGGACCATGTCCATGCTTACTTTTATTCCATTACAGGTGCTTGACTTCTACTTATTAGTTTCAAAACTACAAAACTTGCCTTAGAATACTGTGACATGATGTTTAAAAAGAGGGTTGTGTTTTTGTTTAGTCACTAAGCCGTGCCCAACTCTGTGAGCTCATGGACTGCAGCATGCCAGGCTTCCCTGTCGTTCATTATCTCCTGGAGTTTGCTCAAACTCATGTCCATTGAGTCGGTGACGCCATCCAACCATCTCATCCTCTGTCAACCCCTTCTCTTCCTGCTCTCAATCTTTCATCATGTTTTTTTTCCCCAGTGATTTGGCTCTTTGTATCAGGTAGGTAGCCAAAGTATTGGAGCTTCAGCTTCAGCATCAGTCCTTCCAATGAATATTCAGCATTGGTTTTCTTTAGGATTGGCTGGTTTGATACCCTTGCTGGCCAAGGCACTCTTAAAAGTCTTCTTCAGCACCACAATTCAAAGGCATCAGTTCTTTGGTGCTCAGCCTTCTTTATGCTCCAAATCTCACATCCCTTCATGATTACTGGAAAAACCATAGTTTTGACTAGACAGACTTTCGTTGGCAAAGTAATGTCTCTGCTTTTTAATATGCTGTCTATCTTTGTCATAACTTTCCTTCTAAGGAGTGAGTGTCTTTTAATTTTGTGGCTGTAGTCACTGTCTGCAGTGATTTTAGAGCCCAAGAGAATAAAATCTGTTATTATTTCCACTTTTTCCTCTATATTTGCCAGGAAGTGATAGGACTGGATGCCATGATCTTAGTTTTCTGAATGTTGAGCTTTAAGCCAGCTTTTTCACTCTCTTCTTTCACTTGCATCAAGAGGCTCTTTTGTTCCTCTTTGCTCTCTGCCATTAGAGTGGTATCATCTATGTAGCTGAGATTGTCCATATTTCTTCCATCAATCTTGATTCCAATTTTGGATTCATCCAGCCTAGAATTTTGCATGATGTACTCTGCATATAAGTTAAATAAGCAGAGTGAAAATATACAGCCTTGATGTACTCTTTTCCCAATTCTGAGCCAGTCTGTTATTCCATGTCTGGTTCTAACTGTTGCATCTTGACCTGCATACAGGTTTCTCAGGAGGCAGGAAAGGTGGTCTGGTATTCCCATCTCCAAGAATTTCCCACAGTTTGTTGTGATCCCCACAGTCAAAGGCTGTAGTGTAGTCAAAGAAGCAGAAATAGATGTTTTTGTTTTTTTTTTTCTGGAATTCTCTTGCTTTTTCTATGACCCAACAGATGTTGGAAATTTGACTCTCTGATTCCTCTGCCATCTCTAAATCCAGCTTGTACATTTGTAAGTTCTCAGTTTATGTACTGTTGAAGACTAATTTGAAGGATTTTGAACATTACCTTGCTAGCATGTGAAATGAGCACAATTGTCTGGTAGTTTGAACATTATTTGGCATTGCCCTTCTTTGAAATTAGAATGAAATCTGACATTTTCTAGTCCTGTGGCCACTGCTGAGTTTTCCAAATTTGCTGACATATTGAGTGCAGCACTTTAACAGCATCATCTTTTAGGATTTGAAATAGCTCAGCTGGAATTCCATCAACTCCACTAGCTTTGTTTGTAGTAATGATTCCTAAGGCACACTTGACTTCACACTCCAGCATGTCTGGCTCTAGGTGAATGATCACACCATCATGGTTATCTGGGTCATTAAGACTTCTTTTGTATAGTTCTTCGTATTCTTGCCACCTCTTCTTAATCTCTTCTACTTCTGTTAGATCCTTACCATTTCTGTCCTGTACTGGGCCCATGCTTGCATGAAGTTTTCCTTTGATATCTCCAATTTTCTTTAAGGGAGCTCTATTCTTTCCCATTCTATTGTTTTCCTCTATTTTTTTGCATTGTTCACTTAAAAAGACTTTCTTATCTCTTCTTGCTGGAACAATTTTCTGGAACGTTGCATTCAGATGGGAGTATCTTTCCCTTTCTCCCTTGCCTTTTACTTCTCTTCTTTCCTCAGCTGCTCATAAAGCTCAGACAACCATTTTGCCTTTTTGCATTTCTTTTTCTTTGGGATGGTTTTGTACATGGCCTCCTGTACAGTGTTATGAACCTCCATTCATAGTTCTTCAGGCACTCTGTCAGATGAAATCCCTTCTATTTATCACCTCCACTGTATAATCATAGGGGATTTGATTTAGGTCATACCTGAATGGCCTAGTGGTTTTCCCTACTTTCTTTAAGCCTGATTTTTTCTGTTTTTGAGAGTTGTAGAAAAAAGACACTCAGCAAATTTTTGATATAACAATCTGAAGTGCTATTTTAGAGCTGGCTCAAGATAAATTATGGGCTAAAATTTGTCTGGGGGTGGCTTTACAACTTCCCTTTAAGTAGCCTGTAAGGGTGACATGACAGATGCTCCACCATAATTTTGATTGATAGATGTCTATTAGTTGAGACATGTAAACTGATATCTGTGAAATACTATATTCACCTCAGCACAAGATCAGTTCAGTTCAGTTCAGCTGCTCAGTCATTTCTGAATCTTTGCAACCCATGGACTGAAGCACGCCAGGCTTCCCTGTCCATCACCAGCTCCCATAACTTGCTCAAACTCATGTCCATTGAGTCGGTGATGCCATCCAACCATCTCATCCTCTGTCGTCCCCTTCTCCTCCTGCCCCCAATCCCTCCCAGCATCAGAGTCTTTTCCAATGAGTCAGTTCTTTGCATCAGGTGGCCAAAGTATTGGAGCTTCAGCTTGTCCTTCCAGTGAATATTCAGGACTTGCCTCCTTTAGGATGGACTGGTTTGATCTCTGCAGTCCAAGGGACTCTGAAGAGTCTTCTCCAACACCACAGTTCAAAAGCATCAATTCTTTGGTGCTCAGCCTTCTTTATGGCCCAACTTTCACATCCATTCATGACCACTGGAAAAACCATAACTTTGACTAGACAGACCTTTGTTGGCAAAGTAATGTCTCTGCTTTTGAATATGCTGTCTAGGTTGGTCATAGCTTTTCTTTCAAGGAGCAAGCATCTTTTCATTTCATGGCTGCAGTCACCATCTGCAGTGATTTTGGAGCCCAAGAAAATAAAGTCTGTCACTGTTTATTATGTCACTGAAATATTATATTCAACTCAACACAAGATAATGAAGGCTATTTCTGGTAATTGAGTAATTTAAATGAGTTTCAAGTTTTCAGGCTTACTAATTCAATATCAAAAGTGAAAATGTCTATTCATATTGACATCATATTTGATGGATGCATTTAACAAACACTTAAAACACCATCTAATAACTATGTAGGAGGAATCTTGTTAAGGGCTTAAAGTATAAATGGTTGAAATCTACCAGATTTATGATTAAACCTTAATGGAAAGCATAAGAAAAGAGAAGGATTTAATTCAAACAAGAACAAATACAGCCATTTGTCCAAAAATTGACCCTATTTTGAGTGTATATTTCTGCATTTCCCTGAACCTAACACGTAGGCTCTTCTCTTTGGGTACTCAAGACAACTGCCTGTGAAGTGCTTGTTACAATGCTGATGGTCATCTCCTCTCCTCTTTCCAGAGCTACCTAATCAGGATTTCAGGAGTAGGGAGCAGGCTTCTATACATAGGAAAGCTCTACAAATATTCATGGTATGTGTTGGGTGGGCAGCTACAAGTAATCATGGTATCCGTTGGGTGGGTGATGAGAAACACTGGTCCAGCCAAGCAGCTGGGAAAGGAGTCTTAATTTGCCCTCCCCCTCCCATCTTCAGAGGCTTCATTACTAAGCTCATTTTAAGGGTGATGGAAGAGCTACTTGTCAAACCATCCTCCTCACTGGGAAGATCAGGCATGTCTCCCAAATCTCAGCCTCCCTTAAATGCTAATAATGATTGTGGCAGTCAAGAAGAGCAGAAGACAAGAATTGGGATGACAGTACAAGTTGCCCAGAGAAATCTGATTAAAAGACAAATATTACAATACGAGATCACAGTTTGCTTTCGCTCTGTCCTAAAGTGACAATAGGATCTCCAGTTATTTCCATGGCAGTCACCGCAGGAGGCACTGTACTTTGTATGAAATCCTATACAAAATCTACATTTATGAAATTGACATTCAAATCTGTTATCCACAGTTTATTCCTAGCCTGGGAATTGGTTTTCTCAATTTATACTTTTTGAAATCCATTAATAGCTTGTGTCTTATTTGCTGTTATTTTAAACTTTTAAATGCCTCAAGTATTTACTTATTAACATATTGTATCATTGGAGTGAAACATACCTGGCCTAATTACTAATTCCCCTTGAAGTGAAGTGAAGTGAAGTCACTCAGTCATGTCCGAGACTCTTTGCGACCCCTGAACTGTAGCCTACCAGGTTCCACCATCTACGAGATTTTCCAGGTAAGAATACTGGAGTGGGTTGCCATTTCCTTCTCCAGGAGATCTTCCCGACCCAGGGATTGAACCCAGGTCTCCCACTGGTAGGCACTGTAGGCAGAGGCTTTACTGTCTGAGCCACCAGGGAAGATCAATTCCCCTCAAGACCAGAAATTTCCCTTTGAAAAGCTTCCAGGTCACAATGATCATCTTCCCTGCCCACCCTGCCCCTACCACAGCTCTCTATGACCTTCTTTTGTTTTTCCATAAGATTAACACTTCCTGTGTTTTCAGTCCATTGGGTACAGTTTAGAATTTGTCATAAGAGCATGTGATTCTGAAACATGATAAATGCTGCTTTTGCGATTAATTTTTTCAGGCATTTATGCTTTGTCTTCCCAAATATATGTTAAACTCCTTTTCTGCCAACTCCTGTTTCTACAAATTCAAGAAGAGATGATCTTTGTAAATTTTATTTATCAAAAATCCTTAAGTTGAATTTCTCTTGCCCATTGATACCCAATTACCATTGGTTTTGCAAGTTAATAAGGAAAAATGAATCACTTTTTGAAATTACTAATATTTTCAACTTTTTCCCAGGCATCAAAAGTTGCCGCATGAATCCTATCATTTCCAAGAAGCATTTTTTTTTGGAAATGTACAGCAGACTTATTCTGTACCCATTTAAAATAAAATAAAATCTCCCAATATTGCATTACATTTCTGGTATGTTTTCATGAGTCATCAAAAGACTTAGCTTTAGAGAGATCTCTAAAATCCCTTAGTGAGATATTCTGTAAAGTGCTTTTGCAAGAAGACGATTCATTATGGACGCCATGACTTAGTACCTTGTGTGGTTAATCACAAGCAGTGTAGCATGAATCAAGAACCCAATGGATATGATGCTTCTTTTCCTTGGGATTTTTTTCAAAGGTATTTTATTGCCTTATGTGGAGCCTCTATCTGAAAGTTTCCCTTTAAAAAAAAAAGGGTCACATAATTGTATATATCTGAAAAGGATCTTCTGCACCCAGTGAGTTGCTGACTCAAGCATTTTACTTTTATTCCTGGTTTAAAATATTTACTTATTTGTTAAGTACTCTAACCTAATGTGTTACAGACATTAACAAAATCAAGTTCAGAAAGTGAATGGAGGATGGGGGGACTCCATCTCAGGGCAGCAGGGCCTTTTGTTACTTATCTAATGATATCTGTTTAATTTTTCTTGCTCCTCCTTTACAGATTGACTTTTTATGTCTACTGTAGACAGGTCTGCTTTAGTACTTTTCAATTCTGCCATTTAATAAAACAGATTAGAACCTGCATCCTAAGTCTCTAAAGAGGGCATCTGTTTGGCTCAATGTCATCTTAGTTGTTCTCAGGTCCAATGAGCAATGGCCATCGCTCAGGAAATGTCCAGGAGTTGGGCTTTTCAGTTCTCTCAGAGGTAAAGGAATAAACCTGTGGCCAGAGCTGATCCAGATCTTTGCTTAAAACCCCTCAACCCCTGCATCTTTACAGGAGTGTCCTTGCTCAAAACCTGCCAACTCCCCTCCACCTTTAGCAGGAGTTAATGCAAATCTTTAAGTTAAAGGGTTCAGAGATAAGAAAGAAAGCTACAAGCAACAGCAACAACAAAAAACCCAAATAGGACCAGCTAGAACCAAGATGGCAATGAATCTCCAATAGACCCTGTCTTATTATATTTACATGAATTTTACTACATTCACATATTAAATAACATACCTACTGGTGGCTATGACCATTAAGGCATTAAGGACCAAAAAAGGATAAAAAGAATAGCACCCCACTCTCTCAAAAAAGCCCTCCCCTTCCTCATGTAGGCTAATGCATATGCCTCCCATCACTGGTCTCACTCACCTTTATCATTACTTTTAAATCATTCTCTCCAGTGGGTGAGAAATTGAACAATGAGCTTAGTTCCTGATTCTGTATTCTTTGGCCACTGAATAAAGCTTGTGTTGTGTTGATCTCATCTTCAATTTTGTTATTCATCTGCTTGGACCCAAACAGAAAAAGAACCCTCCCCTGCTGAGGCAGAGAGCCTCACCCAGTCTGGAGCCTGAGCAAGGTCCATACAACTTAATTCAGTAACAGACCCACTGAAAAGAAAAAGGTGGGACAGGCAAGTTCAGTTCAGTTGCTCAGTCATGTCCGACTCTGCAACCCCATGAATCACAGCACGCCAGGCCTCCCTGTCCAACACTAACTCCCAGAGTTCACTCAGACTCACGTCCATCAAGTCAGTGATGCCATCCAGCCATCTCATCCTCTGTCGTCCCCTTCTCCTCCTGCCCCCAATCCCTCCCAGCATCAGAGTCTTTTCCAATGAGGCAACTCTTCGCATGAGGTGGCCAAAGTACTGGAGTTTCAGCTTTAGCATCATTCCTTCCAAAGAAATCCCAGGGCTGATCTCCTTCAGAATGGACTGGTTGGATCTCCCTGAAGTCCAAGGGACTCTCAAGAATCTTCTCCAACACCACAGTTCAAAAGCATTAATTCTTCTGTGCTCAGCTTTCTTCACAGTCCAACTCTCACATCCATACATGACCACTGGAAAAACCATAGCCTTGACTAAGACAGACCTTTGTTGGCAAAGTGATGTCTCTGCTTTTCAATATGCTATCTAGGTTGGTCATAACTTTTCTTCCAAGGAGTAAGAGTCTTTTAATTTCATGGCTGCAGTCACCATCTGCAGTGATTTTGGAGCCCCCCAAAAATAAAGTCTGACACTGTTTCCACTGTTTCCCCATCTATTTCCCATGAAGTGATGGGACCGGATGCCATGATCTTAGTTTTCTGAATGCTGAGCTTTAAGCCAACTTTTTTCACTCTCCACTTTCATTTTCATCAAGAGGCTTTTTAGTTCCTCTTCACTTTCTGCCATAAGGGTGATGTCATCTGTATATCTGAGGTTATTGATATTTCTCCCGCAATCTTGATTCCAACTTGAGCTTCTTCCAGTCCTGCGTTTCTCATGATGTACTCTGCATAGAAGTTAAATAAGCAGGGTGACAACATACAGCCTTGATGAACTCCTTTTCCTATTTGGAACCAGTGTGTTGTTCCATGTCCAGTTCTAACTGTTCCTTCCTGACCTGCATATAGGTTTCTCAAGAGGCAGGTCAAGTGGTCTGGTATTCCCATCTCTTTCAGAATTTTCCACAGTTTATTGTGATCCACACAGTCAAAGGCTTTGGCATAGTCAATAAAGCAGAAATAGATGTTTTTCTAAATAGATATATTTTAAACACACTTTAATATAGCTATGTTGTGCATGCATGCCAAGTCACTTCAGTCATGTACAACTCTTGGTGACCCTATGGACAATAGCCCACCAGTCTGCTCTGTCCATGGGATTCTCCAGGCAGGAATGCTGGAGTGGGTGCTGTTTCCTTCTCCAAGGAATCTTCCCAACCCAGGGATTGCAACTGCATCTCTTATATCTCCAGAACTGGCAGGCAGATTCTTTACCACTGGGAAGCCCAGCTATGTTGGTTATGTTCAATAGGATAGTAACATGATTGAGAATTTAAACAGAAAACTGAAAGGAAAAATTCATAGCATATATGAAATAGAACAACATAAAAATATTAGTGCTAAAAATTCTAACACTTAAAATTGAGAACCCAGTGGATGAATATAAAAACAAATTAGGCACAGCTGGGGAAAAAAAAAAGAACCAGTTAACTGGAGAGGTATGTCAAAAGAAATTACAAAGATCTATTTCCAGTTTTTTAAGGAATCTCCACACTGTTCTCCATAGTGGCTGTACTAGTTTGCATTCCCACCAACAGTGTAAGAGGGTTCTCTTTTCTCCACACCCTCTCCAGCATTTATTGCTTGTAGACTTTGGATCGCAGCCATTCTGACTGGTGTGAAATGATACCTCATTGTGGTTTTGATTTGCATTTCTCTGATAATGAGTGATGTTGAGCATCTTTTCATGTGTTTGTTAGCCATCTGTATGTCTTCTTTGGAGAAACGTCTATTTAGTTCTTTGGCCCATTTTTTGATTGGGTCACTTATTTTTCTGGAATTGAGCTGCAGGAGTTGCTTGTATATTTTTGAGATTAGTTGTTTGTCAGTTGCTTCATTTGCTATTATTTTCTCCCATTCTGAAGGCTGTCTTTTCACCTTGCTAATAGTTTCCTTTGATGTGCAGAAACTTTTAAGTTTAATTAGATCCCATTTGTTTATTTCTGCTTTTATTTCCAATATTCTGGGAGGTGGGTCATAGAGGATCCTGCTGTGATGTATGTCGGAGAGTGTTTTGCCTATGTTCTCCTCTAAGAGTTTTATAGTTTCTGGTCTTATATTTAGATCTTTAATCCATTTTGAGTTTATTTTTGTGCATGGTGTTAGAAAGTGTTCTAGTTTCATTCTTTTACAAGAGGTTGACCAGTTTTCCCATGTACCACTTGTTAAAGAGATTGTCTTTAATCCATTGTATATTCTTGCCTCCTTTGTCAAAGATAAGGTGTCCATAGGTGTGTGGGTTTATCTCTGGGCTTTCTATTTTGTTCCATTGATCAATATTTCTGTCTTTGTGCCAGTACCATACTGTCTTGATGACTGTGGCTTTGTAGTAGAGCCTGAATCAGGCAGGAAATAGAACTGCCATACGACCCAGCAATCCCACTGCTGGGCATACACACCGAGGAAACCAGAATTCAAAGAGACACATGTACCCCAATGTTCACTGCAGCACTGTTTATAATAGCCAGGACATGGAAGCAACCTAGATGTCCATCAGCAGATGAATGGATAAGAAAGCTGTGGTGCATATACGCAATGGAGTATTACTCAGCCATTAAAAAGAATACATTTGAATCAGTTCTAATGAGGTGGATGAAACTGGAGCCTATTATACAGAGTGAAGTAAGCCAGAAAGAAAAACACCAATACAGTATACTAACGCATATATATGGAATTTAGAAAGATGGTAACGATAACCCTGTATGCGAGACAGCAAAAGAGACACAGATGTACAGAACAGTCTTTTGGACTCTGTGGGAGAGGGAGGGGGGAATAATTTGGGAGAATGGCATTGAAACATGTATAATATCATATAAGAAACGAATCACCAGTCCAGGTTCAATGCATGATACAGGAAGCTTGGGGCTGGTGCACTGGGATGACCCAGAGGGATGGTATGGGGAGGGAAGTGGGAGGGGGGTTCAGGATGGTGAACACGTGTACACCTGTGGTGGATTCATGTTGATGTATGGCAAAACCAATACAGTATTGTAAAGTAATTAGCCTCTAATTAAAATAAATAAATTTAAATTAAAAAAAAGCAAAGCAAAACCAAATTAACTTCCTAAGTATAAATAGCACTTGTTATTCATTAGAAGAATGCATTAAGAACAAATTTACCTATATGTCTCCTTTCATTAACAAATAAATTAATTCACAAATGTTCAAAACGAAAAAAAGAAATTACAAAGAGAAAGAACACAGACAAATGAATGCAATGTACCTAAGAAAGGTATGGATAATACAGTGAAGAGAGCAAACATTTAACTCCTTTTGCAGGTGAAAAGGAGAAAATGTGGAAGAAACAAGAAGAACACAATGACAGTTCACTGCAATATTGATGTATCTTTATAATATCAACACAGGTCATGATTATTACTTGACACTGTTCAAATAAACACAGCTTTTGTGATAACCTCGAAGTGTATTAGAAACTCTTCCTGGAAAAGGCATGGAGTTAGTGTATACCATGCTTGCTAAGTGCTTCCTAGCCTTTGTTCGGTAATAAATAAAAATCACAAGTCTCACATCATTATAACAGAGAAATGAATATCTTTCTCTGTACTTTTGATCTGTGCTTAATCATGGATCATGCCGTGGATTCTAAAAGGTTTTATTTCAACTATGTGTACAATTAATACATGGTTATTAATAAAAGTGAATGGCTAAAAAAAAAAAGATTATAACTATGAATTTCCTAAAACCAATAAAAGAAATCATCCACATATTTAAGACATTCAAGTGTGAAAAATGCTACATATGCCACACCTATATATATCATAACAAATCTTCAGGAAACCAAGTATAAAACCTTAAAAGCCGTCAGAGAAAGGTAGATGTTATTTTCAAGTGAGTAATGATTAGAATAAGAGATAACTCCTTATCAGAAAAAAATATAGTGATATTGCCAATGGACTGAAATAAATAATGGATCTATGCTAGTAAAAATATCATTCAGAATGGTTCTGGGGTGATCCATAGGTCAGAACCTGCCTCACTGGTTATCCTTAAGAGAAATTTCTTAAAGAGAAAAGGCAGCAGTGTTTAAATTTGAAGCTTATGTAGCTTGTTGTTAAAATGTATCCCTTCTCACTCCCCCTTACCTGTACCTCCACAAGAAATAGAAGGAATTGACCAAAGCAGTCAAGACTGGCTGGCATGTCTCATTCTTCCAAATACATGTTTAATTGTAAAATCTTGAGCTACAGGTACTAACCCAGTCATCATTCAGCCACAGTGGGGGAGCTGGTTGGCTGTGAGAGGCGGGCAGGGGAAGTCCTGAAAGCTTCCTGAATTCTGTACTGACAGCCCAGGTTGGTCAGGACTGATCTCTTACACAAATAGCAAGTGTCTTAAAGCTCCAGAAACAAGAGTATATAGCATTGTCTTTAACAATTAAAAATGGAAGTATAAAAATTATTACCTGAAAGTATTACCAGTTTTAGAAGAGGAAATATACATATCAGCATTTAAGTTTATAATTATTCCTTTGTGAATTCACCAAAACAATATTGGTTTTTAAGCCACAGTTTATGTGGCTCAAGCAGAAATATAAATTGTCAGTATTGCAATATCAGATTAGATCAGATCAGATCAGTCGCTCAGTCGTGTCCAACTCTTTGCAACCCCATGAATCGCAGCACACCAGGCCTCCCTGTCCATCACCAAATCCGAGAGTTCACTCAGACTCATGTCCATCGAGTCAGTGATGCCATCCAGCCATCTCATCCTCTGTCGTCCCCTTCGCCTCTTGCCCCAATCCCTCCCAGCATCAGAGTCTTTTCCAATGAGTCAACTCTTCCTATGAGGTGGCCAAAGTACTGGAGTTTCAGCTTTAGCATCATTCCTTCCAAAGAAATCCCAGGGCTGATCTCTTTCAGAATGGACTGGTTGGATCTCCTTGCAGTCCAAGGGACTCTCAAGAGTCTTCTCCAACACCACACTTCAAAAGTATCAATTCTTTGGCACTCAGCCTTCTTCACAGTCCAACTCTCACATCCATACATGACCCCTGGAAAAACCATAGCCTTGACTAGACGAACCTTTGTTGGCAAAGTAATGTCTCTGCTTTTCAATATGCTATCTAGGTTGGACATAACTTTCCTTCCAAGGAGTAAGAGTCTTTTAATTTCATGGCTGCAGTCACCATCTGCAGTGACTTTAGAGCCAGGAAAAATAAAGTCTGACACTGTTTCCACTGTTTCCCCATCTATTTCCCATGAAGTGATGGGACCAGATGCCATGATCTTCATTTTCTGAATGTTGAGCTTTAAGCCAACTTTTTCACTCTCCACTTTCACTTTCATCAAGAGGCTTTTGAGTTCCTCTTCTCTTTCTGCCATAAGGGTGGTGTCATCTGCATATCTGAGGTTATTGATATTTCTCCCGGCAATCTTGATTCCAGCTTGTGTTTCTTCTAGTCCAGTGTTTCTCATGATATACTCTGCATATAAGTAAATAAGCAGGGTGACAATATACAGCCTTGACGTACTCCTTTTCCTATTTGGAACCAGTCTGTTGTTCCATGTCCAGTTCTAACTGTTGCTTCCTGACCTGCATACAAATTTCTCAAGAGGCAGATCAGGTGGTCTGGTATTCCCATCTCTTTCAGAATTTGCCACAGTTTATTGTGATCCACACAGTCAAAGGCTTTGGCATAGTCAATAAAGCAGAAATAGATGTTTTTCTGGAACTCTCTTGCTTTTTCCATGATCCAGCGGATGTTGGCAATTTGATCTCTGGTTCCCCTGCCTTTTCTAAAACCAGCTTGAACATCAGGAAGTTCACGGTTCACATATTGCTGAAGCCTGGCTTGGAGAATTTTGAGCATTACTTTACTAGCGTGTGAGATGAGTGCAATTGTGCGGTAGTTTGAGCATTCTTTGGCATTGCTTTTCTTTGGGATTGGAATGAAAACTGACCTTTTCCAGTCCTGTGGCCACTGCTGAGTTTTCCAAATTTGCTGGCATATTGAGTGAAGCACTTTCACAGCATCATCTTTCAGGATTTGGAATAGCTCAACTGGAATTCCATCACCTCCACTAGCTTTGTTCATAGTGATGCTTTCTAAGGCCCACTTGACTTCACATTCCAGGATGTCTGGCTCTAGGTCAGTGATCACACCATCGTGATTATCTGGAACGTGAAGATCTTTTTTGTACAGTTCTTCTGTGTATTCTTGCCATCTCTTCTTTATATCTTCTGCTTCTGTTAGGTCCATACCATTCCTGTCCTTTATCGAGCCCATCTTTGCATGAAATGTTCCTTTGGTATCTGTGATTTTCTTGAAGAGATCTTAGTCTTTCCCATTCTGTTGTTTTCCTCTATTTCTTTGCATTGATTGCTAAAGAAGGCTTTCTTATCTCTTCTTGCTATTCTTTGGAACTCTGCATTCAGATGCTTATACCTTTCCTTTTCTCGTTTGCTTTTCGCTTCTCTTCTTTTCACAGCTATTTGTAAGGCCTCCCCAGACAGCCATTTTGCTTTTTTGCATTTCTTTTCCATGGGAATGGTCTTGATCCCTGTCTCCTGTACAATGTCACGAACCTCATTCCATAGCTCATCAGGCACTCAATCTATCAGATCTAGGCCCTTAAATCTATTTCTCACTTCCACTGTATAATCATAAGGGAGTTGATTGAGGTCATACCTGAATGGTCTAGTGGTTTTCCCTACTTTCTTCAATTTCAGTCTGAATTTGGCAATAAGGAGTTCATGTCTGAGCCACAGTCAGCTCCTGGTCTTGTTTTTGTTGACTGTATATTTTCTCCATCTTTGGCTACAAAGAATATAGTCAATCTGATTTCGGTGTTGACCATCTGGTGATGTCCATGTATAGAGTCTTCTCTTGTGTTATTGGAAGAGGGTGTTTGTTATGACCAGTGCATTTTCTTGGCAAAACTCTATTAGTCTTTGCCCTGCTTCATTCCGTATTCCAAGGCCAAATTTGCCTATTACTCCAGGTGTTTCTTGACTTCCTACTTTTGCATTACAGTCCCCTATAATGAAAAGGACATCTTTTTTGGGTGTTAGTTCTAAAAGGTCTTATAGGTCTTCATAGAACCATTCAACTTCAGCTTCTTCAGCGTTACTGGTTGGGGCATAGACTTGGATTACTGTGATATTGAATAGTTTGCCTTGGAAATGAACAGAGATCATTCTGTCATTTTTGAGATTGCATCCAAGTACTGCATTTCGGACTCTTTTGTTGACCATGATGGCTACTCTATTTCTTCTGAGGGATTCCTGCCCGCAGTAGTAGATATAATGGTCATCTGAGTTAAATTCACCCATTCCAGTCCATTTCAGTTCGCTGATTCCTAGAATGTGGATATTCACTCTTGCCATCTCTTGTTTGACCACTTCCAGTTTGCCTTGATTCATGGACCTGACATTCCAGGTTCCTATGCAATATTGCTCTTTATAGAATCAAACCTTGCTTCTATCACCAGTCACATCCACAGCTGGGTATTCTTTTTGCTTTGGCTCTATCCCTTCATTTTTCTGGAGTTATTTCTCCACTGATCTCCAGTAGCATATTGGGCACCTACTGACCTGGGGAGTTTCTCTTTCAGTATCCTAGCATTTTGCCTTTTCATACTGTTCATGGGGTTCTCAAGGCAAGAATACTGAAGTGGTTTGCCATTGCCTTCTCCAGTGGACTACATTCTGTCAGATCTCTCCACCATGACCCACTCCATCTTGGGTTGCCCCAGGGACATGGCTTAGTTTCATTGAGTTAGACAAGGCTGTGGTCCTAGTGTGATTAGATTGACTAGTTTTCTGTGAGTATGGTTTCAGAGTATTTGCCCTCTGATGTCCTCGTGCAAACACCTACCGTCTTACTTGGGTTTCTCTTACATTGGGCATGGGGTATCTCTTCACGGCTGCTCCAGCAAAGTGCAGCCATTGCTCCGTACCTTGGACGAGAAAACAGCCCTATAGACCATTTGCAAAGGAATAATGGTTATCAGATCAGATCTGATCAGTCGCTCAGTCGTGTCCGACTCTTTGCAACCCCATGAATCGCAGCATGCCAGGCCTCCCTGTCTATCACCAACTCCCGGAGTTCACTCAGACTCACGTCCATTGAGTCAGTGATGCCATCCAGCCATCTCATCCTTTGTCGTCCCCTTCTCCTCCTGCCCCCAATCCCTCCCAGCATCGGAGTCTTTTCCAATGAGGCAACTCTTCGCATGAGGTGGCCAAAGTACTGGAGTTTCAGCTTTAGCATCATTCCTTCCAAAGAAATCCCAGGGCTGATCTCCTTCAGAATGGACTGGGCTTATATTACTTTCTCCTCTCAGAAACCTCTGTTTTCAAAATAAAGTACTATAATCATTACAGTGAAAACATAAAGAAAAAATATAAACACTTACTTAACCTATAACTTTCTACCATCTTTCTGATTAATTTCTCCCTTTCTAAAATTGGGTTCATGTGATCATTTTTAAAGGGATATGATGGAAAGTCCTTTAGAAGAAAACCATGATTGCTTAATAGAAGTTTATAGATGTTGAATACTAAATCATAGGTGATACAACAAGTATAACTTTTCAGAAATACTTCAAAGTAATTTTGGTCTAACATACTTTCAGGTGAATTAATTCAAAAGTTTTCACATAAAAAGGCATACAGTTGGGTTAATCATATAAAAATTGATTGCATTTTTAAATTTGTTAAATATCCCAAGTAGATACACTTCACTGAATTCTGCATAATAAAAGAAAGCACCTGGTTATCTATGAAATATTTATATATATAAGGTAAGAGGAGGGATTTCCCAGGTGATCCAGTGGCTCCACGCTCCCAATGCAGGAGGCCCAGGTTTGATCCCTAGTCAGGGAACTAGATCCCACGTGCCTCAGCTACAAGATCCTGCATACCATAACCAAGACCCCGAACAGCCAAATAAATAAATATTTAAAAATAAATAAATAAAAGCTAAGAGCATAAACTGGCTAACAGTGCACAGAATGCACTATTTCAGTGAGTGCTACATTTTTGTAAGGAATACCAGGATTTAAAATCATAATAACTGGGTATTAATTGAACTCCTTCAGGAAATATTTACTGAAATATATAATGGTTTCTAAAAGATAACACAAAAGTTTAGTATACTTGCTAAAGAGAACCAATTGAGAATTTCATTCCCAAACTATTGAATTGTATACCTCTCTTGATCATCTGACAAAATCATAATCACTTTAAGAAAACTGAATTAGACACTTTGAAATAGACATAGAGTCCCTTCTGCAGGGTTATCAATGACAGGGACAGTGTTAGAGATTGCAGAAAAGCTCTCATCAACTAAAACATTTCAAAGTTTAAAATTCCAGCACTGACATACTTTAATGATGACAGCATAGAAACCCTCCTCCAGTTGTACAATGAAAAGATAGGATTTTTCAGCATGATAACCACTGAAAAGATTAAGCAAGGAAACAGGACACATTTCTGTCACTTCTACATCTGCCTGCTGTGCAGGTACACAAAGAGAGAAAGAAGCCGTCAGTCTAAGAAGCATTTTCCAATCTGGAAGCTTTTAGGAAAATTACAGGGCATTGAAGAATTACAGTTCACATTAGAACTGATTGGTGTCACAGTCAAAAGAGGAAAGCTTTCTCGTCCTTTTGCAATAGGGATTTGTCTTCCATGAGCAAATATAATCACCTTCTGCAGTCACAAAACTAAAGTTAGAGCTAATGGGAAGAAATCATCCACTGAGGTAAAGCCTTCATTGGCTCTTAATTTAGTACTAAGTCTTCATAAATGCCAGGCAGCTTTGACCATGTTGTCAACATCTGTACAAGAAATAATGCTTCTGGACCAAGGTTTCTCCATGGTTCTAGCCTAGAAAGATGCTTGGCTGCTATTGATACTGATTGTCACTCTGATTCTAAATAAAGGATGATTTTTCAAGATCCAGAGCAGCATCATTAGGGTGATCATATTAAACAGGACAATAGCTGCCTCTTCTCTTGGAATCACTAATCACAGGTCTTGCCACTGCTTTCTTCTGAATTTTAACTCAGAGCTAACAGAGAACAACAAACCTATCACTATGCTATTCAGCAAAGGAAGTAGAAGTAATGGGTGATCTAATGTTTTTAACAATATCTATATCAATTGTTTACTTAGAGTATAAGATGTTTTAGGAGCAAAATGATTCAAAAAGACTTGAGGATATCTGACAAAGCTAGATAAGATAGATTTGTACCTAATAAACACATTTAAGAAAACTGAATGCGACTTGTTTCTTAAAATAATAAAAATGGTGGAGCACTTAGCAAGTTACTTAATTTTAGTTAGTCTAAATATTATGAAACTAAGTATATAAACCTACAGGGATTCATGGACCACAAAACTGAATTATCTATTCCTTTGGTAAAGGAAGAGAAATAAATCATACAAAACTCAAAGTCACAATTAAAACAGGCCAAAAAGCTCTATAAAATATATCTTGAATGATTAAGTTAAATTTCATTCAGTATTTAGAAATACACTTATCATTCTGAAGATATTCTCCAAAAGGGTAAAAACATTTAAAGCAATACAAATAAAGTATACTGCTTGATGGAAAACAGTTAAATGATAGCAACTAAAAAATCTGTTTTTGGATGTTTTAGCCTAACTCATTTTGTTTTAGTTGTTTTAATATTGGCAAGGCAAAAGTGTTATACACATGGGGAGTATTGTATAAGGAGCAGCATCGTTCTGTCTCACCAGGAAACAGAATTTCATTAAGGTGGAGCAATTCAAGGGACCTTAATAAAGGAACTATTTACAGAGTGTGGACAGAGTTAATAAAAACACTGAAATGTTGAAGTTCCCAGGGACAGCAGAGCAGAAAGCTGTTACCACCCTAAGCTGGAAAGAAAGGAAAGAGTAAACAATGTTATCAGAGCTACATTATGGAGGAGAGGTTACTCAACAGAAGCTGTTGTCTTTTTTTTTTTTTTGTAATGGAAGGATAATTGCTTTACAGAATTTTGTTTTCTGTCAAACACCAACATGAATCGAAGCTATAGTCTTGAGTGCCCAGAGCCACGGCCAGAACACTGAAGCAAAGCAGAGAAGAAGTGGTGAAGAAATTCCTCTCTCTCTTCTTTCTTTCTCATTTCAGTGTTCTGTTTGTAGTTTTCCTTGGCTGAACTCAACAAGTTTATCCAGCTGACAAGAGAATCTGCCCTGAGACCTAAGTGTCAGACTTGCAGGGCAACAAATAAAGAACAGAAGGATGGAGAATGAAGATGAAGGAAGCAAATGTGGAATAAGAAATACACACTGTATGTCTATTGGTTGTTAACAGCCACATAACTAGCTGTGAACTAATGAGGAGACACTTTTGCTGATATGTAGTAATTTCAATTATTCCTTCCTTTAATCTTTTATTAAAGGCTGCAATTTATTTAACTCCTCCCATACTGTTAAATTATTTCCAATTTTTTACTGTTACAAACAGTATTGCAATAAATATTCATTACTGAGAGGTAACAGAGTTGTAGAAAAGTTGTTTTTACTGCTATATATAATAAAATGGATAAACAACAAGGCCCTACTGTATAGCACAGGCAACTATATTCAATATCCAGTGATAAACCATATGGAAAAGAATATGAAAAAGAATGTATATATATGTCTAACTGAATCATTTTGCTATACAGTAGAAATTAACATGATATTGTTAATCAACTATACTAAAATAAAAATTTTTTTAAGAAAAATTCTTTTTAAAATAAATTTAACTTGAGTATAATATACTTATAATAAAAGCATCACATTTTAAGTGTACAGGTTGGTGACATTTGACAACTGACACCCTTGTAAACACCATACCAATCAAGATATAGAACATTTACATCCCCCCAAAGAATGCTTCCGTATGTCCCTTTGAAGTCATTCTCCCCCAACAATTACTCAGTCTAGGCAATAGCTGATCTGTGTGTGTTTGTGTGTATTTCTAATACATTAGACTTGCCTATTCTAAAAGTTTATAAAAAGGCATGCATGCCCAAATGTCTATGAAATGCAGTGTTTTGTTGCATAATATTTCTCTTTCTTATTGCTGAGAAGTGTTCTGTCACAGGAACAAACCATAATTTGTTCATCCAGTTACCTATCAAAGTTTCCAGTTGAATGAAGATGCTATAAATATTTAGGTTTAAAAGTATTTATGTTAAAATATAGGTATATATTTTTATTTCTCACTGATCAGAACCTAGGAGAGGAATGACTAAGTTATCTGATGATAATATACTCCATAAAAATGGCCCAAACGTTTTCAAAAATGCTGTACCATTTTACGCACCCACCAGGTACATGTGATAGTTTCACTGACTTTATATCCTACAAATATCTTCCCAATATTTTCAATTTAGCTGTTCTAGTAGGTAGGTGGTGTTGTGTAGTCACTAAGTCATATTGGACTCTTTCGTGACCCCATGGACTGTAATCTGCCAGGCTCTTCTGTCCATGGGATTTCTCAGGCAAGAACACTGGAGTGGGTTGCCATTTCTTTCTCCAGGGGATCTTCCCGACCAAGGGATCAAACCTGCATCTTCTGCTTGGCAGGCGGATTCCTTACCACTGAAGCAGTGGGTATGGAGTGGCTCAGTCCAGTTCAGTTTAGTCGCTCAGTCATATGTGATTCTGTGACCCCATGGACTGCAGCACACCAGGCTTTCCTGTCCATCACCAACTCCCGGAGCTTGCTCAAACTCATGTCCATCGAGTCGGTGATGCCATCCAACCATCTCATCCTCTGTTGTCCCCTTCTCCTCCTGCCTTCAATCTTTCCCAGCATCAGGGTCTTTTCCAATGAGTCAGTTCTTCAAATCATGTGGCCAAAGCGTTGGAGCTTCAGCTTCAACATCAATCCTTCCAATGAATAATCAGCATTGATTTCCTTTAGGATGGACTGGTTGGATCTCCTTGCAGTCCAAGGGACTCTCAAGAGTATTCTGCAACACCATAGTTCAAAAGCATCAATTCTTTGGCACTCAGCTTTCTTTATAGTCCAACTCTCACATCCATACATGACTACTGGAAAAACCATAGCTTTGACTAGACAAACCTTTGTTGGCAAAGTAATGTCTCTGCTTTTTAATATGCTGTCTAGGTTTGTCATAGCTTTTCTTTCAAGGGGCAAGCATCTTTTAATTTCTTGGCTGCAGTCACTATCTGCAGTGATTCTTATTTTAATTTGTATTTCCCTAATGACTACTGATGGTGAGCATTTTTTTCATGTAATTTTGGGTTGTTTACATATCTTCTTTAATGAAAGGTCAGTTCACATTTTTGTCTTTTAAAAAAATATCAAGTTGTTTATCTTTTATTATTATAAAATACCTTTATATATCTGGATGAGGTCTTTTGTCAGATGCAAGATATCTTTACATGAGCATTTTGATGGAACAGAATGTAATGGCTTTTATTTTCTTTTATGACTTGTGATTCTTTTGGTACACATTGTCTTAAAACTCTTTATCTACTTAAGTGTCATGAAAATTTCATTCTACCTTTTCCTCTATATGTTTTATACTCTAGCTTTTATGCTTAGGTTCATAATATAACGTAAATTAATTTTTATGTGGTCTGAGGTAGGAGTTGAAGTTTGTAAAAATTTTCCATATATTTCGCATGTATTGAAAACACTATTTTCTCTGTCAAAGTACTTACATCTTTGACAGAAAACAGCACTGTTTTTGGGTGCTCTATTCTATTCCATTGGCTTATATATCTGTTGTAAAGCATATAATTCTACACCCTGATCATTATAAGTCTTAAAATCGATTAAGGTAATTTCTCCCACTTAGTTTCCATTTTAAAAAATTATTTTGGCTATTCTCAGTCATTTTCATTCCTATGCAACTTTTGACATTACCTTGTTAATTGTTAAAAAAAAAAAAATCCCTCTGCTAAAATTTGGATTGGGATGACACTGCATCTGTAGATAAATTTGGGAAGGATATAAATCTTAATATTACTTGGTCTTCCAATACATGAATACTCTATACCTTCCTAATGATTTAAATAATCTTTCATTTCTTTCAGTGATGTTTTATAGTTTTCAAAGTACAGGTCTTTTACAGATCTTGGTTAAATTTATTTGAAAATATTTTATGGTTATTTTGATATTATAACAAATTGTATTATTTTAAAGTCTTCATATTCCAATTTTTGTTACATCCATATAAAAATACAGATGAAATTTCATAAACTGAATCTTGTATCCTACAATTCATTTACTACTGTCACAAATTCATTTATTATTTCAACAGTTTTTTAGTGTCCTCAGGATTTCCTGTTTAGGCATTTATGCTCTCTCTGAATAAAAATGGTTTTATTTCTTCTTTTCCAATTTGTATATCTTTCATTTATTTCTCTTGACTTATTGTAGTGGCTAGAATTGCCAGTAAAATATTTAAAAAAATAATGAGAAAGGGCATCCTCTCATTGTTCCTGATCTTAAGGAGAAAGAATTCAGAGTGTCACCATTAAATACAAAGCTAGCTACAGAATTTTCATCAATATCTTTTTATCAAGCGTCCCTGATTGTTTAGTGGTAAAGAATCTGCCTTTCAGTGCAGGAAATAGAGGTTGGATCCCTGGTCCAGGAAGATCCCACACGCTGTGGAGCAACTAAGCCTGTGTGCCACAACTATTGAACCTACAGCCCATGCTCCACCAGAGAAGCCACAGCAATGGAAACCTCGTGCATTGCAACGAGAGAGCAGCCCCCGCTTGCCACAACTAGAGAAAAAGCCCATGCAGCAGCCAAGACCCAGCACAGCCCAAAATAAATGAATTAATTTCCAAAAATAAAATACTTCACAAAAACATATTTTATCAACATCTATATAAAATAAAATATTATATGATATATATAAAATGAAATATTACTCAGTCGTAAAAAAGAATTAAATTCTGCCATTTGCAATAATGTGGATGAACCTAGAGGGTATTATGATTAGCGAATTAAATTAGAGAAAGACAAATACTGCATATTATCACTTATTTATGAAATCTAGCAAATAAAACAAATGATCGAGTATAAAAAAAACAGAAAGAGAGACACAGATAAAGAGACTAAATCAGTGGTTACCAATGGGAAGAGGGAAAATTTGAGGGGCAAGATAGGGTATGGGATTAAGATATACAAATTGCTAGGTATAAAATAAACAATAAGGATATATTGTACAGCACAAGGAAACATAGCCAGTATTTTGTACTAATATTAAATGGAGTATAATCTATAAAAATTCTGATTCACTCTGTTATACATCTGGCACATAATATTGTAAATCAATTAACTTCAGTTAACAAATACAAACTAACACTACATGGGGATATCTTTTTCTCCTTTATCAGTTTGATTAAAATCTAAATTTGATAAATATCTGTTAGCAATGCTATGGAGGAAAGGCACTCTTGAATTTCTCATTGGGATTGTAAATTAATAGAACTATAATAGACTAGAATTTAACTACATGTACCAAATTATATACCTTTACCTTCCAAGAAATACCACTTCCATGAATTTATCCCAAAGATTCGTGACAAAAAAAAAAAAGGTGTACACAAAAAATACAAAAATATCTAAGATCATTTATTCCCTGTGACAGTATTTTTAACAAAGTGAGGCTTGAAAGCAACCTGAATGTCTATTCAGCGGAGCTGACTAAATGAACTTGGTACATGCAGCAAGTAAAATGCTATGGGGTTGTAAAAGAAATAGAGAATATGTCTATGTATGTCCTTGGAGTAATTTCCAGAAAGTATGTCTGACTAAAAAAGTAAAGTGGAGAAAAGTATGTAGTAGTATATTGTACTACTATTTATGAAAGAAAAGAAGAACACATGGATTTGCTTATACATGTATTTCTAGCTGAAATGTAATAAAATAAAAATAAATAGCTAATTCTAATAAGAAAGATGTAATATGGTAGAAAAGATAGGGTAGATGACACGTTTTCCCAGGAGTCAGACATTCTACCCTATGTGTACATCTTTATTCCACCAACACTGTGGGTTCAAAAAAGGAGACAGTATTTGAGATGCAATTCTTAAAGAAAGCATCCTCGCATAGGAGGGGAAGGTCATGCATCCTAGGGTTGACACCAGGGCTGGGATGGTGGTTTTTTCTTCATTGACCAGTGGGACTTTGGGCAAATTACTTCTCTAAGATTCACATTTCTCATGTATCAGATGGAGATAAAATTAGTACCTATCACAATAGATTGTGCAAAGAATTAAATAAAATTGAAGTGACTTCACAAAGCAACACTTACCAACAGGAATATCAATGTCCAAAGTCATGATCAGTTTGGAGGTGTGGCTAGAAATGTGTGGAAAATGTGAATGATTTAATTCAATTTTTTTTAGTAGATTTAAGATTTTCTTTGTAAAAAATATCACTGTTATAGCTACTTGCTTTCTTGAGCAGAAGGGAAAGCAGCTATAGCCCATCAAGAATGTGAGTCAATTGTCAGAAGTACATCACATGCATGTAAATTTACATGCATACTCACGTTTATCAGAGGAAACTGTTGAGAATGGTTGGTATACAGGCTAGAACTCAATGGTAAAGAGTATATGAATGCTCAACACTGGCTAGCGATCAGAACGGTTGTCATCAAAACAATTAAAACATATTAAGGAGTTGTTTTGTAATTAGAAAACTGGCTTTCTGAGTGACCTACGAAATGTCTCAAGTTTTCTCTCCCTTCTCTCCCTCTCTGATGTTTCTCTTCCAAGAAAAAGAAAAAAAAAATAATAAAGGAAGTTGAGTCAGAGATTCTTTAAAGACTTTCTCAGTTCTGACGTCTTATGAGTTGACAATGCAATAACCCCAAACTTTCAAACTCCCACCTAGCACAATCCCCAGAGTGACAGAGGAGCAGGCATTCCCTACAGATGCAGCAAGTTGCTTGCCATGTGGCTGTGAGGCTGTGCGATTCGCCATCTGGAGTGAAATCCTATGAGTTCAGTTGTTACATTAATCTTCTCTGTGTAGAATTGTCATTTGTGTTCCTGAGGTGTGTCATTACTTTTTCTTGGCATTTAAATTTGAGATCATTGTGGTTTTGTTGTGTTTATCCCTAAACAGAAGAGTCAAACCAGTTACCTCCTCTCAGTTTCACATAATACAAATAGAAGTGCTTCACATAAGCACTTAATGTTCTTACTGAAAAAGAAATATCCAAAAAACAAACAAAAATGAATTTCTGAATGGTGGTATTCCACATTATCAACTATCAACTTTGTTTTAGAATAAAAGGATGGGAGACATTAATGCATTTTTAATGTAGCTTCATTAACATTTTTTATACTTATATTAGTCAGCCAAATTTCACTTCCATTTAATACTGGTTCAGATTACATATCTTGGGCTCTAAAATCACTGCAGATGGTGACTGCAGCCATGATATTAAAAGACGCTTGCTCCTTGGAAGAATAGCTCTGACCAACCTAGACAGCATATTAAAAAGCAGAGATGTTACTTTAAAGACAAAGGTCTGTATAGTCAAAGCTATGGTTTTTCCAGTGGTCATATATGGATGTGAGAGTTGGACCATAAAGAAGGTTGAGTGCTGAAGAATTGATGCTTTTGAACTATTGCAGTGGGAAAGACTCTTGAGAGTGCCTTGGACAGAAAGGAGATCAAATCAATCAATCCTAAAGGAAATCAACCCTGAATATCCATTGAAAGGACTGGTGGTGAAGCTAAAGCTCCAGGACTTTGGCCAATTGATGTGAAGAGCTAGAAAAGACCCTGATGCTGGGATAGACTGAGGGAAAGGGGAGAAGGGGGCAACAGAGTATGAGATGGTTGGATGGCATCACTGACTCAATGGACATGAGCTTGAGCAAGCTCAGGGAGACAGTGAAGGACAGGGAAGCCTGGCATGCTGTAGTTCATGGGGTCACAAAGCGTTGGATACAACTTAGTGACTGAACAACACCAACAACAGATTACATATAAACATGGTGTTGGATTCTGCTAAACACTCAATGACAAAGACATTTTTCCTTTAAAATCCAAGATAGTGTTTCCAAAAAGAAATGTATAGGCCAAAATGCTCCAGAGGAAATCAGCTTTGTAATATTCTATATAGCCCAGTCAACTCTTTATGATTGGGTTTAATAGTCTCTATGTTGATTTTCAAATGACTAGGATATTCTGAACTCTCTAGAGGAGACAACAATCAACTTACAATGGGAATCAGTCAAAACATAATCATCACTGGTCCAGATGCTGGGGAGTGCCTCAGGGGCCTCTGCACACAGGCAGAAGAAGTCTGAAAAGTTTTCTCCACTGATGAGGGGTCTCAATCCACACCAGTCACCCCAAATTTGATGACTCTTCATGCCTTCAATATGATTCCATTTAACCTAGAGTTCTACTTTGCAAGTAAGTCACTGAAAAGGTAGTTATATTGTAACTTCTCCCATCTCATTCTCCTTGTAGCACTGGCTTCAATTTTACAAAGCAAACCTAACCATGCTTCATATTGCCTCATTTTAGTGACTTATGATGTCACTAAAAAGGCACGGTTCATAGATCAACCATATTAAATGAAATTATTTACATTTCCATTGACAAAGCAAATATTATACTTTCATAATCCACCAAGCACCCCTCTGATCCAGCTAAAGGTGCTATTCCATTAGTGCTTAAAATACAAAGATTTTTGTGGGAAATTATTCTCCCTTCCCTGCCAACATTCTCTATACTCAATGTCATCAGTAATCCTTACTGGCAGAGTTGGTTATTCTTTCCACAATATATATAATATTTTTCTTGTGATTATAAAATGGTACATGCTTATTGTAGGATCTTTGGAAAATAGAGAAAAAAGAAGAGAAAATAATAAAAAGTGCTTATAATCCCTCTGCCCAGAGATGACAAATTTTTACATTTGGTATATTTCTTACTTAAATTGCCTATCATTTCACATGGTTTAAAATCAATTCTTTAGAGCAGTCATGGTTTCTAAAACCTCCCTTGTCAGCTCTTGAATTTATATCCTGAAAGTTGAAAGTGTTAGGTCACTCAGTCACATCTGACACTACAATCCCATGGACTGTAGCCTGTCAGGCTCCTCTGTCCATGGAATTCTTCAGGCAAGAATACTGGATTGGGTAGACATTCCTTTCTCCAGGGGATCTTTCTAACCCAGGGATCGAATCCTGGTCTCCCATGTTGCAGGCAGATTCTTTAGCACCTGAGCCACTAGGGAAGGCCCATTTTATCCTGAAATTAATACATTATCCTTGGCTGAAGTAGACTCAGGAGTTGAAGCTTCAAGAGTGAGGGGAGAGAGAGAGAGAGAAAACAGACTCTGTTTCAGTTGTGAAATTATTACAGTAAGGAAGTAAATGGTCCCCTTCAAAGTTACTCCCGAAAGCCTCTACTCTCATGACTTTATTATTGCCTTAGTCTGCTCTTTTGTCTTGAGAGTTCAACTATTAATACCATTTCAAGTCCTTTTTTATTTTGCATTTGGATAAAATGCCACCTCCCATTCTACTGTGTGGTACCCAGGATAATCCCTTTTTACTTTCCCTGATTCTGAGCCCTCTGGGCATCCTCTCCTTGCTACTCAAATCTCCTCCTACACTTCTGACTAGCCTTGGGCAGCCCAGGAGACAGGAATAAAGTGGTTTGATGCTTGTTAAAAGAGTAACTGAATACAAAATATGCTCAAGAGGGAGACTAACCTTATCGATTAGAAAAAAAAAAAAACTACAGATTTTTTTTCAAGTGTAACTTTAACACAGTTACATAATACACAGCATAATACAACCTATGAGATCCTGCTAAAACCACTTTAATAAACAAAATAATGTATATTTGGGGATAGTAATAGTTGTATAGTAATAGCAGTTACATCAATGGAATCTGTGTTTTTGAGAATTGCAAAGCAAGCTGTATGAGAAATACTATGGTAAATTTAACTACACTAAATATGCTTGTCCTGGTTGTTTTTATTTTTTAAACTTGTGAGTGGTCCAGTGATTTGTCCTTGGTGAGTTTCCCATCATTTAAGAAATGTGAGCACTGGATGAATTTTCACCTGCCAGTGGGCATGCTGCTGCCAAGTCGCTTCAGTCGTGTCCGACTCTGTGCGACCCCATGGACTGCAGCCCACCAGGCTTCTCCGTCCCTGGGATTCTCCAGGCAAGAACACTGGAGTGGGTTGCCATTTCCTTCTCCAATGCATGAAAGTGGAAAGTGAAAGTGAAGTCAATCAGTCGTGTCTGACTCTTAGCGACCCCATGGACTGCAGCCTACCAGGCTCCTCCATCCATGGGATTTTCCTGGCAACAGTACTGGAGTGGGGTGCCATTGCCTTCTCCCGCCAGTGGGCATAGACATCAGCAGTTACCAATAGGACCATGACAAATATTCAACAGCTTGACAAAAAATAGAAAATATAAACAATGCAATAAGATGCCTTTTTAATAAAGATTTGCCATTAAAATATCCTTTATTTTATGAACTCAATAGTAGCTGGTAGTAGTTATTTGGTACTTTTTATCTTCTAACACAACTAAAGGAAAAGTTGCCAATCTTTTATCAGTCTCTCATTTTTATTTCTTTTACCTGAAAATTTACTGGTCTGTGAAATCCCAAAGTCTAGTAACCACTGGATTGGCTGACTTCTATGATTCTCTGAATTCTCAAGGTATACAATCATATATATGTAGATATTAAAACTTTAATTTTCTGTAAAATCCAACACTAGTAAAGTGATCTTTTTTAGTAATAATTTATTTTCAAACTCACAAAAAGGTTGCAAGCAAAGCTGTTTTATCAGTTACTCTCCTATGTGTGTGTATATTATTTTTTATGAACTGTTGAACAACAAGTTGTATCCATCATGCCCCTTTCCTCCTAAATGCTTCTGTGTATACTTCCTAAGAACAAAAGCAGACTTTTTACCTATTAGGATCCTTACCTATTAGGATGACTTTTATCAAAATGATAAGCAATAACAAGTGTTGGAGAGGATGTATAAAAGGGGATCCTCAAACACTGTGAGTGGGAATATAAACTGGTACAGCCATTATGAAAACAGTATGGAGGTTCCTCAGAAGTTAAAAATAGAACTGCCATATGGTCTAGCAATCCCATTTCTTGGTATACATATGAAAGAAATGAAATCTCCAAAAGATATCTACACTCCCATGTTCGCTGAAGCATTATTCATAATAGCGAAGACATGGAAACAACCTTAGGGTCCATCAATAGATAAACAGATAAAGAAGATGTCACACACACACATACCCACGTGCATGAAGTTACTCAGCCACGATGAAGAAGGTAATCCTGCCACTTACAACAACATGGATAAATATAGATAACATTCAGATCAGATCAGATCAGATCAGTCACTCAGTCATGTCCAACTCTTTGCGACCCCATGAATCGCAGCATGCCAGGCCTCCCTGTCCATCACCAACTCCCGGAGTTCACTCAGACTCACGTCCATCAAGTCAGTGATGCCATCCAGCCATCTCATCCTCTGTCGTCCCCTTCTCCTCCTGCCCCCAATCCCTCCCAGCATCAGAGTCTTTTCCAATGAGTCAACTCTTCGCATGAGGTGGCCAAAGTACTGGAGCTTCAGCTTTAGCATCATTCCTTCCAAAGAAATCCCAGGGCCGATCTCCTTCAGAATGGACTGGTTGGATGTCCCATTATGCTAAGCGAAATAAGTCAGACAGAGAAAGATATGATTTCAGAAAATATATGATTTCACTTAAATGTAGGAAAAAAAAAATTTAAAGTCAAACTCATAGAAACAGTGACTAGAATACTAGTTACCAGGAGTTGGAGGGGTGGAGGAAATGAGGAGATGTCCATCAAAGGGTTCAGTTCAGTTTAGTCGCTCAGTCGTGTCCGACTCTTTGTGACCCCATGGACCACAGCATACCAGGCCTCCCTGTCCATCACCAACTCCTGGAGCTTGCTCATACTCACTTCCATTGAGGTGGTGATGCCATCCAACCATCTCATCCTCTCTCGTCCCCTTCTCCTCCTGCCTTCAATCTTTCCCAGCATCAGGGTCTTTTCAAATGAGTCAGCTCTTTGCATCAAGTGGCCAAAGTATTGGAGCTTCAGCATCAGTCCTTCCAATGAATATTCAGGACTGATTTCCTTTAGGATGAACTGGTTGGATCTCCTTGCAGTCCAAAGGACTCTCAAGAGTCTTCTCCAACACCACAATTCAAAAGCATCAATTCTTCAGCACTCAGTTTTCTTTTCTTTATAGTCCAACTCTGATATCCATAAATGACTACTGGAAAAACCATAGCTTTGACTAGATAGACCTTTGTTGGCAAAGTAATGTCTCTGCTTTTCAATATGATGTCTATGTTGGTCATAACTTTTCTTCTAAGAAGCATGCATCTTTTAAATTTAATGGCTGCAGCCACCATCTGCAGTGATTTTGGAGCCCCCAAAAATAGTCTGCCACTGTTTCCACTGTTTCCCCATCTATTTGCCATGAAGTGATGGGACCAGACGCCATGATCTTAGTTGCTGAATGTTAAGTTTTAAGCCAACTTTTTCACTCTCCACTTTCACTTTCATCAAGAGGCTCTTTTGTTCTTCTTCACTTTCTCCCATAAGGGTGGTATCATCTACATATCTGAGGTTATTGATATTTCTCCCGGCAATCTTGATTCCAGCTTGTGCTTCATCCAGCCTAGCATTTCTCATAATGTACTTGGCATATAAGTTAAATAAGCACAATGACAATATACAGCCTTGACGAACTCCTTTTCCTATTTGGAACCAGTCTGTTGTTCCATGTTCAGTTCTAACTGTTGCTTCCTGACCTGCATACACATTTCTTAAGAGGCTGGTCAGGTGGTCTAGTATTCCCATCTCTTTCAGAATTTTCCAGTTTATTGTGATTCACACAGTCAAAGGCTTTGGCATAGTCAATAAAGCAGAAGTACATGTCTTTCTAGAACTTTCTTGCTTCTTCAATGATCCAGTGGATGTTAGCAATTTGATCTCTGGTTCTTCTGCCTTTTCTAAAACCAGCTTGAACATCTGGAAGTTCATGGTTCATGTATTGTTGAAGCCTGGCTTGGGGAATTTTGAGCATTACTTTGCTAGCATGTGAGGTGAGTGCAATTGTGTAGTAGTTTGAACATTCTTTGAGCATTCTTTGGCACTGCCTTTCTTTGGGATTGAAATGAAAACTGACCTTTTCCAATCCTGTGGCCACTGCTGAGTTTTCCAAATTTGCATCAAAGGGTAAAAGTCTTCAATTATAAGGACTAAGTTCAGGGGGATACAGCATAGTTACTATAGTTAGTAATACCATATTGTACACTTGACATTTGCCACGATAGTAAATCTTAAGCGTTTTCACCACACACATACATCAAAGGCTATGAGGTGGTGGATATCTCAGCTAACATGACTGTAGATGTCGTTTCACAAAGGAAACATAAATCAAATCATCGCATTACACAGTTTAAATATATACACTTTTATTTGTCAATTATACCCCAACAAAGGTAATTCTTCCATTTATATAGCAGACTGTGAAATCTATTTTATACATTATTTTATTTAATTTTACACCATGAGTAGAACATTATTACATTTCAGGAATCAGGGGGCTTGGAGAGGTTAAATAATTGCTGAAGTTCATTGCAGCCTTCCCTAGACAATTCTCATGATTCCATCAAATATAGGATTCTGTTAAGTTAAACATTTTTAATCTATTCCTTTTCAATTAATTTTTATATAATGGACTCAAATTATAAACATAATAGGGGAATTATTTCAATGCTTCATGAAATATTCATTAAAATTGTCTTGTTTCTATTTATATATTACTTTCTTTTTTTTTGTATTACTTTATTTTTTATTGTGGTAGGAGCACTTACATACCCTCTTAACAAATTTTTAAATGTACTTTGACTATTAAGTAAAAAATTCATATAATCAAAGAGTATATATTACTTTCATTTATTTTTGTGTACTCTTTGTATTCAGAATTGGGCTTTCCCTTGTGGTTCATTTATCCACAAAATATTGCCAATAAGATATACTGCAGAAAACAATTACAGCTCCTATAACAAAATGCATCTTCTGACTCATAAACAGTATGAACTTAAAGAATTCACTCCTTTAATAGCTTTCCAATACCAAAATATTACAAATAGCTACAATTAAGGCAGGCATACATTTTATCCCATTAACTATGGTATAGTTTTATAGTCTAATAATTTAAATTAAGCTCTCTTTGAGTTGGTGAAAAAAATTGTTTCTATTTTCTTTGTAAAATAATCTATTCTTCAAAATGTGTAATCACCTCTTTCATGAAGACTGCTAGGGCTTCTGACCATCCTCGATACCATTTTCTGCATACTTCCAACATTCATCCCTGCTCAAAACACATCGCAGATCTGTCCTTTTCTTTCTATCTCCAGTACTACTACCCTGACCTAAGAATCATCATTACTCATATGCAGTAATACACAGGCTTCCTGATTTTCCCCCATTTCTAGACCATAATTCACACTGAACCTAGAGTAATCTTATTATAATGTGTGTTAGATCCTCTTATTCCTCTGCTTAAACATCGCCAATATTTTATCATGCTCAGCACTGAATCTGATACCTTTACATAGCCTCAAGGCGCCACACACTAGTCCCTCCTACTATTTTAACTTCTTCTGCCCACTCCCTCTACAGTCCCCTCCACCAAGCTCACTCCTGACTCAAGACTTCTGCACATGACCTTCCTTCTGTCTGGAAAGCTCTTCACTCAAAACTATATTTTGAACTTACTTTTTCTCATCACTCAGAGCTCAGCTTCCCCAAAAAGGCTATTTCTGGAATATCCTCACCCTGTCATTCTCTACCAAGTTATGCTTCATTTTCTTACAGCCTTTCCTTTATTGCTTACTGATTTGTTGATGGGCTTAAATTTTACCAGCTCTCTAGGAAGGAGAAATTGAAATTGGACACTAATAACCAAACTGTTGTGAATGATTTACCCTTTTCTGAGAAGTCTGCCTCCTTGTATAGTTCCTATATTATCACACACACTCTCTGCATGCTTGATTATCCATCTTGGTTCCCTATCTCTGTGCTATGACTTCATTTGACAAACAAAATGTACTTCCTCTTTGCAAATATGAGATTTTATAGTATGAGTGAGCCATTATTGGGTAAGGTAACCTCCCAATAGGAACCTAAGCTGAAGACAGAACTGTATTCAACAGAAACTCAAATATCACATCACTTCCTGTTAATACCGCAAGCACCCAACCCCTATTGTGTTCCATAGCTAAATGACAGCTTAAGAACTTCTTGCCTAAATATATGTGAGATGTAGAAGGCTGATACCTAGTCTTAGAACACTTAGAATACCAAGTGAAATACTGTTACAAGAGTTAAAAACTGGCTAGTTAGCAGAATAGAGACATTCTTGGCTGCTGCTGCTGCTGCTGCTAAGTCATGTCAGTCGTGACCGACTCTGTGCGACCTCATAGATGGCAGCCCACCAGGCTCCCCCATCCCTGGGATTCTCCAGGCAAGAACACTGGAGTGGGTTGCCATTTCCTTCTCCAAATGCATGAAAGTGAAAAGTGAAAGTGAAGTCACTCAGTCGTGTCTGACTCTTAGCGACCCCATGGACTTCAGCCCACCAGGCTTCTTCATCCACGGGATTTTCCAGGCAAGAGTATTGGAGTAGGGTATCACTGCCTTCTCTGAGAGACATTCTTGGGTAAGGGGTTTCTGTGTGTCTGAGTTGCTCAGTCGTGTCCATCTCTGCAACCCCATGGACTGTAGCCCGACAGGCTTCTCTGTCCATGGAATTCTCCAGGCAAGAATACTGGAGTGGGTAGCTGCCATTCCCTTCTGCAGGGGATCTTCCCAATCCAGGGATCAAACCCAGGTCTCCCACATTGCAGGCAGATTCTTAACCAACTGAGTTACCAGGGAAGAAGAGGGGCTGCAATTCACAAAATCCATTCACAGTGAGTGGGACCCAATGCCTGCACCATTAGCATAGGAAAGAAGTGCAGAGCAGAGAGAAGTCTCTGAAACTGAGTACTTGGAACAAAACAAACCTGGTTTCAAATCTCGATTCCACCCCTATTAACCTAGATGTGAATTTTTGTTGATTATCTATAAGATATAAGTAATAATAACTACATTTTATAATTGCTTCTCAGACTATTGCACAAGATTGCCGGGAGAAATATCAATAACCTCAGATATGCAGATGACACCACCCTTATGGCAGAAAGTGAAGAAGAACTAAGGAGCTTCTTGATGAAAGTGAAAGAGGAGAGTGAAAAAGTTGGCTTAAAGCTCAATATTCAGAAAACAAAGATCATGGCATCCAGTCCCATCACTTCATGGCAAATAGATGGGGAAATAGGGCAAACAGTGTCAGACTTTATTTTTTTGGGCTCCAAAATCACTGCAGATGGTGATTGCAGCCATGAAATTAAAAGACGCTTACTCCTTGGAAGGAAAGTTATGACCAACCTAGACAGCACATTAAAAAGCAGAGACATTACTTTGCCAACAAAGGTCCGTTTAGACAAGGCTATGATTTTTCCAGTGGTCATGTATGGATGTGAGAGTTGGACTGTGAAGAAAGCTGAGAGCCAAAGAATTGATGCTTTTGAACTGTGCTGTTGGAGAAGACTCTTGAGAGTCCCTCGGACTGCAAGGAGATCCAACCAGTCCATCCTAAAGGAGACCAGTCCTGGGTGTTCATTGGAAGGACTGATGTTGAAGCTGAAACTCCAATATTTTAGCCACCTGATGTGAAGAGCTAACTCATTTGAAAAGACCCTGATGCTGGGAAAGATTGAGGGGAAGAGGAGAAGGAGACAACAGAGGATGAGATGGTTGGATGGCATCACCGACTCGATGGACATGGGTTTGGGTAAACTCCGGGAATTGGTGATGGACAGGAAGGCCTGGTGTGCTGAGATTCATGAGTTCACAAAGAGTCAGACATGACTGAGTGACTAGACTGAACTGAACTGAACTACTGTGTCTGCCAATAACTAGAGCATAATCAATATTCTTCTTTCCCCTCTACTCTTCTTCTGCCTTCTCCCAGGATAGATCTAAGAAATGGGTTGCAACTAGCCTGGTCAGAGAATTAACTATTTTTGCTGTGAGACACTGGGGAAGGTAGAACAGGAGCTGACATTTTAAGGTATTATAGGAGGACAAATGTTGAAACACTATCAATAAACACCAGTGAGGGTAGAAGTTGGATAGTTACGCATAAAAAATCTTTTAACAGATATAGTGCCAAAATTATGTAGAGGTGTGTGCAAGGATGATCACTGTGGTGTTGATTTCAACACACTCCACATAAACTGTATAAACACTCTATTATGTGTCTTAATAAGGATCTGTGATGGAATGATATATATTCTTTAAAATATATTAGTTAGAATAGCTCCAAGATACATTGTCAGATTAAAAAGCAAATTGCCCACATGTTATAATACAGTATAACTGAGTTTGTGTGTTTGTGTGTGTGATGTGTTTATATAAGAATATATAAGATGACATGTGCATGAAGAAAATTCAGAAACAGAAACCGACAGTGGACATGATTCTGTGGCATGGAGTAGGAATGGACACTGTTTAGATAGGGAGGGCTTTTACTTAAATTTCTTTACCTTTTGGTATTGCTTGATTTAAAAAAAAGACTGATAAGCATGTATTATTTTCATAATGAAAATAAAATAATTTAAAATATTCCTTAAAAGCTACTTAGCAAAGAGAAAGGGAGACAAGAAAAATCCAGGATGGCAACAGATAGTTAAGAAGTTAAAATCCCCCTGTGGCATTTTACACTCAGCATTTGCAGCGGAGGCTTTAGAACATGATTAACATTTATGCTGAACACAGGCAGGAAATGGTGTCAGGGACATTCAGCTTTAAGGGATCCAAAATGTTGCATTTTTTGTGTGTGAGTGCCATTTCTCAAGGTCTCTCTGTTCCTTATCAGTTCCTCGAATACAGGAATGAGTAGAGCTGCACGCAGTTCTCAGGACTGAGATCATGGGAAAGGGCACCTGCTTGGATTCCTTTCAGTGACTCCCTTCAGTGACTCTCTTCAGCGACCTTGTATGTATTACACTATCCATTTTGTTGCAACTGGTGGAATTTCATTCTTTGTAATGGCTGAGTAATCATTTTACTGAAGAAATATAAGCATGCATTTCTGCTAATAAAATACCCTTGTTCCAATAGAGATTTGGCTCCCCCGCGTCCTTCTTTCTGTCTTCATTCTCTTCGGAGCGTGGAAGCCTGCCACACTCACTTTCTTGCCCGGGCTTTCATGACCTCCTTGAGAGGATGCCCTGTGCCTTCAGGAGCGGTACAAGCCCTGTGCATGGGCTTTATTGGTTTTCCACATAACCCGAGAGATACTGCTCTCTCTCTCTTTTTCTCTCTTTCTTTTCGTCAACTCTGGTCCCCAGGTCCCAGTTTGTAAAAGACTGCAACAAAATCGGATAATGAAAATCATGCAAATGACTTAGAGGAGCCCACTGGTGGGATGATCAGATGAAACGCCTGGATGTTTGTTTCCATTCATTTAAGTGGTTCAGTCTTGGATGCTCACTGGAATCACCAGGGAGACTTAAAAATCTACCAAGACCTACCAGCAGAGATTCTCATTTAATTGATCTGGGGAGGGGCCAAGCATGAGAGGATGTTATGTTTTAAAACACCTCCAGGTAATTCTCATTCAGCCAGTGTAGAAAACAACTGCATCTAACATTGCTCAGAACCCTCCAGGAAATATCGACATGCAGTTCTTGACCATCTACTACTATCGGGTAGAGGCCTAGGAGTGCGTCCTACAAATACAAAGTGATCAAAAAACATTTAGAAATGAGCAGAGGAATGGAATAGACACTTTTCCAAAGAAGATATAGAAATGGCCAACAAGTACACGAAAAGATCTCATCCGCCTATCACCAGGATATGCAAATCAAATGTAATGAGATATCACCTCAGATCTCTTATAATGGCTATCATCAAAAAAAATGAGAAATAACAAGTGTTGGAGAGGATGTGGAGAAAAGGGAACCCTTGTGAACTGTTGGTGGGAATGTAAATTTGTATAGTCACTGTGGAAAACATTATGGAAGTTCCTCAAAAAAGTAAGAATGGTACTATCACATGATCCAGCAATTCCTCTCCTGGGTATACATCCAAAGGAAATGAAATCACTGTCTCAAAGAGATATCTATACCCCCATGTTCATTTGTAGCATTATTCACAACAGTTAAGATATGGAGACAGCCTAAGTGTCTTGTCAAAAGAAGACTGGATAAAGAAAATATGGTAAAAATATACATTGGAATGAAATTCGGCCTGAAAAAAGAAAGAAAGAAATCTTGCCACTTATAACAAAACATGGATGGACCTTGAAAAGACTAAGCCAAGTGAAATAAGTCAGAAAAAAAACAAATACTATGTGATCTCATTTACATGTGGAATCTAAAAAAGCCAAACTCAGAGAAGCAGAGAGTAAAACAATAGTTGCCTGGGGCTGGGGAGTGAGGGAAATGGGGAGGGGTTGGTAAAAGGGAACAAGCTTTCATTTACAAGACAAGGAAGTTCTGAGATCCAAGGGACAGCAGAGTGACTATAGTTAATACAGCATTATATGTTTGAACATTGGTGAGAGAGAAAATCTTAAATAGTCTCACCACAAAAAATGGTGATTATATGATTGAAGGTGTTAGCTAATGCTAATTACACGACAAGGAAGTTCTGAGATCTAAGGGACAGCAGGGTGACTATAGTTAATACAGCATTATATGTTTGAATGTTGGTGAGAGAGAAAATCTTAAATAGTCTCACCACAAAAAATGGTGATTATATGATTGAAGGTGTTAGCTAATGCTAACGGTGATCACTTTGCAATATACAAGTGTATGTTGTACATTATATACAATGTAAATCCACACATTATGTACCTTAAACTTATATAATGTTATGTCAATTATATTTCAATAAAGCTGTATAAATAAATAAAGGACAAAAAAATTTCAGCCAAGTAACAATTACATTTGGATTTGATATATTTTGATCTGTCTGTAACTGTGCAATTTGTGGATGACAAGTAGAAAAATTATGTTTTTTCATTAAACATTTTTTTATTGGAGTATAGTTGTTTTACAATGTTATGTTAGTTTCTGCTGTACAGTAAAGTGAATCAGTTATATATATATATATATATATATATGCTGCTAAGTCGCTTCAGTCGTTTCCAACTCTGTGCAACCCCATAGACAGCGGCCCACCAGGCTCCTCTGTTCCTGGGATTCTCCAGGCAAGAATACTGGAGTGGGTTGCCATTTCCTTTTCCAAATATATACCACATCTTTCCTCCATTTCCCTATTGATGGCCATTTAGGTTGCTTCCATGTCCTGGCTATTGTAAATAGCACTTCAGTGAAGATTGGGGTGCATGTATTTTCTGGAATTATGGTTTTTTCTGTATAAATAGTGGCAGAAAAATAATACATTCTATATTCAATAGTAGATAACTAAATAAAAATAGGTTCTGTGGTAACTGCACTAACTTGAAACTTTTTATGTGATAACAATTATCCTAAGAGCTTATCTGGTACCCGAACCATTTTATTCCAGCTGTAGTCCAGGAGGCAGCCACTTTTCATAACCACTGGGAGCTTGCTAGAAATGCAGAATCACTAGCTCTGGGAAAACCTGCTAAATCAGAATAAGCATCAGGCAAAATCTCCAGATTATTCATAGACAGTAAAGTTTGAGAAACACTGTGTGTTAGTTCTTAGAAGCATTTAAAACCTTTAGACCTCCTTAACCAAACCCCATTTTACTGACAGAGATTTGGTTATTCTGAAACTGAACGGCTAACATCCCAACAATGTACGTAACAACAACAACATTAACAGAAAGCACTTATTGTTACCAGTTACTATACACAGGGCACTCTGTGGTGGCTCTAGCAGTAAAGAACCCACGTGCCAATGCTGGACACATAAGAGACCCGGGTTCAATCTCTGGGTGGGAAAGATCCCTGGAGGAAGGCATGGCAACCCACTCCAGTATTCTTGCCTGGAGAATCCCATGGACAGAGGAACCTGGCAGGCTGCAGTCCATGGGGTCACAAAGAGTTGGACACGACTGAAGCGACTTAGCGTGTAAGCACATGTTCGGACACAATACACACTTCACATACATTATTTTCACAAAAATCTAAAGAACTATGTATTACTGTTCTTTCCCTTTATTAAGGAGTCAATTGAGATTCAGAGTCAATTGAGACTTTAATACATAAAGTCTCACAGCTGATAAATGGCAAAACTAAAATTTAAATTCAGATCCGGTTAAAATACTCGGTTATTTCATTATTCTCCATGGGCTTTGCAAAGATCATATTAATAATTTTGATGGTATGGTAGAGTATTTATTACACTTTCAAAAAATCATTTAAAAGGAGACTTAAGTAACCTCTAATTTAAAGTTACAGTCACTGCAGAACATACAGCAACAATAAAAAAAGAGAGAAAAGTTAGATCATAAGATATGTCAGTCAATCACATATTATATTTTACTTAAAATGCACACACACACATGGTTTTAGTTTGCATAGTAATTTGATCAATAAGTGTATTCAGAAACCTTGCAGTCAAAATTTTCAGGCCTTGAAACATGGCCAAGAGAAACATTTTGTTCAAGTTTCAATTAAGTATTAATAAAAAAATAGGTTTATACAAAAACAAGAGTAGAACTTTTCAATATATTGAAAGTGTGCAAAAGTATATAAGTGAAAGCTCACTCAGTCATGTCCAACTTTTTGTGACCCTATGGACTATACAGTCCATGGAATTCTCCAGGTCAGAATACTGGAGTAGGTATCTGTTTCCTTCTCCAGGGGGTCAAACCCAGATCTCCCACTTTGCAGGTGGATTCTTTGCCAGCTGAGCCACCAGGGAAGCCCAAGAATATTGGAGTGGGTAGCCTATCCATTCTCCAGCAGATCTTTCTGACCCCGGAATTGAACCAGGGTCTCCTGCATTGCAGGCGCATTCTCTACTGGCTGAGCTACCAGGGAAGCCCAAAAGTATATAAACTAGCTTCTAAGTGGGTCTTGTCTTTCCTGAAAAAAATGCCAAAGTAGAAAATCAGTCTGAGATGGAAAAAATCTTTATCATTTATCATAAGAAAATACCATTTAACCTATTTCCTTACTCTGAAGACTGATTAAACTTCAGGTGGAATTCAATTACAAAATGCATATTACCAAAAATACATACAAGGCACATCTCTCTCAATCACAAAGTTTTTCCCCACTGATCTGTATTAGCTTCTACCTTGGACTTTTGACTTGAACTGAAACAATTTTTGTTGGAAACAACTGTTGCTCTGGGTAGGTAAAAATCAGTCTTATTGCTACTACAAGAAGCAATAGAAGGTTACCTACTGACCACAGAAGTTATGTATTTTCAGCATGGTTGGACTTATGTGGGTATGCATATGTCCAGTCATGCTGAAAATATTAGTACTGAGGACTATACCAACGTGAACATGAATTAATTAATTTACTCTTAGGTTTCTGAAGCCCATCCTAGACTGTGCTTCTCTGGTTCATGATGCCTATTGAAGAGTTGACTGAATTTGGCATTCGTGTTCAATCAACCACTACATACTTCTAGTTCTGTGTGTGGCTGAGAGGACAGCTAATTTAAAACTGAATAATAAGAAAAGTGTAAAAATAATAAGTAGATCTGATAAGGAAGATTTTTTAAAAAGGGACCAAATGAATGACAATTCCCATTGAGTGGCAAAAACATTACTTACCCTAAGTTTGAAGTGAAAGTGAAAGTCACTCAGTCGTGTCCAACTCTTTGCGACCCCATGGACTCCATGGAATTCTCCAGGCCAGAATACTGGAGTGGGTTGCCATGCCCTCCTCAGGGGATCTTCCCAACCCAGGGATCAAACCCAGGTCTCCTGCATTGCAGACAGATTCTTTCCCAACTGAGCTATGAGAATATTGGAGTGGGTAGCCTTTCCCTTCTCCAGAGGATCTTCCCAACCCTGGGATCGAACCCAGGTCTCCCACACTGCAGGCAAATTCTTTATCATCTGAGCCACAAGGGAAGCCCTATTCTAAGTTTAAGAGCTGTCAAAATTTCATCCAATATTAACACTCCAACACAAATAAATCTGAGAAATTTCGCATTTTCTATTACAAAGGAGGGTGAAATCAGTGAGTATCTGACATGGGTATACTGGGGAAATATAAACAAAATCTTCTCTCGACCCAGAAAATCTCTCCACAAAGGTAGTGGAGAAAGAAAATGTTTATTATCAGAGAAGCATTATACAGAATGTGATGTTCTTCGCAGGCAATACACTAAGAGATTGCAAGAACAGAAAGGAATCTCACTCTTTTTATAGCCAAGAAGATACAGCCCCTCACTTACATGTTCTCTAGGTAAACAATAATTAACTAGTCCTCGAGTAAGAGGATTTCAGAGTACCATTGATCACACACAGTTTATCCTAATTTTACCTGATAATTGAGGTGACTGACTGCATTAATGTGTTGGTTTTATAACTCACATATGTATGACATAGTTTTGCAGCTTGGAGCAAGGGGCCCACTAATGTTAGGTTCCTATAGTCTCCAGAAATGGAGATACAGGGGTGCTACATCCCTTGACGTTTTCATTTCAAAGAAAGCACCTCCAGGTCCTTCAGAGAGACAGTTCATATAGCTAATGAGAGATCTATTTAGTCTTCAAAAGAATTTGTATGCATTTCAGAGAAAGGAGAATATATGAACAAATCACAGGTTTTCTAGTGCATTTCTAAAGTAAATGGTTGGGACTTCCCTGGTGGTCCAGTGGTTAAGACTTCACTTTTCAGTGCAGGGGTGTGGGTTTGATCCCTGATCAGAGAGCTAAGATCCCACATGCCTCGTGGCCCCAAACCCAGAACTAAACAACAGAAGCAATGTCGTAACAAATTCAATGACTTTAAAAATGGATCACATCCCCCCCCAAAAAAAAAGGAAATTTAAGAAAAATGTTTTTTAAAAAATGCTCTGAGAAAAAGGAGGGCAAGTCTCTACCCTCATTTTCAACAGGGAGAATTAAGCCTCTTATTTTTCATTTGTATTTGTCCTTAGAGGCAGCATAACATACCCAGAGTCTACTTTTTCCACAAGCCCAAAGGAATTGTAAGAACACCTGATTAGGACATGAAAGGACTCTGTGAAGTCCCAGGGAAGCTTTGGCTTTGGAACTTGGATCAAACCACTTAAATTTTCTGGACCTCAGTTTCCTCATCTATAAAGTGAGGATATGAATGTTTACCTCACAGAACTGTTACAGAGATTAAATGAAGGATAAAAAATCAAATGCATCTGAAGTTCCTCCTAAACCATAAAGCCCTCCGGGCCCAGTCAGCAGGTGCCCTTCACCTTGTGCTTTCAGTGAGGACGCCTAGGAAGGCTTGTTTGCAAAGAACCCTGATTATTTCCTGTTTGCAAAATCCCATTACCAGGGACTGATTCTCTCTCCAAAATGCAGATGCTCTCAGACAACCAACACATTAGCATCATGTCCATGTCAGTGAGAAAGTTTGCCCTCTGCAGGCTCCAGAGAGCAGCTATGCTGGAGGGCAGGGTGGAGGTCAAAGCCACAGCGGGCTGCTGGACTCTCTAGTGGGAGAGAGGTAGAGGAGTTGTGCCCAAACAGCTCAGTTCCTTTCAGAGTTAGCCCTGCCCCGAGGTCATGGAGAAAAGGCACAATGGAAGTTCTTAACTCCCAATCGTTCTGTCAGGAGATTACTTCCTCTTTTTAGGAGAAGAATGGGACATTCATTTCAAAACATTCTCATTGTGCAAATGTTCTCTATCCAAATCACCAAGTGTTCTATTTCCATTATTTCTAAATTTTGAAATCGGAGTTCATTAAGGAGGGGAACAGTTATGATACCATGTAGGAAAGGGGAACCAGAAGATTATCCAATCCTCAAGAAGGGATAGTGGTACTGTTTTAATAGGCTCAGGAAGAATTCTGTTTTCACAGACACATGGCTTGATAAGGGTCTGTTTCCAAAAAAGGCCAAGAAACTCTGCACATCCCAACCTGAGTTTCCTTCTAAAATCCTGACTACATCTCATAAAAGGATAGCTCAGCTATCCTTGAACTGAATATCTTGAGATAGAAAGTAAATTTACAGTGAGGAGGTTCTGGCATAGACCTCTGTTCCAAAACACACTAGGAAGATTGCCAACTCCTAGTGGGAAACTTTCTGTCATAAGGAAACAGAGGCTGCTACTCAATACCATCATAATCCAATTTCTGCAGGTTTTACTGCATGGGGGACTGTCAGAATCAGACTCTGCTAACATGACTCTCTGGGTCATTTTGCCTAACATGGAGCTTGTTACACACACACACGTGCTCCCATGTACTAATTCCTAAGGCAGAAAAGAGAAAACTGTAAATGGTTGTGGTTGGAAAGAGATACATTTGAGTTTAAGAATAACAAGTCAGTAATAGCTGACATTTGTAGACACCCAAGGAATCAGGCATTATTCAATGGGTTTAGCATCTATTAATTCATTCAATCCTTACAGCATTCCTAGGAGGCGGGTATTATTATAACTTCGTTTTAAAGAGGAGGAAACTGAGAAAGCTCAAGTACATTTCTGTCACACAACCAGTAGAGGTAGAGTTGGGATTCAAATTCAGGCCATCTGGCTCCAGAATCCTGTGTTCTCACCACTCAGATATTTCTTTTCAGGGGTCTTAAAGCAGAACTTTTGTTACAAATGTAACATGTACATTCCAATTTGTTTCTTCATTTTCTGCTCTAGGTTGCTCAGAGCATAAACTTTTTCTGCTCTACAATATTTAAAGATCTGTTTTTCCCAGTTCACAGTAGGGGAGCTTGTTCACACAGGTAGAAATACTTATGCAATCAGTAAGTTACTTGATCTGCAAGCAGAAAATACAAGACAAATTTTTTGTTGTTGTTGTTACCAAATTAAAGTTCATAAATTACCATATGATAGTTTTTGTAACTTTGTCTTAATGTGCTTTGGATATGGCCAAAATATCACCACATTGACTTAAACAAATTAACTAGATTAACCAATTGTTCAAGGGGGTTATTTTTTTATTTTCATATTGTTGTTCTTCTTCAGTTGTTAAATCTTTATCTCTTTGCGACCCCATGGACTGCAGCACGCCAGGCTTCCCTGTCCTTCACTATCTCACAGAGTTTGCTCAAACCCATGTTCATTGTGTCGGTGATGCCATCCAATCATCTCATCCTCTGTCTTCCCCTTCTTCTCCTGCCCTTAGTCTTTCCCAGCATCAGGGTCTTTTCCAATAAGTCAGCTCTTTGCATCAGGTGGCCAAAGGATTGGAGCTTCAGCTTCAGCATCAGTCCTTCCAATGAATATTCAGGGTTGATTTATTTTAGGATTGACTGGTTTGATCTCCTTGCTATCCAACAGACTCTCAAGAAACTTCTCCAGCACCATAATTCGAAAGCATCAATTCTTCACCGCTCAGCCTTCTTTATGGTCCAACTTTTACTTTCACACATGACTACTGGAAAAGCCATATCTTTGACAAACCTTTACACAAACCTTTGTTGGCAAAGTGATGTCTCTGGTTTTTAAAATGCTGTCTAGGTTGGTCATAGCTTTTCTTCCAAGGAGCAAGCATCTTTTAATTTCATGGCTGCAGTCACCATCTGAAGTGATTTTGGAGCCCAAGAAAATAAAATCTGTCTCTGCTTCCACTTTCACCCTTTCTATTTGCTATTAAGTGTTGGGACTAGATGCTGTGAGTTTAATGTTTTGAATGTTGAGTTTCAAGCCAGTTTTTTCACTCTCCTCTTTCACTTTCATCAAGAGGCTCTATAGTTTCTCTTAACTTTCTGCTTCATATCTGAGGTTGTTGATATTTCTCCTAGCAAACTTGATTCCAGCTTGTGATTCACCCAGACTGGCATTTCGCATGATGTACTCTGCATGTAAGTTAAATAAGCAGAGTGACAACATATACAGCCTTGACGTACTCCTTTCCCAAATTTGAACCAGATCATTGTTCCATGTCTGGTTCTAACTGTCGCTTCTTGACCTGCAAACAGGTTTCTTAAGAGGCAGGTCAGGTGATCGGGTATTTCCATCTCTTTAAGAATTTTCCACAGTTTGTTGTGTTCCACACAGTCAAAGGCTTTAGCATAGTCAATGAAGCAGGTGCTTTTTCTGGAATTCCCTTGCTTTCTCCATGATCCCACAATATTGATAATTTGATCTCTGATTCCTCTGCCTTTTCTAAATCCAGCTTGCACATCTGGCAGTTCTTGGTTCATGTACTATTGAAGTCTAGTTTGAAGGATTTTGAGCATTACCTTGCTGGCATGTGAAATGAGTGCAATTGTACAGTAATCTGAATACTCTTTGGTATTGCCTTTCTTTGCGATTGCGATGAAAACTGACCTTTTCCAGTCCTGTGGCCACTACTGAGTTTTCCAAATTTGCTGGCATATTGAGTGCATCACTTATCAAATTAGCTAAGTCCCCTATGCTGCAGCCTATAGGGTCACAAAGAGTCAGACATGACTTAGCAACTGAACAGCAAAGTAATGCTCAGGACAAATAATAATTAAAATTGTAGCGACTGCAGCATCATTAATATTGTACTTAATTTTTTAGATTAAACAGAATCATTTAGAGTAATATACGTATATTATAATTTATTTCACCCTGACTCTCAATCCCCTAATTTATTCTCAGGCCAAAACAATACTGTTTTAACAGTTTAAAAGAGAAAATCCATATAATCTTTTGAATGGAGATTCATAAATATCCATTTCATAAAATTCAACACTCATTTATGATTAAAAATAATAAATAAGTCAGGAACAAACTGGGTTATCTTTAGCCAGATAAGGAGAATTTATTATTTAAGTCAGGAGCTAAGCAAGGATGCCTGTTATTACCACCACTCTTCTGTGTGGTAATGAAAGCTCAGGGAAGTTGGATAAGGTGAGAAAAACTAAAGAAGAGAAATAATTTCTGAAAAAAAAAGAAAATTTCTGGAAAAAGATGAAAATAATCACTCTCAAATTATCTGATTTCCGCACAATCCAAGACTATAAGTTTTCCTACGCTTTATCACTTTGTTGGTGGTGTTATTTCTATTTTCTTAGAGATTTCCTCAATTTTACTTTCTATCAGTTTTAATTTCCAGGACATGTTCTTCTTCTCTGAATGTTCCCCTTTTCATCTTCCTGCTCCTCGTTCATAACTGAAATCTCTTTTTATCTCTTTGGCAATATTAGGGTTTTACTTTCCCTATGTTTTATTATGCTCCTTGAACTTTTCTGCTTCTTGTGAATTTCTCTCTCCCTTGCCCTTCCCCCTTTGTCCTGTGTTTTCCATGACAGACGTTTTTCTAAAATGTCTCAAATTCTTGGTGGCTCCATTTGTATTTAAAGGTTGTGACTGGAAAGTTTTTTCTCACCTGTAAGACATTAACCATTTTCTGAGTCACCCACAAATAAGTCTCTGAATATCTTTCTCTTGCATTGATTTCTTTCTCACTTACTCTGTTTAAGAAGTATTAGTCTGACTTCTAGAGATATTGACACAAAGCATAAGAGAAGAGCTAAGGTGTTCCTCGTTGGATATGCAGCCCTTCACTCAATTATCTGTTTCTTGGATGTGCGCCCACCTGTCAGATCACAATCATTGTCTACCTGGTCCAACTTCTCCAGGTGGAAGAGTTTCTCTATATAATCTCCACCTTCCAAAATTCTCTCTAAGTCTCTCATATGCTGCTTTCTCCTCTCCATTTTAGATATCCAGATAGCTTCATGAAGTTCTCAGAGAGACTTGTCTGCATGGCTCCCAGAGCCCTAGCTTAGAACCTGTGCTGGCCTGAGGCCCAGAAGAGAAGACAGCAGAAGCTCCTCTTACTACTAACAACCACAATTGCATCATGGATGGAAAAGATCCAGGGATGTTGAATTCTGCTCTAAGAAACAGTTTGATATTTCATGTCCATGTGGCACTCTTTGTTGTCATTTTTAAAATAATTATTCAAATTGTAAGAACCAAATTACACACTTTTTCCTTTATAGTAACCAAACATATCCTCCCAATTTTTCTTATAAAAATTCTTAAAAGGTAGTAGTTATTATCCTATTATGCATTTACAAAATCTAGGGAGAGTTTACAGATGAAGGTAATATTTAGAAATAATGAATAATTTATTAGATCTTTGCTTGAACTCTAAAATTTGATCAAAGAGTGACTTCTGATACTTATTCATTAATTATGAATGGCAAACCTTCATGCTTCCTGCTAAGAGTACTATTTGTTACAAATCAGCCCAAGTCCCTTTTATCCTTTCCTCTGCATCATACTGGGCAGGGAAGCTCCCCTTCCTCTGATTTTGGCTCGTGCAGCTCACGACCCTACCTTGACATTGGTGGTGGTAGTGGCTGATTAGTCACTAAGTTATGTCTGACTCTTTGTGACCCCATGGACTGTAGCCCGCCAGGCTCCTTTGTCCATGGGATTCTCCAGGCAAGAATACTGGAGTGGGTTGCCATTCCCTTCTCCAGAGGATCTTCCCAACCCAGGGACTGAATCAGAATCTCCTGCACTGCACACAGATTCTTTGCAAACTGAGCCACCAGGGAAGCTCCATCTGTGACCTTCCACCTGCCCAAATCCTTCCCACCTCTCAAGACCATTTGAAATGTCATCTCCTTGAAGAACCTTTCCCGTTTCTCCCGTTGAAGTTTCATTTTTTCTTCAGCATGCCCATGATCTCACTTTTGTAACTCTTATTGTACAAAACTAGTCTGATAGTTGTTTTCCTGTCTCTGAAAGTAGATTTTAAGTTCTTATTCATTTTGGCATTTTGCACCTAGAGAGAGGCTTTACACAAAGAGCTCAATAGATGATCTTGAGTTGAATGTAGTTATAAGAATGTTTTGCGTCTCTACAACATGTTGCACTATACGAGACACTGAGGAGAAAAATATAAAAAGATGGAAACAACAATTCTTGAACTTCCAGTCATTATCTTAAAACTACCACATTAAAAAAAATTACAACAGATTTTACTAAACACTGTGAAAAATATGAGTACAAAGTACGGTGGGAGTACCACCACTACATGAGGAAAAGGCAGCAGGTAACATCTGCTTTAAAATGAGAAGGAAGATGAGGCTGATGGATGCCCTGTGGCTACCATGTGACATCCATCAGCCTCCCAGTCAGGCTCCCAGCCCAGCACTCTTTCTACCTCTTGTGGGAGCACCCCTGTAGGCAAGGTCAGAGCCTTGCGCCTGAGAGAGAGGACACAACACCATCAAAGACTCACGTGGTTTGCTCAGCAAGCGTGTCAGAAAAGAGGAACCAAGTCTCGGGATGTGGCCAAATTTAACCTTCAATGAGGGCACAGCATTCACTCCTGACCAAAAACATGAAATTCTACCCACATTCATTTCTGTGAGTTCCTTTTAATGTGGTTTTCTTTAAAAAGGCAAATAATCAATATTTTAACATATTAAGCTAATTCATATGCTAGGGCTCTAAGATGCTTTTTTTTTTCCTGTAGAAGAACTATGATCGTGATTAAAAAAAAAATACTTGGTATAAAGAAATTTGTTTGTTTCAAGATCTGGGTGAGCAATAGAAGGAGTGGCAAAAGAATGAGTGAAGAAAAGAGTGATGTGAGCCCAGGATGAATAAGAAAATATCAGGCCCCAAAGACAAGAAGGGAAGCAAACAATGGGGCTTTTTTCAGAAACCAGACAGACACGAGGTAACTTTGGGAAGTCCATAGAGAAGGACAGCACAGAAAATTATAGCAGAGGAGGAAAAATAACATAAAAACTAAGATTCCCCTTCTTACCTCTAAGTTGGAAAAGAGTGGTAGAAGGAAAAAAAATGTAGGAAAAGATGGGCTTGTTCACCAACCCAGACTAATCTGCCATGAGTTCACTTTCAGTAAATGAAGTCCTGTTATCTCTCTGTAGACCTGCTATGAAGACCAAAGAACCCATGTTATTCTCCCGATGACCACCTTTGCAGTGCTCAAGCTTCCAACAGTAACAGGGCTCCTCCTGAGGTTTAAACGACAGATTGTTGATCCTGCATCACTCCAGTGACAGCTTGACAGAGGAGAGAAACCTGTCCCATGCTCCAGCCTCATGCCAGCCTTGATGTATCTCAACCTCCTGAGAGCCCCAAGAATTAGTCACTGTGGAATCTTCATTACAATGCAGCTAATGAGTAAATGAAATCAAGAGGGAAAAGATAATTTGGTTAAATATGCACTGGGGATGGAAAAACAGATGGGGGCATTAATCCTACTTACAATATTTGGCTTCAAATCAAGTCACATCATGACTAGTTAGGAGAAGCTGTTAGACATAACTATCAGAGGTTTCACTGGAAAACTCTTCAGCTTGGTAAGATCCTGAAAGAACCAAACCATAAGGGTATTTCTGTACCACCTGTGCCAACTTTGGGTAAAACTTACATTAAAGGGAAGTCCTTTATAGGTTTCCCCATAGGCTTTAATTTCAAATGGAAACCCAACCACTACAGTCAGCAAACATGGGTTGACCCAATTGCCTTCAATGGGTTTTCTTCAGGGACTCTCTCTCACTTGGTCTAAACTGAAAGGCCACTCTCTCAGGGCAGCTGTGTTCTATAAGAAAAGAACTCTATGGCACTCTGAATGGACAACTGATTTCAGCAGCATAAAACTCAGGGCTTTATAATCCTGAAGTGTCACTGAAGGTATTCTGAGCAGTGAAGGAACAGTATACTGGAGTTTCTTTTAAAAATTGAATAACACTAGAAAATCCCATGGATGGAGGAGCCTGGTGGGCTACAGTCCATGGGGTCGCTAAGAGTCGGACACGACTGAGCGACTTCACTTTCCCTTTTCACTTTCCTGCACTGGAGAAGGAAATGGCAACCCACTCCAGTGTTCTTGCCTGGAGAATCCCAGGGACAGGGGAGCCTGGTGGGCTGCTGTCTATGGGGTTGCACAGAGTCGGACACGACTGAAGTGACTTAGCAGCAGCAGCAGCAGCAGACCATATCAACATGTACCTTTCAAATCCTTCTGTAAAAGCGTTGATAATAGACAGCTATCTGAGTGCTGAGCTGGCCCCAGTAGAACAAGCAGCCATCTGGGAAAAGGCAAAATGGGAGTGTTGGCATGTGGCCCCAAAGGACTACATTCAACTCTCTTCTTGCCTCAGACCTCTGCTTTTACTTTCATCTTCCTTACTGGCAGCAGATGACCTTGCCTCTGACATCACAGAGAAGAGAGAAGCCATTAAATAACCCTTAACTTTCTACAAAAAAAAAAAAATCATAATTCTTCTAAATGACTTACATCTGCATGATCTTCTCCCTCTTTCCTCTTTCATGGTGGGAAAAATGTCTTTCTCCTCTCAAAGCCCAATTCCTATCTGTGTTCCCCAGATCACCCTTCTCAGCAAATTATCTAGAGGTTTGCCCATCTCTATTCACTTCCAAGATGAATCTATCCAGTCCTATAACTTTAGTAAATTAGTGTTTCTGAATGACTTGTTTCTGCAATCCTAGACTGCTTACTTGACAGCTCTGCTTGGAAGACCCACTCTCCATAGGCATTAAACAGATGAGCTTCCTACAAGAAAACTACTCCCACACTCATGTCTTCAACCTCAGAGATTACACAGACCTCCACTCAGGTGCTTGAGCCAGTCACCTGGAGGACTCTGTCACACTCGTCTGGCTCTTGCTTACATGTCTAATAAATTACGAAGCTCCATATTATGCCTCAGATTTACTGTCTCTAATTCCATCAACTTCACTATAGGTCCATCCACAACCATTGCTCACCTGAACTACTGCAATAGCTTGCTTCCCAACTCATCTCCTCCATTCATTTTTGCTACTTCCCCTTCCAATCCATTCTCCATATCTAACCTTTCTGGGGCGAAAACAAACAAACACCATCTCATCATTCCTTACCTTCAACCGGCTCAATGGAGATTCACTGCATGTGAGTGTGGGCATAATGCACATGGTCTGGGGAACTTCCCCCTGCAACACTGCAGCCTCGTCTCCTGACTGCTTCCCAATTCCCTCAGTAGCTTTACTCTCTCTGGTCCTTGAACAAGCCTGGCTTCTTCTCACAGCAGTCAGTCAGGAAAAGATTTCACCTTTACTGTTAGCCTAACTCCTACTGTTAGCCTAACTCCTAAATGCTGGGGTGGATAAAGCACAAGCTGGAATTAAGACTGCAGGGAGAAATATCAATAACCTCAGATCCAAGTGACACCACCCTTATAGCAGAAAGTGAAGAGGAATTAATGAGCCTCTTGATGAAGGTCAAAGAGGAGAGCGAAAAAGCTGGCTTAAAACTCAGCATTCAAAAAACAAAGCTCATGGCATCTGGTCCCATCACTTCATGGAAAATAGGTGAGGAAACAATGAAACAGTGAAAGACTTTATTTTCTTGGGCTCCAAAATCACTGCAGATGGTGACTGCAGTCATGAAATTTAAAAACAACTCTTGCTCCTTGGAAGAAAAGTTATGACCAATCTAGACAGCATATTAAAAAGCAGAGACATTACTTTACCTACAAAGTCCATACAGTCAAAGCTATGGTTTTTCCAAGAGTCATGAGTGGATGTGAGAGTCGGACCATAAAGAAGGCTGAGCACTGAAGAATTGATGTTTTTGAACTGTGGTGTTGGAGAAGACTCGAGTCCCTGGACATGCTGGGAAAGATACAAGGCTGGAGAAGGGGATGACAGAGGATGAGATGATTGGCTGGCATCACCCACTCAGTGGACATGAGTATGAGCAAACTCTGGGAGATGGTGAAGGACAGGGAAGCCTGGAGTGCTGCAGTTCATGGGGTCACAGAGTCAGACACGACCGAGTGACTGAACAACAGCAATTGCTGTTCATCCTCAAGATCAAAGTTTAAATGTCTCAATAGGGAATCCTTCAGAAATACTTCCAAGTCTCCATTTCTCTACCTCCACCTTATCAGTTAGATCCTACTCTTAGAATGCTTTCTAGTTTTTATTCCTATGGCTGTCAGAATTACATTGCCAATATTTCCAAAAATATTATCCTTCTATTTTATGAACTTTTTTATCTTTAATTTTATGTTTTTATTGAAGTATAGTTGATTTACAATGTTGTATTACTTTCTGATGTACAGCAAAGCCATTCAGTTACATACATATATAACTTCATACATATATTTTTTCAGATTCTTTTCCCTTCTAAGTTACTACAAAATATCAAGTATAGTCCCCTGTACTCTACAGTAGGTCCTTGTTCATTATCTTGTTTTATACACGCATGCCTGCTAAGTTGCTTCAGTCGTATCTGACCCTTTGTGACCCTGTGGACTGTAGCCCACCAGGCTCCTCTGTCCATGGGGATTCTCCAGGCAAGAGTACTGGAGTGGGTTGCCATTTCCTCCTCCAGGGTATTTTATATATAGTACTGTATATATGTAAATCCTGAACTCCTAATTTATCCTACAGTTTTCAAAGTTACATCTCAGGCTCACAACTTTGTTGTTTGGTTGCTGGTTTCCTCATCTGCGTATGGGTTTTCTAAGTATGATATCACTAATGCAAGGAGAGGACAGTAACTCAGGACAGCAGAAGGAGCCTCTGGGCTGTTGGGTCTAAACCAACTCACTGCTCTGTTGCACTGAACCCCAGTTGTTGTCCTGGCTCTTCTCACTCCAAGAGTTGCCAAAACATTCATACTCTGCCATATCCTCTTCTTTATTTCAACTATTTTTGTTCTTTTCCCCCAGCATCTCTTGAGTTCAGTAAACATAGCCTGTATGTCCTCTCTCATGTGATAAATGACCTTCTGGTCTGTGCTTCTCAACAGATAGCACATGGGAAAGTCCTGAGGTCAGATGGAGTTTGGCTTTCCAGGAACCAGAAAGGTCAGAGTGTCCAGTGGGTGATGAGATCAGAGAGACAGGCTGGTGCTAGACACTGTCCCGTCTTAGAGGCCACACTCAGGATTCCACATCTGAGGATTCTACATCTTACCCTAATGCTAACAGGAAGCCAGAGAAGGGTGTTAAACAGAAAATGAGATGAGCAATCTTGCCTTTAAAAAAATCACTGATATAGTCTTTCTGCTAAATTGAAAACCAGTTGGAGTATTTGCTCCTGCAAGCTACTTTGAGAGATGATAAATAGATTGTACAAAATGAAGTGTTAGTCACTCAGTCGTGTCTGACTCTTTGCGATGCCATGGACTGTAGCCCACCAGGCTCCTCTATCCATAGAATTCTCCAGGCAAGAATACTGGAGTGGGTTGCTATTTCCTTCTCCATGGGATCTTCCTAACCCAGGAATCGAACCTGTGTCTTCTGCATTGCACACAGATTCTTTACCATCTGGGCCACCAGGGAAGTCCATACAAAGTGAACTGAGAAGTAAAAAGAAATTGGGAGATGTTTCTTATAGCTCTAAAGAGTTGAAAAGTGCTTCTATCTCTCTCTATCTGCAAATTTGCTGTGTGGCGCCAAGTGTGCTACATAATTTCCAGGTCCTATAAGTAATAAACCTCACCTCCACCCACCTCCCCCCCCAAAAAAAATTGAAGAGTGGAGAATATATCTTACAAGGAAAAAAATTATTGTCTTGGAGCTTTGGGAAAACCCTGCCACAAAAGACTCAAATTCCAGTTGCAGTTTTACAACTGTAGCATCAGTCTTTTCTTTCCTGGTACTTGTTATGTAAGGAATGAAAATACATTGAAAAGATCAAATGTCTGAATCAGAACTTGTCACAAGCCTCAAAGAAAATATCCGGCAGATGTCATTTTCCATAGGTAGGATACTTTGGAACTTTAGGAAGTTAAATTTAATCCAAGCATTATTTTCCAAATGTCACTTATTGTCCAGTCCATTTTATTGCTACATGCACAAATCATTTTTAATAATGAGTAATATGCAGGGTGAAGGACAGTTATAGTCCAGAGGTCTTACAAATCAACAAAATTACATAGATAAAATTCCTGAAGCAAGTCCATGAATCCATAAGTTATGAAATTCAATTTGTTTCAAATGTCACCAATCCATCATTTCCAGTTTCTGAGTTAAGAGCAGCTCTAGAGTATAATTCTGATCCCAGGCACTACTTTACCCAGCATGTAATTCTGAGACCTTTCCCCCCAAGATCAGTTTTTACAGTTCTCTAAAGTTCCCCGGGTGCTCTGTAAATGCATTAGTAACAAGGCAACGAGTTCCCCAACAAAGCATTGTTTGAAGTACAACAGATGTTGCTGCTTCAAAGTCTTAAGCCAATTTTATTTAATTTCCGGGGCATAACATAGAAAGTAGCAAACTCTGATTGAGGCTTTTTTTTTTTTTCACTGAGTAGCAGCCCTTTTCAAGGAGTCTAATGTATTTAACCACAGCCCTTTCGCTTCACATATTTCCATTACTGTACTTTCAGAATAACACTGGGATGGCCCACAGAACCATTAAAAGGCCCTCTTTCAACGTAGGTTACTGAAGTCCATTACCGTAATGTGTTTTTTCCTACCACACTCCTCATATAGATTGCAATCCCTTGGGCCAGGATTTAAGATTACCGCATGCACATACAAATAATCCATCAAAAATTCTGACTTAATGAATTAGTCTTCCATTTTAAAGGAAAAGCATTAATGCCATTTTTTTTAAAAGGAACTAAATTTTACATCTTACAATTATGTGACTAATTGATACACATTAAGTTGTAGAGGTGACTATTTTCCTATTTCCTAGAACAAGGGATATCCAAAAACCAATCCAGGACTAAAGCCAATTTTTACTGTCTCCCCACCCCCACCAACCCCCCCACACATACCAGTCTAGAGCCTACCAGGATGCCAAGGAGAATCTGCCAACAAGAGTTATATCAGTTCAGGGAAAACACAGCCTTATCTTGTGTGCTGAGAGTTACCTTCCTGTTTAAGGTACAAGGACCTCATTAATTACTTGATATAAATCTGCAGACTACATCCTAGGATCTGTGTTTCCTAAGCATGAGCCAAGTATTTTTTTTTATCCCATTCACACCCTGCCTTTTGCATAAGATAATAGATTACCCCTAGGGACACCAGGATCTCTTCCAGTCAACAAGTTTTGGGATGACTCTTTAAAAACTCTTATGAAATTGGGATTTCTAATTGTTTCTCATAATCATAATAATCATAAAAATCACAATAATAATAAATTCTTTACTTCTAATGTTAGCCAAGAATGTTCATGTGTCAAAATGGATTGCTTTTATTTTAGCTTTTTAACTAACAGATATTGTGATTCAGGATTCTGAGTCCCGGTAGAAGAAAGAAGGGGACAGAATTGTGGATAGGCACACAAGGGTGTTTCAAAGATAATGATAAAGTGCTATTTCTTAAACTGGGTACTGGGTATACAATCATTATATCCTTAACCTCTATTTATAGAGGTTTTCTATTTACTCAATATTTTATAAAACCAGCTTTGAAAACAAAGCAAAGTACATGGGAACAGTCACTGTTTTCAATTTCTACACTTAAATTACTGCAACCTAATTGAAGCAAATCAAACCCTTCTGTGAAATTTGACAGGTTTACTAATACTTTCAGGAAAACATTATGGGAATAATTTCACCTCTGAAAAGACTTTAATCCAAAGTTGCTTTAAGATGCTATTCTAATAATACTATGATATAATACCATCAACATTAGAAGGAAAAAATTAGGAAACTTCACCCCAAAAAAACAACTTCAAGAACAACTGGGCACCATCGACCTAGAAACATGTCTGTTGCAAATACAAACACAAATATACAGTCTCTGTCTTCAGGGACTGCAGTCTAATAGGGAAGGAGCACAGACACACAGACAACTGATCTAACTGCAAGACAACACTAAGTGCTAGTAGGCACATAAGCAGCACGCTATGGAGTTAAAGAAGTAAGCTGACACACAGCTTCACATTAAAAACAAACAGTCTAACCAAAACTTGAGCAGATGACCTAAATTCCAAGAAGACATACAGATGATCAACAGGCACAGTAAAAGATGCTCAATACTGCTAACCATTATTAGAGAAATGCAAATCAAAACTAAGGAAGTATCACCTCACACCAGTCAGAATGGCCATCACTAAAAATTCTTCAAATAGTCAATGCTGGAGAGGGTGTGGAGAGAAAAGGAACCCTCCTACACCATTGATGGGAATGTAAATTGGTGCTGCCACTACAGAGAATAGTATAGAGGTTACTTAGAAAAGTTAAAATAGAGTCACCATTTGATCCTGCAATCCCACTCCTGGGTATATATCCAGAGGAAACTCTAATTAGAAAGAATACATGCATCCCAGTGTTCACAGCAGCACTGCTTATATAATAGTCAAGACATGGAAGCAACCCAAATGCCCATTGATGGGTGAATGGGAAAAGATGTAGTGGGATTTCTTTGGAAGGAATGATGCTGAAGCTGAAACTCCAGTACTTTGGCCACCTCATGCAAAGAGTTGACTCATTGGAAAAGACTCTGATGCTGGGAGGGATTGGGGGCAGGAGCAGAAGGGGACGACAGAGGATGAGATGGCTGGATGGCATCGCTGACTCGATGGACATGAGTCTGAGTGAACTCTGGGAGTTGGTGATGGACAGGGAGGCCTGGCGTGCTGCGATTCGTGGGGTCGCAAAGAGTCGGACACAACTGAGCGACTGATCTGATCTGATCTGATACACAATGGAATATTACTTGGCCATAAAAAATTAAATAATGCCACTTGCAGTAGCATGGATGGATCTAGACATGATCATATCAAGTGAAATAAGTCAGACAGAGAAATACAAATATCATATGACATCACTTATATGTGCAATCTTAAAAAATGATACAAATAAACTTCTTTGCAAAGTAGAAACAAACTTACAGATATAAAGAACAAATTTATGGTTACCAAAGGGGATAGCAGGAAGTGGTGGAGGAGAGATTAGTTAGGAGTTTGTAATTAACATATATTACTACTATATATAAAATAAACAAGAACATACTGTATAGCACAGGGGGCTGTATTCAATGTCTTGTGATAACCGATAATGGAAAAGAATGTGAAAAAGATTTCCTGAATCACTTTGCTGTATACCCAAAACTAGCACAACATTCGGAGAAGGCAGTGGCACCCCACTCCAGTACTCTTGCCTGGAAAATCCCATGGATGGAGGAGCCTGGTGGGCTGCAGTCCATGGGGTCTCGGAGAGTCGGACACGACTGAGTGACTTCCCTTTCACTTTTCACTTTCATGCATTGGAGAAGGAAATGGCAACCCACTCCAGTACTCTTGCCTGGAGAATCCCAGGGACGGGGGAGCCTGGTGGGCTGCCATCTATGGGGTCGCACAGAGTCGGACATGACTGACGCGACTTAGCAGCAGCCGCAACACAACATTGTAAATTATGCTTCAGTAAAAAATGGTTTTTAAAAAAGGAGTTAGCTGAGACTTCCCTAGCAAACAGCATCTACTCTGATTAATTCACAATGGTCTAGGGTCAGCCCTTCATCCTTGCAGCTCCAGAATTTGATTTTATCAATGCCTCAGAGTTGATCAGATTCAGAGACAATGACTCACACTCACCAACTACCAAAAGTCTAAAGCATATAAATCAAAGAGCCAATTTATAAATTTACAATAAGAATTATAACTGCTGAGAAAAGCAGATGTCCATGTTGTCTGACACATGCATCTCTCCTCATATAAAGTTAAGTGGAAAGCCCTATAATAAGAAAGTTGTTTGGGATACAAGAAGTCATAAAAAAAATCAGCTGGTGATATGGTTATAATGTTTTTTAAAAATGTCATTTTGGTAGCTTGATGTGTCCAGCTGCACAAAAGGGACCTGCTTCAGGAATAACCACACATTTCTGAGTCCTAACAGGAAAACATATCCTCTAGATTGGATCACGAGGAGCATGGTCAAAGGCTGCCTTCCAAGTCCATAGTTTTGTATGCTTCCGGGACTGACCAAATGCTCTTAGGTCATGGTCTAAAGCTGTGCTCTTTCTTTGGCTATATTAAAAACTGTAACCAAGTGAGAGTCAAGTCTTCTAGTGCGGAACTACTTGACACTTTTACATAGTTGTACAGTTTTCCAAAACCTAGTTTATAGGATGATTCTTAGGGTGCTCTCTAAGGTACACATGGAGAGTGACCAGCTTTAGGGTCCATGCAGAGGTGCAACAGGAGATGGGGCTGGCTACGGGAGTCTGCGGAAGACCACAAAGTTGTTGAATAACTTGAATACTATTCTAGAGAATGGCAGGCCATTGAAGATTTTTAGGAAGAAAAGTGACCTATCTCACCCTAGAATGCAACGATCTTTACAATCTCCTTTTGGAAAGCCATTCTGTAGGGAAAATATTCTGCAACATCTATGACATTTCAGATGTACTTCATTCAAAGTGTTCAGTCTTTAACAAGCTCAAAGGATATCATTCAGAGTTTCTTCTTAGAGAGGAGCTAAAATTTGCAAAGAAAACAAACAATTATGTTAAACAGCACTTAAAGATTAAAGCTTCAACTGTCAATTAGATTTTTCTCAATGTTTCAGGTTCGGTGACCTTAAACAAACCTTAAACCTAGTTTCTAGACCAGTTGTCAAGCCACTGCTGCTGCTGCTAAGTCGCTTCAGTCGTATCCGACTCTGTGCGACCCCGTAGACTGCAGCCCACCAGGCTCCCCGTCCCTGGGATTCTCCAGGCAAGAACACTAGAGTGGGTTGCCATTTCCTTCTCCAATGCATGAAAGTGAAAAGTGAAAGTGAAGTCGCTCAGTCGTGTCCGACTCCTAGCGACCCCATGGACTGCAGCCCACCAGGCTCCTCCATCCATGGGATCCTCCAGGCAAGCGACATGTGTATTTAAATCCTTCTAGTCACATTAAAAAATGCAAAAATGAATTGGTGAAATTAATTTAAACTGTAAATTTTATCAAATCTAACGTATCCAAAATATTATTTCCATATCAAGTTTTTGAAAGACAAGTGCATTTTGTACTTAGAGAACATTTCATTTGATTCTAGTCATATTTCCATGCTCAGTAGACACATGTGGCTAGCGGCTAATGTTGTACAGCATAGCCTTATGCTACCTACTGGAGAAGGCAATGGCACCCCACTCCAGTACTCTTGCCTGGAAAATCCCATGGACAGAGGAGCCTGATGGGCTTCAGTCCATGGGGTCTCGAAGAATCAGACATGACTGAAGCAACTTAGCAGAAGCAGCAGCGTACTACCTACTGTCAGCTTCAGGGTGTTTCATATTACCAGATAGAGCTGTGTTTCAGAGACCAAAGTGTTCATAGCTATAGAGAAGAACTGAAGGCTTACAACACTTAATATGAATGTATTTTCTCCTGTAGAATGATGTGTGTGTGTTTTTGAGAGAGAGAAACAGAGAACATAAGATTATATATGAGCAGCCAACTGGTTCACTTGGAGCTAATAAGGAAAGCCAGATCTCTAGAAATTCTGTTTTCCTTTGGAAGGGTTTTATTTATTTATTTTTTTTGAGTAATTTATATACTTTGTATATTAATCTTTTATCAAATATATGACTTGTAAATATTTTCTCTCATTCAGTGGGGAGAAAATGTCCCATTCATTTCCCTGTTGATTTCCTTTGTGGTGCAGAAGCTTTTAGGTTTGATGAGGTCCACTTTTTTTTTTTTTTTAATTTATTTTTAAAAGAAAATCCATCCTGAACCCTCCTCCCTCCTCCCTCCCCATACCATCCCTCTGGGTCGTCCCAGTGCACCAGTCCCAAGCATCCAGCATCGTGCATTGAACCTGGACTGGCATCTCGTTTCATACATGACATTTCACATGTTTCAATGCCATTCTCCCAAATCTTGCCACCCTCTCCCTCTCCCACAGAGTCCATAAGCCTCTTCTATACATCAGTGTCTCTTTTGCTGTCTCGTATACAGGGTTATCGTTACCATCTTTCTAAATTCCATATATATGCGTTAGTATACTGTATTGGTGTTTGTCCTTCTGGCTTACTTCACTCTGTATAATAGGCTCCAGTTTCATCCACCTCATTAGAAATACAGAACACCAGAACTTACTTTGTCTGTGTTTCCATAACTTACTTAAGACATTCAGATTCAAAAGGTATTCTACACATGTTGAATTAGCCTCACATTCAGTTAAGTTCAGTTCAGTCATTCAGTCATGTCCAACTCATTGCAACCCCATGGACTGAAGCATACCAAGCTTCCCTGTCCATCACCAACACCCAGAGCTTGCTCCAACTTATGTCCATCGAGTCAGTGATGCTATCCAACCATCTCATCCTCTAATGTCTCCTTCTCCTCCTGCCTTAAATCTTTCCCAGCATCAAGATCTTTTCCAAGGAGTCAGTTCTTCACATCAGGTGGCCAAAGTTGCAATTTCAACTTCAGCATCAGTCCTTCCAATGAATATTCAGGACTGATTTCCTTTAAGATTGACTGGTTGGATCTCCTTGCAGTCCAAGGGACTCTCAAGAGTCTTCTCCAACACCACAGTTCAAAAGCATCAATTCTTCGGTGCTCAACTTTCTTTATAGTCCAACTCTCACATCCATATATGACTACTAGAAAAACCAAAGCTTTGACTAGACAGACCTTTGCCAGCAAAGTAATGTCTCTGCTTTTTTTTTTTAATTTAAACTTATTTATTTTAATTGGAAGCAAATTACCTTACAATATTCTATTGGTTCTGTCTAGGTTGGTCATAGCTTTTCTTCCAAGGAGCAAGCGTCTTTTAATTTCATGGCTGCAGTCACCACCTGCAGTGATTTTGGAGCCCACAAAAATAAAATCTCTCACTATTTCCATTGTTTTCACATCTATTTGCTATGAAGTAATAAGACGGATGCCATGATCTTAGTTTTCTAAGAGTTTTAAGCCAACTCTTCGACTCTCCTCTTTCACTTTCATCAAGAGGCTCTTTAGTTCTTCTTCACTTTCTGCCGTAAGGGTGGTGTCATCTGCATATCTGAGGTTATTGATATTTCTCCTGGTAATCTTGATTGCAGCTTGTGCTTCATCCAGCCTGGCATTTCACATGATGTACTCTGCATATAAGTTAAGTAAGCAGGGTGACAATATACAGCCTTGACGTACTCCTTTCCCAATTTGGAACCAGTCTGTTCCATGTCCGGTTCTAACTGTTGCTTCTTGACCTGTATACAGATTTCTCAGGAGGCAGGTAAGCTGGTCATCTCCTTGAGAATTTTCCAGTTTGTTGTGATCTACACAGTCAAGGGCTTTGGTGTAGTCACTAAAGCAGAAGTAGATATTTTTCTGGAATTCTCTTGCTTTTTTGATGATGCAACAGATGTTGGCAATTTGATCTCCAGTTCCTCTGCTTTTTCTAAATCCAGCTTGAACATCTGGAAGTTCTCTGTTAACGTACTATGAAGCCTGTCTTGGAGAATTTTGAGCATTACTTTGCTAGCATGTGAGATAAGTGCAATTGTGCGATAGTTTGAGCATTCTTTGGCATTGCCTTTCTTTGGGATTGGAATGAAAACTGACCTTTTCCAGTCCTGTGGCCACTGCTGAGTTTTCCAAATTTGCTGGCATATTGAGTGCAGCACTTTCACAGCATCATCTTTTAGGATTTGAGCTAACTCAACTGGAATTCCATCACCTCCACTAGCTTTGTTTGTAGTGATGCTTCCTAAGGCCCACTTGACTTCGTATCCCAGGATGTTCTCCAGGCAAGTATACTGGAGTAGGTTGCCATGCACTCCTCCAGGGGGTCTTCCCAATCCAGGGATCAAACACATCTCTTATGTCACTTGCATTGGTAGATGGGTTCTTTACCACTACCGCCACCTGGGAATGTGGGACTGTGGAGCTCATATAATTTTCAGAGCTGCACAGTCTCATATATCATCACTGGTTCTAGTCCTAGGAGCACATTCAAAGGTCAGGCTGCTTTTCTCAGTCCTCATAATGAAAGGGCTTACTTCCCTCCCTATGCAGGCAATGAAGGTCTCTACACACATTGACTTAGAATGGCTACATGCACTGTCTGCAGTGGTCCCACATCTACTGATAGTTCTTTTCTCTTGCATGCTCAGTCAATCAGTCATGTCCGACTCTTTGCAACCTCTCTGTAGACAGCCAGGCTCCTTGTCCATGGGATTCTCCAGGCAAGAATACAGGAGTGGGTATTTCCTCCTCCAGGGGATCTTCTCAATCCAAGGATCCAAATCCATATCTCCTGCATGCTGGCATGCAAACTCAACTACAAAAACCAATTACTGTTCTCAGTCAATAGAGGGCCTCAAAGAAGTGCAGACTTTTCACAATAAAATACCACATTCATGCCTTGGAAGTAGTTTACACTTCTATGGATTCTCTGACCATCTCTCTCATTAGAGTTACAAAACAGATCAACTACAACTTACATCTTCAATAGGGCACCCTGTCACACTATCCATGGTAACTATAAATTTTAATGAAAAATAACACAATGCAATGACTATTCATTATACCCTAGCTTCCATTCTAGGCAAATGCTCCTGCAGTCTCACTGATACCAAAGACCAGGGGTCAGCAAAGTATGGCGTGCAGACCAAATGCAGTCTATTGCCTGTTTTTATAAAGCTTTATTGTAACACAGACAAAACACACTCATTAATTTATATATTTTTTAATAATCTCTTTCCTGCTACAAAGGCAGGGTAAATAGGAACAGAGACCATGTTGGCCCTTTAATTCTAAAATATTTACTCTCTGATACTTTACAGAGAAAGACTGACAACCTCTTCTCTTGATCAAGGTAACTCCAAGCAAAGTAACCACAGAAAGGAAAACCTTCCCACAGAGGACACCACTGAACCTTGTCATAAGCACATACTTTTCCCCTGAGAACTTGCTTTCCCTCTCCACATTCATCCACATAGTTACAAAAGAGTACATCAGAGTCAGGACACCTGGACACCAAATTTTGGGATTTGGATTAATATAAATAAAGTTACAGTGTGACCATGCTTTTAAAGGAGAGAGATATAAACATATAAGATTTTGACAAGGTTAGCCTACAATCTAAAATTCAAAAAAAAACCCTTAAATTTCCTAAAATACCTCAAAGATCTGAAGAATTGTTGGATGATACTGAGAAATTCATCTAGATGAAGTACATAATGACTCTTCTTTAATGAAAGAGAAGTTTGAAGATATTGGGAGATAGAATAAGAGATTTTAACATACTCTAATAGAAATTTCAGAATAATGAAGGAACAGTGAAAAACCGGGTCTTCTCTTGTGGTTCAGATGGTAAAAGGCTCCATCTGCAATGCAGGAGATCTGGGTTCGATTCCTGCATCAGGAAGATCCCCTGGAGAGGGGAATGGCTACACACTCTAGTTTTCTTGCCTGGAGAATTCTGTGGACAGAGGAGCCTGGTGAGCTATAGTCCATGGGGTCCCAAAGAGTTGGACATGACTGTGACTAATACAGTGAAAAACCACACCTGAAACAATGATATCTGAGATTTTTCCAAAATTCTGGATCAAATTTGCACTCTGATTATAGGCAGAATGAAAAATAAGTTCAAATCTGTACAATTTTGAGAAGAAGGCAAATTTTAAAAGAATGCATCAGCAGCAACTTATAACAAGAGACTAGAGTGTTATCAAAGTGCTGTGTGAAAACAACCGTCAACCTTCCCTGGTGGCTCAGAAGACAAAGAATCTGCCTGCAATGCAGGTTCAATCCTGGGATTGGGAAGATCCCTTGGAGAAGGAAGTGGCAATCCACTCCAGTATTCTTGCCTGGAGAATTCTTTGGACAGAGGAGCCTGGCTGGCTATAGTCCATGGGGTCATAAAGAGTCTGACACAACTGAATAATTAATGCTAGAATTTTGTGGTCAGCTAAACTAATATTTGGGCTTCCCTGATAGCTCAGTTGGTAAAGAATCCGTCTGCAATGCAGGAGACCCTGGTTCGATTCCTGGGTCAGAAAGATCCACTGGAGAAGGGATAGGCTATCCACTCCAGTATTCTTGGGCTTCCCTTGTGACTCAGCTGGTAAAGAATCCACCTGCAATGTGGGAGACCTGGGTTCAGTCCCTGGGTTGGGACGATCCCCTGGAGAAGGGAAAGGCTACCCACTCCTGTATACTGGCCTGGAGAATTCCATGGACTGTATAGTCCATGGGGGTTGCAAAGTGTCCAACACAACTGAGTGACTTTCACTTTCATTTTCAAACTAATATTCAAGAGTGAAGACGAAATAAAGACATTTCAGGTTTAGAAAGACTAAGAGAGTTCACCACCCTTAGGGCTCACTAAAAGAACATATTTCAGCAAGAAGAAAAGTAACCAAGAGGAATACCACAAACAAAGTTGGATAAAATACTTTAAAAAATGTGTTTGAAGACATTATAAGGTAAATTGGTCAGTAACAACATGAAGGGTCAGGATCCTGGAGAGAAGGGAAATGCAGAAAAAACAGCTCCACATGAAAGTCTGCTCCTGCTCTGGAGACATCATAAGATCTGAATCACACGACACCAGGCTGCTGCTGCTGAAAGAAGTCTAATGAAAAGGGGGTTGAGACTAGTTTTTGAGTAAGTGCTCCACGGCATCTGTCACTCCTCAACTAACTTGGTTTTTGTCAAAATCCATAGCCTGAAACTAAGGATAATGTTGCCTTCCTTGAGTTCCTGATTAGGAGAAAGAGTGCTGAAACCTGCTACAAACTGAGCCTGGGCTGGTAGCTCAGAGTCTTTAAAAATTCTTAAAAACTGGAAATAGAACTGCCATAGGACCCAGCAATCCCACTGCTGGGCATACACACCAAGGAAACCAGAATTGAAAGAGACATGTGTACCTCGATGTTCATCGCAGCACTGTTTACAATAGCCAGGACATGGAAGCAATCTAGATGTCCATCAGCAGACGAATGGATAAGAAAGCTGTGGTACATATACACAATGGAGTATTACTCAGCCATTAAAAAGAATGCATTTGAATCAGCTCTAATGAGGTGGATGAAACTGGAGCCTATTATACAGAGTGAAGTAAGTCAGAAAGAAAAACACCAATACAGTATATTAAGACATATATATAGAATTTAGAAAGATGGTAATGATGACCCTATATGCGAGACAGCAAAAGAGACACAGATGTAAAGAACAGACTTTTGGACTCTGTGAGAGAAGGTGAGGGTGGGATGATTTGAGAGAATAGCACTGAAACATGTATATTATCATATGTGAAACAGATCACCAGTCCAGGTTTGATGCATGAGACAGGGTGTTCGGGGCTGGTGCACTGGGATGACCCTGAGGGATGGGATGGGGAGGAGGGTGGGAGGAGGTTCAGGATGGGGAGCACATGCATACCTATGGCTGATTCACATCAATGTATGGCAAAAACCACTACAATATTGTAAAGTAATTAGCCTCCAAGTAAAATAAATAAATTAATTAAAATAAAAAATTATTTATCTATTTTTATGTTTAAAATATTTCAAACCAATTAAGTGTAATATGATAAGATCATACATAATTTTTCCTCATTCTTGCTTTTTTCTTAAACTCTTACTCTTCTCAATTTACTTTGCTGAAAGTAGGTCAAATTTTATCTCTGTTTTGAGTAAACTCACTGGATATCCTGTATCAAATCAAATTCAAACATAAAAAATGTTAGTTCATTACCTACATTTGTTCATTCTAGTGAATTTATCATGTCATTTCCAGGTTTTAAAACCCAATTATTCTAAAGATTCTGTTGTCTTTATACAGAAAAATCAAAACTCCTGTGGGTGTTAGATCAATAATTCAAAGTGTAAGCATTGTTATAAAATTCAAGACACGTGAATTGAACTTTATAATAAGCAATATAATGATAAGGAGAAGGAGTTTCCTACTCAAATAAATTAATTTTATTAGTTATTTTACATCTGGCAAAGAAAATCTAAGTATTCCTCTAAACTCTCAGCTGAAGTGTTATGGACTATTTTAAGTACATCTTGTCTTTAAGCTCTAGTGACAAAATTAAACAAGATATAAAATAACCTTATGATAATTTTAACTTGGTCTTATTTACTTATTTTCTAAACCAAGGTCTTTTGAGTCTAAACACTTAACTCGAAGAAAGTTTGGAAATAAATAGCCATCTTTGTTGTTGTAGTCACTGAGTTGTGTCTGACTCTTTTCAACCCCAGGGACTGTAGCCCACCAGGCCTCTCTGCCCATGAGATTTTCCAGGCAAGAATACTAGAGTGGGTTGCCACTTCCTTCTCCAGTGATCTTCCTGACCCAGGGATTGAACGTGCATCTCCTGCATTGTAGGGAGATTCTTTACCACTGAGCTACCAGGGAAGCCCAAATACCCATCTTGCTACACTTCAAATAGTAATTGAAATTACTACCTTAAAAAAGATAATTCTGAAAATTCACTTGGGCAAAAACAACAAATATCAAAAACACATCATCAAGGCTACAGACAAACACACAGAGATTTGTTCAGTCATGTCTGACTCTTTGTGCCGCTATGGACTGTAGCCCACCATGTCCCTGTGTCCATGGGATTCTCCAGGCAAGAATACTTGAGTGAGTTGCCATGCCCTTCTCCAGGGGATCTTCCCGACCCATGGATTGAACCTGGGTTTCCTGCATTGCAGGCAGATTCTTTACCATCTGAGCCACCAGGAAGCCCAGAGATGCCATTCTGTTAGTGATTCAAGGAGCAGTCCAGTGTGACCTGTAGCTCAGAATAAGATGACTCCTGTAGAGACACTATTGGGGAATTACCTTTTGTGTACAGTCACAATGGCTTGGACAGTTTTCTAAACCAAATCATTGTTTCACAGTGTAGAACTCCACAAATTCATCAAATATTTGATAAAGAACTAAACCACATCCAAAGGTGTTTCTTAACAAAAATCCTATGGATCCTCTGTAGCCCAGTTCTGGAGACTGGGTTATCTTTTACATGAAGAAAGCATTGGTTTCTCAACTTCCAAACCAGAGTGTCCACTGTGCTTTTGATGTGTATCATGTTGCCAAAAAGTGGGGTGGGGTTAGCCTTCCCATGGGTAAACAGGCCACAAGCTGTAGACCTTCATCAACTCTTCAATCTTACATTTTTGATGACTAGTCAAAACTATAAAGAAAGCTGAGCACAGAAAAATTGATGCTTTTGAACTGTGGTATTGGAGAAGACTCTTGAGAGTCCCTTGGACTGCAAAGAGATCCAACCAGTCCTTCCTAAAGGAGATCAGTCCTGGGTGTTCATTGGAAGGACTGATGTTGAAGCTGAAATTCCAATACTTTGGCTACCTGATGTGAAGAACTGACTCAGTGGAAAAGACCCTGATGCTGGGAAAGATTGAGGGCAGAAGGCGAAGGGAATGACAGAGGATGAGATGGTTGGATGGCATCACTGACTCGATGGACATGGGTTTGGGTGGACTCCGGGAGTTGGTGATGGACAGGGAGGCGTGGTGTGCTGCGGTTCATGGGGTCGCAAAGAGTCAAACACAACTGAGTGACTGAACTGAACTGAACCAAAACACTAGGTAAAGACAGTCATTTTTAGTGCTATACACTCTTTCTAAGGTGTACACTTGGATTAAAGTGTACTGCCTATGAGGTATATAATTTGAATTAATTGGACTCTTGACTTTTGGCAAGAGTACTTAGAAGAACCAGGAAAAAGCATTCTCAGTAAAATGTACATAGTAACATGACCATAGTGCCATTGAGTTAAGGTGTACAATTTCATGACTGGAGTACAGACAGAGGTGCAGTACGTACCAAGCATCATTAGGCTTCTAACTAAAAAACAGAGGTGAAAGATAATTTTTGTTAATATGATTGCTTATCAACCAGGAAACCAACAAGTAAACAGTCTAGTTGCTTTCTTGAAGATGATGCTTAAAAAATTCTATAACCTAATCAACCTGACATATTCTAAGTCAGCAACAGTTAAGCTCCTTGCACACATCACTACTGGAAATGCCATGTAACAGACAGCTTAGGACATAAGGAGCCCACATTAAAAATAGAAAACTTACTTTTTTCCATCGCAACTCAGTACTCTTTATAATTACCAGTGAATAAACATTAAAATATGATAGTAAAATTACATCCAGAGACTAACATAAAAAAGATAACGTATGGCCTCTTAAAAACACTTTCTTATTTGGAAATTGTCATAATATCAGAAATAAATACAAAATGAAGGTCCTAAGAAAGAATATGGTCAAAAAAGAATTGACCTGTTTCAAATGATGAAACACAAGGAATAACCAAAAAGTATTTTTGTTTCAGTTCTATTTAGCCATGACAGGCTAAAGGAATATAGAAGAGACATCTAGCCCAGAATGGTATTAAGAAAAGATTCTCTGTATTAGATAAATATTAAATTGTATCTCGAAGGAAGAGCAGAAGTCAATGAGGAAAAGAAAGTTTCCAAGAACAGTTGAGCAGTGGGAACTAATGCGTAGAATTATAAGGATAATTATTGAAACCCAGTCTCTGCTAAACATGGAAATATCACTTAAGAGAAAGACATGAAGGAACAGAAGACATAAACAGAGTGTTCTAGCCACTTCATATACATTTTTCTAACCCTCCCAAATACCCAAAGGATAGGACTGTTTTCCCTCAGTCAGAGTTTAGAGAGGCTCAGCGGCTAATTCACTGTCATTCAACCAGACTTTAAAATGAACTCGATTGGATGGAAAACGCCACAAATCCTGACTCTATGAAACAATACAGAGGGAAAGGAACTCTGCCGCATTTAATTTTCCGTTAACATGGTCTAGGTGTTGAGAGACATAGGAAAAGAGGCAAGAAACAGGTGACAGGTCTTATATGTTATGCTAAGTAATTTAAATTTTATTTAAAGCCATTATTTCTTTTATTGCAAGAGAGCAAAATGATGAGATGCTTATTTAGAAAAATCATTCTCATAGCAGTATGGAAGATTTTCACTTAAAAGGCAAATGATGTGACTAGACATTTTCCCAAAGAACACATTCAGATGGCCAAAACAGGCACATGAAAAGATACTCTACATCACTAACCAGAGAAATGCAAATTAAAACCTCAATGAGACATCACCTTACACCTGTCAGAATGGCTATTATAAACACACACACACACACACACACACACACACACACACACACCCCACAGATAACAAATGTAGGAAGGATGTGGAGAGAAGGGAGTCCTAGTACACTATTGATTAGAATGTAAGCCAGTGCTACCACTACGGTAAACAGCCTGGAGGTTTGTCAAAGAAATAAAAAGAGAACAACCATAGGATCTAAAAATTCCACTGCTGGGTATATATCCAAAGAAAATAAAAACACTAAGTTGAAATGCTACATGACTCACAATGTTCATTAACAGTATTATTTGCAACAGCTAAGAAGTGGAAACAACCTCAACAGATGAACAGATAAAGATGTAGTATATACACATAATGGAACATGCACTCAGCCATAAAGAAGAATGAAATTTTGCCATTTCCAAAAGATGGATGGACCTGGAAGGTATTGTGCTTAATAACATAAGTTAGAAAAAGACTAATACTACATGTTATTATGCATATGTGGAATCTAGATAATAAAACAAATGAACGAATGTAACAAAAAAGAAACAGAGACATCGATAGAACAAGCTAGCAGTTTCTAGTGGGGAGAGGGAAAGAGGAAGGGGAGACTAAGAGCAGGGGGTCCGGAGGTACAAAATAAACGAAGCACAAGGATATATTGTACAGCATAGGGAATACAGCCAATATTTTATAAAAATTTTCAATCAGTTCAGTCACTCAGTCATGTCCGACCCTTTGTGACCCCATGGACTGCAGCATGCCACAGGCTTCCCTGTCCATCACCAATACCTGGAGCTTGCTCAAACTTAAATCCATTGAGTCGGTGATGCCATCCAACCATCTCATCCTCTGTCATCCACTTCTCCTCCTGCCTTCAATCTTTCCTAGCATCAAGATCTTTTCCAATGAGTCAGTTCTTCGCATCAGGTGGCCAAAGTATTGGAGTTTCAGCTTCAGCATCAGTCCCTCCAATGAATATTCAGGACTGATTTCCTTTAGGATGATTGGATCTCCCTGCAATCCAAGGGACTCTCAAGAGTCTTCTCTAACACCACAGTTCTAAAGCATCAATTCTTTGGCGCTCATCTTTCTTTATAGTCCAACTCACACATCCACAAATGACTACTGGAAAAACCATAGTTTTGACTAGACAGACTTTTGTCAGCAAAGTAATGTCTCTGCTTTTTAATATGCTGTCTAGGTTGGTCATAGCTTTTCTTCCAAGGAGCAACCATCTTTTAATTTCATGGCTGCAGTCATCATCTGCAGTGATTTTGGAGCCCAGGAAAATAAAGTTTCTTACTGTTTCCATTGTTTCCCCATCTATTTGCAATGAAGTGATAGGACCAGATGCCATGATCTTCGTTTTTGAATGCTGAGCTTTAAGCCAACTTTTTCATTCTCCTTTCACTTTCATCAAGAGGCTCTTTAGTTCTTCTTCACTTTCTGCCATAAGGGTGGTGTCATCTGCATATCTGAGGTTATTGATATATCTCCCAGTAATCTTGATTCCAGCTTGTGCTTCATCCAGCCCAACATTTCGCATGAGGTACTCTGCATATAAGTTAAAAATAGGGTGACAATATACAGCCTTGAAATACTCTTTTCCAAATTTGGAACCAGTCTGTTGTTTCATGTCCAGTTCTAACTGTTGCTTCTTGACCTGCATACAGATTTCTCAAGAGGCAGGTCAGGTGGTCTGGTATTCCCATCTCTTTCAGAATTTTCCACAGTTTGTTGTGATCTACACTCAAAGGCTTTGGCATAATCAATAAAGCAGAAGTGGATATTTTCCTGGAATTCTCTTGATTTTTGACGATCTAACGGATGTTCGCAACGTGATCTCTGGTTCCTCTGCCTTTTCTAAAACCAGCTTGAACATCTGGAAGTTCTCTGTTAATGTACTGTTGAAGCCTGTCTTGGAGAATTTTGAGCATTACTTTGCTAGCATGTGAGATGACTGCAATTGTACGATAGTTTGAACATTTTTTGGCATTGTCTTTCTTTAGGATTGGAATGAAAACTGACCTTTTCCAGTCCTGTGGCCACTGCTGAGCTTTCCAAATATGTTGGCATATTGAGTGCAGCACTTTCACAGCATCATCTTTTAGGATTGGAAATAGCTCAGCTGGAATTCCATCACCTCCACTAGCTTTGTTCATAGTGTTGCTTCCTAAGGCCCACTCGACTTCACATTCCAGGATATCTGGCTCTAGGTGAGTGATCATATCATCATAGTTATTTGGGTCATGAAGATCTTTTTTGTATAGTTCTTCTGTGTATTCTTGCCACTTCTTAATATCTTCTGCTTCTGTGATGTCCATACCATTTTTGTCCTTTATATGCCCATCTTTGCATGAAATGTTCCCTGGTATCTCTAATTTTCTTGAAGAGATCTCTAGTCTTTCCCATTCTATTGTTTTCCTCTATCTCTTTGTATTGATCACTGAGGAAGGCTTTCTTATGTCTCATTACTATTCTTTGGAATTCTGCATTCAAATGAGTATAGCCTTCCTTTTCTCCTCTGCCTTTAGCTTCTCTTTTTTTCTTAGCTATTTGTAAGGTCTCCTCAGACAACTATTTTGCCTTTTTCCATTTCTTTTCCATGGGGATGGTCTTGATCATTGCCTCCTGTACAATGTCACAAACCTCCATCCATAAGTTATTCAGGCCCTCTGTCTATCAGATCTAATCCCTTGAATCTATTTGTTACTTCCACTGTACAATCTTAAGGGATTTGGTTTAGGTCATATCTGAACGGTCTAGTGCTTTTCCTTACTTTGTTCAATTTAAGTATGAATTTTGCAATAAGGCGTTCATGATCTGAGCCACAGTCAACTTCTGGTCTTGTTTTTGCTGACTATATAGAGCTTCTCCATTTTTGGCTGTGAAGAATATAATCAATCTGACTTCAGTTGACCATATGGTGATATCCACATGCAGAGTCTTCTCTTGTGTTGTTGGAAGAGAGTGTTTGTTATGACCAGTGCATTCTCTCGGCAAAACTCTGTTAGCCTTTGCCCTGATTCACTTTGCACTCCAAGGCCAAATTTGCCTGATACTCCAGGTATCTATTGACTTCCTACTTTTGCATTCCAGTTATTTTGCATCCCATAATAACTTTAAATGGAGCATAATCTATAAAAGTACTGAATCACTATGCTCTACACCTGAAACTAATAATGTAAAACCTGTATAATACTGTAAATCAACTAC